>NC_056682.1:25172500-25793580 GCF_018350215.1 Panthera leo
TTCTAACTGCAATGATGAGGACACTAGCTTTCATCTATGCAAAACAAACATCAGCTAGGTAACCCAAAGCGGGGGTGGGGGGGATGAAAGGCTTTTCTCTTTTATAACTTTAGTAAAGTGGGAAGCTGACTTGTTTATCATACACGGGAAATTGCATTATTTTGTAATACTTTGGAGCACCCGATTTGGGGGCCTTTACCAAAAAAAGGCATCTCGGTCTAATTTGTGACCCTGACACTGAGATGGCACTCATCCTTCTGCAGCTAATCAAGAGCCGTTCTCCCAGATGGTCCATGACAACAGAACATAAACAGAGCAGTGACCTCCTCAGCCTCACATGCAGGGTGCGCCCTGAGCTTTTTGTGATGCAGACAAGAGGACTGTGACACAGAGACCTTAGAAATGTCTTTCCAAATGGAGATAGTCTGACTCACGTACAGATGTCTTCAGGCATTCCAAAAGCATTCCCATCTAGAATGTAAGCCAATTTTGAAAAATGCCTGCAGATCCCAGATATTGAGACATTTTCCTAAAGGAAACAAAATATAAAATTTCAGCAAAGTAAGTTTAGTTAGATTACAGATAGAAGTTAAAGGAAGCCGTAGTTCCTTTCTTTTCTCTCTCTCTTTATTTTTTTTTTTTTTTTTCTAGTAGGACTTAAGTGAGCCAAGCTAACAGCACTGATCCATAGAAAGAATTCCACATCTGGAAAGTCTTTGCTCCATCTGTGGTAGGTTTCCAGCCTTTTGCTCTTTCTCTTCCATTTCCCGTGACTTCAGCTTACCTCTCTTTTGTTTTCTTTAGTGAAATTATTCAACCCTTAGGGGTTTTGGGGTTTTATTTTGTTTTGTTTTGTTTTTAGGAGGAAGGAGAGCAAAGGAATACTTCATAATGTGTTTTGATTCTCTAAAATTTAGCCTCATTTATATTTCTTGAAGTTTCTGCATAAGTGATATAGATAGTAAAAACTACAAATATCTGATCAACTCTATGGAATTATATTTTAGAAATACATTAGGTAGACAATGCTTTGATTTTTATGGTTGTACTTATTGGTCTTATTTTAATGGTTTTGATATTGGTCTTAATGGTTTTAATATTGGTCTTAGACTTCTAATTTGAGAGTCTTATTTTGTTTACCTCAAGTGATAGAAGTTAATATCATAGAATACATAGAAATAAAGTTGCATGTTTGTATCATAGCACTCATTGATATCGTATTTAATATAATTAAGAAGCAATGTTTAGTATGGAAGTGCTGTCTCACCACATCCCTTCCTCAGCCTTAAATGCATTAAATGGCATTGATGTTTGGAGTTAGTTTTCTTGTCTGTCCTTACGCATTCTTATGGGAATCTCACCCAACTAAAGCTATATCTCCACAATCTCCAGCCCCTGACAGCCAAGCCACTCTCTTCACCTTCAGCTGCCCCTGAGACTGGATCACAGAATTACCCACACCCCACATCCTGCACTTTCTACTGAAGTGTTTTTGCTAATACTCTTACCTTTTCCTGAAGGTTCCTTTCATACTGTTTCCAAATTTCTATATTTACCTCCTCTTTGAAACCTCCCATGACCTCCTATACTCTGAAATCAGCTCTTTTCCCCAGAACTCTCAAATACTAAACTTGAAGTTCTCACAAGGGTTTTATTCCTTTATATTCTTTATCATGATTATTAAGGCTTATTCTATTATATAATAAAACCCACGTCTAGTTTGTTTTTAAATTCCTGCACATAAAGGACACTCAATTATTTTTTGTTTGAAAGAAAATGGCATTTTTAATTTGAAAATAAAAGCATAGCTTTTTAATGCAATGTTTATTAAAATGTGCATCATAATTTTCTAGAATGCTTGTTTAAGAATTCAGATTCCTAGGTGCCTCCAGGCCTACTGACTCAGAGTCTCATAGACTCAAGAATCTTAAAGGTAATATACTCTCCAGAGAGTTCTAGTCCAAATAAAGTTTGAGGCATCACTGGTTCATGTCAGTGAAAGTTTTCTGGTTATTCTTCCTCCACATGCATATAATCTTAATACATACTTCAAAGTTTGTACCGCATAAAAAAATCCTAAGGCTTAAGACAAATGATCGTGACACTGAATGGCTAGTAAAAGGTCATATTTTATTATAAATATAACCAGAAATATCTCTGAATGTCTTTTTTTACCAGATAGTGTACTGGGCTTATAAAAATATTTAAGACACTATCCTCAAAGAGCATACAGTCAAAGTGAGAGAAAAGATACATATGAAAAGTCTATTAAACAAGCAGAGTAATCAAAGACGCCATATTATGTTCATATAGTTTCACATATTTGCCACTAGCCAACTTAATCATTATCCAGTCAGTTAAATATAACAACATTTTAAAGCAGTAAACATATTTGGACGTCCTAGCCAGAGCAATTAGGCAGAAGAAGAAGGAAGAACAGGAAGGTTTTGTGGGGGGAGAAATGAAAGGCATCCATTTTGGAAAGGAAGAAAAAAAAATGTCACTATTTGCAGATACCATGATATTATATGTAGAGAACCCTAAAAACTGCATTAGACAATGGTTAGAGCTAATAAATGAGGTCAGTAAAGTTTCAGGATACAAAATTAATACAGAAAAATCTCTTGCATTTCTATACACTAATAATGAGCTATCAGAGAAATTAAGAAAATAATCCCATTGAAATTACATCAAAAAGAATTTTAAAAACCTAGGAATAAATTTAATCAAGAAGGTGAAAGACCTGTATGTTGAAAACTTACAAGACCTTAATGCAAAAAATTGAAGAAGATACAAATAAATAGAAAGATATTCCACGTTCATGGGTTCGAAGAATTAATATTGTTAAAATGTCCATAACTACCCAAAGCAACATGCAGACAGTGCAATTCCTATCAAAATTCCAATGGCATTTTTCATAGAAGTAGAACAATTAGTCCCAAAATTTGTGTGGAAATATAAAAGACCCCAAATAGCCAAAGTAATCTTAAGGAAGAACAAAGCCAGAGACATCACCCTCCCTGATTTTAAACTGTGTTACAAAACTATAGTCATTGAAACAGTATAGTACCAGCATAAAAATAGACAAATAGGTCAATGGAACAGAACAGAGAGCCCAGAAATAAGCCTCTAAATATATGGTCAATAAATATGCCACAAATAGGCCAAGAATATACAACGGGGAAAGGATGGTCTATTCAACAAATAGTTCTGGGAAAACTGGACAGCGACATGCAAAAGAATGAAACTGGACCACTTTCTTACACTGTACACAAAAATTAACTTGAAATGAATTAAAAACTTAAATATAAAACTTGAAGCCATAAAACTCCTAGGAGAAAACATAGGTGGTAAACTCCTTCACATAAGTCTTGGCAATGATTTTTTTTGAATCTGACCCCAAAAGCAAAAATAAACAAGCAGAACCACATCAAGTTAAAAAGTTTCTGCACAGCAAAGGAAACCATCAACAGAATGGAAAGGCAACCTACCGAAAGGGATAAAATATTTACAAATCCTATATTGATAAAGAGCTAATATCCAAAACATGTAAAGAACTCATACACCTCAATCGCAAATAAATAAATAAATAAATAAATAAATAAATAAATAAATAAATAATTCAATTAAAAAAATGAGTAGAAGATCTGAATAGACACTTTTTTTCCCCCAAAAAAGACATGCAAATGACCAATAGGTATATAAAAAGATGCTCTACTTCATTAAGCATCAGGGAAATGCTAATCAAAACTGCAATGAGATATCACCTCATACCTGTTAGAATGGCTATTCTCAAAAAGAGCAGAAATGACAAGTATTGGCAAGGATGTGGAGAAAAGGGAACTTTCTGTGCACTGTTGCTTGGAATATAAATTGGTACAGCCTCTGTGGGAAACAGGTTCCTCAAAAAATTAAAAATAGACCTACCATGTGATCCAGTAATTCTGCTTCAGGGTATTTATATTAAAAATAATGAAAATATTAATTTAAAAAGATATATGCACCTCCATGTTCATTGCAGCATTATTTATAATAGCCAAGATATGTAAATAACCTATCAATGGACAAATGGATATATGTACAATGGAATATTACTCAGCCATAAAAAAAGAAATCTTGCCATTTGCCACAACATGGATGGACCTCAAGGCATTATGCTATGTGAAGTAAGTCAGATGAAGAAAGACAAATATTGTATGATCTCTTATATGTGGAATATTTTATATATACATGGACGCGGAGAATAACAGAGAATAGAACAGACTGGTGTTTGCCAGAGGTGGGGGTTAGGGGTGGGAGAAATGGGTGGATTTTTTTAGTTTAAATAAATTGAGCAAAAAATATATAGCAGTGGAAATAATCCCATCTGCAGACATGATAGGAAGAGAAAAAGAGAACAGAGACTATGCAATGAGAAACTGAATATCAGTAAGTAGGTTCACTCACATTCAATAAATAGATGTTTGCTTGGACCAGGTCCTTGTTTTATGTATAAATTTTTCCACGGCTCTCTATTTCCTCCTCTTCTCCTAGGCTAAACTTCCTCTCGGAATAGCGCAGCAGGTATTATCGAGAGCTTGTATGACAGAATTCTGAACTCTGTGAAATGGAGGACATTGGGGGTGAAGGGGTAATCCAGCATGCGGCAGTAACTCTGGACAGTCACACGAATGCCTTAGGGAAAAGGAAGAGACGGCAGGTGTGAAGATGTTCAGGGAGGGACATGGGGTAATGACACAAATATTACCTAATTTCCAACTTGGTAATCCTAGAAACAGCGCAAGTGACCCTGAAAACTCATTACCACATATTGCTGAAAACTGATATAAATGTTCTAATTCTTCAGTAAGGTTACAGTCCTCAGCTTGCCCTTCATGGAATGTATTCTCCCTGCTCCAGGCTAGTGCAAGTGCAGCCAAACGTCAGCCTGTCCAGTTCTCTTCCCTACCATCTTTCTCCCTCACTTCTTCCCTCCTCCACTCGAAAGCTGAGAGCCCGGGGCCAAGGGAAAAAGGACTAGGAACAAGTGATATTGATGAGCGCTGCTCTGCCTGCTCCTCCGGTTGAGTTGTCTAGGAACTTCCTTGGTGTAGACCTTGAGAACACATCCCTTGAGAATGCTTCCAGCCTGCTGAGCAACTTCGTGGTAACAACTAAGTGGCAAGATGCTCAAGACGCTTGAAACAGTGAGCTAAAAGAGGTCACCTGGTCTGGAACGGTCCAGAGAAGATAAGGGTGAAATAAAAGCCTTGAAAAACTGGAAAGGGAGATCAAAGGCAATTCTAGGCATGGAAAACAGTGTTGGCAAAGTTAGAACAGTGGGAATGCACACGGCAGGGTGATGCAATTGTGCAGCCCAGCCAGCTGGAGCACGGAGTGTGTGTTTGGGAGAAGAGAAAACTGGAAAAATGGGATGGGTCCAGACTCATCAGGCCTTGGAGAGTGATTCTAATTTTTACTAAGAATAGTAAATCCTATTAAATTAATCAGTGGTATTACCCCAGTTGCAAAGATCTAGACATCCTTATTCTTAACTCTGTAGTCAGTAGTAAAGGAAAAAGAAACAGAAATCATTTTTTAGATGATGTACTACAATACCAGAAACCCATTAGATGATAACTATGATCACTATTTGTAAGGACTTTTAATATGTAGATATGACTTTTAATATGTAGCTATTACAGGGGATTTAGTAAATGAGGTTAGAAAAAAAGTCAGAAACTTTTGAGTTACGCTTTTGCTTTTGGTGATATGCTTTTAAAAAATGAATTCTGCTTTATTATAATTCAACCAAGTGACATCATGGAGATAAAGAAGAGATATATGAGTTTAGAGAACTAATGAAAATAGCTGCTTCTAAAGATCTCCAGTTTTCTGATTTTAGAGCAAATCATCATCCTAAGAAATGCTAACCATTTCCTAAAAACTAGCTAGATAAAAAGGTTTACTTTAGAATAATCATATTTTACACTTAAATGACAAAATGGCCTGTGCTGTTTCCTGCCACCATCCATCCTTTGTTTTTCTTTGAATATTTCAGTTTTCAGTGTTCTTACATCACTGATGATCTATAGTCTTGGTACCAGATGTGAACCACTCACTGTGCATGAAGCTCCAAAGGCAAAAATGCTTCCATTTCCTTTCAACATTTTTTTCCAATTTCCAGCTTGAGATATTAAAACTGCTTACTATGTTGTTCTTCCACATAAATAACAGTAAGAAATGTGCAAATACCAACAATTGTTTATATTTTTTAACGTTTATTTATTTTTGAGACAGAGAGAGACAGAGCATGAATGGGGGAGGGTCAGAGAGGGAGGGAGACACAGAATCCAAAACAGGCTCCAGGCTCTGAGCTGTCAGCACAGAACCCAACGGGGGGCTCGAACTCACGGACTGTGAGATCATGACCTGAGCCGAAGTCGGACACTTAACCGACTGAGCCACCCAGGTGCTCCATCAACAATTGTTTAATTCAGAGGCTGATTAAATAATTCACAAAACAGTGATTTTACCTTTTCTATCCATCTAGATACACGAGAGCTAAATGAACACCCATTGAAATACTCAAGCAATTATTATCTCTACATATTTTATGCATATATTTAGAGCAAAGTTCCTAACCTGTTTATGGTGACCTTTTTTTTCACTCTTCTGGTGACACATACCATTTTAAAATATAATAAAAATAGAGTCCTAGAAAATAAAACTGAGGGGAAAAAAGCAAAAACATAAAAAAGAGAAAGAAAAGTGTTTTATCATTAGATTCAATAGACATAAAATTACTCTGTCCAACTACTATAAGAAGTTTCTAAATGCTTCCTCTAGATTTCTGTGCTCATCCCTGACCATTCATCCAGATTCTGGCCAGCCATTGGCCACACACTGAAAAGTCTCAAAGACCATGAAGGCCAAGCCAGTAGTGAGTGTGAGGAAAAATTAGGGTCAGAACCTCCTGAGTCTCCCATTCAAGATTAGGGAAGCAGTGCAGGCACCATATTTCTTCTATCTATTAATGAGGGTGCCCTCCCCCCCCACAACTGGAAAAAAAGGAGGGAAAGGAAGGGAAAGGATTTTGTCTAAAAGAAGCACTTTCTAGCAATCTCCACTGCCCATTGTCATCTGCTTTTTTTCTTCAGTGAGAGTACGCTCGACTTTCTCTGCAGATTCCTTTTTTCAGGTGAAGTTTGCAGATTGCCACTTCCTGTACAGCATAACCTATGCAAATGAGTAGTGATGTTCCATCTCCCTTAATAGTACTATTTTTCCCTTTCCCGGCTCTTCTTTTTACTTTCTTCTCCTGACTTGTCTTCCTTTAGCTTTTTGTATGCCAGCCAGAAGAGTAAGAGTTTCATTTTCTTTCCTGTTGTTTTTTCTTGCTTCAAATATTTGCAAAGAGGTTTTTGTCTTACTACTTATCAGAAAGAGACTATGAAAGTTACATGTTCTTTTTCTGCTAATGTTAGCAGGATACCTGTTTACTTAAATAATCACTTTTTAAGATTCCATTAGGTGCCTTGGAAAGGAATATGTATCCATACAAATAACATATCCTAATACAATAGTGCAATCCAATAGTAATCTATCATTGAGTTGAAATATTTTTATTGCTTTGGCTAATAATATGCCAATACTAATAACATTGTGTGAAATTATACTAATAATTATCCAATATAGAATGAGTCTTTTTGTGATATCATTCAAATAAACTTTATTATTGGGGCACCAGGTGGCTCAGTTTGTTGAGTGTACAACTTTGGCTCAGGTCATGATCTCACAGTTCGTGGGTTCAAGCCCTATGTTGGGCTGTCACATGGAGCCTGCTTTGGACTGTCTGTCTCCCTCTCTGTCTGTCTCTCCCCTGCTTGTGCTCTCTCTCTCTGTCTCACAAAAATAAATAAATCTTAAATAAATAAATAAATAAATAAATAAATAAATAAATAAATTTTATTATTGATAATATCTTAAGTGCCTTATTATAAAACTCTCATACAATTTGACCCAGTAGCACAGTACTGGGATATCATTTCCATATATACATTCCATACATGCTCAGAGCCAGTGATCGTTCTCTAAGCAGCAGATTCCTCCCCACCTCTCTGCGAAGACTTACATCTGATTCTCAAAGATCCAGAGCTCCGATGATTTGCTTTTTATCCCAGAATTTTCAGTGATATCAAAATTTGAACCCTGAGCTTCTATTTCCCAATTCTGTCACCTCTATGTATTCTGTAAAATAAAATCCATTGATTTTTTTCGGTTGGGTTGTTTCTATTTTGCTTTTTTTTTTGATTTGTAGAAGTGATTTATTATGGACATTAACACTTATTTGGTTATTTATGTTGAAAATATTTCCTATTTATCATTTTGCTTTTTTTCATCACCTTCAAAATAGCTCTCATGTACGTTATAGTGAATCTCACTCTACCCGCCGCCACCACCCCCACCCCCCACCCGCATCCTCAGCCTCTAGCAAGCGCTGAGCTCGTGTCTGGCACTATAGTTGTGCCTTTTATAGAGTTACCTGTAAGTGGACAAAGGTGCTGTCACTATTATCTTACAAGTATTTGTGCAAACGTATGTTATCATTTCTTTTGACTAATACCTGAGTGGATTTAGTTGGTAAGGGTATGTTTAACCTTATAAGAAACTTCCAGACTTTTAAATTGGTTAAACCATTTTACGTTCCCACCAGCAATATATAAGAATTCCAGTTGTCCCACATCCTATCCAACACTTGATAGGGTTAGTCTTTTTCATTTCAGTGTGTAGTGGTACCTCAATGTGTCTTTAATTTGCATTTTCTAATGACTAATGAGATTGTGTATTTTCATGTACTTATTAGTCATCTTATACCTTCTTTTGTAAAGTGTTATTTCAAAATTTTTGCCCATTTGTTAAAATCTGATTATTTGTCTTTTTGTTAAGTTGAATTATAGGGATCTTTATATATTCTGGGTATATGTTTTGTAAATATTTTCTCCTAGCCAGTGGCTTGACTTTTTCTTTCCCTTGCAGTGTTTTTAAAAGAGCAAAGTCTTTTTTGTTCAATTTATCCTTTTTTTTAAAATGATTGATGCATATTGGGTCCTAAGAAAGCTTTGTCTCACTTAAGGCCACAAAAGTTCTTGTATAAGTCTTAAAATCCATGAACATGGTATATCTCTCTATTCAGGTAATTAATTGCTGTTACTAGTGTTTTACAAACCATTCAGTGTATATGTTTTGGCACGCATATTTGTTAAATTTATCTCTAAGTATTTCATATTTTTTGATCATGTTGTAAATGAGATTTAGCAATGTTCATTGTTAACATACGGAAATACAATTGATTTTTGTATATTAACCTTGAATCCTATTAAATTCACTTTTTCTTTCTAGTTAATCTGACTAGAGATTAATCAATTTTGTTGATCTATCCAAAGAACCATCTTTTAATCTCTGTTGTTTGTTTTCAATTTCAATGATTTCTTCTCTTTATTACTTCCTTTCTTCTGCTAGCAGGTCCAGAGCAGAACTAATTTAGTGCCACTACTGAGGCATGACTCTTCTAGGGATTCTATCTAATACTCCATATTACATGAGGTCTCCTCATGCTGACTGGTGGAAACAGAAACTAATTGCAGCCCTGTGTGAGCGCCGGGGTGTTATCTGCCTGTTGACTTCCATTACTTCTTTCTCAAGTTTGGGAAAGTTCCTTCTACACCTGTGCAGATCAGTATTCAGTCAAAGGCTTGGGGAGACTCCTCTGCGGATCTGCAGAACTCACTATGTTGCTCTCTTTCCTTTGGTAGTCTGACCTGCAAATTCTAACTGCCTCAGTCTCCATAAACTCTGATCTCTGTCACCTCAAGATTCTCAGATTATGTTTGGTTTTCCTCTCTACACTCTGTGACCAGAAAATACCCTTAAAGCAGTAAGCTGTAGCAATGGTAGAGCTCATCTATTTCCTTTTACCCTCTTTCAGAAGTCACAGTCCTGAATTACCTATGTGCAATTTCTGAAAAACATTATTTTGTATTTGTTGTATGGGGGGGTGGGGCGTGGGGTATATCATCAGAATCCTTTCATGGACAAAAGTTAAGGCAACCTGTAAAATAACTTTTTATGAAAACTTTCAAACCAGCTGTTACTAGCAGTGTTTTGGGTCCTCTAAATAAATAACGTTTATTAGTAATATGGTTGAAAAGGTATAATTAGGTTACATTAACCTAATTATCAATAGGTTATATTAACATAGAAAATATTTGTGTTCCTAGTTGTCTGACTTTGAAACTATTGCTGAATGTATATGCTTGAGTGCACCATTCAGCCATTATCCCAAATTGCTTTTGATTTTATTATTAGCATAGCATGTTATTAGAGGTTATTGATAATTGTTATAATCCAAAGGATAACCACATCTGACATTCTTTAAGGAAACTTGTGGCAGTGAGTTTACATGAAGGTAAAATAAAGCATTTGAGTATTTAGTTTTGTTTCTCAGAAGTCTTATAATTCAGAATCCACAAAAGATTGATGTTTTTGGTTCTAACCTCAATATAAAGATACATACAAAACTAGTATGAATTGAAATATATACAATTTAAAAGCAATTCACATAGTCATACTGTAAATCTTTGGAGAGAAATTACATCACTGTAATTCTGTGTCATAATGTTGGACTCCTTTAATTCATAATGTACTGGAATTTTATATTGTGAAGAATAAATAATAGAAGAATAAAATGACAAAAGGGAGAAGAGAAGAAAATGAAAAATAAGAGCAAGGAAATTATTTCCTCCTAAACTTCACTGTGTCTAAAATTTATTTTACCAGTAGATATCCTATTCTTTGCTAAGGCAACATAAATTTTGGATGAATTATTTCTTTAGTACTAGTATTGGTGATGCATCCTTGTTGATATTTCTATAGAATTAAAAGTATTTTAACGTTCTGAAATCATGACACAGGAGAAAATCTGAAATCATTACATTAAAAAAAAATTCTGGGAGCATCACTACTTCCTCTTCCCATTCTCTAGCACCTTTTCTTTCCTGTCTTTCTGCCAAAATTTCCAGTGTAGAAAACCAGAGTCAACTAATCAACAGAAAATGGAAAGGAAATAATTGAGAGACAAGTAAAGCAAAATAAACAAATGAACAACTCCAAAGAAACATATTCAAAGCAACTTGAAAATAGCTTGAGGACAGTATTAAAATGGCCAATTAATTTACTGATAGATTAGATTCTGTGGAGATAGTTTTGAGAAGTGGAATGAGACCACCTACGCCAGTAGAGTTGTAAACTTTCTTGTTCCACTTCAGTAGGACAGGCCCCATCCTGTGTGATTCTGTACCCTTTACTTCTGTCTCCCGCTTTGGACCAGAATCAGGGATCTAGTCAATCCCCTTTCCAGCAATCGTGAAAATACTGTTCCAAGATCACAAGGCTGTCAAGGGGCAGGACTGAAATAAGGTCTGTCTCTGCCTTAGTCTATTTGGTCTGCTTCAACAGAATGCCGGAGACCAGGTGGCTTGCAAACAACAGAAATTTGTTTTCTCACAGTCTAGAGGCAATGAAGTCGAAGATCAAGGTGCCCGCAGATTTGGTGTCTGGTGATAACCTACTTCCTGGTTGCCAGAGACCATCTTCTTGCTGAGCCCTCACATGGAGAAAAGGCAAGGAATACCCCAAATTCTCTTTTATAGGGCACTAATCCCGTTCATGATGGCTCAACTCTCATGACTTAATCACTTCCCAAAGGCCCCACCTTCTAATACTATCACATTGAGGATTAGTTTTCATCATATGAATTTGGAGGAGAACGAAAATATTCAGTATATAGCAGTTTCCTTTCTCAGAGGCAAGGTGACTTTTCTCAGCCCAGGTGAAGAACTTTGTTTCAGAAAGTCTAGTTAGTAATGAAATTCAGTAGTTAAAAAGGAAAGAAGGTGTCATTGTGTCAGTCAGGAAGAAAAGAATCTTTTTCTTTCCTTCTATTTGCTTCTTATTTTAGTGCACCCTTTCTCCTTATTCAACAGTATTCCCCCCAACAAGTTGCTTTTATTCTGACAGATAGTGTGATTTGGGTATATATCAGTAGTTGTAGAGAAATAGTCTCTGAATATCTTTGATTGTTAACTCCCATCACTAAAACTTTCTGAGCACAGAACCCCAATGTATACATTGATTTATAAACTTTATCCATAAATCACTATACTTGCATGCTCTGTATATTCGAAAAATAGAAATATATAAACAGCTATATAAGTAGATGAATATTCCAAGATTTTCTTCTTGCCTTCCAAGGAGACTCTTGTCTGTCCTCAGGTCAGAGATCAGCAATTTGAAGAAAATTGTCATTGTGGTCTATTGGTCTCCCAAGCATCACTACATACCTAATTGACAGTGTAAACAACCTTGCCTTGAACACTTTGGTTGAAAATATTTAACAATTTATCGTAGAGGAGATTCTCAACCAAACTGAGTGTAATCCTTAGAGTTCCAATTATAGAAGCACACTAACAAATACAATTGCCACTTCCACCAGAGCAAATATACTCAATAGAGTCATGTTAAATAAACAAAATTCAGAATGAAAGCAGATATCGGCAGCATGTAACCTACACGCTAGGTATTATTCATTGGAAAAACAGAAACCACTTATGTATTCCTCAGAGTTACAGAAGCTTCATACTACAAATTCTTGTCGTGGGCTTTTGGATACTTAGATATACGATGGAGAACTCCTTTTGTGGCGTTACAGCCCTTTAGGGAGATCTGTTATGCCAGGGTAGGCACTGTCATTCACTAAATCTGTTGTCCTGTTGCAGGGGCTCGATCTCTCATGGGGCTTAACCAAATGGGGTTTTAATAATTTCCTTCCTGTTCCAAAGACCCAGATCTGAGCATGGTATTGACTCTTAATAAACATTTCATTTCCCATCATTATTCATACTATTTTGAAAGAACCTACCAGCACTTTGGGTAGCCCTACTGCTCTAATTACTTCAAAAGAGGCTTAAATGAGTTGCATCGGCAAATAAGAGTGGCCATAAGATCAAAGTGGATGTATGCTACACAGGCTTGAAAAATAAGTTTTCTCTAGCATTAGATCAAAGCGTATGGGACCTAGAAAGACTATAAAGTTAAAAATTTTTGTTCTCAATAAGAAGACAAAATTTATCAATTACAGAAAATTAGATAAAATCTATAATACATTACCAAAGTGGAATAGTTTTCTTAGATGGAAAATATTAGGGACATATTTGAGCCAGAGTCTGTAGCTTAACACAAACAAGAGTCCCCCAGGTCAGAAAGCCCCACCAATGGCTGAAACTGGCCCTTTATCACAATAAGGAACTGAGAAGTAATCAAAGCATAATGTTGCTCTTCTCATTTCTCTTATAATTCCCAGGAGGATCTTGAAAGAAATCAACAGATTTCTCATATTCCCACTTTCCCCATCTGCCAAGCTGAGATAACATTAACTATGGCATACTGTCTCTATCTCTCAGAAGACACTTGGGTTATTTGGAACTTGTGGGAATAAAACTTGAGGAATTATTCTATAAACAGTAGATTTTGAAAAGCACTTTTTCTGCATATAACATTTCTTCTATTGGCCAATAAATACAGAAAACAAAAAAAAATAATTTAAAATTTACACTGTATCAGTGTTTTTACATCATTCCCATGATATGTGGCTGAGACTCATTTGCAAGGAGTTGAAATATATTCACAATGAAATTTGAATTTAATGAGCTTTCAGAAATAAGGTAACAAGTTGCCAGCCCTACTTTGGAATACAGTAAAATCAATAATTAAAGCCCACCTTGCTCAAAAACATTTGGCTATGCTCCCTTTCTCCAATCATCTGTCAATAAAAGTTACATTTATGTTGGTAAGGTTTCCTTTTTTTTTTTTTTTTAATATAATAACTTCTTAGGTTAGGTCCATGGACTGTTCTACCTAATGGAACCTGTGCTTAAAATAAGTAGGCTTTTTCAATACCTGCTGAGATGCACTTCAGCGAAATACTAGTATTATTGTCTTTGAAAGAGAGGGTCACAGAGAAGAAGGAGGGTATTCTGGAACACCTTGGAGATCAGACCTGAGCGCCCTATCATTAAGCAATATGTGTTGACCAGGCCTTGGTTCTCTTGCTCACTGCCCTTCAATTTTCATAGGTGGGATCTTCTAAAACCCATCTGAGACTCAGGCTTCTTCCACACCATGGACCCTGTGGTGATTTTATTTAGCTAAGATTAAAGAGCTTTGGCCCATAGCTTGGTATCAGCTAACCCTAGATAAACACTAATGGGTCATTGTCATCACTGTCATTAATTTATGAACAATCCAGTTGATTGGGAAGCTAATGAGCTTTGGACGCAGACAGCTCTGGGTGTGAATCCTGGATCTGCCAGTTACTACCTGACCTTTCTCAAATCTTTTTCTCTGCCCTCCAATTTTCTCATCTCTGAGGAGGAGATAATAACACCTATAAGGGTCTGTGTCCATGGAGGTCTATCTATCTACAGTGCTAGAAGAGGTTTTGGTACATCATAGGTACTCAATTAATGCTGTTTCCCTTTGTTGCTCCCTTTTCCCTTTCTGTGTTTAGGTGTAGAAAGACTTCAATTTCATTACACTCTGTCACTTTGCATAACTCATACAATCCGTGGTTGATATTCATGCTAGGAATGGTTGCATGCTGTAAATCCATCCTGGAAATTTAGGTGAGGTCAGTACTTACGAGTAATTGGGAATCTAAGCTACCTTTCCTTCTTTTTGCTCCTGTATGCTTTGTACATGCGTCTATCCTAGAACTTATGACACTATTTTGAAATTATTTGTGGTCAGTGTGATTTCTCCTCAAAGACAGAGTTGACATCTTATTCATCCTCAACTTTCCCATGCCTGGCATAGAGTGTGGCTCACTAGTTGTCCTATGGTTACTTCATAATATTCATCTACAAACAGATCTGCCTTGTTCAGCCTGACCAGAAAATGAGTCAACCTGTTTCACAGTGCTCAGACCTCTTTGAAGGAGAAACAAATACGTGCACGCTCGCACGCGCGCACACACACACACAGGCTTTGGGTACTTTGTTTTATTTATTTATTTTTTAATTTTTTTTAACGTTTGTTTCTTTTTGAGACAGAGAGAGACAGAACAGGGGAGGGTCAGAGAGAGGGAGACACAGAATCTGAAACAGGCTCCAGGCTCTGAGCTGTCGGCACAGAGCCCGACGCGGGGCTCGAACTCACTGACCGTGAGATCATGACCTGAGCCGAAGTCGGCCGCTTAACCGACTGAGCCACCCAGGCGTCCCCAGGGTACTTTGTTTTAAAATCGAGCCATGTATTGGGCAATCAGATTTTTTGAGATTTTTTTAATGGAGAATTTTCTCTCGGAATTGACCCCCCACAGGGACAGAGGTCTACATAACAGCAGTTAGCACTTGTTGCCTCCTCATCTATGTCCAGCCCAATGATAAGGCAAAGAAGACAGTATCTACTGACATGCACATTCTCAGTTGGAGAGACTCATAAGCTTTAACAATTTGGGAACAATATGATTGAAAACTCGTGGGTTGCTAATAAGTAGTGGTACAAGTGTTATAACTAGTAAGCACAATCACACTATTGTAATTATCGTCCCTTGTATAATTAAGTTGTCAAAGTTGATGAGAAAGAGGATGCATGCTGTAGAAATCTGGAGACTCAGGAGATCAGTGTGGGCTGAAAATGATTTCATATAAAAATAATTATGATAATAATTAGCATTCACATGGTACCTTGCAATTTACAAAGTGCTTTTACAGCATTATCTAATTTTGCAAAGGTTATGAACTGGCCCTTAGATACTATGTGATGCCAATAGTAAGCCTCCATGCCAAACCTTGAAAGTTAAAAGATGGCATTTAGGGGATAGTGAGAAAAGAGAGGATTAATACTGCATTAAAAAGCAGAGAATCGGCCAAATTCATTGGAAAGAAATAGATTTCAGAAACTCAAAAACGTATCTTGTCAAAGAAACATTTGGCCCATATTTTGATTTCATGGTGCTTGGCACTTTTTTTATTCTTTGGGGAGAGTTTTTGATGTGCAATTATAATTATGAAGTTTGCTCATTTGGAACCAAAAGATTCTCAAAACCAGGGGACAGTTGAACCCTATTGAGAGGCAAAACCTAGAATGATATGATGAAACCACCTAATGTAAGTAGAAGCATAGTTAGAGGGGAGGTATGAGGAGATGATTAATGTTTCCTTTAAAACTCAGGTATCCATTTCCTAGAGAATCCAGACTGATGTGTAGGATGCCGATGACAGCCATATTTTCCTTCCCAAACCCACAGCTAAAGGTTGACCTTTCTCTGTCATAAACGGCCTCATCGAAAACCTTGACTTAGTAAAACACAGCGAGTCCATCAAATGCAAATGTGAATGAGAATTTACTGGAAGTTGAAGAGACCTCTACCTGCCACCACCCCCCCTCCTTCCCTCGCTTTTTTGCCTCCTGCTCTGCCTTCCCCTTCACAAGTGCAAGGTTACCTGGATTGCCCGGGAAGGAGACGTCTATTCAAGTTATTGAATAGACGAACGGCCGAGCATGTACCAAGTCAAGTTATTGGATTACACAGGAAGCCAGAATCATCTAGATAGCCACGAAGGCAGCCCGGGCGCTGCGCGAGCGTGTCGCTGGCTCATTTGTAAGCCTTTCCAGATGTGGCAGCCGCGCGCGCTTGGCGGCGGTCCAGGAGGCCGCCTGCAGTCGGCGCTTCCCGGGCCGCAGTGCGAGCCGCAATGCCGGGATCCTGAGGGCGCAGGGCTCGCCGGCGGCTCGCCCCCGGGCCCGGCGCGCACGCAGCCCGGCCGCCCCGCGCAGCGACGGCCCGCAGCCGCCGGAGGACACCGGCGGGAGGAGAGCGGCATGGTCGCGACGCCAGGGCTGCGCTGAAGTCCCTGGCGGGTGGATGGGGGACCCCGAGGCCCACGTGATGGCTCGGCCCCTGAGAGCCCCTCTCCGGAGGTCCTTTAGCGATCACATCCGAGACTCCACGGCTAGAGCCCTGGATGTCATTTGGAAAAACACCAGAGACAGAAGGCTGGCAGGTGAGGGGCGAATGGGGGAGGGTGGGATGAGAGGTATTAAAAGGAAAACAGTTCCATACACGGACGCAGATATTAACTCGGATAATTAATGATCTCATCGGCTGGATAAAGTTCCTCCCTGCCGTGGCAATGATTTCCATCTCCCTTGCTCTAGTATTTAGCATTTCTGGGATGTTTTTTTCTCTAATGCCTCTCTGGTTTCTGGTCTGATTATTTCTAGATAAGGTTTTATGAGAGGTGGGGGGGGGGGGGGTTGTTGTTTTTTTTTTTTTTTTTCTTTTAACCTTGGAAAGAGAAGCAAGGTCGTTTTGAGTGTCAGGAAAGCAGTCGTGATGAGCAGCTTCAGGCAGAAGCACGGAGCTCTGCTGTGCTGGTGGGGGTCCGCCGTGGGGCTGGTCTGGCCCGAGGTGGCCTGGTCCCTGCAAGAGAGGGGCCTGGAAGGGCTGTGTGTCAGTGGAGTAATCTGCCCTGCCCTGTGAGAGCCTGCTGGTATTTCCTCTGGCAGCCTGGAGCTGCTCTGAGTTCCAAGCGGGTGTCAGGTATGCTGGAGGCAGGCGTTTGAAATATAATAAAACACAAATACAGTGGTGCAATTCAAACGTACTTGGGCTCATGTGACACCAGCCAAATGGCAGACTGTGTTTTAAGGGGTACACTAAAGAAACAGGAACTTCTGCCTGATCCTGGTATTAAGAATACGAATTGATATAATATAGCATTTTGCAATAAAATAATCTCTCTGAATTCAGGAAAGGTATCCTAGTCCTGTTTCATGGCTCCATGTTGTTTGCTCTGTAAGTCTCTGTATTGATATCATCTATGTGAGTGGGTCAGAAATGATATCATCTTAACCTTTTTGGTTAATCCAGTTGTTTTTCATATCCGTATGAAGTTCTGAATTGTTAACAATATTACAAGTGGCCTCCAAGTGTCAACAGATTTCTGTGCTGTGTGTTATTGGCAAAAGGTCATTTGGCTTTCACCTAATAGCCCTGACATGACTTGAAGAGGGGAAATTTAAGGTTGGTGATTGTGATAAGACAGATTATGAAGATAACATGCTAGTTATATCCCCTTATAGGCTGTAAGCTTGTCCTAAATGCTCGTGAAAATCTTTCTCTTTGTTAAACCAGATAATATTGCCCAGTATAGGACAGAGTAAACAATGTCAAGTCTAATCAGAAAGTAAGAGAGAGAGAGAGCAAAAGATTTTAAATTTAACCATTTTATGATGGCTTTAGGATAAATCTTTAGCAAAAGATTTTAAATGTAACCATTTTATGATGGCTTTAAGATAAATCTTTAGCAAAAGATTTTAAATGTAACCATTTTATTATGGCTTTAGAAAAATAAAACCTTTAAGAAACCCAACATTCCAATAAGTTTTTTTTTAAGCTGTGTTATCTGGTGATAACAGTTTGCAATTGGCTAGAGGAAGTGTAATAACTAAGATATAGGAGTATAAAGTCTACAACTATAATTGGTTGGCCCTTTCAAAGCAAAAGTGTTTCCTTCATTGTTGTCTTATTTGACAAACCCATTGTCACAAATGGAAAGGTTCCACAAACAATGTCTTACTAAAGGTAACACAAAAATATCTTATGGTTTGGTGTTTTGAGAGTAAGACTAAATCAAACATTCCTGCTTCCCCTTATATTTTCATAAATGATGAGGTTTTTGACAGCTATTGGCCTCCTAGAATAAGGATATTATCCCTGGAAAGTTGCTGCCTCTGTCTTGTCATTCGTCTCTGTGTGTGTGTGTGTGTGTGTGTGTGTGTATTTGCCTATGTGTGTATACACACACACACACACACACATACACACACACACAGAGTCTCTATGTGGCCAAAAATGGAGCATCTTAAAGAAAAATAGCCACTTAAAGAAAAATGGTTACTTTTTATATGTGGGGAAAATTAAGCATTTCACAGCTCTAACAGCAAACGGGACTTTAGCTGTCTATGTCCACCCAAGAAAGAAATTCTTTATGTTGCATAGTTTTTCTTTTTCTTTTCTTTCTTTTTTTTTTTTTTTTTTTTTTTTTTTGATATATATTGACCTCTTAGGCAGTTTGCACAGTAGCAAATCCAGGTACTATACTTGAAAAGAAAGAATTTTGGCTACCACAACTGACTGATTACTGGGGACTTGGCCCTTTTCATGCCTCCCCTGTGCTTGGCGCATGGATCATGGCTCAATCAATGTTTGTCGGATGAAGACTGATTTGGGGCACATCCAAACCTCAAGAGCACTTACTTCTCTTGTTCCCCTCAAACTTCTCCTCTGCACCCAACCTTCCCACTGACCAAAGGCTAAATAATACTTGTCAATTATCCACAAAAAGTCACTTCTCTAAACACCAGATACAATCTCTACTGTGTATCATACCACTTTGCCCTCTGTTGCAGAATGGAGGGAAGTAGAAAGTCCAGATCTCCTGCTTCACTTTATGTTGTGAAATTAATGAAGTGTCATGTAAACAAGGTTTTGAAGCCTCTGAAGAAAATGCTTCTTTTAATACTACCTGAAATGTTATTTTCATGATGATCATTACTTTGATTACGTTCATCAAGTTTCTCAAAAAGTAATCGGAGGTTTCAATTTCTTCCAGAGATTTAAAGTGTTTGGCCATGGGACAAAGTCTTAAGGTTCCTCGTTGGGTATTTTCTCTCTCAGTCAATCGATCAATCAATCTCTCTGTCTCGTGTGTATGTGTGTGTGGGTGTGTGTATCTCCCTCTGTGTGTGTGTGTGCATGTGTGTATCTCCCCGTCTCTGTGTGCATGTATCTCCCTCTGTCTCTCTGTCTCTCTGACACACAAATATACACACTTGATATAACTTAACAGTTCCTAGTTCTACTCTCCCAAATGATGTCCTGTGTATGAAAACCATCATTTACGTTTCCTTGCCTTAAAATCCTTATATATAAAACAGGGATTCTGCCTGTTATTTTTAAGGATCCCTGTCCCTATGTAAACAAAATACAGAATCGTTGCTGGGAAAAGACCTTCAAGCTGTAAGGGTGATGGAACACACCGTCTTAATCGCATCCTCCTTCACATGGAATTGCCTTTTTCTGCCCAACCACAACCCACAGGGTTTCTCTTACTCCTGTTCCCTCTACCACCAAGCTCACAGGTACACAGTCTCTTTCCTGAAAGCAGAGGATGGTGTCTACTTTTCAGGGAATTACAACTTTGAGGTTAACAGTGGTGATGGCGAGAGTAGACAGCCCTTCTCTGGATGAATTGTGCATCCGCCATAAACTCTTATGTGTCCTCTTGGCACCTGTACTGCCTCCTCCCTCCCGTTGGGTACCCAGACTTCGTGCCTTTGTGGTGTATTTCATTCCTGAAGATCTGCTGCCCCTTAATCCTTTCAGATAGGGCTTCTTCGTATTTTTTGTGCCAACGGGTCTTTTTTGCATCCTAGTGAAGCCTGCAGATCACATCTCAGAATGGTATTTTTTGGTGTATAAATCACATCTCAGAATGGTATTTTTTGGTGTATAAATAAAACACGTAGAATTATGAAGGAAATCATTTATAGTAAAATATAGTTATCAAGGTATTCCAAACACAAAATTGTTGTGTGGTAATAGAAAATGAATGAATTGTATCATAGATGAAGATGTTTAAAATATAGGGAAGTAAATATAAATTAAATGTTTCTTAAAGATACCAGTGTGCAGATTGTTATCGTTAGTTAGAAAAAGAGCATTAAACTGTGTAGTAGTCTCTGATTCATCTCCTTGTCACCAAACATTATAGATAGAACACTGGGGAGCAAAATCCACATCTGGGTCGGCAATGTGCAAACTTTTAACTCTACTGTTTGGTGGCTGAATGGGGCCAGCAACGATGTCATGCGAACATCTGTGGAAGTCGATTGCACAAAACCACAATCGTGTGTGATCTGGGGTGAGTGTGATAACTCCCAAAACTCTAGGGTAGGAATGAGTGTAAATGATATTTTGTGATAGCTGCACCAACTGTAATGTGATATGGAAAAGTCTGGTTTCTATTGGGGACAAAGTCACAGGGACAGCTAATGACATTGTGTGCGAGGCAGGGGGAGGTGACAGTTGGTCAACATTCATAATTGGAAGAAATGCCAAATTCCAGTTACATTTTGTGAAAATAAAAATGAAAATTTTCCTCATCCAAGTTAATGGACGTCCTGTTCTACCCTTAGACCCTGAATTAAGAATCCCTACCATATCCTCACTTCAGCTTCCAAGTACTTCCAGTCAAAAATTCTCCTAGACCGAAATGCTGGGCTCTCATACATGAGATGGCTGGAATTCCTTGATGTATATTCGACAAACTCCGCAAACAAGTTTGGACTGATGTGCCAATAAGACTGCCTCTAAGGAAAAATAAAAGACACTAATATTCAGACTAGAAAGAGATAGGGAAGCTAAAAGAAAAACCCAGATGACACACATGCACGTAACTTCATCGGTTTGCAAAGTGGAATGGAGAAATAGACCAAAAAGAAATTAAATAAATTGGCCTTTATTTCACGGAATCTAATAAGGTAAGAACAGCTCACATAGCCTAAATCACAATGATTGTTTAAAAAGTATTCAATATAGGGCACCTGGGTGGTTCAGTCAGTTGAGCATCCGATTTTGGCTCAGGTCACACACGACCTCATGGTTTGTGGGTTCGAGCCTAGCATCGGACTCTGCTGTCAGTGCAGAGCCTGCTTCAGATCCTCTGTCCCCCCCTTTTCCCCAGGAAAATTTAGGAAAATCTCAATCCAAGTGAGGTTCAATGGACATAGAATAAATTCAACATGAGGTTGGATCCCCTGGGGGATTCTGTTGACTGTTCAGTATCTTCTATCTTTTGTGAAATAGAGTTTTACATTTCACCTGACTAGGTCTCCAATTCATTAGTAAAATGAAAGTCTGATGTGCTCTGTAGTACATTGGCTCCCAATTCAGTGGGGCTTCAGGAATTCTGGCCCATTTCCCATGATGGGAAACCACAAACACTGACTCCTGTGAACTGTCTTCTGCTCATTGGTTCACAGAGGAAAGCAAGTAAGGGCATATTTAATGCCTTTTAACCAAGAGTGATGTATGCTTCAAAATATGCAGGTTCCTCTAGTAAACAAAGACTTCCCTGGATGCATGCAACGCTATGTTAACATTTTAAAGGGTTGGAGAGACAATCATTAATGGTGCTTCATGAGACCCTGTCACATTTCTGGAGGGTAGATGCAGCATGTATCTATTAAATTAGATATTACTATTCCAATAAAAGAGGAGCATGTTGATGTCAAGGTCGGCTCTGATGAGAGAAAACCTAATATATTGGCTCAGAGAGCTTGCTCTGACATCAGACTTCTGGGTTTGAATCCTGGCTCTTGCACTGGATAGCTTTGGGCAAGTCAGTCTGTTTCTTACCAATATAAAGAGGATGGTCATAGTACTTATGTCATAAAATTGTTTCAAAGATTAAATGAGCCACCGTGTAGAGTGCTTAGAGGAGTCACTGGCATATAGCGAAGCCAGAGTGAAACTCTATCAGTTTGGTTGTTATAACCCGACTTCCCTTTTCCCCATGCCCTATGTCCTTTGAAGTTTCAGCCTGCTAGCATGACATCACTATAATTTGTCTAAGCCTTTTGGGCAAAAATAGTTCAACCAGTCCAAAAATATAAAATGAAAGGCAAAATGTCAATGGCAAGTGGACTTTATTTCCTTACGTCTGGAAGAAAAAAACAAAAACAAAAACGAAAAATCTAACGATGACTTCTGTGCAGATCTTGCTGAATTGCAAAATGGAATGACTTGAGAATAATTGTTTTTGCACACTGATGAAGAAATCACTCCTTGCATGGCTTTGTCGGGCAACGTATACAATATCTGAAAGTCTTCCCAAGCGAGTTGGAACCTGCTTTGAAAATTGCTATATAGATGGAGCCAAACATGGAATAGAGCACCAGCACGAGCAGGCTGGGGTTTCAAGCACGTGGCGCAGCTGTGGAATGGGAAAAAGTATGCTAAATGTCAAGGCTGCCACTTGAAAGGGATATTTGGGCCACCTCCCTTCCTGGAGCAAAACTTCTGCAACTTTCTTCATTTAAAATAGTATGTATAAGCTGTCTGAGTATTTTGCCAAAGGTCCTTATAACTATAATAACAAAATGTGCCCAAAGTCAAAGGCATGGTAGAAGGGATATATTATTTAGTTACAGGTATGCTTAAGGATCTGAAGCTATATCATAAAACCAAAACTTTATTTAAAAGAACATTCTACTGGAAGCTCTCTCTATTCCAGAGGAATTATTAAGGTATAGTTTGAAGTTAAACTTGTCATTGTATACGTTTTTCAATCTCTGATTATAGTCACTTGCTTTTAATAGTTATCGTTCTTTTTTTTTATTGAAGCCTAGTTGCACACAATGTTACATTAGTTTTAGGTGTACAACATAGTTATTCAACAACTCTTTTTGTTAGGCTGTGCTCCCCACAAGTGTAGCTACCCTCTGTCACCATACAACACTATTACAATACCACTGGCTATATTCCCTGTGCTGTACCTTTTCTCCCCATGACTTATTCATTCCATAACTGGAAGCCTGTATCTCTCACTCCCCTTCACACATTTTGCTCATCACCCTGCCTCCAGCCATCTGGCAACCATCAAATTGGCCTCTGTATTTATGGGTCTGTTTCTATTTTTTGTTTATTCATTTGTTATGGGTTTTTTTTATTCTACATATAAGAGAAATCATATGGTATCTTTCTCTGACTTATTTCACTTAGCATTATACCCTAGATTCATCCTTATTGTTGTAAAAGGCAAGATCTTATCCTTTTTTATGACTGAGTAATATTCCATTATATATATATGAATATACACATTTATATATATATGTATGTATATATGTATAATATATGTGTGTGTGTGTGTGTGTGTGTGTGTGTATATATATATATATACACACACACCACATTTTCTTTATCCATTCATGTATGGATGGACACTTGGATTGCTTCTATATCTTGGCTTTTGTAAATAATGTTGTAGTAATCCTAAGAGTGCATGTCTTTTCAAATTAGTGTTTTCATTTTCTTTGGGTAAACACCCTGTTGTGGAATTATGGGATCATATAATATTTCTATTTTTAATTTTTTGAGGAACCTCCATATGTATTCTACAGTGACTGCACCAATTTACATCCCACCAACAATGCAGGAAGGTTCCCTTTTCTCCACATCCTAACTAACACTTGTTATTTCTTCTCTTTTTGAGACCAGCCATTCTAACAGGTGTGAGGTGATACTTCATTGTGGTTTTGATTGGCATTTCCCTGATGATTAGTGACGTTGAGCATCTTTTCCTGTACCTTTTGGCCATCTGTGTGTCTTCTGTAACTGTCATTCTTGAACAAAGATGATATACCATCCAGGAAGCACATGCTGGAATTATTTGTGTATGATGATGAGAGGAGTTTGCATTGATCCTCCTGTGCTCTTTCCCTGTTGCTTGTGAACAACCACCTAGGCTGAGAGCTCTAAAGGCATTGTCTTACTTAATCTTGAAATAATCCAGAAAGGTATATGCTACTATTTTTATTCCCATTTAAGTATTTTCTTGGCATTACCTTAAAAATCTATTAGTGAGTATCCATGCACAGAACTCAGAAACACCCAAATCTATCAGTCATTACCAATTAATCTCACAAATATTTATTGAGAGCGCATTGTATGCAAAACACTGTGCGAGGTAATGGTTGACAATAGGACAGATGCACTGTTGCCTGCCAGCCATGAATATGACACCTGAATTCTACCTTTGAACTCGAGAGGGGCCCTACATGGGAAAGTGACTCCACTGTAGTGAGGAAGAATAAACAGTGTCTCTTAAACACCGAGGGCTGTCTAAAACTCATCACTGATTTGTTCTTTAAACCACTGATTCTCAGGGAGATGAGGGAAGACACACTGGTAAGGGACAGTATCAGAAAAAGCATATGCAGCTTTTAAAAATCTGCTCGATGGATTTATTGTTTTCAGAGTACAAACTGCGTCTTACAAAATGCTGAAGATAGAGAGGGGAAGCATGAGTGGGAGGGACGGGACATGAGTACAAAGATTGTACTTCCAAAATGTCATGGAGCGATAACTTTAATCATTTTTTGAAGATGATATGCTGATGTTTTCCAAAGTTTAAGTATCCTAAAGTATAAAATATGTCACTGGCTAAAATAGGGTGCTCTTGTGATTCAGAAATCAGAATGAAAATTGGAAGTTGTACTTTAAATATCTCAATTTATGGCGGAGATCACTCTCAGATTTCAAAATACGTGGGCTGTAGAACTGAAATTGACTGTTGCAAGTCTTCTGTGATTCCACAGAATTTCTTAGGGAGTTGAACTGGAAACCAGGACATCTTCTTTTTTCCATCATAATTTGATGAATTTCCATCATAAGTTGAGATATCCATATTGCATTTTTAAAGGAAAAGAAAAATAATGATGGGTGGGTTGTATTAAAAATGTAACATAATTATTATATTATTAAATGTTACCAGTAACCAAAATTATGTTAGCTAAGCAATAAAAATAGTTAAGGAAATAGAATTCAATGATTAAATAGATAATTATAGCGAAGCTCCATATAGAAGATGATCTTTAAAAGTTCTAGTCCATTTTGAATCAGTGACATCCTAGAGTGCTTTTGAGTAGTTTGAAAATTAATGATCACCTATTCGGTGAGTTATTAATGAAATCCATGAGAAAATTACCAAAGAATATAAGAATTTACATGAATACTGCTTTTATTAGCTTTCACATTTGTAATTAAAGCATATTTTGAATAATGAAAATATGTTCATGTATCGTGGCCTCATTTTCTCTTAGGGGTGATTTTACTAGTAACTCCAAAGAATCTAGTTAATTTCAGTTTCTCAGTGTGACCAGGTAGAGAGGCTGAAGGATGAAAGAAAACAGGAAAGTTTTTAAGAATGAATGTTTCACTTTCAAATAAGAGGCTTAGAGAAAGAGAAAGTATGGGACATGGCTCAGACACTGAACAGTCAAGAAGGCAGACAAAACATCCATCCACTGATGCAAAGAGTAACAAAGAGGGGTTTTGTACTGGATGGGAATAATCTTTTATTAACTACAAATTAGCTAATATTGGTTGTGCCCTGACTATGTGATAGACAGAATGCTAGGAGGTAGAAAAGACGCAAAGGTAATAACTGTGTCTGAATTTCAGTAGTCTAGAGTCTATTTGGCAGGAAAAAGTGACCTACAGAGAAAACAAGATTCTAAGGCCTGATTCGACAGGTACCATAAGGTATTTGCTGACCAATCAGTACTGCCCTTCCCTCCCTCTCTCCCTGTCTCCTCTCTGCAGCATCAATTCACCTCTGGTCCAAATGTATTATAACAATAGGATATCCACACTGTTTTATCACCTCTTGCTTTTCTGTACGGTGTTAGACTCATGCTCATTTGCACTCGAGTGAACATTATTTTTACATTAAAATTTCCTTGACACAACTACCTTTTAAAGTCAAAATTATCAGGACGCCTGGGTGTCTCAGTCGGTTGATCATCCGACGTCAGCTCAGGTCATGATCTCTCGGTTCATGTGTTCGAGCCCCATATAGGGTTCGTTGCTGTCAGTGCAGAGCCTGCTTGGGATCCTCTGTCCTCCTCTCTGTGGGCCCCTTCACTGCTTGTGCATGCATGCACGTGTGTGTGCATTCTTTCTCTCAAAAATAAACATGAAAAGAATTAAAAAGTCATGGCTATCACTTTTTCGCTATTGCTCACGGCAATGGAAGCATTTGAATCATTGCAGAAAAGAGTCTCTGTGCCACTATGAGGATGTGTTAGTAGTGACGCGTGTGTGCATGCACATGCCAGGAGGGTGGTGTGAAGGTGAATATGGGCATTTCAGGTTGAAGTTGTTTTGCAGAGTAGCATTGGTACTTTCAGTCAGGTAAGTTTTTTGGATGTCCCTCAGTGTTTGAAGAAATTCATACACTAGTAACTGGACTGACTCACCAAGTTGCTCCCTCCACTGAATAAAACTTTAAAAAACCAAACAAAATGTAAAGTACTCCACTATGATTTTACTCCACTTTACCTTAGGAAGCAGTAAGGTTTGCCCTCTTAGAAACAGTCATTGACCTACATCTTGCATTTAGCATTAACTCAAATGTGTTCCAGATCTAAAGTTCCATAAAGACTCGTGAGTGGCAGCCAAGAAGCAGAGAGCGCAAAGAAGGCATTTTTGTGATTTGCCAGGATTCAGACCCTGACTCCTGATTATTTGACAGTAAAAATATCTTCATGTTGAATTTGATCCTCCATAGCAGGACTTTCTAATCAGTAAATTATTTCAGTCAAAAACTGAAACACTCTCAATAAAAAACAAATTAATGACTTCTAGACAAAACCACCAAGACCTAGTGAAAAAATATGGCATATTACTGCTTGGTAAAATCTTGCTTGGGGATCTCTGAACATTCTGATGCCATATATATATCACTTTTCTCTCTCTGTCTTTTTTCAGGCATTTATTGACAGGAGCACATGTAGGCAATTTCAAACACATGCAAGTACACACACACACACACACACACACACACACACACACACACACACAGGCACATGCCTCAGGAAGCCATAACTTCAAGGAACTCCTCCATAAAAGATTGAGGATTCCTGATTTACAGGATGCTGATGTGAAAGTCACAAGGTAGCATGTGGTTGTTGACGACTTGGGGTGGAGGTAGGAGCTCAGCACATTTAATGATGTCTAGACTTTGTTTTATCTTGCAGATTTTTTGTGACATAGTTAGCTTTTTGCAGACCACTCTCAAATCACTGACTCAGCATTTAGTGTGGTTCTGTTTATCATGATCCATCATCTCTAATCTGGTTTTGAATAGCAGGATGTTGTAGGTCCAGATTGAAGTGTGACCTCTGAACGTTTTCTATTCATGCTTGATTACTATACGCTAGAGGTCTAGACAGTGTTATTGGTTTCTCACCAACATAAACATCTGGCAGGAAAAAAAAAAACTAAACTAGATGAGTAAGAGCATTCCTAATCTACCTTATAATATGCTGTATTTAAAATAAAACTTTTTTTTTAAATGAAGCCCATCTCAGGTTGAAAAGGATGTCATCAAACATATTGTTTTTCAACTCTGATAAGACAGTCTTTGGACTATAATTTTTCACTGATGAAAACAAGTTTGAACATGTGATTGCCGAGTGCGGTAGAAACATCTTTCCTTTGTGCTTTAAAAGAAGCTAGAATTTCATTTAGGGAATTCCAGCCAAATGAAATTAGCACATGCATGTTGACTCATGCGTAGCTTGTGGATGGACAGATGAGATGACAAACCAGTGGGGACGGGGAAGAGAGATGATGGGGCCAAACCCACAGCAATGTGGGGATGTGTGTAATATCAGATCTTCTCAAGTTTTATTTTACATGGGTTGATTATCATGTTCTAAGAGTTATTAGTTGTACTGAATCTATGTATATGAATCTATTGAATTTAAGAGCCAGAATGCACCAAAGTACCGTGACACTGAATCACAGGGGGAAACTGAGGCCCTTCCTTTATGCTGGGCCTGCAGAACACACCCAACCAAATACCAACAAAACATGCTGGCAGTGAGGACCACCAGGTTGGAGAATATAGACGGATGACAAGACAACCCAAAATGTTTGCCTCACTCTTGCCTCTGTATACAGGTAGAACATACAACAATATTGGGAAAATAAGACTGGGAAGTTTATACTTAGATATTATAAATTTATGAAATGTACATTCAGTAACCAATTGCAATTTATATGCACGAGTTTGCATAATTTTAAGCTTCTTTGTTTTCATTCTTTTTTCTTTCTTTTTTTGGTAGGGTACAAAAGGAAGATAGAGAAACGTTTCCTCTATTCCTTCAGTTTTGGGGTTTGTTTTTTTTTTTTTTTTGATGCATTGATTATTTAGAACCCAAGACTGTGTTTCCAACCAAAGCTCTCTGGCGCAGCATAATCATTGCACAACCAAAGATAAACACAGAGGGTAAACTTCAGAAAAATTATTTCAAAATAGTGCCTGAAAATCTATTGTAATAGATGCCCTTTGCACCATTTAAGATATTAACAACAGTCCGTGACCGGGCCCTCTGTACATACCCCAAGGATTAGCCAGCACATCAGAACCAAGCTTAAGAGTCTGGGGAAAGGGGGAAATAAAAGTTTAATTTTTAAAAAAAGAAAGAATGAAAGGAAAAAAGAACACATGGTCTGGGAAGGGCATTAACAGGGAGGTGAGGGCAAACCGCTGCTTGCTGATGCTGCCCTCTTGGAGACAGGACAATTGAATCTAAGCCACACACCCACCTCCTCAGTCACCACCACACACATTCCAAGCTCCCATTCTTGTGAGGCCAGTTCACAGAAAATGTTTTTATTTCTGTGACCCTGAGCACTACTCCTATTTTGCTGTGTAAAAATTCCCCGAGTGAACCCTCATGGCCTTATGTGATTAATCCCTACCACCAGCCCACACATACCCCAACTCTCAAACTTCTTTGTGATTATCTGCTCTTTTTCTTTACTTATCTTGTACTTAAGTGAGATACTGAGTTTAATCAGCTCACAATGCATAATTTCTCCTTGTATGTAAGCTTTCTTTTCCTTGTTCCATATTTTTCTCCCTATGCTGACTTAAAATATTTTAACTGATTACTAAAAGACCACTACTTGAGCTCTCTACGTAAAAGTGCATGTTTTCAAATCACGGTAACTTATGCAATGTCTCTGTTTTTATATGGAGTCTAAGAAAATGGTGTTTGACAACTTTTATTAGGATAGCAAAAAGCTGACCCCAGTACCATGTACCAATGGAGTTCTAAGGTCAAAAGCCAAGTGCTTTTAATAACTTTTTAAGAGTAGGTAATCATTGCTCACTTTGAAAACTGAAGCATGTACTAATTGCTTTTGTAAAACGAAGGTGATGTTGCTATAGCTAATGGTCCATGCACCCATACCCTGGGAAATCTGATCCCGGTATCTCATGTGACTTAAGTTGCTGTTTTCATAACACACTCATTGCTTTTTGATTCGATACAGTTTGGATAACATTTGAAATTGGTATCTTTGCTTTCTAAAAACCTTTTCTCTAAAACTATCTTTAGATATGTTATCAATTAACTGGTAGCAATATTACCTTTATTAAATATTTTAAACATACAAGAAACCCATGTATCAACCACTTAATTTAAGTAAGAAAAAAAATTAAAGTTACTATTTTAAAATAGAAAATGTAAAATTACTGTGTGCCCCTCCTGGATCATATTTCCCTCCTTCATCCTCCCAACTCCCCCTGCAATTCTCCAATCCTGAACTTAGTGTTGAATCATTCTCTTATTACGTGTTCTTATTACATATTTAAGTAACCTAAGGCATTATTAATTATTGTTTTGCACATTTAAAGTCTGAAGTGGTACCATACTGCAGTATCCTTCTGCAACTAACTTTGCTCAAAATGATATTTTTGACACTTATTCATGCTAAAACATAAAGATCATTTATTCTTACTTGCTGGTATGTAAATATGTCATGAACTATATATCTATTATCCTCTTGAGAGGCGTTTAGATTGTTTCCAGTTATATGCTATTACAGGCATCTGTTATTAGTGGTACTATTGCTCATACCTCCATGTACATATGTATAGAAGTTTCTGTATAGAAGAGTAATTCATCTAAGGAGAGAACTTCATATTCTAACATATGCACATCTTACATAGCCAAATTGTTCAACACGTTTTACGCACCCACCAATGATACATAATACCCAATATAGAAGAGAATTTATCAAATGCTATAAAAGTCATAAAATATTTACTTTGAAAAACATAAAAATGTAAATGGTATAGGTAATATAGTAAGAGTCAATTTTATATATATGTGAAAAAAATATATGCATATATACATACATATATATGTATACATATATTTGTATACAGATAATAAGTTTATGTATGTATATCATATATATAATTGTATCATGAAGAATTTTTAAATTTTAATAGAATTAAGCAAAGACTAGATGAGTAAGGTTTGGAATGAAGGTTATAAATAATGTTTCATTTTAGTGCGTTTTTTTGCGTAGGTCAGCTAAAATGTAATTAAGTACCTGTTTAAAGGTGATAATAAAGAACATGTGGAATATATATACACACAATGAAATATTATTCATCCATAAAAATGAATGAAATCTTGCCATTTACAACAATATGGATGGCACTAGAGTAAGATGCTATGTGAAATAAATCAGAGAAAGACAAATACCACATGATTTCACTCAGATGTGGAATTTAAGAAACCAAACAAGGAAAGAGAGAGAGAGAGAGACAAACCAAGGAACAGACTCTTAATTACAGAGGACAAACTTGATGGTGAACAGAGGGGAAGTGTGGGTAGGAGGGTGGGTGAAATAGGCGGTGGGGATTAAGGAGTGTATTTTTCACGGTGAGCAAAGGGTGATGTATATGGAAATGCTGAATCACTACATTGCACGCCTGAAACTAATATAACACTGTATGTTAACTATTCTGGAATTTAACGTTTTTTTAAAGGTGATAATAAACTAAGTTCATTTTTACCATTCTGAGCCTGTATTTGGGTACAAATGCAGCAGAAGTAGGTGATTAGAATAGAAAATGGAAAGAAAGTCTATCTAAGAATTAGAGGAAGTGAAAATAATCTGATTCAGGGATAAACATCCTCCCAATGACCTATATTAAGAAACACTTAGAGGGGCGCCTGGGTGGCTCAGTCGATCGAGTGTCCGACTTTGGCTTAGGTCATGGTCTCGCGGTCTGTGGGTTCAAGCCCCGTGTCGGGCTCTGTGCTGACAGCTCAGAGTCTGGAGCCTGCTTCGGATTCTGTGTCTCCTTCTCTCTCTGCCCCTCCCCTGCTCATGCTTTGTCTCTCTCTCTCTGTCAAAAATAAATACACATTAAAAATTTTAAAAAAATAAACAGAAAAATATCTACAAGATACCTCCTCCCCCCACACACAAATCCCTTGAAGGCTTCCAGGAAGACCAAGGGTTTTCTGGAACTAAGTATGAAAATCTGGCATAGGGGACCAACTATTTGAATGTCATTGAAAAATGACTCTGTCATCAAATAATTATCTTCAAGTGGAGGAAGTATTAATTTGCAAAAATTAATCTATAAGCGTAGATTGTCTTTTTTAATTCTATTCTATCAAAGGAGTAAATAATGACCTTTATTTTTTAAATGTCTTTTATGAGAAAAGCATCATGTTTTAAAATTATGTGCATGTTAAAAACCCATGTCTCCACGTAAACATTTTCCCAGAGAGATATTTAACTAACGATAATTATTCAGTTATGAATAAACTACGGAACACGGACATGGAGACCTCTGCACTTGTATTCATCCATCCACCTAGCAGTCTTTCCTGTCGCCATATGGATAAGTTGGGAGCAACACACTAGACTGTGTTGGGAAGGTATCTGTTGTCATCTTAAAACTGGGGATATAATCACCCCCTTACAGTTGCCTGGCAATTTTGATGAGTTTAGTTTCTTCAGTTAAATAATCTCTTTTCATTTTACTAAGGTGACACAAGTCATTTCATGTCCAAAAGGTCATAAGCCATACTTTGTAAAACGTGTGTTGATTTTCATCATCATATGATTATCCTCCTAATTTTAATGCCTTTTATCATTTCTCACGGAATATATTCCCCTCAAGTAATTCTTTAAATTCTTTCTCTTCTTTTCTTCAAAATATAAACCACTTTCCCTTCTCTGTAGTCTCCTAATTTCAGTTTGAACTTCTCTCTGATGACCATCACTTCTGTACCTCATTTACTTATTCAGTCACAATCACTGTCGGCATTATTAAGATTTTTAGCACACCTGACAAGATTGACATTTAGAATGAACATTCTCTTCCAAGGAAGTAGCGCCCAAGAGGAGACGGAGAAAAACTTGTAGCAAGAGTTTTTAAGCCCCCTTTTTCTTCAGACTCAGAAATAATGTGAGGTTGAAGGGTTTGTTTAATTTAATTAGTTAATTAATTAATTAGTTGTATATATAATATAATTCCAGTGTAATTAACATACAGTGATATATTAGTTTCAGGTGTAAAATAGAGTGATTTGACAATTCTATGTATTACTCAGTGATCATCATCATAAGTGTACTCTTAATGCCCATCTCCTAATTCACCCATCCCCCCACCCACCTCCCCTCTGATAAACCGCCAATTTGTTCTCTATAGAGTCTGTTGTTTTGTTTTTTCTTTGCTCATTTGTTTTTTAAATTCCACATATGAATAAAATCATATGGTATTTGTCTTTCGCTAACTGACTTATTTCACTTTGTATTATACTCTCTGGATCCTTCCATGTTGTTACAAATGGCAAGGTTTCATTCTTTTTTATGGCTGAGTAATATTGCAATATATATATATGTATATACACACACACACACACACACATATATATATACATTATATATACACACACACACACACACACACACACACACACACACATAAGCATATATATATTTATATGCCACATCTTCGTATCCATTCATCTTTGGATGAACACTTAGGTTGCTAACATATTTTAGCTATTGTAAATAATGCTGCAATATACATAGGGGTGCAAATGTACTTTCAAATTAGTGTTTTCATATTCTTTGGGTAGAATTACTATATCATACAGTCATTCTATTTTTATTGAGGAACCCCTATACTGTTTTCCACAATGGCTGCCCCAGTTTGCATTCCCAGGCAGTACATCAGGGGTTTCTTTTCTCCACATCCTCCCCACCACTAGTTTCTTGTGTTTTTTATTTTAGCCATTCTGACAGGTGTGAGTTGGTATCTCATTGTGGTTTTGATTTGTATTTCCCTGATCATGAGTGATGTTGAGCATCTTTTCATGTGTCTGTTAGCCATCTGTATGTATCCTTTGGAGAAATATCTGATCATGTCTTCTGCCCATTTTTTAGTTGGATTGTTTTGGGGTTTTTTTGGTGTTGGGTTGCATAAGTTCTTAATATATTTTGGATACTAACCCCTTATCAAACATATAATTTGCAAATATCTTCTCCCATTCAGTAGATTGTCTTTTTGTTTATTGATTACTATGCAGAAGCTTTTTATTTTGATGTATTCTAATAGTGTATTTTTGCTTTTGTTCACCTAGCCTCAGGAGACATATCTAGAAAAATGTTGCCACAGCCAATGTCAGAGAAACTATTGTCTCTTCATTCTTCTAGAATTTTTATGGTTTCAGGTCTCACATTTAGGTCCTTAATCCATTTGAGTTTATTTTATTTTATTGTATTTTAGTGTTTTTATGTATTTTTGAAGGAGAGAGAGAGACAGAGCATGAACGGGGGAGGAGCAGAGAGAGAGGGAGACACAGAATCTGAAGCAGGCTCCAGGCTCTGAGCTGTCAGCACAGAGCCCGATGCAGGGCTCGAACCCACGAACTGTGAGATCATGATCTGAGCCAAAGTCGGACACTTAATCAACTGAGCCACCCAGGCACCCCCATTTGAGTTTATTTTTATGTACAGTGTAAGAAAGTGGTCCAGTTTCATTCTTTTGCATGTAGCCATCCAGTTTTCCCAACACCATTGGCTGAAGAGACTATCTTTTTCCCATGGGATAATCTTGCCTCCTTTGTCATAGATTAAAAGATTGAAGTTTTTCCTCAACTTCTTGATACCTAATTTTAACTGGACTCCTAACATGCAGTGCTAGCCTCTGATCAGTTTTCCTTGCATTGTTGTTTAATGCTTGCCTGACGCGATGAAGTAGATTCTGTTATGAGCCTTGTCTTACAAATGAGGAAACATGTCCAGGGATGTTAAGTAACTTGCCAAAAATCACTTGATACGTCCAAAATTGAGCTCCTTCACTTTCCCATATGACTTGTCTTTTTCATATCAGTTCATGGCAGTCATGTTTGACTCCTCTCTTCTTTCACACCCCACCTTCCTTCCATCAGCCAATCATGTCAGCTCTCCCCGCAAAATACATGGAAAATCCGGCCACTTGGCACCACTCTCACTGCTACCACCCTGGACCAGGCTACCATCACCTTGAACCTGTATCCTTCACTGCCTCTTAACTGCCCTCCCCACTCCTACCCTTGCCCCCTCCTATAATTTCTTTCCAATGTGGCAACCAGAGTGCTATTTTTAGACATAAATCATGTCCTGTCACTCCTCACCCGAAGACCCTCCAGTATCTTTCCCTCACATTCAGAATAAAATCCCTTCTATGGTCAAGAAATCCTTACCTGACCCGGACCTGCCTGCCTCTCCTTCTTTACCTTATATTCCTTCCCCAAGTCACTCCACTCCGTGCTCTTTGGCCTCTTTGCTGTTCCATGGCAATTGCTGTTCACTCATTCTGAAAAACTCTTTCCTTAGATAGTCACTTGGCTTTCTCCCTCACTCATGCAGGTATTCACTAAAATATTACCTCTACTGAAAGGACTTTCTGGATCACTTTATTAAAATCAAATTCTCCTATCAACCAGTTGCCATCCATTTATCCTAGAATGTTATATATGCTTGTTTATTGTCTGTCTCTCCCTCTAGAATCGAAGCTTCTCCTTGAGGCCAGGAACTTAGTATTGTACACCTAGGAATTCCTCGTGCTTCAAACAGTGCCTGACACACAAACATTTGTGGAGTGATTTCGACCAAATGAACACACACATACTGCCAATGCAGAAATGCATAAGTGAATATCATATATGAAAATGCACAAGTACGTTTTGTGCAGGACCAACTAAAAGGAAAACTAGATTTCGGGGAGTAGATGCAACATGTCCAGCTCACCCTGTTTCTAAATCAATCAAAATACTCAGAAGCTGTTCAAATCAGTAACCTCTGCCTTATACTCACTTGTGTGGCTTTTTCATAAAGTATTTCTAGATTATATTCTTGCTTCAGTGTTGATAGTTCCCAAAGTTCAAATGATACGAGAGTTATACTTGTATTCATCTATGATCAGTCTCCTTTCTCTCTCTATCTCTCTGTCTCTCTGCCTCTCCCCCTCCCTCCCTACCCACCTCCCTGTCTGTCCTAGACACACCTTTAAATTCTGATCCTGTATCTTCAGCTGTTTACAGGACATGTCCAGTAAATGTTAAATGTTGGCGGTCTTGTAACATCAGTTTCAAATCAGTCCCAAGGTTAACCTCATTCTCTATTGTTCAGAGCCTGTTCCCCTCCTACCGGTTGCCTCCCTTCCCCTTCATCCCTTAAAAGGAGTCAGTCACTTAATCCTATCGATTCTACTTTTTGTGTGTCCCCGTATCTGCCCCTTCCTTTCTAGTCCCACACGCACCACCATGGCACAGACTGCCTTTATCCTCACCTAGATAAAGCTGACGTCTTCTGAGTTTCTGCCTGTGACTCCAGCGTCACTCAGGCCACCCCATCTTCATTTTGTCCCTGTTTTTACTCAAAAGCCTTCAATGCCATGTAATTCCAGGCACATAAAACCCAAACACTTCTACCTGCTTGTGAAGATGCTGGGTTTACCTAGCTCCTCTTATGTTAGTCATTCGTGTGTCTTTACTGTTCCACCAAAGCACCGGCTTCTTTTCTCCAGAGGTTGCTTCTGTTCTGCAACAAATGTAGCATGATCCCCTGAACCCGAATTGTCACTTTCCAATTCCTTTCTCTTCGTAACCTTTCCAACAGTGTCAGCCTTTACTGATGTAATGAATTATGCGCTTCTTTTTACCTATTTCAGCTTGTTGCTGCCGTTTCATATGTTAGCCCTCTCTACCCAATTAGATAGGAATCTACTGGAACAGAAAAAACATCTCTTGTACTTGTATACAGCGCTGGTATGCACCCGCATAGCATACCGGTATTTTTTTTTTCAGGCAGCATACGCACACACACCCGTTCAAATAAGTCAACATTCCCATTGCTTACTCAGAGAAAACAAGCTTACATGCCAGTTCAAGTAGAGCAGGTAGGAAAGAAATGAGGGAAATGGGATGGGTTTGGAGAAGTTACAAATTCATTTTAAGACTGTAGTGTCTATATAATAACCATCATAGTAGTAGTAGTAATAATAATAATATTAATAAGGCACTGATTCCCCACATCCCATAGTCAGAGGCAGATTTACAATGAAGCTAATGAAACATCAGAATCCCTCATTTGCACATCTCCCTGTAAGGTCCCAAGGGAACCCTAGTGCTGTCTTCACATGTTTTTGTTAAACTCGTGAAATTAAGATATTCTAACCACTCGATTCAGATCTGCATGATTCACAGCACTGGATTGTCTGTGGGCATTTTGCATTTATAATATCTCATGTTGGACGGGACTGAGGGGGTCAGGGCCTTTTGTAGCCATAATTTTCATGCCAAGCACCACTGTAGTGACTAGGTGAGCATTTTTAAATCAGGATTTTTATCCTTTTTATTGTCTCGTTGTTTCCTTAGGCGCAAAATGAAATTGGGTGCTCTCAGACTACCTTTGGACTATCTCCTGCCCAAATAAGAAATGGCAAACCCTAGACAAACAGGAAACCAAGTGTCGAAGAGATACAAACTGATTTTCCTTGAGGACCTACTATGTTCCAACAGTGCGCATAAGTCACTGATCTCTGTGAGTGCTGCAGTGACTAAGGCAGATGATCATTTTCCCCTCTGACAAGTGAGAAAACTCAAGCTCAAAATGTTAAGTGACTTACTGCAAGTCACATGACCAGAAAGAGTTTGAATTTGGGTGTGAGTTCAGTTCTCCTGAATCCAAAGTCCATGATGTTCCTAAACCTTACAGGGCTAAAGCAAAAATCAGAAAGTAAATGTTCCAAATAAATGGGGACATACATGACTAACCATTTTAAGAACCTAAGAAAAATCTGAACACACTCCCCTCTGCATATTTTTTCCATAGTATATTTATGTACACAAAATGTAAAAATGTTGTTTCTTTCCTTGTATTTCTCTGTGTTTTCTTGATCTATTACTTCAAGAAATTCAGAGTAAAGCTGCAGTTTCCTTTGTGAAGTCGAGGATTTATGATTCATCAGTCCCTAAAGAAAAATGTGAAGGGGAGTGGGGGGGGGGGGGTGCGTGAAAGATCTTTAGAGTTTGGCGTGTGACGCCCAGGCTATTTGTCTTCAGGTGCTGGAACGTTGTGTTTCTGTTACCCTGGCACTTGTGATTCGCTGCGTGATCCCGGTTGAGATCGCAGCCACCCTAAAGCAGTAAGGGTGAATTGGAACTTGCTGTGCTTAAGTAATTACTTAACTGTGGCCCCCTGCCATTCAACAGTCTTGGAGAAATCTGTAGTTAGTAGTTCCATGTATTTTATTTCAAGGTGACTTTTGATTATTTCCCTCTTGTATTAGATAGTTTTGTAGCTGGAAAATAGCTGTGTCATTGCTTTGATACAATGCCTACAAGCTAGTCAGTAAACACATCGTGAGAGAGAGGAGAGACGGAGCGAGTGCTATTAAATTCCCATGCGTTCAAGCAAGGACAGCTGGTTTGGATTAGGAGAATGTTCTACCTTCAGCATGCAGCTTTCCCACAGCTTCGATTCCTCTTTTTATTTATTTATTTATTTTCTCTGTAGCTGACATAAACAGTCGGCATCACATCCTGTATTCGGTTAACATTTTTTGATACAATCAAGATATTTCACTAAATTATTTTTAATGCTGAATACAGCAGACATTTCATTATTCAGGAATCTGCAAACGTTCACACGATGACTAAAATATGCAAAGTGGATTATATCACACAAGATCATCACTAACAATAGCCATAGTGCTGTTCACTTGCTCAATAGGCATGTGAGACTTTTTACCTTTTTTCTTTTTCTTTTTCTTTTTTTTTTTTTTTAAGGTAAGCATATGAAGTCCTGGGAACTGCCTGACAAGATTAAATAGATAATTCTCATGAGACAACTTGGTTTTGTGACACAAGTGATGACCACCATGGATAGGACATCCAGATTGCAGTTCTACAAAAGTTTGGGGTGGAACTTGGTCCCTGATCGTATCTTCCAATACAAACAGGACAGTGCACAGACCTCAGATAATAGGGGGTCTGATACTGCAAAATGTGTTTAAGGAATATCCTTCATTCTACACACTAATCAATACGTTACTGATAGACATTATTGTTCCAAGTCACCTATAGCCATTCCAGAGAGCCTACCCTTGCCGCTAGCCTAGTGAAACTATTTTAGAAATCTGTGACAAGTAAAGTCACTGTTACTACAGTAATGTAGGCTAGCTAAGACCTTGTTGGAATTCTTAGGAATTTTGAAAGCTTGAGTTACATAGTAGTAAATACATATGATCACTTATAAACCTTTAAGACTTTTTTTTTCATCCATTCAATCAGAGGTCATGAGTCAAGAGTTTTGATTTGTATTCCCCACTCTAGAACTAAACCAGTTCTGTGAGATGAGCAAGTCAGTACCTCATGTAATCTTCATATTCTTTATCTGGAGAGAGGGGGTTTTCCAAATATGCTATATACCTAAATATTCATTCATTGCTATGCTGTATTGTAGTGAAAAGGTCTAAGACACGGGCTCTACTCTCAAGACAGTTACATTAACCATTACACAGTAAAGAGGGCAATATTCTTTCATTTCACAAACGTGAATTGAGTACTTCACTCTGCCACATGCCGCAAAGATGGCTGTGGACGTTAATGCCCCCCAGTGCTGTGAGCATTACAAGGAAGCTGTCCCTGGAATTGTCTGGAAAGTGCTTATGACAGAAGTAGGAATGGGACTGGGTTAATAAGTTCAGGCAAATGAGACAAGGTGCAAGGAGATAAATAACTAATAATGTCATTTATTAATCTTTTGTATGGCAGATACTGCTACAGGCTTTTCATACATTTATCCCGAAGTCTCACAAAAATACAGTGAGGTAGGTGTTACTTTCCCCCATTATTATAGTAGACAAAATTTAAACTTACCCCAGTAGACTGATCTCTTCCAAGATCATACAGTAAGTGAGGGAGCCAGGATTTGAATCCAGGGTCTGTGCCCTTAACCAGCACTCTTCTGTCTTCTAAATATTTGTTAAATGAACTCCAAATATTTTGTTAATGTGAAGTGATTGTTAGTCATAACACAACCTCAGTATATGAATCACAAAGAATATATGTTATATTCAGAACTTCCATCTGTGAGTGAGTCACAAATCTACATCCCTTTCCCTTACTGCTAGAGATCCTTTTCTTTTCCTTTTTTTTTTTTTTAAACTATGGTTTGGTTTTTCTCCAGTCAGCAGGTTTTCCAATGATATCTGTTAATTGAGGGTGTGGTGAGGTTAGGAGACAGCTAATGAAATTTTATTCCATTTTACTTTGATCGTCCTAAGATGAGTACGCGTAGCATAGCCCCCTCACCCCCGCCGTTAGCTATTCCGCTGTGAAAAGTAGACCAGCCATCATTTACACATCCATTCAATAAAATGACCAAAATTGGAAAAAAATTTAAGATACGGCATATAGTTTTCTTTTCCATCAGCACTCAGATGTCTTCTCTTGTTCTTCAACTGCCTAGAAAATTTAGAGAAATATACATAACATACAGAAATCTGGATGTTCATCCCAGCAGGCAGCAACTAACTTAGAAGACAGTCTGCCCTTGAATGGATAAGAAGAGTGTCTTGACTTATGTCCACATGTCCATTAAGGCCCAGCACTAGTTACTTCTCATATCTACATTTACAATTTCCCTTCAGGCATTTTATCCAAGTGGGTTTTTTTTCTTTATCTCTTTTTTTTGGGGGGGGGGGGGAGGGGAGAGTGGGATTTCCCAGTGAGAGACCACAGCATTCTGAGGAGATGAATACACCTAGAAATCTGGTGTATTTGTGTAATCTGAAATCTGGGCTCCCAAATATTTAGTACACTACTTAGATCCCTAAGCTGTTATGTTTTCAAGGATTTTTGCAAAAAGGATTTTGCAAATTAAAGGAAAGACCGCATTCACCCAAACTTTAGATGGTTACTATAGTTAACATCTGGGCTGTGTCCTGAGATCAACGCTGCAGTGATGAAGTCCAGATGTTAAAACTTACCAATGTTTTTGTTACTTCTAAGCATTTGCTGCCTTTGTTGGTTTTTTTTTTTTTTTTCAGACTCTAACTTCTTAATACATGAAGGTATTAGAGAAGAAGGGGAAATGAAATTAGCATATGGCATGAACCCAGAGTAACTGAATTCCTCCTCTTTCGAAGCACACTTTCAGGCCCTCACAGGATATGCAGCCTGTGGGAAGGCAGGCTCCAGGGCCTGCTCATCAGATAAAGATATTTCCATTCAGTTGCTATTTTCAATTAAAATAGGCTATGTGAGGGGCGCCTGGGTGGCTCAGTTGGTTAAGCGTCTGACTTCGGTTCAGGTCATGATCATGGTTCCAGCCCAGCATCAGGCTATGTGCTGACAGCTCAGAGCCTAGAGACTCTTTCGGAGTCGGTCTGTCTGTCTGTCTCTCTCTCTCTCTCTGCCCCTACCCCTGCTCATGCCCTGTCTCTTTCTCTCTTGTAAGTAAATAAACAAACATTACAAAAATTTTTAAATAGGCTATGTGATTGATTAAATCTTTTCAGATTTAGTACTGTGCACTAAAGAAACAGGAAGAGGATTTAAATCAATAATAAATATTCCAAAATTTTTACAGTTGTCTTTTCATCTTATTTTAGTTGTATGTATGCACAGAAATCTGTATCTATACATATATAAACACACACACACTGTATATATTGTCCTAGAGGAGAGGAAACCACCACTCATTCAGGAGCAACCACATTGCAGCAGAGACGTGTTACAGTGAGCATCCGAGGACAGGTTGAAAAAAGCATTGTTAGTCCCTGACATCCATGTGAAGAAGTTAAGAAAATCCCCAATAACAATTTCTTCCTTCGGGGCATCTGGTGGCTCAGTCGGTTGAACGACCAACTTTGGCTCAGGTCATGATCTCACGGTTTGTGAGTTCAAGCCCCGCATCGGTCTCTGTGCTGACAGCTCAGAGCCTGGAGCCTGCTTTGGATTCTGTGTCTCCCTCCCTCTCTGCCCCTCCCCTGCTTGTGCTCTGTCTCTCTCTGCCTCAGAAATAATAAACATTAAAAAAAAATTTTTTTTAATATTACTTCCTTCAAAACCCACTTTAGTTTTGTATCCCTTAATTTATCTAAAATATTTGCATGACCATCCCAATGTTTATAGCAGCACTATCAACAATAGCCAAAGTATGGAAAGAGCCCAAATGTCCATCGGTGGATGAATGGAGAAAGAAGAGGTGGTATATATATACAATGGAGTATTACTCGGCAATCAAAAAGAATTAAATCTTGCCATTTGCAATGAAGTGGATGGAACTAGAGGGTATTATGCTAAGCAGAATTAGAGAAAGACAAATATCATACAACTTCACTTATATGAGGACTTTAAGACACAGAACAAATGAACATAAGGGAAGGGAAGCAAAAATAATATAAAACCAGGACTTATTTACAGAAAATGGAAGTCTGGGGGTACATGGATGCCTCAGTTAGTTAACCCTCTGACTACGGCTCAAGTCATGATCTTACAGTTCCTGAGCCCCGCATCCAGTTCTGTGATGACAGCTCAGAGCCTGCAGCCTGCTTTGGATTCTGTATCTTCCTCTCTCTCTGCCCCTCCCCCACTCTCTGTCTCTCTGTCTCTCTCTCTCTCTCTCTCTCTCTCTCTCTCTCAAAAAAAAATTAATTAATTTTTTAAAAATGGAAGTCTGTTTAAGAACTGAAACCAGAGGGAAGCCAGGAAATAGTTCTTAACTCCCTCTCTTGAGCCATTACTGTTTGGTCAGAGTTCTTAACAGGACAGTTGTAATGGGATCTTTCTTTGGAGCATCATGTGATATCTTTGCTTACTTTTCTACATGATGAAACTTCAGATATCTGAAAGCAAGCAAAAAAGATATCCTCTTATCTCCAGGATATATCACCTTAATTATTTTGTCATTTTCGTAACTAGGAAAGATTTCGAGATCTTTAAACAGTTTCTTTTAGATGCTTTCTAGTTTGTTAATAGCCCTCTTTAGTAAACAAGATTCTCTGCATGTGCTCCGAGCAGGTATGGCATGGCAGGAATTCCTCCTAGGCCATATGACATCATTAGTATAATCTATCATTGCAATACATTTACTCTTTGCATTTGTATCACCTACACCTGTTGATGGTTCATTTTAAGCTTATGATCACCTATAAGCAAGAGATCTTTTTAACATGAAACAAAATCCTCAAGCCTTTTCTCTTCTGCATCAGAGTTTTGTTTTGTTTTGTTTTGTTTTGTTTTGTTTTGTTTTTAAACCTAAATATAGAGTTGGCGTGTGTCCCAGTTAAATCTAATCTTGTTCATTTTACATACACACTCCCTTACCCATCATGTCAGCCTATTGAGATAATTCTGCGTCTTTATCTCTTCATCTCTTAGCTCTTTATTTCAGCTTTGTGATACCCATAGACTTTATAAGTATCCCATGTGGAACTTTTAATCAAGGACTTTGGGCTTAATTTCATCAAAATACTACTTAGGACATGATCAATGATAAAAATGGTCCAGATGCATTTTTAATTGTCAGTACTCTCGGGGCACCTGGGAGACTTGGTTGATTGAGTGCCCAAGTGCCCAAGCTCAGTGTCGTGAGATTGAGCTCTGGGTCGGGCTCCAACTGCCCCTCTCCCCCAGTTGTGCCCTCTCTGTCTCTCTGTCTCTCTCTCCCTCTCTAAATTAAAGTATAATAATAATAATGATTGTCACTACTCTTAAAAAACAGCTGTTCGGCCAAAATATGACTCTAGTTGTTCCAGCACCCATCCAGTCTAAAATAACTTCACTAAAATTTTGCAAAATGCTAGCATGCCATTGCTCTGATCTACTGGCCTAATAACTTTATAAAATGGAATTGGTATTTAGAATTAGTTTTTCATCTAATTCTTGCATGCTTCAATATTTTTATTCCAGCTATGCTATCTCTAATAATTAACATGTAACTTTAGTATAGTATTTTACACTTAAAAAAAAAACTTCAACATAAATCACCCTCATGAAATCCTTTTAAACAGATTAAGGAAATGTATATGATTATCTCCATTTTAAAGATGAAGAAACTGAAGCTCAGAGAGGTGACTAGAATCCAGATCTTGGTATTTTAATGTCAATTTGTTGTTGTTGTTGTTGTTGTTGTTGTTGTTGTTGTTGTTGTTGTTGTTTCCCATGACACCACAGCTAACCAGATTCAGTTGCATTCTGTTTTATATGGTTAGGTACTCAATGAATATTTTTGAATGAGTGGGTAAATCTGTTCAAAAAGTCTTCGTATCCAAGGGCTTTGCCTCAAAAAAATTTTGCCATTTAAAAGAACTGGCAAATCTCTGCAAGAACAACAGTTAAGTCCCATACTACTAACAAGTACAGCAATAACACCTAAATGTGTAAATAAGTACAATAGATCATTTTTTCAGAGTCTGTATATGTGAGGTTTTTTACAGTATTTAGAACTGTGTTTTCTAAATCCTTGCCTACAAACTGGTGCCAATCCAAGTTGAAATTCCCAATGATCTGCAGAAAAATGAGAAAATAAGGGGCAATTGTTATGGATGGAATTGTGCCCCCTCCCTCGTATGTTGAAGCCTATACTGTGACTGTATTTGGAGAGAGCATCTATAAAGAGGTATTTAAGGTTAAGTGAGGTCATAAGGTTGAGAGTCCTAATCCAAAAGGACGGGTGTCCTTGTAAGAAGAGCAAGAGAGGTACGCCTGGGTGGTTCAGTTGGTTAAGTGCCCAACTTCGGCTCAGGTCATGATCTCGTGGTTACAAGTCGGAACCCCGCGTCGGGCTCTGCCCTGACAGTTCAGAGCCCGGAGCCTGCTTTGGATTCTGTCTCCCTCTCTCTCTGCCCCCCTGCCCTCCTGCTCATGCTCTATCTCTCTCTCTCTCTCTCTCTTAAAAATAAATTAAAAAACAAATTTTTTTCAAAAAAAAAAAAAAGAATGAAATACTAGGAGTGTGCTCACACAGAGGAAAGGCCACATGAGGACACAGCCAGAGGCAACTCTCTGCAAGCCAGGAAGAGAGCTCTCACCAGAAACCAAATCTGACAGCACCTTAATCTTAGACTCCCAGCCTCCAGAACTGTGAGAAAATACATTTCTGTTGTTTCAACCATTCAGTCTGTGCTACTCTGTTACGGCCGCCCCACGCTGACCAACAGTAATGTACTGAATTTTTAATAGTATCAAATGTATTCAGCTTAAAGCCCTGTCCTTTATCTGCCCTTCTTACTTTTCTGTTGTTATTAATACATCCTCACTTACAGAAGTTGGTTTTGGGTGATGTGGATTCATAGGTTCACTTCAGATAGTGAAGGTTAGTGATCCAATCCTGAGCCCATATAGTTTGGAAATTGTGCTGGCCTGTGACATCCAGATGTGTTGGAGGAGACCACGTGGGTGAAGAAATGACGTTCTGTTGGCCCGCTGACTTCAGCTGGGAGAACTCTGTGATCTACAGAGAACGAAGATCTTTGCGAAGCTCAGTGAAGCAGATGGGAGCAATATTGATCTGGCAGGGAGCAGCAACACTTTGGGTCAAAAATGATCAAGTTGTATTAAAGCAATCCAGAGGCAATGTGAGTAGAGCAGAATCATTTGGTAGAGCTTTATATGGAAACACTTCTTCCAGACACACTTCTTGATCCTCACTCATGCGCCGGGTGTTGTCAGGCAGCGAGGCTACAACAGTGAACGTGGCACATCCCATGCACAGAAGGATCTCACTGTCTGGCGCTCAGGACAAGGGGGAGGGGGCAGAGGGCAGGGGTGGAAATGGGGCCAATGTCCCAAAGCAATTCCAGGAGAGGCCCCAACCCAGCCCGCTGCTTCCTGGCAGGCAAAGGCATTTCAGGGAGAGTGGATGGCATTTAGAAAGGCAGGAAATGGCCAAGCGTGTGAAGGAGCTGATGGCATCAGTGGTCGCTTGTCATGTGGAGACATTTGCCTGAAAAGGAAAAAGAACGATAAGTGGGCACATTTATCTTCTGGGTGGGAGATAATGGGCTTGGGATGTGCTTTGGTTTTCTGTTTATTGTTATGTTTGCTATTTTGGCTTGGGATGTTTGTTTTTTAATCAGGATGAGAGAGACTTAGCCTGAGAGGAAGTTGCCAGTTACAGTGGGGACGAGGGGTGAAGAAATTAAAGTTGAAACTTTGGGGAAGGGCTGGGGCGCCTGGGTGGCTCAGTCAGTTGAGTGTCCGACTTCAGCTCAGGTCACGATCTCGCGGTCCGTGAGTTCGAGCCCCGCGTCGGGCTCTGGGCTGATGGCTCAGAGCCTGGAGTCTGCTTCCGATTCTGTATCTCCCTCTCTCTCTGCCCCTCCCCCGTTCATGCTCTGTCTCTCTCTGTCTCAAAAATAAATAAACATTAAAAAAAAATTAAAAAAAAAAAAACTCTGGGGAAGGGCTAAGGAAATTGTTGAGGTAGTAACTCAGAAGACAGGGTGAAAGGCACAGTGAGGAGAGTATGAGGAGGAGGGCGGCCCTGCCCTGAGGCTGGTGGAAAGGGGATAAAGATTGCTGTGGCAACAGATACCTTTGACAAGGAGCGTCTGGGGAGCTGAGATAGATCATAGCCCATGGCCTCAACTTTCTTAATGCAGTCCAGACAGCACCGTCTGCTAAAAATGGATCAGGGCTTGAGGTGAGTGGGGGTGGTTTAGCGGAATCATGGAGGATGGAAAGGGTCAAGTCCAAAAATGAGTCAAAGAGCCCCACAGAGGTTAGGGCGCTTGAATTGACAATGACTGCTATCTACAAAGCACTGGCATTTTCTCCAATGGCGACTTGCTACCTTTTCGAGGGGAGGGTGGAAAGAAACAGTGAAATGCAGCTTTAATTCTGTGTGGAGGTATTCCTGGTTGAAGGCAATGAGGAAGCGAGAATCTGGGGAACTGAAGGTGCAAGCCGGGAATGAAGGGTGGGTGCAACCAGAAACCCGCTCTGGAGGGGAGATAAGGTGGGAGGTGGAGTCCAGAAGGCTGTGTCACAGTCGAAGGCTTCTGAATGATGCGCTCTAGGGAATAAAATGACACAGATGCCCGGTGATGGTTATGGAGTTGCAAGGTTACAATGTGTGTGTGTGTGTGTGTGTGTGTGTGTGTGTGTGTGTGTGTGTAGCTGTCTGCAGGGACCTTGCCTCCTCTGGAGAGGCTATTGCCCTTGGGGTGAAAGCAGCTGTGCGAACCAAGGTCTAGTCTTCAGTGAAGAAGGAGGAGAAGCAGGATATTAGACCAACATGGACTTGATGGGCTCAACTGCAGAGGAAACTGCAGAATAAGGACTGGGAGGCAGCAGCTGAGAGAACTTCTAGGAAGCCAGAGACGGCTGTGCAGGGAGAGGAGGAGGGAGCAAGGGCGGTCCAGTTTTCTATTAGGACCAGGAGGTGGAGAAACGGGGCAGGGGAGGGGGGGTGGGTAAGAGAGCACGGGAGCAATGGCACGAGGAGGCCAGGGGCTCAGGGAAAGGGAGGAGGAGGGGAAGCAAGGAGACAGGAGTGAAGAGTACCGGGCAGCGAGATGGGAGAGGTGCTTCAGGTACCACCTAAGCACCTGCTCTGGGCAAGGCAAAAACTAACCAGGTCCCCACCTCCCTGGAGCTTATACATCACATCGTTGGCCTTTCACTTCATAACCACAGATTACAGAGAGCAGAGGCGTGGTCTCAAGTGACAGCAAAACTACAGCTTAGCATTTACATGTTACTTACCTGATTTGCCCTAAACAATATCCCATCAAAAAAAATGCAAACCAGAAAGTGCTTTCAGCTTGGAGCAGTCCCAGGTACTACTATGAAGCTAGTTATGATATTCTTAAAGTATTGCTTAGTTTGATTAGAAAATTATTCCAAAGCCATGGTTAGCCTTAAGTGTATGATAATTAACGTTAAATACAAAGCAGATCTATTACTTTGTACATGTTTGAGCGTATTTGTAATGTATCTTGGAAGTCAGGCGTTTGTGTTGCTTTGGGGCAGTCAGGCATTGTGATTATGAAAGCAGTTAAGAGTATGGATCTTAGGGGCACCTGGGTGGTTCAGTTGGTTAAGCGTCCAACTCTCACTTTTGGCCCAGTCATGATCGATCGGTTGGTGAGTCCGAGCCCTGCATCGGGCTCCACATTGATGGTGCAGAGCCTGCTTGTGATTCTCCCTCTCTCCCTCTCTCTCTGCACCTTCGGTGCTCTCTCTCTCTCTCTCGCAAAATAAATAAACTTAAAAAAAATGTATGGGTCTTAGAAATAGACTGGAGGGGTCTCAGTTTCCATTTGGCCACTTAGAATGTGGGTAACGTTGGATGGATTCTTTAACCTCTCTGTGCCTTATTTGTAAAATGGGCATGATATTAACACATCTGCCGCACAAAGGTTGTCGTGAAGATTCAGTGAGTCACAAACGCAAAGCACTCAGAAAGCTGTCTGGCACATTGTAAGTGCTAAATAAGTGTTAACAGTTGCTATAATTGCATATACTGTGACATTCTTCGCGAGGTATCCTATCTTCTATAGTCAATCCTGCTGGCAAAGTACTGGCTGTACTGTCTCTGCAGTTGTAATCCTGACCTAGTAACAACTGTGCCAAATTGCACAAGCAGATAGTAATGTTTGGCAGTGCCTGGAGGTTTGACTGTTAATGGAACAACTGGAACTGACTTTTACTTGGCACCCAGCCAAGTAACGAATCCTTTCCATCATTTCAGCAACATTTTCGCCTCTTGTTTCTCTATTTTGCAGTGGCCATGCATTAAATACCTGCAAAAAGCACCTTACTTCTTTCTGGGCAACAGGTGAAACTCCTTGCAACATGATTAAGGACATGGGATGTCTGGATGGTATGCTTGTTAACACAGGAGTCTGTTTCTGCCTGTATTTAAGAGAGACACTCAGTCTGGGTTTTGTTCATTAAAGTTTTGCAATCAAGGGTCCCTTCTAGGCGGGGCACCGTGCTGACAACAAAGCAGGAATGAACAGTATTTATGATGTAAATGGTGAGATGCATTGGCCTTATGCACTGCTTTACTCATTCAACAAATGTTATAAATACGTCTCAGGCACTGTGCTAGACCCTGGGACACAGCGCTGCTTGCTAGACTATCTGCAGATATTTGAATATGAACTCAGACAAATGTGATGAAGAGATGAGTGAGACAGTGGTATGCAAATGAGTGTTGGATGATGGAATGTGGCCGTGTGAAGGAAAAGTCGTTCGACTTACTCTGCTTTCGTAGGTAGAAACTTTTTTACGGACACAGGGAATTTAGACTGGTGTCGACTGCTGTTCTGTGTACTCTTTGGTCAACAAGATTTCTGACTGGTCTTCATTTTGAAATGCTTTTTGAGCACCGAACTCTTCTATTTCAGATGAGACATACACACACACAAACCCCATGCAGAATGCTGCCCTATGAGTGGGTCTGCCCGATACCAGGATAACTGATACGTGTTGAAACCTTGAGAACTCCACTCTATACAAACGGTATCCCTGTTGTCATCTGAATTCCTAATTGTCTCGTGGTCAAATCAATGCCTTCTAAATAATTACCTGGAAATCCTCTAGAAAAAGAAAGTCTAAGATATTAAAAAGGCATGCTTTCACACTTTTGGAAGCAAAGCTTTTTTCTCCAAATGAAAACTATTGCCTACACGAAAATGTGTCTTTAACTTCGGTTTCTTCCTGTATTTTGCCATTGTTGCAGATGGCCTTTAAAAATCTCCCCCGTTCCAGGCAAAATTATTACTGGACTCCTTCAGTCTGCCCAACTGCCGTCTTTAATAATTATGCTTTCTCAGGACCACCATCCCTGGTCCAAGTGTTAGGTCCTTCCACACCATGTTTAAAGTGTTATTTACATCCTTTAAAACTGTTTTCACCTCCACCTGAATAACGTCTCATGGTGGGATCTGGACAGTATCTTAATTTGGATTTCCCCTTTAAGAAGTCCCTGAAACAAGGATTTGGGTGCAAAGAGCATATTTAGGCTGTGGCCCAGGAAGCGCGCCGAAAGAATGAGGAGGCGAGCTCCCTGAGGGAGGAGGGCCCGTAGAGGACTAGTCAGCAGCCTGCTGGTGGGTGCATGCGTCCTGCCTACCCCTGCTGCAGAACCTCCCCAGAACTCAGCAGTGTAGAACCGCCACTTCTGATGCCCACAGACTGCCTGTGTCAGGAGTGAGGATGGGCACTGGGGCCTCAGCTGGAAAGTTTCAAAGGCTGGGGTGACTGCGCAGCTGGGGCTGGAGTCACCTAGAGGTGCCTCATTCGTGTCTGGTGGTCATGAATGTCGGCTGGGGCTCGTAGAGCACCGACAGGTGGCCTCTGCACGTGGCCTGGACCTCTTCCCAGTGCTGCAACCTCAGGGTAGTCAGACTCCTCCCAAGGTAGAACAGAGCCCCCAGATGAATGTCCCAGAGAACAAGGCCAAACAGCCTCAGCTCTTCTAACGTCACCTTACGAGTCACACAGCCACACTGTGTTGTTTACAAGCAAGTGGTGATCCTGCCCTAACTCAAGGGGAAGGAAAAATACAGTTCTGTTCTCAACTGAAGTGTGTCAAAGACTCTCCACTTTTTCTAATAAAAAATAAATAAATAAAAAATTTTGACACAGTATGGGCAACCATCTTCCTTCTTGACTGGAGGTCAAGGGGAGGGCAAAATATGAATTAACAGGTAATTACAATATAATATAACGCGTAGGTGATAAAAAGAATAGGTATGTACAAGGTATAATAGGATCACAGAGGAGTGGCACTTAGCTTGGTCATGGGTTCAGACAAGATGGATTAGTGTCAATCAGATGAAGGCAGGGAGGAGATTTCAAGGAGAAGGAATAAAAGCAGCCTCTTGGTGTGTGCAGTTTGGTAAAGTGGAATGTGGAGAGGGCGGGGGAAAGCGGAAGTGGAAGGTCATGAGAAGTCTTGAATGCCACACTCACAGGCAGGGTCCTTATTTTCAGGCAATGAAGAGTCATTAAGAGTCAGTGTAAACCTCTAGAGTAAAGATTATGAAAGCCTGAATGAGGTATAGCCGAGCTAAATAGTAGGCGATGGATTTCAGAAGTATTTAGAAAGTAAAATAATGAATACTGGGGGGTTAGTTGGCTGTGGGAGTGTAGGAAAGAGAGAAGCCTAGGTTTACCACCAGATTCCTACCCTGGATGCTTGGAGGCAGGCTGGTTCCACTGAGATGAGGAATTGAACAGGATAAATAAGTTAGGGAGGAAATGGTGAGGACCAGGTCCCTGTGGCTGTCCAGGTGCTCATGGCCAGTGGTCACCAGGTGTATGTCCCAGTCTAAACTGGGGAGAGAAGACAGGGTAGGAGATACCAATTTGGGAGTCATCAGCAAATAGGAGAAGAATGAGGAAGTCTAAGAAGAATACGAGAGCAGCATTTTTGGCTCCAAGAAGGTGGATGTTGCTAATAATTTGGAGTGGTTCATACCTGGTTACCTCCATCTCCTTGATGATGAAGACAGAGTATCTGTTGAGAGAAGGTGGAGCTGGAATACTGAGAAGAATTTTTAAAACAAAGACATATGGCAAATATATATCATAACACAGGAGAAAAGTTTGCTCTGTTGGTGCTGTACAAGTTTTTGTAATTGTTCCTGATGTCAGCATGCCCTCTACTTGTCCTCAGAAATTCTGACACCAAGTCCCATTCACTAAATAGGCAAAAACATTGCTAAAAAGGTGTTAGGGTTATATTGTCTATAATCTTCAGCACCCCTCACAGTTGATTTCAATTCCTTCTGATTCACATACATCTTGAATAATCACCAAACAAGAAAATCATTAACCACCTTCAAATTTAAGTCTTCACAAAAACTTCTATAATGAAATGGAAAGGTTTTTTTTTCTTTTCCCTTGGTATTTACCGGTCATTATTCCGAAACATCTCAACAATCTATTTGTGTGTTAGTTTCCAGCAGATGATAGGTACCAGGCTTCCTCTGTAAACTTTCCTTACTTTACTTGAGTCTGAATCACAAAGAATTCAGAGTATTGATGCCCTAGGAAAGATGTTTTTCCAAGAGGGGTTGGAAGGGGTACAGAATGTGTTTGAAGACCGAGAAGACAAGATGAACAAGCCTTTCCTTCCTATGAGCAAGTGCTTGCCTTACTCAGTAGATAGTATAATTACTGTCCGGTAAGTATGCACAAGGTTTGTTGTTTTGTTTGGTTTGGGGTTTGTTTTGTTTTTTTTTTTTTACCTGTAAAAGGGCTTTTCCTAGTTAAAAGGGTTGGAAACCACTGGTTTAGATAATCCTAATCCATGGATAATCCCCACATCTTCACTTCAATGGCTTCAATTGCCTTCCCCAAGAAAGCTCCCTTCAGAGCTCCTAAGGGTGAGCCAAATGGACAGATCTGAGCTTTGCCCCTTTTAATGAAGCATGGCAAATGACCAAAAGGCAAGCTGCTGAAAGAGAAATGAAAGAAACCCAGGGTCTGGATATTCCAAACTGGCTAATTGGCCCCTGAAAGATAGTGAGTCGTGTGCGAATGCCTCTTACTTCCTAACAGCTCAGCAGGGCCTCCGTGGAAGAATACCACACCAACTGGGGAGTCACTGCAGAAGGGGGTACTCAACCAGGGTCCTTTGTCCCTGTTCGAAGAACTGAAAGCCCCTCTTGGGAGTGTTACTTTGCCATTTAGAGGGCTTGGGGGGGTGAAGGGGAAAAAGAAGGAAAGGGGAAAGCTTTCCTTACGTTTTCTCTACTAAGTTCTCGAGACTCCTACCAAAATATTAATTTTTGAGATCTCTTCCTTGTATGGTCTTACAACTGAACCTGACCTAGAATTTAAAAACAAAACAAAACAAAAAAACAAAACATACAACAGGGTATAATGAGTTTGGAAACCGGAAAGCAAGGAAAAAGAAAAATGTGCCCCAAGTCAGGTTGAAAATTTTAGCGTAGGAGAGCTTGTATACTTGTGTGATTTTGCCTCCTGCGAGGTCACACCAAAGGTGTTTACTGTGGATATTTGCATAATAATACTCTCCTACGTGGCCTTTTCTTACTTAACTCTTAACTAAAAGCACTTCTCACCTCTTTGGATAATTTATAAGCATCTGCCTTTGTGTCAGGTGAAGAGAAGTTCAGAGTGTGCATATAAGCATATTAGAAATCCATAATTTGACCCACCAAAACCCCCTTTTTATGGAGGTGTAGTATTTGTCAACTAACTGGTGAGTCGGTGCATGAATGACTTACATAAAGAGCCCCACTGCTTTTCTCCTTACCTCCCCAGATGCCTCCCTCTTTCCTCTTACATTTACATCCCTTTTCTCTTTGGCCTTCCTTGCGCTCTCTTTCTCAGCCTCTGGAGCCTGATTAGAAGCAAGAACCTAATACTATCCAAAATAACCTACAATGTAATACTTTGCATGCTGAATCATACTCACCTGCTGACCGTGTGACGGTGTGAAACAAACAGCCCAATCTGTGCTGGTAACATATGTTTCCAGGAAATGTTCAGATTTTGCACATTTAGGGGTTTTCCCCATTCAGAGCAAAGATATTTTCAGATTAAAGAGAATATGTATATTTCCATTTGAATAAAGATTGGTCATTAATAACTTAACTGTCCAAAGTTGTTTAAAAGAAAAACACCAAACTTTGGTTGCATCCTTTTCCTCTACCAAAATTAAAAACATCTTAAGGAAAAGTAGGGGCGCCTGGGTGACTCAGTGGGTTAAACATCTGATTTCGGCTCAGGTCACTATCTCACGGTTCCTGAGTTACAGCCCCGAGTCGGGCTCTGACAGCTCAGAGTCTGGAGCCTGCTTCGAATTCTGTGTTTCCGTGTCTCTCTGACCCTCCCCTCCCCCACCCATGCTCTGTCTCTCTCAAAAATAGAAAATAAAAACATTTAAAAAAATTTTTTTAATAAAAAAATCTTAAGGAAAAGTAGATGAACTAGTCCATGTGACCATCACATGACTCAGATGGGTCATTTTTATGTTCCTTTGAACCGCACCTTTGAATCTGGCGAAGGTTCTTACTTGTTCTAAAGCTTCTGAGACTTTGAGAACACTCTTACAGGAAAAGAGCATGTCCAGTCTGGTAAACAGCACCGAAGTACACACTCGCCTCCAGAGACATCTGTTTGAAGTGAAACTTCCATAGTAGGCTGAAGTTTGTTCCTTTGGAAGTTTCCATAACGGGCACAGAAAAAAAAGTCCCCCTAATCTCGTTCCCATGCATCTACTGCTCATTTGAAGATGAAGATTATTTATGTTAAAGAGCACTGCAGCCCCGTAGACGGCTCTCCAGCGGCAGAGGGCTGAAGGGGTGCACTAATGTTTATCGCTGCACCAGAACAAGCATCACAGAAATGCAGGGTCCTTGGCTCACCTCCCAAACTCTGTGTTCTCTCGGACTGACTGCGAGCCACTTTGTAAGTGGTGTTGTTGTTTGAGGAGAACATTTCTCTCTGGGTTACAGTTCTACAGGAGTTGGTATTTTAGCACTCTTCTTCTGGAGAACTTCCCATTTCCCATACTTGCCTTCGTTGGATTCCCCTCTTGAAGTAGGAGAACATGGCACAGACCTGAGATTACACATGAGGATTGTTTCCCTCTTGAGGTTTGTGCCCGCGTGTGAATGTATGTGTCTGAGCTGGTTCATGGTTTCATTGGAGGCTTAGAGGATGGTATAATGTTGGCCAGGATCCTGGAGTCAGTCCCCACACATTTCACGTCAAAGCAGACTCCTCTGCAGCTACAGACCCAACTCAGATCCCTGCATGGTATCCAATCATTTGGCAACTACATGCCTGTGGCCAGTTGGACAGCATGGAGTGGCAGACCCCAGTCTGGTCTTGCCCTGCCTGTCCTGGCTGTATAACCCAACATCAACACCCAGCTTCTGTCACCTTGGATTTTTCCCTGTTCCACACACATCTGTAGCAATCCCTATCTTTGTGCCTTAGTCTATACAGCATCCCGATATTGGCATGTTCACCCCAGTCTTCACCCCTGATTTGATACTATGTGATATGATGTTAGGAAGCCTCCTGGACATTTGCACTTAACTCGTAGCTGTTTCTGCACAGTGAGCACTAGATAAAACATTTGCAAGTTGTTCTTGTAGACTAGAGATACAAAACCTATCACCCTAGGTAGATAACATCCAAAATCCTCCTGCCCAGTCTCCTTCTTTATAGAAAGCAAGCAAGAAGAAACAAAAACAAGTGGTTGTATGTTCAGAAACTGATTCCCAGATCACACCACGTTGCCTGGTTTTGTTTTGACTTTCCGTCTGGATTGTGTGCAGAGACCTGTGTTCGCTTAATTATACACTCCCCTACCTCCCAGCAAAGTGCAGTCCACACACTATGCTCAGCAAATGCCTTGCTTAGCTTCTGGGTGTTCCAGGGTAAGTACCTGCCCCTCCTGGAAGTCCACCTCAGAAAGCACGTACATCACAGGGGAGGAATGACTTTTATGAGCTTCCTGGAAATCAGGCTGATTCCATTTGCTGACTGTATAACCCGGGACCACAGTTGGGCAGGATCTGCCTGGCTCAGGGGCTCCCAGCCAAGAAGACACTTGGGAGTTAAGTCCAGCCTCTCCTCGGGTCCCCGAGCCCTGGAGTGACACAGCTCTAGCGGAAGAAGGGAGGCCTTTTTCTAATTTGTTAAAAGGTCCCGATATATCACTAAGCCACACACGTATGGGGGCAGTGCCTTTTCCCAGTTTATGGTTTTGTGGAGGTTAGCAAAGTTTCAAGTATAACTTAGGGAGAGAAAAGATGATCAAAATTAGTGAGCTGATAGAGTCCATTTTTAGTTTTCTATAATCACACACACACACACACACACACACACACACACGCATAGAACTTGATGTGGGGTAAAAATGAAGATAAATGCAAACCTACATGTTTAAGGACACAGAGCTGCCCAATACTTATTAACATACTCTAAAGGATGTCAGAATGATCTTTTTTCTACCTGTTCATTATTCCTTCACTTACTCAGTTATTTTTTCAATAGATGTACTGGGTTCATACGATTTGAGAATAATCAATTATAACCCAGAAAGAGATATGCAGCTTTTCATGCTGCACTGTGGAGACACGGCAAGCATTTCTCTGTGTGGTCAGAAAGGCCACTAAAATGCGAGGGAGCCAGACCAGTGAGAAGCTTCATTCTCCCCTTGGGTAATAGATGTGAGTCCAGCTCTGGGTGGTTTGTATGGTTTTGTCCACTGCACTACAGATCCCCGGAAGAGCAAGCAAAACAACTGAAGAGATATAAGGATTGCTACATGAGAATAATTTTTGTATAATCATAAAAGACTAGGGTTGAAAGGGACCTCATAGCCATCTAAGCAAGCATTCTCTTCATTTGACAGAGAAAATTGAAATCCGAAAAACTACAACGATTTAAATGTATTTTATTTTGTATTTTAGAAATGTCAAATTATTTTCAGAAGCATCCATGTCTCCTTTTCCCCCCAGACTCTTAGAAACCAGAAGCATCTACCATAGCTTTGTTTTTCCAGTATTTAACATCTCACCCTGGCAAGCAGTAAATCCTTTTAGATAGAGACAATCTCATAATATTGATCTCAAGCCGCATTTATTTCAATAAGCTCATAATAAAAAGTGATAATCGGGGCGGCTGGGTGGCTCAGTCGGTTAAGCATCCAACTTCAGCTCATGTCATGATCTCGCGGTCTGTGAGTTTGAGCCTCGCGTCGGGCTCTGTGCTGACAGCTCGGAGCCTGGAGCCTGCTTTGGATTCTGTGTCTCCCTCTCTCCCTCCTTCTCTCTCTGCCTCTCTCCTGTTCAACACTCTCTCTCCCTCTCTCTCTCAAAAAGATAAACATTAAAAAAGATTTTTTTAAGTGATAAGCATTGCACTGTCCACACTTTATCATAAATATTCCTCATTTATCCTTTTGGTTTCATCCATCTCGAAAGCAAGTACAATAAGATTTACTTGTCTCAGACTTGTAACAGGAATATTGTTAGAGTTTAATAATTTTTTAAGGGAATCCAAGAACCTATGATTTAATACACCCCAATGAATTACTCTTTTTCTTTTGTTCACTGTTAACATTATTGTAGGCGATTTCCTGTGGATATGAGTAAAACAACTGTATGACAAGGTTGACAGGCTAATTAGTGGGTTCAAGATTTTAAATTTTAATTCTGTCTTTAACATCACTTTTACAAAGAGGAACAGACAGAATCTTGTTATCATATCTCCAATTAGTTAAGCTAACTCTACAATAATGCCATTCACTGATGTCAGACAATCAGCTTGAGCTAAGAATGTTAAAAAGAATTGAACTAGTAAGTGTAATCCTTGAAATTTACAGAAAATCAACATTCTGTAACACTAATAGTTGAAAAAGTAGATGAGATTTAAAGAGAGTATACCTAAAGAAAGGTTGATACTCTTTGATCTTGCAACATTTTACGCGGCCGCGAAACTGCTGCAGGATTTCTTTTAGTTATTTCTTATATTCTACATGCTTTTCAATGTTTTGTGTTCACTGAATTTATTTTAGATATACCACAAATAAATTATTCAGAATTTCAAAAATGGGCTCTGTATTAACTTCAGAAAATGGGTAATAGCCTTAATTGCGTTTGTTTTTGTTTTGTTTTTGTTTTTGTTTTTGTTTTAATTTCGCTGTACCTTTTACTGCTTATTCCTGCTTCCTACTATTAAGGTCTTGGATAGTAAGTACCAAACGTTCTAGTCTTCAAACAGTCCTTCTGAAGACTGCCAGCTATTTATAGTTCTTTCTTCTCCATTTTACTTTCATGGGTGCTTTTAAAGCTGTTAGAAATTAAAGGTCACCAAGGCTGAATGTGTATGTGGCAATTTGTCCAAATTAACTTATTACCGTGGCCTGGTGGGTGATGATGAGACATCTGGTCCATTGCTTAGGAAACATCCTCCACGAGAGTGATTTCTGGGAGTAGGTTTAACTACCTTTTTCATCTCAGCAAAACCTCTAGTTATCCCAGGGATTCAACCCGTGGATTAATTATTTTTAAATTTTAGTTTAGGGGGATCTGTCCTTCAATATCTCATCTAGTTCTACTGCACAAGAAAATTGACACAAATTAGCTCCAGAATAGCTGGTTTTTGTTTTTTTGTTTTTTTGTTTTTTTTTTTTTTTTACGCAGAGTTAGAATTGCATGCTAAATTTGTCATTCTGTGATGATGAAAAATGGTAAAAATTAGAGATCCTGAATATGCATATTTTTTAAGCCTCAAACCTTGAGGGAAATGCAGTGTGGTTTCTCTCCATTTTCCTTATAAATTCCAAGCGAAAAACAGTTATTGCTTTAGACCCAGCTTTTACCTATCACATTTTGCAAATATAAATAAGGCCACCTTTGTCCTTGGCCCATTGAATGACACTTCACAGTCAAAAAGACATTAGACACTTCATTTTCGTGTGTAAACTTGGAGTAAAAGATAAAATATACCTGCTCCTTTTATTGCTTCATTATTATATGGACATACTTATTAAAATGCAACAAACTCAGCATGCTTCCATTAGTAAATTTTTGGGTTAAATGACCAGAAGATAAAAGCCATAGTAAGTGAATTGGCCGTTAATAAAATGTATTATGCACTCAATTTACAATTTATTTCCATGCTCTAAACAACTGGTTCTTCTTTGGGGAAACACCTGGCAGATATGATGCAGCAAGTGTTAAAAGTACACACATTACTCCATTTTTAAAAATGGCTCTTTTTATTGCCATAAATTTGCTCAACTTTGCCTTTTAAAATTAATATACCACAGTAAGTGGTGTTCTTAATAGAGCATGTGCAATAATTACAGATTGTCCTATCTATGTAGTATGAATGACTCCCGAAAGGCATCTTGCTGTAGGCCATAGAGCATGGACTTTGGAGTGCAGAAGAGTTGAGTTCAAATTCTGTCTCTGCAGTTTGATAGCTGGGTGACCTGGTAAGGTACTTAACTTTCCTGAATGTCAGTTTTGTTCATTTCAAAAAATCATGATAATATCTCATTTATAGAATGGTAATGATGTTTAAAGGAGACAACTCAAGTAAACCACTCACTGCAATGGCTGGGACTCACCTGACACTCTGGAAATGAACTTTTCCTCCTCTCTCCTTTTTTGAAGAAAGCAGATTAAGAGCAAGACTTCACAGACAAGTCTTATCAAGGCCCCAGAATTCAGTCTTGCCTATTCACACCTTTACTAAGGGGCTCAAGATATCTTCTGGTTTGCCTGCTTTTCAAATACATTATTTACAACTCAGTTGTTTCCGTTTGGGTTTTTTAGGACAAATCTCTTTTCCTTGCCTAGATTCTGTGCCAAAGCAATACCTCAGAATTCAAATTTTCAGCATCTCTGTGCTTTATCTTGTTCAGCGTGGCTTCAAAATGTGATCCATACAACTCTCCAGTGTTCGTTTGGCGAACTGGCTTACACCATTGTTTTATTTTAAGTAGAACCTTGGGGGGCCTGGGTGGCTCAGTTCGTTAAGTGTCCAACTCTTGATTTGGGCTCAGGTCATGATCTCATGGTTCCTTTGTGAGGCCAAGCCCCACCTTGGGCTCCAAGTTGACAACCTGCTTGGGATTTTCCGTCTCTCTCTCTCTCTCTCTCTCTCTCTGTCAAAATAAATAAACATTTAAGTGGAACCTAAGGCAGGTGTTTAGAAAAGAAACCAAGCAAAGTGTTCTGCCACTTAACAGATATTATCCTGGCTAGACTCCTCTCCTCTAAGATGGTAGCACTAAGCTCTTCATTTTTAATATTGTCTTTGGATTTCCATATGTACAGAACTTTTCTTCATAGGCTAATTGTGTTGTCTTAACTGCATAACTAAAATGTAAGTAGTAATGAAGGCTGATTTCAGGATGCTAATTAGAATTAAGCTCAGATGCTTATGTAAATCAGAAATAGGCTCGAAGCAGACTTGTCCTGCATTACTTACTATTTATTATTCATACTAAATGTTTTCTTGGAACCTGCATTTGTCTTCAACTAATGGATGAGGGATCGGTATCTAGTTTAGAGTTAACTGCATGCCGTTATCGTTTTTTTTTGAAATTAGTTGCATGAAAAACACATGATCCAAGGTTTTACATGGGATGACTTGAATATATCCCCATTATTTTAAAAATAATAAAGAAAGGAAACATTACTTATTATAACTTGTCAGTGGTTGAAAATTTTGAGGCATTCAGTGTTATAAACCAATAGAGAGACAATAAACCAATAGAATTCATCCCCCTGCAACCAGATCTTCAACTCAAGCCTCTTCCTCTAAGGATTTAGGGCATATGAAGATTGTATTTATTTAATAAGAAACAGCTGGATAACAATGAACAGGTCAAGCGTATCAAAGTATCAGAATGTTGTGTTGACAAAATATCCAGATGACAGGCCAAACTCTGCCACTTTCATTCATGTGCTTAAATATTTTATCGAAACTGAAACAATGTGATAGAAGATGAGGTTCATATCGATTGTAAGATTATGGGACCTTTATTTGAAATTCCAATGGAGTACGTTCTTATCCTGTGCAATTTCTCTCTTTGGAATATACTCCACGATCTGAATAAAATATTAAAAAATAATATCCATTCTTTGAAATATCTTAGGCTTTTTGAGAAAAAAAATAACTTTCTTTTTTAAATAAAGAAAACATATTTAAATGCATTGAAATTTCTCTCAGATAAAAATAAGAGTGGGGCTCCTGGGTGGCTCAGGTGGTTGAATGTCCAACTCTTAGATTTCCGCTCAGGTCATGATCCCAGGGTCATGGGATCAAACCCTGCATCAAGTTCCATGCTTAGCATGGAGCATGCTTGGGATTCTCTCTCTCCCTTTCCCTTTGCACCTCTCCTGGCTCACGTGTGCTCTTTCTCTCTCTAAAATAAGCAAAAATAATTTTCTTTAAAAAAAGTATCTATCTGAAATGAGGGTAAAATGGTCAAGGGCTCTAAACATATATAAACCAGAGCTATAAAGTATCAATTTAGCAGTAGTCAAAAGTGTAAGTAAATACTGAAGTATTTTTAATACTTCATTTTGCTTAGCATCGCACTTTTTCTCCCCAAATATTGTTGTTCCTTCAGAGCAACAATAAAAGAACCAGTAAATGGAAGATCTGTGTTTCCTTTATGTTAAAAGAAAAAAGTGTCACCTGTCACAAAAGGGGCACTGAAATGAGAGAAATAGCTGTTTCTAAGAATTTTGTTTAATCCAGTATGGTATTTTATGCATGAGCTAATTTGTACTTGAATTTAAAATTCCAAAAATGATGAGGTAGATGGAAGTGTCTTGCAGTTGCCAAGGCAACATTAATGTCACTTGGAACAAATATGGGTAATGGGGTGGAGGGCAGCTTTTCAGCCATGACTTTCCTCACAGACTAAGACTCTAGTTAAATCATCAAGTTGGAATAGCAAAGAAGTAAGAATGACTACATATTTCCTTTGTGTGTGTGGTTGACTGTAAGAGCAGAGAATCCTGAAGTGTCCCCACACATCATACCGCATCCCAGCTTTAGCATGTACCGTTCCAGGACTGTCTGTATTCCCCCAACCCTGCATGCTTGGCTCTTTCTCCTCACAATACTCTTTTGCCCCTAACCCCATCCTATGTCTGCAGTAGATAGATATCAATGGCTGAGTGAAAAATGGCGTCACCTCTTTGGTGAGTAGAATAGCTGTCACCAGACGGACCAAAGAACTAAGGACCCAAGAAGGGCCGTTGTGACAGTCTTAGAGTGAACAAAAGTAAACACAGTGGACTAAATTGGATGTGCCAGATTTGCAAGGATTCTTGGGTTATTTGTTTTCTGGAGACACCAAGAACTAGACATAGCAACCTGTTAAAAACTCCACAGAGGTTCCTTTGTAAAGAAAACAGAACTCTGCATATCTGCATCTTAAAAATCACGGTCACAGTTCACGCTTTTGTAGAGAGCTTTCAAGGTGCAGATCAAAAATCCCATTTGCATACAATTAAAGGACAAGACATTTTAAAGTAATTGGAGCACAGTCATGTGGTCAGTAAAGTATGTTGTGTGACCTTGGACAAGTCCTATCTAGTCTCCTCATCTGTTAAGAGATTGGGCCAGATTACTGCTGCCATATCTCCCCACTCTATCAACCTTTGACTGGAAGTGTGCAGGATTATAAGGAATCATGGACCAATAAATCTGAAAGAAATTTCCAACTCTTTGCTTATATGTGTTTTCTAAATTGTCTACAAGGAACACAGATTTCTTTTCTAAATTAGGAATTAATGACTGATCTGTATCTTTTTTTTTTAATATTTAAAATATACAGGAATAGAAACTTTAGAGATCATCTTCTTTAATAAATGAGGTCACAGAAGAGTAAGAAGGGGGAGAAGTTTGCCCAAATGTACACAGTAGTCAAGGGTCAGTCCAGGATCCTGAGCAAAGTCCACTGACCCCCAGCTAGTGTTCATGATACATGGAAGCATTGAACACGAAATGGCAATTCTATCAGTTAACAAGGATAAAAGCCCTCCCTTGATTTTTTTTTTCATCTTCCTATCAGGATTTAAAAGACATTGAGGACTAGCAATAAAACCAAGAATTTAAGGAACGTGAAGGCCAGGCACTGATTTGTAAAGTACACAAGTACTGCAAAGGCCAGGCCCACTTTCTCCTGTACTGAGTCCACTGGCCCAGATTAGGACGGTCGGTCCCTTTCCTCTCCCTGCCGTGAACCCCCTACCCCATTCTGTTCTCCACACCACAAGCAAAGTGACAAATGCCCAGACCCTGATTCATGGTATTTCTTCAGAAAGTAATCCTGTGAAGGCTGTCTGTCTCTGGATCGAAGCCACCTTGACATACACTCCGTTTAGGCCACCTGTCTCCCCTCAACTTTCCAAGTGCTGAAACCAGAAAGAGGAGTGGCACCAGCTCTCCTAGGTGCTTTGCAACCTACTCTTGCTTTACCATTTACTTTCACAATTGCCGGTATCATAAGACAAACAATGACTTTTAAGTTAAAAAAGAAATGCAATAAACTAATAAAAGCAAATTGCTGCATGAGTCAGATGATGATTTCCAAGGTGTTCTTGACTCTTGGCTGTGACCCTTTCTGGTGCGATCTCTGTTCACACCAGCAAAGACTGAATATCATATTTTTGAAGATATCCTCTAATCACTATTTTCTGGCAGGGAGTGCAAGAAATGGTTTATTGGCTCATATTAGTAAAACATCAAAGTCCTTTCTTAGAAAACAGTGCTGGTTCTCGCTTGTGTGGTGTGCATGAAATCAGTGAACCTAATAAAGCAAGGAGGGCTCATTAGGAAGAGCAACAAAGTTTCCAGTGTCCTTTATGACCGTGCAGCCACCACAGAAGAGATCAAAGCCTCCGTCAGTGGTGTCTGTACATCTGTTTTCTTTTTATCCAACGTGTTATTTGGTTAGTTGTTTGACAACATCAAAGCTTTTGGCCATTAGGTGCTTTAGTCCACATGGGACCGAATTTACTTTACTAATCCATCTGGTCTAAGATATAAATGTTCCTAATAAGTGCAGGTCACCAATTTGAGTGAAATGAATACTTTCAGTATTTAGTTTTAGGGACAAATTCTCATCAGTCTGGAAGTAGAGAGCCTCTTAGCTGATGCGTCTTGTGAGGTTAACCATTTTCATTAAGGAAATGCCATGTAAACTTTTGAATCCAGGAAAAAGAATTCTCTCTCTCTTGCTCTCTCTCTCTCATCCTCAATAGCTTTATTGAGATATAGTTCACATAGTATATAATTCACCCATTTAAAGTTTACATTACGTACACAGAGTTATTTTAGAACATTTCCTTGTTCCAAAAAGGAACCCTGTGCAAAATCGACACAGTGTACACGTTAAATTTGTGCATTATTATAAGTCAATTTTATCTAAATAAAGCTGGGGTGGGGGAAAGATAGAGAAAGAGAGAAAGAGAAGAAAGAAACTGTACTCATCAGTTGTCACTCTCTTTTTCCCCCCAAATTTCCCTCATCCCCAGTCCCAGGCAGCCATTAATCAGTTTTATGTTTCTATTGATTTACCTATTCTGAATATTTCAAATGAATGAAATTATCCAATATGTGGGTCCCTTCTGACTGGCTTCTTTCACTTATTATAGTGTTTTCAAGGTTCATAATGTTGTAGCATGTGTCAGTGCTTTATTTCTTTTTATTGCCAAGCAGTATTCCATTGTATGTATGTACATGTGTGTGTGTATGTGTGTGTATGTACATGTATGTACATATATACACATATACACATACACACACATACACACACATACATACATACTGCATTTGATTTATACATTTATCAGTTGGTGGACATTTGGGTTGTTTCTGCTTTTTGCCTATTATTATGATCAGTGCTGCTGTGAACGTTCATGCACAAGTTATTGTATGTACTTAATTAGCTCTTCATTTCTCTTGGGTATACACATAGGGGTGGAATGGCTGGGTCACACAGTAGCTCTTTTTAATCTTTGGAGGAACTGCCAGGCTGTTTTCCAAAGCAACACCATGTTTTATATTCTTGCCAGCAATGTTATGAGAATCCCAATTCCTTCACATTCTCACCAACACTTGTTATTGTCTGTCTTTTTTGTTATAGCCATCATAGTAGGTATGGAGTGGTATCGTTTTGGGGATTTAATTTGTATCTCCCGTTCTATAGGCATGGCCACTGCTCTGGAGCTATTGAACATCTTTTAGTGCTTACTGGTTATTTGTATGTCTTCCCTGAAGAAATGTCCATTCAGACCCTTTGCACAATTTTGATTGAGTTATTTGTCTTTTTTTTCTTAAGTTTATTTTGAGAGAGAGTGCGCATGAGCGAGCAGGGAGGGGTAGAGAGAGAGGGAGAGAGAGAGAGAATCCCAAGCAGGCTCCCCACTATCAGTGTGGAGCCTGATGGGGGCTTGAACTTACGAACCCCGAGATCGTGACCTGAGCTGAAATCAAGAGTCGATGCTTAACCAACTGAGGCCACCCAGGTGCCCTGAGTTACTTGTCGTTCTATTATTGAGTTATGTGTCCTTCATGTATTCTAGATACAAATCTTTATCAAACACATAATTTTCAAAATTCCTTTTTAATTTTATTTAACTATTCTCTGGCGATTGTGCATTTCCTGTTTATTTGAACAGGAGACTCTTTAAAATGGAATCATGTGTCACAATAGAGGAAATAAAGTCTATTTCAGAGTCCTCTTCTTGCCAAATATACAAAATCAAAGAGAAAAAATACTAAGAATATTAGAAGAAGAGCTTAGAAGTGTATTGTTTTTTTTAAAAAAGAAAGTATATTTGAAAATAAAGTCAGATGGAAAATTCAAAAAAACAAACAAACAGAAAACAAAAAAAGGACTTAGTAAAGTGACCATGGCCGTTTTAGTTTTGTGGCAACAATAATTATTCGTGTTTGTATACACAATTAGAGTTTATAATGTACTGTGATAAACATAATCTCTTGTAATCAGCTCTGTGAAATATTACAGTTATCCCTTTTACCAATTAAAAAAGAGGGGAAAGGAAAAGGGATGGAGACATTTTGTAAACTATTTTGTCACATTTAAGACTAAGTTCAGTCTAAACACCAGTTACAAAAATGCTAAAATATTGAGGCCAAAGCTCATTACATGAAGTACAAAAGCCATCCAACCAGTTGTGTAAATGATTGTTTGTTTTCTGTTTTTGGTTGTTTTTTTTTTTCAATTTATCCATTTGTATGTGGTATCTGAATGTGAGATGCGAAGTAAAATGACTGTCTATGTCATGATAAATTAACCATAGTTCTGATCACATGATACGAACATCCACAAACCTAAAATTTTATCATGTCTTGCAACACATAGGTCTTTTCCCCTGGGGGTGTGCATTGATGTTGGGGAATGCAGTGTAACCATACAGACTACGTCTGGAGTTTTTATCTAACAGTGATGCATATACTCCAGAGAATATTACACACTATTCTGCACTTGATTTACTGTGTGATATCAAGCAGTCCACAAGCTTCTCCCAGCTTCAACTTCATCATCTAGGAGATCCACTAAGGTTCCTATTCCTGACCTGTCTGCCCTGTAGGTTTCTGCTGCATGATCTCTGAGATGGTATGGGTTGGGACCTAAATACAAGTGAGGGAGGGACATAAGAGAAGACGTGACATCCTGGTATCCAGATAGGAGAGGGGTAGCAATAACGACGTGGTGTTACAGGTCTTGTTGACTGATCACCATGATGAGACTCTATGTGAAAGTAGAATGAGTTGTTTTTATTAATATTATTGCTCATGTAAGCTGGCGATAGGGACCAAACTCAGCAGGCAGTCCCTTCTGTGTTCCTCATAGACTACACAGAGTACTAAGGAACTGTTTTTTCCTTTGTGCCCAGTTTTTTGCTGCAGTTGTAATGGAGGTTAACATCTCGCAGTAGTGTTAGTCCATGGAGTCCCAGTTTAGTCTATACCCAAGACTGATTCAAACCACTCGAAAGAGGCTCAGAAGCAATCAAGCCTATACCCAGAACAGTCTACTAAAGTAGACCAGGATCTTTCCTCGGATCAAACCCCAAGCATGTGCCAGGGTTCCCAAGGCTACAGAGTGGAGAGGGACCCAAAGTTATGGTAGTGGCAGAAAATCGAGTAGCTTCCATCTGTATAGAGAGAAAAATATCCTCTGAAATGAGACAGGTCCGATGGTCTGACAATAGAGAATATTATATGTAGAGACCATCCTGGAAAATCTAGGACCTATGATTGCCATATTTTGTGACTTCCAAGAGACGTTAGCATCTTCCCCAGAGGACAGACTAGTGGCTGGGGAAGCGAAGTTCACACTTTCAGAATTTATGTTCTGAGCCTGACCATGCAGGCAACTGTGGGAAAGGGTAACTGCTGTCTGAGTCAATCTTAGTCAGTCTATAGGCATTTATTTATATTAAATATTGGGCAGATCTCTATGGATTATAAAGTGCCATATAGATGTATGTGCTATTCATTATCATGTAAGAAGTGCTAATTTCTGTCTCTACCAGCATATAAAAGCGTATGTGAAAGTACCTTTAATTTCCTAGAGAAAACTAAAAATGTAAACTGAAATTAATACTAAACAGAAGCGTTACATTCAAATTCAAAGGGATTAATCAGTTTTTGGAAAAATAATAATTGTCCAAGTGTGGGGAAAAAATCTCCACTGCTTTTTTTGTTTTGTTTTGTTTTGTTTTGCCAAAAATGGACTCCTGGACATAGAAATCTCCCCTTGTATATGCAATGCATTCAATTTAGAGTTTTTAGCTCCCTTTCAACCAGTGGGGAGGTCAGAAATACCTGTGCAGGGGGAAGGGAGTGAATGAAATGTTTGCCCTCTCTGCTTGTGGGTGACAGCCAGATTGTTCTCATTCCTTCTTGAACTGTGTTGGACAAATCTCTTAACTTACCATGTCTGGGAAGTCTTCAGATGTAAAGGTGATGATGACATTCGTTGGAGTGCCTGGAGAAGGAAGCCTTTGAAAGCATCCTAGGGCTACTCCAGCAATCCAGGGGGAACTTGCTCGTAGTTAAGAGCCACTTTGCAAAAGAGGTCTGATTTTCTTAAAGGCAGAACTCCCAATCAGCTTTCTATTTAAAATCACACAGAGGTATAGAAGAAACAGACATTTCCGCCCCATGCAACAGACTTTAATTCCTTGAGGTTAAGTGGCTGGGCTCTCCAACAATTCTTCAGATTGGCCTTTCATTTCCTGATATAAATAGGAACACTCATCAAAAATCTCGCAAAGAAAGAATGACAGAGCCCCTAATCCAAAAGCTCTCATCTTCTGTAATTACCTACAGAATTCCTTAAGAAGCTTCCAACTTTCAGTTTTTCGGTTTTGTCTTCAGTGGTTAACTTACTAATGTATGATAGTATGATGGGATAAGTAACATGGCCCTTGGCCCTGGGAGGAGCAGCCACAGTAGAGGTAGTAGGAAGAGAGAAAAGCTATAAGCACTCACTCCTGTGGATACTTCCATATCTCACCTTTGCTATACATCCTGTCCTGTACTAATATTGAAGAGTGAGGAAATATTGTTTGGGAGGAAGTCGCTCCTTGAGGAAGGAAGTGGGCAGTGCAGGAAAAACAAATCAGAACCTTCTCAGAATAGAATTCACCTTTGACTACCACTTAAAGCTCCCCACCCCATGTCCAAGTTTTGTCAGACAGGGATACACATGTCAAAACCTGTCTAAGCCTGCCCTTCCCCATAAACAATCACGAATATTCTTCTGAAACTAATGTCACTGGCATTCATGGCTCTCAGATACAGTTTAGGCTCTCAAGTCCTTCGTAAATAGATGAGTCTGTGCCATGCGTTCTCATGTTGCAAAGAATGTTACATACAGCCCAACGGCCGCCAAGAAGAAAAACTTAATGAGATTTAGTGGCCATTTATTTCACATATAAGCTGTTTGACCACTAGGACTGAAATCTGCTCAGAGACAATGACATCCTCTAGAAAATAGACTCTGGTTTAAGCATACATGTCTCAAAAACCAAGATACTCAATATTTTTATAGAAGATTCACTATTTTTATAAAAACTGCGTGGCTACTTTTTAGAGCAAACAAATTTAATTTCCCCCAAAGAATCTCAGCCTCCTTGAAAGAGTAAATGAGTATTTCTTGTGTTTACCTGGCTTTAAGTAACTTCTTGTTTGTTTTTGGTGGGGTTTTTTTTTCTGTTTTTTTGTTTTGTTTTGTTTTGTTTTTTTGTTTTTTGTTTTTTGGTGTTTTTTTTTTTTTTTTTTTTTTTTTTTTTTTTTTTTGCTTAAACAACAAACATTTATTTTTCCTGGTTCTGGAAGCTCAAACATCCAAGATCAAGTTGCAGGAAGCTTCAGTGTCTGGTGTGAACCCACTTCTCTTTTCTTTCCCTCTTTCTTTCTTTTCTTTCTTCCTTCCTTCCTTCCTTCCTTCCTCCCTCTTTCTTTCTTTCTTTCTTTGTTTCTTTCTTTCTTTCTTTTTCTTTCTTCCTTCCTTCCTCCCTCCCTCCCTCCCTCCCTCCCTCTCTCTCTTCCTTCCTTCCTTCCTTCCTTCCTTCCTTCCTTCCTTCCTCTGTCCCTCCCTCCCCCTCTCTCTCCCTTTCTTTCTTTCTTTCTTTCTTTCTTTCTTTCTTTCTTCCTTCCTCCCTCCCTGCCTCCCTCCCTCCCTCTCTCTCCCTTTCTTCCTTCCTTCCTTCCTTCCTTCCTTCCTCTGCCCCTCCCTCTCTCTCCCTTTCTTCCTTTTCTTTCTTTCTTTCTTTCTTTCTTTCTTTCTTTCTTCCTTCCTCCCTCCCTGCCTCCCTCCCTCCCTCTCTCTCCCTTTCTTCCTTCCTTCCTTCCTTCCTTCCTTCCTCTGCCCCTCCCTCTCTCTCCCTTTCTTCCTTTTCTTTCTTTCTTTCTTTCTTTCTTTCTTTCTTTCTTTCTTTCTTTTCTGTCACCAGAATCACCCTTAACGGTTCATCATGATCATTTTTACTTAAGCTTTTTTCTAGCATGCACCTCAGATCTTTCCAGCCTCTCCAGTACCCCAGCTCTGGTCACTTCATTCTTCTGCTCACAAACTGTCCTCCCCTGTTTTTGAAATAAAGTCCAAACACTTCTGCTTGGCACTGAATGTCTCTGTAATCTTGACCACTACTTTTCCAGGTTTCCTCACATTCCTTATATTCTACATTCCATTCACCCTGTCCTGCACATGTGAGTATGCATCATTTTTTCCTACATTTTACCATGGTTAGTTCTTAAAGACTTCTCCTTAGAAATGTCCTATTAGCCACTGCAAGCCATATAGACGTCTCTGTCTTCAAGGAGGTAGTGAAGGACAAACATGAGGAATGCCCAGTAGAGGAACTGGGGCACTGGTGAGTAGTCCTAATGACCACACTCTAAAGTCGACAGGTATTAAATGGAAAGAGTTTACGTGAAATACTAAATAATTTCTTCTAATCAAAAGATCCCAAATGTTTTTACCAAAAGAAAAGTTGTTTTCGTGTGTCAGTTATTTTATACACCTCCAGAACACATAATCATTCCAAAAATTACATAACCTGATCATGGCAATTCAGGGTAAAATAAATGCAAAAAAGAAACAGCTTCTTAAACATACTTTTGGTACATTTTGCTTTTTATTAGTTGGTTTCAGACATTCTTCGCATTTTTAGGAAATCTTTTGATTTGTTTCTGTTTTACTGTGTAATTTAAAACTCTCCACCTTTTACTGAAATGTACTAACCACTGAAAAATTAAAAGCAATATAAAAATAGGAACAGTTGAAGCCAGTTTTAAAGACTTTAAAGCTAACATAAATTTTTCAAATTATAATACTTGACTTTCATATATATGTATTCCTAGCAGACCAATAAAATGGAGTGCTCGTTGTTTATTGGAAATTGACATTCCAATGGTGTTAGCCAACTAAGTCATTCTTTTTTTAAAGTTTCCTGCGCAAAACTGTGTCCAGAGAAATATTTCTATACCAATTAATGTTGATAGTTTGGTTTGGAACATTACGTTAAACTAAAGTTAGTTTTATGTGTTCTCTTTTTACCATATTTAATGAATATCATCGGTGGTCGATTTTTCTTCTAGAATCTTTAATCCTTGTTGCAGTATAGAAAAATAGCAAGGGAATGATCAAAAATAGGCATAAGGCAAAAAGCAAGGTTTCACAGAGGTAAACGATTATTGTATTTAAATAAGCATTTACTGTTCTTTAAAAAACAAAAAGCATAGCTGCCTTATATGCAGAGATGCTGCACAAAATATTAGGCACCAGCTGAGGGACTTAGCAGGGGACGAGGACATTTCTAGTCTGATGGGCCAGAGGAACAAAATTGGTTGAGCTCCTACTATGCACACTACTCTGTAGTCTTTCAGATTATCCTTTAACAAAACTATTAGTGTTACTCTCCCCATTCTGCAAACGAAGAAGTCGAGACTCAAATATGTAAGAAGACTGCGGACGGTCACACAGCTAGTAGCTAACAGAACTAGGATTTCACCCAGGTCTATTGATTCTAAATCCTGAACTCCTCTCATCACAAAGAAGATGTAGTACACGGAAAACACAATGGCATAAAATAACAGTAACACAGGAAAATTAAGCGGCAGAATCTGAAGGGAAACTATAGTGAGAAGCAAGAGTTCTGGGATCGCCAGGTGATACTCAGATTTCAGAAACAGTTTTGAAATTTTAGCGAGTAAATTTTGGGTACTCCTGACGATAGCACAATCTGAATGGCAAGGTGTGAGGGGAAAATCAAGATAAAATTTTAATATCTTACTTGCGCTTTCAAAGATGTGTCTAACCTATGTAAAATATCAATATACCCAGCAAAATGCTGATGTGGAATGTAATTTTTCTTTCTCAAAACGCTTTTAGTGTAATAGCTCAAAATCCGATAGAGGATAATTTACACCAACCACCTTTTCAGGCTTAACCTTCCTCTGTAAACCATTGGGATTTAAGATGTGGGCTTTCCTTTCATCTTTTTCTTACTTTTAATAACAAGGATGGGTGATTAAGAGACTTAATAAAAATGTCTCGTTGCGGGTGACCCTGAATTTTTTTGATGTAGTACAATTCTCTGTGATACATTCTGTTGCACGGCACCACGAATGCTAGAGTTTGCCAAGAGATTTTAATTAATGAAAACAATAAATAAGCCTCCTTAGATATCAGAATTTCAACCTGCTTCGTTGTCTCTTAGAAGGACAGATGAGTTTAACTTCCACTTAGCAACGCTTTCCTTGATGTTGAGAAATGGAAAACTTTTGGAAGCAGTTTTTCCCAGTGAGTAGAATGGGTCCCTGAGTGAGGATTCTGGTTGACAGCCAGGTTTCTGAGTCCTCTTCCCCGACATCTAGACGTCGTCCCGGAACAATCATCCGGGTCAGTGGTGTCGAACATCCCCCACGGAGGCGCCCACGTGGTGGTACAACAGTGTTTGTTTAGTTTGTAGGGAAAACTTGTGAAAGGTGATGACCTTAGGTTAGGGCTGAGAAAACCCAATGAGTTTAAAGTGGCTCAGAAGTGAAGACCCAAAAGATAGTCCCTTCATCTTGCACGTGGGAATAACCTCCAGTACTCCTGTAGCCCAAGTCCCCGCTGTTAAGTTTAAAATGCTTATCACCTGACACCTTCTGTGGGGCTGCCTTTCATCACTCAGCCAGCAGCCAGTCTCACTGACATTCTCCGCTCAGACTACGTGGCTCTCACTGAGTTTCCCCGACAGGGCACACAGTCACGCCTCCGAGGCCGTTGATCTCCACGTGAACAGTTAGCAATCCCTACTGCAAACTCTGGTAGGTTGTGCTTTAATGCAGTAATAAATCAAAGACAAATTGCCCGCATTTAGTTCCTAAAGCAAGGGTGTATAGATTCACTCCAGATACAGAAAAAATAAATAGGCTGCGTGTGGCCCCGCCCCTCCCCTCCACAGCAACACTACATTGTGAAACAAATATTGTAAAAATTGATGAACTGTGAGCGATCCCAAGAATATTTGCCTCTGAAGGATGATAAGAAAGTAATATCTGATTACAAGAGCCAAAGAATATACCATCCTATTTTATGTGTTTACTTAATGATCGTTATATTTAACAACTGGGGAGCATTTGGCCTCTGATGAAAATATGCTTTATGCTTTAAAGTAATTTCTGCTTGGGGGCGCCTGGGTTGTTCAGTCTGCTAAGCGGCCAACTTCGGCTCACATCGTGATTTCGCAGTTCGTGGGTTTGAGCACTACAGGGGCTCTGTGCTGACCGCTCAGAGCCTGGAGCCTGCTTCGGATTCCGTGTCTCCCTCTCTCTCTGCCCTTTGCCCGCTCACACTCTGTCCCTTTCTCTCTCAAAAATAAATAAACGGTGAAAAAAATTGAAAGCGATTTCTGCTTGGATCAAAATTATAAAATGTAAGGAGACGTTCCTTTAAATGTAAAGAGCATTTCCAATTGAACCCACTTGTCCCACAAGCCATTCTGCTAAGCTGCCGTCTGTCTGAGTCACCCTGTCCTTCTTTAATGAAAATTCAAATTTTGCATCTTCTTTGGGCTCAGAAGCCTATCTTGTTCAAAAAGTCCCTTGATGACCCCATCACCCCAGAAACCATTGTCAGTCATTCAGTTTTGTTTGTTGTGGTAAAATATACCAAACATAAAATTCACCATTTTAATCATTTTAAAATGTATAACTCAGGAGCATTTAGTGTATTCAGTGTTGTGTAACCATCATCACTAGTTCCAAAACATTCGAATTACCCCAAAAGAAAACCAGTATCCCCATTGAGCGATCATGCCCCGTTTCTGTAGCTCCCCAGCACCTAGAAACCACCCATTCTTCTGTGTCCATGGATTTCCCTATTCGGGATATTTCATGTAGGTAGAATTACATAATATTTTCCCCTTCTGTGTCTCGTTTCTTTCATTTAGCCATAATGGTTTCAAAGTTTATCCATGTTGTAGCATGTACCAGCATTTCCTTCCCTTTTTACGACCGAATAATATTTCATCGTATGATTTTACCACATTTTATTCATGCATCGATCAGTGGACATTTGGATTGTTTACACTTTTCGGCTACTGTGAAAATATCTTTCTCAGGAAATATATTTAGCTATCTAGCTGTTTTTCAGCTGCTATGAACATCCTTCTGCAAGTTTCTATTTGAATACCCATTTTCAGTTCTTTTGGCTGTATACCTAGGAGTAAAATGGCTAAGTCGTATAATTGTATTTGTAGCTTAACAAGGAAATGCCAAACTGTTTTTCATAGAGGCTGTACGATGTTACACTTCCACCAACAATGTATGAGAGTTCCAACTTCTCACAGACATTTGTTATTTTCTTCCTTTTTTGTTTTTTTTCGATTATTACAGCCATCCTTGTGGGTGTGAAGTGGCGTCTCACTGTGGTTTTGATTTGCATTTCCCTGATGGCTAGTGACCTGGCGCATCTTTTCATGTACTTTTGGCCATCTGTTTACCTTCTTTGGAGAAATGGCTATTGATTTGCAAATATCTTCTCCCATTTTATGGATTGTCTTTTTGCTCTCTAACAGGGCACAAAAGTTTTCGTTTTTAAGTCCGATTTATCTAGCACTTTTTTTGTTTCTTGTGCTTTTGGTGTCATACCTGAGCATCCGTTGCCAAATCCAAGATCGTGGGCATTTACAACTGTGTTTACTTTTTGAGAGTTTTATAGTTTTAGCTCTCAAATGTAGCTCTTTGATCTATTTTGAGTTAATTTTTATATATTGTATGAGTTAAGCGTCCAACATCATTCTTTGGCATGTGGATATCTAGTCCCAGCATCATTTTGTTGAAGAGACTATTCTTTCCCTCAACGATTCAATTGTGAAAGCTTCTAGTTGAAAGCAGTTTACTTAATAATTGTATTTTTTTTTTTAGTTATTCATCCATGTATGCCTTCTCTGTAGAAGTGAACAGGAACTCATTTGAGGGAGGAGACTGACTTCTTTAATGTTTCCTATATTTTATATAAGGTCTAAAATGGTTTCCAAAGTGGGAAAAAAAAGAAGCCAGAGCAGACTCAAGCTTTTGATCCAGGAAAATCAGGGTAATTTATTCAAAAGACAATTTGTAATCTTTTTAAAATATAAAATTAGTAAGACAGTCTCTGCCCTCAAGATGTTCATGGCCTAATATTCATGTAACGAGCACGTCTGATAGCCATCAGACATGTGGTTATTGAGCACTTGAAATGTGTTTAATTCTAATTGAGATTCACTGAAAGAATAAAATACACAATGGATTTCAAAAGGTTAATACAAAAGAAGAATTTCAAACATCTCATTAATAATTTTCATATTAATTACATTTTGAAATGATAACTTTTGGTATATTGGATTAAATAAAATGTATTATAAATTTAACTTCACTGTTCCTTTTTATTCTTTTAATGTGGCTTGTATCATATTTCCATTGGAATATACTGACATAGATAAACAAAAAATCAAGCAAGTGTCTCACACAGACACCAATAAGTGATAGAGGTGATATTTATAGCCAGCTCTTAAAATTTTTATAACCTGGGCTTTTCATTACTATACTATGCAACTCAAAATCAACCAGGAATATAAAGATACGATTGGTGGCTCCAGTTTGAAAGGAGAAGGTGAGATAAGGGTCTATAACACATATTGAGTGCAAGACATCTTCAAGGAATACAAACAAAATACAAACATCCTACCCACACTTCAGATCTCATGCGGAGGCATACCTGACCCACACCATTCAACTGGAGAAAACCACAGGCTAAGCCACTGATTCTCAACCAGGGATGGTTTTGGTGGCATTTGGCAGTGTCTGGAAACATTTTTGATTGTTTACAACTGCACGTACTACTAGTCTCTCATGGGTAGAGGCCAGGTGTGCTGATAAATATCCCTCAACACACAGGACAGCGCTTGCACAACACAGAATTGTTTGGTTCAATAGGTCAATAGTGAGTTTGAGAAACCCTGGGTTACACTTACTAGGGTGAATATTTGGAGAAAGAAGAGGCAACTGTGTCCAGGAACTCTCAGGAAGACTACAAGAAGGAAGGGACCCTTTGGCGAGCCTCAGAGCACAAGCAGGGATGGGACAAAGGAACAAGGGAGCATTAGCCATCAGGAGGAGTGTAGCCAGTGGTAGAAACTGGAAATGAATTTGGGCCCCCAGGAGCAAAGAGTGTGTCATAACAGGAGAAGCAGCTACTAGAAAAGTGGTCTAGAATTCAGAATTGGGCTCTGACCCTTTTCCTACCACTTGGCAGCTGGTGACCCTTTTCCTCCCACTTGGCAGCTGGTCAGCTTTGAGCAAATCACTTGACCTTTCTGAAATTCAGTGTAACCCTCTGCAATGGGAATAATTTTAATCAAATGAGATCCTTGGTGCACAAACAATTGTGTAACTGAAAATACAAGGTACTGTTAACTTAATCATTGTGGTTGTTACCAGATTAAGTTGGTTCTAGAGTACGAGCACTTTGAAAGCCCAGCAAGGAGAGGACGTTGGGTCTATGGGACCATCTGGAGCAGGAAGGCCATTAGAGGGGAGTGATGTTGTGGAAGGATCACTGTGACACCCTGTGGAGGAAAGATGGGAGCAGGGAGGGGGTGTAGTGAGGAAGGTCGTCCAAGTCAGCTTTCCAGGGAAACAGCATGGATGGATAAGAGGGGCCACAGGGGAGGCAGCTGACAGAAGGCCCTGTGCCCCCATGTTCACAGGCAGAGGCCTCCCATGTGGACTCACATCAGCGACCCGGTGGCAGTAAACCGACTCAAGCAGCTCTATCCTGGGCACGTCGGGGGATAAGTCACGGCTTTTATAGAAGTGAACAGAAAAATAGGCAGGTCACTCCATGACCTTATGCACTAGTCCTATGTGTTGAGTGAAAACTACCTGTGTTTTCTAAGACCGAGTGTTTAATATTGTCTAATCAACATGGAACTCTAAGAAAATGTGGATTCTGAATTTTCCTTGAACTTTGTCCCACCTTCAACAGCACTACCTACAATGGTGATATTTTTTGAAGCATACGCATAAAGGAATGCATTTTCATAGCTCTTTGAGGTTTAGTTTTCCCACGTTTGATACTTTAATTCAAATTCTCCCGGCCTGGCACCAAGGTAGAAAGTTTCCCATATCAATTATTTTTTAATTTAAAATAATTTATTTTATAAGACATTTGGGCAATGACCCTGCAGTTTCACTGTCAATAAAAATGTAGAGAATGTAGAATGTGGGCTCCCTTAGGATGTAAGCGTCTAATGGGCAGGGATTTGGGGCTGTTTTGTTTACTGCCTTAATGCTAACGCTTAGAACAGTGCCTGACCCATGATAGCCATCAATAAATTATTTGCCGAATGAGTGAGAGAATGTACGAATAAGCAAGAAGCACATGTTGTTTGTGCCCTCTTCCTAGACAGCTGTGTGATTGATCAAGTGCTCTGTGCATCTGTGGTCCTGGGTATGACACTGTCTGACCCCCAGTCATGAACTAAGGCTGTTATCAAAGCTGTCTCACTTGAGACCCATCTATTGTCACTCATCCATGGCCACAAGCACTCGAATCAAGTGTTTTCTCCTCTCCTTGTTGCCTCCTCTGGAACCCGGCAGAGGTAAATCAGTAAAGTTGGAAGTGGATGAAGATAAGAGTAGAAAGGGATCAAATCCCACCCCCCACCCCCACCCCCGGAAGTGGCAATTGGTTTGTCTCCTTACACCTTCCCCCCAAGAGCGGCCTTTCCATGTTCTCGAAGAAGAAAACATGGCCCGGGAGGGTGGGCGCCTGGCAAGACTTTTGCACTCCAGTCAAGTCGGCTGCCAGGAAATATGGGCTCTTCAGTAAGACTTGACAGTGGGCTCATTCCACCAGTGGAAAAAGAAGCCTGAAACACGGACAGACACCACACACCTCAGGCAGTAGTTCCAAACAAGGTAGAGCTGCAACGCCAGCAAACAAAGCAAATAGGATTGCTATCCTCAAAGCTCGCCAACATACTTCTGCAAACGTAAAAACTGGCTTTCCTAAGGAACCGTTAAAACAACGCAAGAACACGAAATAGATCAAATACGGGTGCCCTCCATAGTTAGAGGGTTCCTCATTTGCATATTTTCCATTCTGAGTATTTTGAATGTTTCCTGGTCATGAATAACATTTCCCCAGTTTGCACATCAGCATGCAAGACGTTCCTAATGATTCCTGAAATCTTCATTTGGTAGGAGGGAAGCCCCGGGCTATTTTACTCAGAATATGTCTTCTTATAAGGGAAAGCAAACAAACAAAAAAGACGCTTATTCTGAAATGCATTAAGTTTTCAAATTCTCATGAAGCATTTGTCAGAGATTTTGTTGCACAGTTGGAGCCTTACTGCAGGCATAGTAAGGATCCGAGAAGATGAGATTTTGTTCTGGAAGAGGAGTTCAGTGGGGGAAGGATTCTGCCATGGGGTCTGCCTTCACTGGAAACAGAAGCCCCTCTAGATTCAGAATTGATTCGTGGGAAAAGCCGACTTTATTAGATTTATTTTCTAATGCCATGTCCTTTAAAATAGTGTATTCTTGTGTTTGAAAACCAGTAGTGTTCCAACATCTTCCCAAGTTGAAACTTAAACTCACTGAAAATCGGAAGAGTCCTGATAAATTCAGTGAGTGCTTCGTTTTCAATCTTTTTTTTTTTTTAATATATGAAATTTACTGTCAGATTGGTTTCCATACAACACCCAGTGCTCATCCCAAAAGGTGCCCTCCTCAATACCCATCACCCACCCTCCCCTCCCTCCCACCCCCGTCGTTTTCAATCTTTATGTAGATGGGGCACCTGAGTGGCTCAGTCGGTAAGCATCCACCTTCAGCTCAGGTCATGATCCTGCAGTTTGTGAGTTCGAGCCCCGCGTCGGGCTCTGTGTGGACAGCTCAGAGCCTGGAACCTGCTTCGGATTCCGTGTCTCCCTCGCTCTCTGCCCCTCTCCCACTCTCATTCTGTCTCTCAAAACAGTAAGCATTAAAACAGAAGTGTTCATTCAATTATTATATAGAATTATAGAAGTGTATGTTGTTAGGTGTATGTATTTCAGGAATATAAAGTATATCAGAGATTGGAGTCATGTCCTGGAATCTCTGTAGTGCACAGTTGTGAGCCTGTATGCAGTGGGCATGGGTGTACATGTGCATGGTCACTAGAGCCAATAATAATTCCCGAGGAAAATTGTGTTTTTAAGTTCATTATTAGGGTATTTGTAACGTCGGTAACTGTCATGCAGAGTTTTTATTCAACGTCTTTCACCTTGTCTTGGAGACTAAAGAGAAGGGCAATATATTACCAAAATTAATGTAAACAGATAAATGTCATTTGTAACTATGAGATTGCAAATAAACTGTAGCTGTTAAACTCCCACTACGTTAAACATCTCTTCTTGAAACTCAAAGATTTAAAAAGAAAGTAGAAGCCATTTAAAAAAAAAATCTCTACTATAGCAAATAGAAAGCTACACAAAATAAAAATTAAAACAGTACCCTAGAGTAAAGCAAATGTCGATCAGGTTAAATGGAAAGGAGCCAAGTCCAGAACTAGGAAAAAAAAAAAAACCATTTGGTCAAATGGAAAACATTTCTGGACTTCTGTCTTTCAGACCTGCCTGCCTCCCAAGCTGTTATATGGTGATATTGAAAATATTTCACGTATCACAGAGATAACATGAGGATGAAAGGCATGTTTGAAGTTCTTGAAACTATTCTGAGAAAGCTACTTGAGAAAATACAAGCACTGTCGATAATACCATGTAGTCCATCATTAAACCAGGCAGTTGCTTTTCATCCATTTCCTCTTTCTCTCATAATATTTAAAAAAAAAATTTTTTTTAACATTTATTTACTTTGGAGAGAGAGACAGAGTGCAACTGGGGGCGGGGCAGAGAGAGAGGGAGACACAGAATCCGAAGCAGGCTCCAGGCTCCGAGTTGTCCGCACAGAGCCCGATATGGGTCTCGAACCCACAAACAGTGAGATCATGATCGGAGCCGAAGTGGGACGCTTAACCGACCAAGCCACCCAGGTGCCCCTCTCATAATATCTTCGGACGTTAAAATATCACATAATGAACAGTTTCTAAATCAGCCTTCTTTTGTAAAATGAGTGCCAGAAGCAATACTAAAACCAAATCCTTGTAAACCAATGCAAGCAGAAAATATGGTCTTAGACAACAAGCATGGATTCATTCATTCATTTACATCAAGCTGTGGTGGGCACTGGAGACATAACAATAACCCATGTAGGTCTAGGGCAGGATCAGGAATACAGACGGGGGTAGAGGCAACTCTGGAAGCTTGGAAGGTCAGCATGGCTGGTCATCTTATATGAACAAAATAAAAAGAATGCCATTTATTCGGTTGCTCAACAGAGATGGAGGTCTTTGTAATATTAATTTAAATTCTCCATAGAGTGTTTGCATAGTTATACTGCAGTTTAAACTGGAGTCTCTGGTTATTTCTTGTGTATCAGGCATGATACCAGCTGTTTGTAGGAATGACTTTTCTGTGATGTGTAAAGTCCTGATTATGATTTATGTAACCTCGCTGTTGATCAGTTTTAGTTTGCCAACATACAATATGTCTGTTTTTTTTAAGTTTCCATTCTAGAATGCTGACACACACAATACATACGATAATTTTACTTGCCAAGACTTCATGTAAATTTAGAGCAAAAAAAAACCCCCACACACTCCTCAGTCTAGGGGTTTCTTTTGTTTTCTTTTCCTTTCTTTTCTTTTTAATGCCAGCCTACTTTGTATTTCTATTTTTTAGCTATCATGCTGTAACAATTAGTTTCCTTTTTAAAAAAATTCTTTTAATCTTTATTTTTGAGAGAGACAGAGAGACAGAGTATGAGTGGGGAAGGAACAGAGGGAGAAGGAGACACAGAATTCAAAGCAGGCTCCAGGCTCTGAGCTGTCAGCACAGAACCCGACGGGGGGTTCGAACTCACGAACCTTGAGATCATGACCTGAGCCAAAGTTTGACACTTAACCAACTGAGCCACCGAGGCACCCCACAAATAGTTTCAGTTACAAGGAATGAGAAAACAGAAATTGATGTTTCCCATAACAATTGTGATGTAGTATTACTATATTATTTCTCTAACAGGCAGAGGAAACAGGACTTGTATTTGTTGATAATTAATATAGTAGCCTACAGTGAGTTTTAGAAAAAAAGATCATTATTTATCTTGAAAGTATCCTGAAGAAGATACTGCTCTTTTTCTCTTACCTTTTATCCCCTTCAGTGTTATTTGTTTAGTAGTTAGAAATCTATAGGAATGAGAAAACTAACTCTCTTCATTTCAAATTACAATTCTATCCCTATGAATGAAATTACCTAGAATAAATAGATTACTTAAGACTCACATGCAGAACTTCAGAAAAGAGATTTAAAAGCAGTGAGAATGACAAATGTTTGATGTAGTTTCATTCTGAAGGTAATGAAGGCATAAAACGTTTATTCAAAAGATGCCAAAATACATGTTTAACTACCAACCCACTCTAAGACGGAAAACTTAATGTGGTTCTCTTGAACCACCAGGTACCAAATAACAAATGAGGACCATTTGCCCTGCAATGCCAAAGTATCGATTTCCTTCTTTCTAAAAGCCAGAGAAAGAGCATTTCCAAAACTGATTTAACATGGCAAATGAATTTGCAGAAATGGTTTTGAAATATGGATCTGTATTAAAGATTTTAAAGAAATCCTGTCCTTTTGGCTCACCTTATGTCCCAATTTGATAATTTATTAGCAGACGTAGTGTATTTTGATTTCTTTATTCTTCTGAAGTTTTTCCTCCATTAAATGTTATAATCCTTGTTGATAGATTTCAGGGCTGTAAACTTTGATCTTCTTTAGCGAATATTTTTGTATTACTAAAACAGTATGTAAAACTAGCCAGAATTGGGGGAAAAAACACTTTGACTTAGCACAAAGGAACAGGAGGGAACTGTGGGAATATGCTGTGTTTTGTTAACTGTTCTTAAAAAGAAAAGCAAGAAATTAGCAAGCAATCAGTAACGACAGATGGGCAACAAGTTTGCTGTTCCTTCCTTACCCATGCTGTAGCATTTAACTGTAGAAACTTGAAAGGAAGGAAAAAAACACATTTCCTTCCTACCCTCTGCCCCCCAAAACACACTAAAATTTATCAACTATAATCTTTGCATTTGAAAACCCATAATTGGTTTTAGTTCATTGCCTTAGACTTCCCATTCCCATATTTAATATTTACAGGATTTTTTTTTGTCTTCTTCTATGGTATTTCTATGAGCAGTACCATATTCTATAATCTCAAATAACCTTTAATTTTATTGTCAGAGAGACCACCAGGCAGAAGCCATCTAGTTCTTGAGTGACTTTAGCCAACTACCCTCATCTGTATCTCACCATGACTTTATTGTTCTCTACTTATAGTTTTATATTCAGTAACTCTCCTGAAGGACTGTGCTTTTTAGGGGGGAAATTATATACAATTGTGGACATTAAGACTGCATGCACTCATAACAAGCTTTAGATTCTCTTTATAGATATATTCACATGTATGCCTAGAAGGAAAGATTGACTATTCACAGATGTACACACATGCACTAATATATATGAAATAGTCTACTAAAGTTAGAACCTTCCGAAACAGGTAGTTCACCCCACCACAACCTCCCAAAACATTTCTTTCAAGGCAGTATTTTTTTTTAATTTACAGGCTTTCAAAAAAATAATTAGAAAGACAGAAGTCCTCAGTGACCCTTAACATTCTTTTTATTTTCATATTCTTTAACATTCTGCATATTCTTTAATATCAAAATCAAATATCATATGAAATATAATTAATACAGACAATATAAATTTATAGGTTTTTATGATCTTTCTCCCATCTTCAGCTCCTCCAGATTTTAGGGAAATACTTGTAAAACTGTCTTACTTCTTTGCATTTATTAGGCATGCTAAAACAGGTGTGTGTGTGTGTGTGTGTGTGTGTGTGTGTGTGTACGTGGTCTGTATTCAAATTCCATTACTGTTTTAATTTTTTAATTCAGTCCTTAAATCTCTGTTCCAAAGTCATGACTCATGATTGATCTGAAACTCTGGACGCTGCAGAAAGGAAGCAAAAGCTTGATAGAATATCAGATAAGAAGAATTTAAAGTTGGAGAGTGATCATTGTGCCTCTGGGTAATTTTTAACCCTAAAACCGTGCACCAAAGACAGGAAAGTGAAGTGTACTAGCTTTTAAAATGGAAACTGTGAATCTGAAACTTTTTTGTAAGGTTCAATACTCTTTTACTGAAGAAAAGGTGATTGACAAGTACAAAAAATTGTGTTGATCTTCACAATGTTCTTTTGAAGACCAACTGAAAGAGAGACCAGAAGGAGCCTGATAACAAAAATATTTACCTGTGTTTCCAAATTCAGTGCTTTTCTGCCTAGAAACTCATAGGTGATAAGATAGGAATAAGTTTTTTGAAATTCATTTTAGTGCCCATATTTGGAGATTACATCTCTTGAAGTCTGCATGCAAATGTGTATATAACCTTTTGTTTTAAACATCTTGGTGCTTTAGAAAAACAACAACAAGATGGCTCAAAAGATATTGTACAAATGTGGCCTTGTTTCCTGAGAAGTTCTTCTCTTGTCAGCCCATGATTTATCATTCACAAGGGTAAAAATGGGGTGAACTTTGAATAGAAATACTACGGTGAATTGGAAAAAATACCAGCTATTTGGCACTTTGACCCAAATAGCATATCGACTGGTAATTTAACTTCTCAGAAGTCATAACGTACCGTGGTCTCCAAACTTTTTAAACTGAGTACACACGAGTCAAATATTTTCAGGCACACACTGTATATATTACATGTGTTAGCATTCACGTGTCTCTAAAATAGGGCTTCTCAGCCTCTGCACTACTGGGGTTTGGGGCCAGATCATTTGTCACAAGGCCTGTCCTGTGCATTGTAGGAGGTTGAACAGCATCCTTGGCCTCTGTTGGCTGGCTACATGTCAGCCATGTCTTTCCCAGTTGCCAGCAGCCTGTAAACATCTCTAGACTCTGCCAAATGCCCCCCAGAGACAAAACTGTCCCCGTTTAGAACCTCTTCTCTAAATCATTTCATATACTGTAAATATACTAAAAATTGTCTATTTTTAAGGTTGAGTTTATTTTACTTGTTTAGTAGTGTCCCCTAAAAACATTTTGCTGTCCTATAAATGTTATTAATAATTTTCAGAGAAAGAATAGTGACAGAATATGCTTTAAATTGTCTTTTACACCTTTGTGTAACAAAAGGTGGCACCCTGACTCAAACTTCAGTTTATCTCAATACTTACTTTTAAAGACCATCAGGGTAGAAAATAGTGTGTAACTCGATATGGACAGAATGCAACTTTTTAAGTTAATCACGATACAGAATTTCCTATCCAGTGTAACAATCATCCAAAAGGGTTTTGCTGAAATTTTACTCGTAAATCTCTCCTTTGATATCTTGAAAACAAATAACAAACTGATTTTTATATTTTTAACATGTATGCTCTGAAATCACTATAGCTCTTCATTTAGAAAAAAAATTCACCTGGTGAGAAAACTATTCAAATTTTTTAATGCTACTTATGGGAGTTTTAATAGGTAATATGTACACATCATTTTCAATAATAAATTCACATAACAATGCACACATTTCCAAAATATTTTAAGAATGCTTTGTATATAACACAAGTTGTTGTTTTTATAAAGCAGTTAGTTCTTCACTCACTGTTTAAATGTCACTTTTATCTTGGAGAAACACATTGTATAGACTTTTGAAAAATATATGCTCAGTTAACATAATAGTGACAGCTCTTTTTCATCACAGAAATGTCAGCAAATTTGAAATATTTGCTATCTTATTCACAAAAAATGAGTGAACTATTTTTGGATTCGAGTTCTTTGCTATGAGGATCACCAGTGAGGATGGCAAATGGTTTTTCTGGTCACTCTCTACCTCATTTCATACACTGTAAAGAAATCATTGTATTTTATTAATTTTTAAATTACAATATTGGAATATCAGTGTCAACCTGTAGTTTTTCTGCACTTTTGGCTTTGGCTTCTTTGCTAAAATAGCTCATCTACAATTTTCCAGTGTTGCCTCTATAAACTTAGCCTAGAATTCTTTCTGTGGTTAAATTCATAGTTTTTCTGAAAATATTATTTTTATTAAAAGAGTCATTTATTGAGAAGATCACCTCATTGGTTTTTCTTTCCTTTAGTGACTCATAACAAAAGTGGGAAGGTAATCATTTATATTCCATCACTGAAACAAAACTTAGCAAATCTTATTATAGTCTGAGACCTATTAGAAATGTCAGCACTTTCATTTAACTACATCTACCAAACCTCTTACACTACATGATTTGCTACAAAACTTGTTTCTTCAATTTTTAACAGTGTTTACCGTTTAATGCATTTCCTACTAGTGTTTACTATCAAAGGAACGTATTGTAGTTTGACATCATATTGTTTTTCAAGGATTCTCTTAGCCATTTTTGTCTTGGCATAAAGAACAAGTGTTTCCTTAATGTACCTTTAAGTCATAAGGGATATTTTTCAAGTGTGGCTTCTAAACGTTTATCATTAAACATTAGATTGAGTATCACATAACCATACATCATGGAAGAAATCAAGAGACTATGCTTTGGATGTGTAGGCTTACAATTTCTTGCTAATCATGATGACCTTGTTCTATCCTTGTCTGATCCCTCAAGGCACATTCTTCCCCTAGGTCACGCGTCACTCTGAAAAATAGTGAATGCATGTTAATATTTTCATAGTCCTTTTGATAATTTCATGGTGGAGGTAGGGGAATGAAGGCAGACATTTTGCCAAATCTGATTAGACTGTCAACACATAAAGAGTTTGTTTTAGGAGTAAAAGAAACACCAACTTCTTGCTCTTCACTTTGTATCAAGTCAACAGCATCATTTTCAGTCAAATTTCTTTTCAAATGCAAGAGATCCCTTATACTTATTTATGTTTATCCATACGTAAATTGAAATATATATGTATATGCTGAAAGCAAATGAGTACCAGAGACTGCCAACCCATCCAAGCCATGAAATTCCCAATCTTCCTCAGTAGACTTAGAGTTCTGTGAACACAGGACATGTGGAATGAAGGTGGGAATCGATGTCAGTCTACATATTAAATATTAGCAATGCCTGATTTCATTCTCTGTTAATAAAAAATAAATAAACTACGAATAGAAGTTAATCATATTTTCTTCCCAGACCCCAAAGCATCCTCTTCCCTACTCTCTGGGACCCCACTTTCAGTGCCTCTACCCTGGAATGAGTGCTAGCTACTCTTAGAGGTGCAAATGATGTATATTAGACCACATTGCAGACTGAAATGATCTCTCTTTTCCTATCTACCATTAAGACTTGCAGGGAAGTTTGTTTTTTCTGGTATGACCACCCAATAATGCCATCTGGTCCATAACAGTTTCATTTTTACATGTGATCACAAAATGCTCCATTGCAAGACTGGCCAAATTCAGGCAGTATGATCAAGAAGGTGCTAAGAAGCAAGCCAATTAGTGTCATAGTTATAGTTACAGTACAAAATACAAGACAGGTGCTTGTACCATTAACCAATTGAAAAGCATTCTCTCCACTTAGTCATATGTAAAGGCAATGAAGGAATTTGACCACAAACATTCTCATAAAATTTTAAAAACAGTTCCCTGGCTGAGTTAATATAGGAATGGAATGGTTCAGAATTTCCAGCCAAAGTGTGACAAGTAATTGGTGAAATCAGCAAAATATCTAGTGACCATTTAAAAAGACGTTATGTTTTCAGATGATTAAAGTGCAGCATTTTTTTGCCAGTGATTTATTTCGTTTGTAAAGTATCCTACTCATAATGAAATGAAATAGCCATGACTTTAGCTTAATAAAATATTTTATTGCTTTTAAAACCTGTGAGATTGTGTGTGTGTGTGTGTGTGTGTGTGTGTGTGTGTGTAGGAATGGGTAAAAGAGCTGAACTTAGCCTGAAACTGTCTACATCTACAGTAATTTATTTCTGTGTAGAAGGTTTTTATAAAATCTGGAATTTGAGCTTTACCCTTATCAATAATGGTCTACTGAATACTAAAGCTATCTTTAAAGTGTGAGGGAAATAGTGTGTTTAACCTTAACCTATGCTTGGGGTTCTTGTTACTTTGACCTTCAAATAACTGAAAGTAAGGGGGCTTTGTAAAGACATTCGCTCATGTCAGAGGTTAGCACTACCCACAGGTTTTCTGTTTTCCAACCCTCCGGCCCACACAGACCCTGTATGTTAGCACACCAAGCAGAATTTATTGGTCCATGGGTCCATTTGTCCTAATCCTTGAAGTTTACTACACCAAATGAAGATTTTGGAAGTATTTCTGGCTTTGTAGCAATATTTTCCTTAAGAAGAATCTCTTCCCCCTGAGCATTTTTGCCCCTCCAAGCCTCAGACTCTCTTGAAAGCCATTCCCATGATAGGCGTACTACAGTGATTCTGTTGATTGAAAACACATCAAAGACCCAAGAAGTTAATAATGCTTATGAGTATGTGCAAGACTCGTAATGAAGTCTCGCTTTCGGGTAATAGCAGAGTCAGGGAAATGAGTCAGCACAAACCATTAACAACTCCCCCAGGACAGAAATTGGACTTAAAATTCACACAAAACTACAGAGTTGTGTTCTTATCATGTTATTTCCCATCCATTCTGTTTTGTTTCCCAAAAGGTTTGTTTCGTGTAAGGGACAAGAGTCCTATCACAAAGCTATTTAAAAAGGAATTTCCTCTTTTGCCTATAACCCTGAGGAACCCTTGCCTTAAAAAGTAAAATCCTGTGTTTACCACTAGCACAGATGGAGGAGAAAGATATTCTTAGAGTGACACTGGCAAGAGGAGAGGACGGGACCCCAGCCCACTCTGTCACTTTTGTTCACATACAAACAGCTGACTCGTCATTTAGACAGGACTGTCCACCACTCCAGCTTTGTTCAACTTCTTCCTTTCCAGAGAAAATTCATTCGTCGTCTCCCTTTCAGGAAATAGCCAAAGCTAGAAATACAAATCCCCAATGCAATTCCAAAACCAATAGAAGGAATCTAGATACTTCTTGTCACCTTTATTTCCCTTCCGTTTCTAATTTCCTAATGAATTCCCTATTCCTTTTCTTGACTGAGGAGAGCCCAGGTACTATTTGGGGAAAAAAAATCCAAATAAAAATTTTAAAAGCAAGATGATGATTATTGACACTTGATGCTAAGTTACCTCTAGTATCTTGTAACCTAAAATGGAAAAAAAAATAGAAACTAGTAACTGAATAATATGTAAGTGAACACAACCTGAATACTATGATGTCAACACTATCTTTGGTTTAAAAAAAGGGCAAAGAGTGATAAAGTGTCTGAGGTGAGTGTTCAGGAGATGAAAAGGAGTGTATCCACTTTCCTACTATTAATTTTTCATGAAAGACTGACTCTAAAACTAACATCTCAAGCTCTCCTTGAAAAAGAGAGGAAATGTAATGTGTTAAAAGAGAGAAGTCTCTGTTTTGATACGTGTAAAGTCATGATGTGAGAAGCAAAATAAATGTTGAATCAATGAATGAGTAAGTGGATGGATGGACAGATGGACGGATGGATGGATGGACAGATGGATGATGGACGGATGGATGGATGAATGAATAGATGGATTAATTAATTAATAAGGAGTAAAAAAGATGAGAAGCCCAAAGGGAAGCATAGGTGACAGGCAGGTTAGGAAATATGTAGAGATAAAAGAAGGAAGGTAATTTAAGGTCTGGAGAATGAAGACTCAGGTCATTTGGCTTATGTTCAGGAATACTTTTTATACAACATTCAATATGTATTTTCAGGACACTATTGGAAATGTGTAGGTTAGCACTACAGAAGTGTAGACAAGAATGTTCAGAATATATTCTAGAGATTTTAGAGACTCCAAATATCTCAGTGTCATAAATTATTTTTCTTTTTAAATGCTAGTCCACAACAGTATTTAAATAACTATAATAGTGACTAATTTTTATCCTACCATGTTAGGAATTAAAAGTTTCTCTTCTTAGTCACATTCTTGGGTATATTTTAGGGTTCTTATAGTTGTTAAATATCACCTTCTTAAATTTACTTTCTTAATGAAGTAAGTTCTTGATTGATTATTATCACGAGGCATAAAATATTTATGAAGTACTTATTCTTATGCATGATTTTATTTTGTTTTTATTTGTTTTATACTCAGGTGGTCTTTGCAATGTAAACTGTAATGAATATTTTTGTTTCAGTTTTTATTCTATTCAGTGGAGGATTCTTAACATAGTAAGTTGACATTACATATTTTACAATTTTATTTTTTCATACAGAAGTAATTTCAAAACAGAATGGCTGCTTTGAACACTCTCAAATGCAATTCTGAATGCTTCCTACAACCTTGAATGAAGTCCCAAACAAATCAGAAACAGGTTTTTTGGATTTTTTTCTTTTTTCTTTTTTTTCCTCTAATTGTCAGTTTGCTTTATTATTTGAAAGGTAGGAGGGGGAAATCTAAAAATTAAAGCCCTACTTGTTTCATAATAACTATCCACATGAAACTCAATGTATTCAATCAGTTGAATCAACTCCATCTGTCTTCTGTGCTCTGTAATTATAGTTGAGGCTATAAATGGAAAACTGCAGCCAAACCTTGGTCCCATAGCCTGCATGGTGTCAGAATGGAAACCAATCTTGTAGACACTGTTCATGTCCAAAGTTCCACTGAGAGAAAACATCAGTGTTTCAGTCTATTTCCTTACGAATATGGGTTCCAAAGCCAGATTACCTGGGTATGATTCACAGTTCTGCCACTCTTTTTCTTTTTTAATTTTTTTTAATGTTTATTTTTTTGAGAGAGAGAGCGTAAATGAGGGGCAGAAAGAAAAGGAGACACAGAATCGGAAGCAGGCTCCAGGCTCTGAACTGTCAGTACAGAGCCCGACGCTGGGCTGGAACTCAAGGACCAGGAGATAATGACCTGAGCCAAAGTCGGCCACTTAACCAACTGAGCCACGCAGGTGCCCTGCAGTTCTGCCACTCTTTAGCTGAGTGACTTCAAGCAGAATATAGAACCATTCAGCACTTCAATTTCCTGATCTGTAAAATAAAGATAATAGTTTGAAACTATTGACAATCTTGTGGGATTGTTACAAGAATGAAATGAATTGATCTAAATCTCTTAGAACATTGCCTGGCATATTGTAAACCATAAATGCAGGCTGTTAGAGTCATTGTTACTTTTCTTGAAATGTTTCATTACCACAATTTTCCCAAACAAAAACATGGTAATACTTAAAATAGCCAAACTGAGCCTTATAACGTGCTATGAAAAGTGGTGTATAGAATAGAAGAAGCAGGAGACAGAGACAGGAGACCCAGTTTCAAGCTCAGCCATGAAAACCCATCAGCCCCGTGGTCTGTTTTTTTTTGTTTTGGTTTGGTTTGGTTTTTACCCATTTCTCTAACTCCTGTAAACACATAGAAATGATATCCTCCCCTCACTGTCCTATGTGGAAGACATACATGAAAATAATTTTAATGTAAAACAAGAATAACTTTTAATATAAACTAAGAGCTGTGTGATAAAAGTGTCTACACAATGTAATGAGAACAAAGAGAAGACAGTAAAAAAGTCTGGACTAGTGGAATAGTAAGAAATGATCCCTAAGGGAAGTGATGTTTCAATGGTTGTTCTAAGGAATGAAGAGAAATTTGCCAGTCAGTGTATTCGATGGCATAAAAAAAAAGTCATGTTTGGGGATCAGTGATTAAGATGAGTTTATATGTGACAGTCCACTCTAAGCTGTAAATCGCTATTAGTTGTAAAATCTGGTTGAAATTCATGATCTAAATGCCAGGCCAAGGAGTTGCACCTTTATATGAGTTCTTGATGTAGTGGGAGAGAGAACCTCTAGAGCCAGAGTAACATCTCCACTTTGCCTTTCTAAACAGTGCAGTTCAAACCAAATGGCTGAGGGGACGCCTGGGTAGCTCAGTCGGTTAAGTTTCTGACTTTGGCTCAGGTCATGATCTCACAGTCCGTGAGTTCGGGCCCCACAGCGTTGGGGTCTGTGCTGACAATTCAGAGCCTAGAGCCTGCTTCACATTCTATTTCTCCATCTCTGTCTTCCCCTCCCCCATTCGCACTCTGTCTGTCTCTCAAAAATAAATAAACATTGAATTTTTTTTTAAATGGCTAAGTTATGAATGCCAGAATTACTGCTGTCAATTTGGAGAGTGAACGTTTTTTCCCTTTGTCCCCTGGTCAACAGTACTTTAAAAATTAATTATTAGCTCAGATCGTGTTCCTGATGGTAAGTCTCTTCTAGAACTAACATTAGCTTCCAGAAGATTTTCATTTATTTTCTTAAATTTTTATTTTCTTCGATCTCATTCCCTTTTTAGAAAATAAACCAAGGGCTGGAATACCTAACGATTAAGGACTCTCATCACCTTAGGATAGCTACTGTTAGCAAACTGCGTTGAGATAAACCACATCCAAAAGCAAATAAGGTGGACACTTTTAGTCACATTTATTGAAGCTTTCTGAAATGTTGCAAATGGCTCAGTGACACATACACTCTTTACTAGATGCCCTTGGAAATCTAGTTTGGAAAGTATTCCCAGAATTCAATAAAAAGTATGAGAAAGACAAGAGGAACTGAAATGTTTTACAGATACTCATCCATCCATCAAAAAATGAGCACTGAGGACGTATCATAGGCCAGGTACTGTGCAAGGAGATGTAAAGAAAGACCAAGTAGAGAAAAAATAAACTGGAGAAAATTCTGGGATGGTTTTTACTTTCTCGGAAGTCGTGAAACCAAATTAAATCCCCATCTGTGCCTCCTGTCCCAAACGTCCCCACCACTAGAAATATTCCCAGCTCATTTCAAGCCATGATTGTAGGGGACTTCACGTAAAGACGTACTTAAGGATATTTTGATATTAGGTATGTGGCGTCACAAAGTAGTATACCATGACTGTGGCTTGGAGAGAAGTTCTCTTAGCGCCAAAGGTTAACCAGCACCAGAATATCAAAGGTTCACTGGAGAAGAGTTTCTTTCTGTTTTCAGAAGAAATATAACATCTGAAAGAAACTGTGAAAGGAGTATCTGCTGAAAATTAAGAATCATAGAACCACAGAATCACAGGATGGGAGGAAGCACAGACATGGTACACAGCCTATTGTCAGCTTGTAGGATACTGTTGATAAAAGAATAGTCATCTGTCCCCCAAATAATGGCCTGGGGAGCGGCAGTCATAGACAATATAGTTTACGTTGGTGGACGGTGTAATAAGGACAATGTAGTGAATTGTGGTGTTTTTATTTTTTGAGAGGAAAGAACAATTATTTTAATACAGAAAAATACAAAAGAATAATATAACAAACATCCTTGCATCCCGCATCCAGAATTGACAAATGTGGACATTTTCTCATATTGTGCTATCATTTTTTTACATAAAAAAATAAAATATTGTGGATAAAGGTGAAGTTCTTTTCAATACCACTATAGTCCCTTACTCCTCTCCCCATCTAGAGGCAACCACACTCATGAGTTGGCATTTCTTCTCCCATCGACGGGTGTGTGGGTGTGCGTGCGTGCGTGTGTGTGTGTGTGTGTGTATCAGTTGTGTTTTAATTTACATCAATGGCATATCTTTCAGAGAGCTGAATTTTTTCACTGTTCAAGAACTATATATTCTTACAATATGTCTTTTCTATTCTTCTTAGCTTAAAACATCTTTTATATTGTGAATGGTGGGAATTAAGATATCTTTAACTGGCAAAAATTTGAAGCTGCATCCTGTGTTTCTACAATGATCCTTTGTTGTGTTTTTGTTTTTGTTTTTGTTTGTTTTTTGTTTTTTGTTTTTTTCACTGAACCCTGAAATGCAGAAGTAGGGGAATTAAATCACAGTGTATCTTCTATATAGCGATCAAGCATTCACTTGGATCCCTCCAGGGAAGGGGATTCTACTTGGTACTGTGGTGTCATCTCTAAGGAGTTATTAGAAAGTAGTGCCCTGAGTCGGTCTGAAATCTGTTTCCGTGTGGCTTCTTCTGTTCTATACTTTGGACTGTATACTTAGAGGTCACACAAGTAAAATCAAATTTAATTCTTCACAAAGGTCTTGCCACTAGAGAGAGAAACTCTGAGGTTTTTCTCGGAATCTTCTTTCCTACAAATTTGAGCATCCTTACTTCTAGCAACTTCATGGAACATGGTTCTAGTAACAACAAGCTATATTCACAGTCGCTTCAGCGTATTGTTCACCAATGACAGGAGCTATTTATTGATATATGAAGGTTCAATGATGCCATTGCAGCTGTTGCTACTTGTAAGAACATGCTTGATGAGATGACTCATATGTTTTTGATCTTTCAAAACAATGACTGCCATCCCCAGCTGCAGACAAAATACACTAGTCGTCCTCAGTGGGTGTCCCAGGGTGTCCACGTGACTCCAAAGCTACTCGGCAAATTGGGGATAAGTTTGGGATTAGAAGCCAAAGACTTTGAGGTTCTAGCTGTTCCTTCCATGTTCCATGAAGAATAGTTGCTAGGAATAAGGATGCTCAAATTTGTAGGAAAGAAGATTCAGAGAAAATCTCATGGTTTCTCTCTCTGGTAGAGATATGGTATCAGCTCTGGCCAAACAAATAAGAAATAGCTATATCGAAGGGGAAAACCGTGCTCAGTTATTTTTCTCAGTGTATGTGCACCATGTTTTTATTTTATTTTATTTTTTTTTAAGTTTTTTAACGTTTATTTATTTTTGAGACAGAGCATGAACGGGGGAGGGTCAGAGAGAGGGGGACAGAATCTGAAACAGGCTCCAGGCTCTGAGCTGTCAGCACAGACCCTACGTGGGGCTCGAACTCACGGACCGTGAGATCATGACCTGAGCCGAAGTCGGCCGCTTAACCGACTGAGCCACCCAGGCGCCCCTGTTTGTTTTTTTTTTTTTAAAGAAAAGTTGATTTTCCAAGGTTTACTTTTCTATCCATAACAAAACAGGATAATTCAAGCTTACAGTGCTCCGTCAAGTTGACTATGAAAGGGATAAAATTCATTGTTTCTGTTTAATCCCCCAAACGGAGTCCTTGTCCTTTTGCCAACATTGCCGGCCTCTCACTGTGACATCCTTCCAGATCAGGTGTGTTGACTCAGACTCAAAACAGCATTTGCAAACGTTTTTGGAACATATCCAATCCCAGCATACACAACTCACCAGGGCCTGCTTTTACTCCAGTCCTGATGTCTGATGCCATCAGGAAAAGCATTCTTCACAAAAATGCAAGGTATTATTTTCACATAATATTCCAGGAGATCAGTAACGATATGTGCACAGGGTGAGAGATGATTCATGACTGCCCACTCAGCTCCCGAGGAAGTTTCTGAAGCTGATGAATCATTCCGCACGGCAACTGGCACGAGGGCCTTGGAAGCTGTTTTGATGGCAAAAGCAGTGCTCCCACTTTCCTGACGATGGTGATGGATGCCCCCCCAACCCCCAAGGACCTGGGTTCCCTGGAAAAATATGGCATTTGATAAATATTTTGAACCCAGATATGTTTTCTTACTAAGAGAGTAAGGGTACACTTCCCTGTGGGTAGCTCTTTGTGAGCTGAAAAGTTTACTCGGATTCTGAGACCAAGTGTTGGCCGCTCTCTGTCACCCACTCTCCGGTGAATTCCTATATTATATTTAGTGCACATTTAAGCCCGTACAAAAAAATGCCAATGAGAAGCATGGTTTTATGAAACTGTGTATCAAGCATGTTTGTGGACTTTTTAGGGGCCACGGATATTCCCTATAGATGACCAAAATAGATGCTCATTTCCTTCGATGACTTACTTAAAATGGATTTTTGGTTGAACTCCAGTGAGTCCTGGCAGATCGCCACCTCCCAGGGTGCACCATGGTAATTACGACTTGTTGGCATTCTTTGCAGCAATTTCAGGAGGGATACCAAGAATTAAGCACACAGAGGTTGAATCACCCTTTCATCCCTTGAATGTACTCACTTCCTTTGGTTCTGGCCAGAGCTTTTTGGAAGATACTCTTGTGAACTTCCGTTGCTGGTGAAAGCAATAGAAAACAGAAGGCAATGATCAGGATTGGGTGGCTACAGCAGAAACAAAGATAAATGCCTCTGACCCACGGGCTGGAGGGAGTAAGGAACTTCAGCCATCACTGTTGTGATGCTCCTTCTGTCTGTTTAGTGCAGTAGGTAGATTATCTTTTAACTTTAGCAGTGTATTTTAAAGCCTATTTTTTTTTACCATCCTACAGCTCTAAAAGGGAACTCCCTTCTGTTAATTCAAAAAAGATTATTCAAGAATGTTTCTAATGTTCAAATTCGATAAAAGATACTGTCCTGTTAGTCTTCAAAGGACTTCCCTAGTGAAGGAGAGAAGGTGTCATCTGTTGAAAAATAATACTATGTGATAATATTGTAAGAGCAGTCCCATGGAAACTCATATTCTCTTTTCAAATGAATGCCAGTCAGTAAGAGTTAGCGTGTCCTGAGCCCCAGAGGTCTCTCCACTAGGAAGATCTGAAGAAGGAGGGAAGGCTGCAATCAGGTTGGACTGGAACAGAGAGGAAGAGGGTGCTATTGAGCAAGGAGATGAGACAGGAAAGAAGAGAGTCCATCAGCAGAAGAAATTTTATCAAGAAGCTAATTGTAAGGGCACTTGGGTGGCTCAGTCAGTTGAGCATCTGACTCTTGGTATCGGCTCAGGTCACGATCTCATGGTTCGTGAGTTCAAGCCCTGCGCTCTGCTGTCAGACAGAACCCGCTTTGGATCCGCTGTCCCCCCTCTCTCTGCCCCTCCCCTGTTCATTCTCTCTCTCTCTCTCTCTCTCTCTCTCTCTCAAATAAATAAATAAATACTTTTTAAAAAGAAAATAAAAATAAAAGAAGTTAATTGTAGTAGTTGCTCTAGCTATCATAACAAAGGCTGGGTGGCTTGAAAAGTTTATTTTCTCACGGTTCTGGAGGCTGGAGATCCAACATCAGTGTGTTGGCAGTGTTGGTTTCTTCTGAGGCCTCCGTCCTTGGCTTACAGCCTCCTTCTTATTGCTTTGTCCTCTGTGTACTTGTGCCCCTAGAATCTTTTCCTCCTCTCATAAGGACATCAATCAAATGGATTAGGACCTACCCTAATAACCTGGTTTAGTTAAAAGACCTCTTTAAAGACCTCACCTCCAAATATGGTACCATTCTGATGTAGTAGGGGTTAGGACTTCAAAATATGAATTTGGGGAGACAAAGGTCAGCCTGAGCACTAATGAAACTCACACTTCAGAAACCCCAACTTAGGTGGACCTCTATGAGGGTCAGGAGTTGCGGTGTTCAAGCGGGGAGGAGAAGCTACATTGGAATCACTTCTATGTAAGTGTGTCTGGTAAATTGCCAAGAGATATCAAAAGAGAAGACCTGAATCTTTAAATCTCCAGTAATTCCTCGTTATGTCTTTTCTCTTTCTAAATTGGTATTAACTTTCACACCTAACATTGTGTTAATAGCTGATGTCTTTTTCTTAAAGAGGGCACCATCCAAAATTGCATTCTGTTAGGTTTCACAAAACCTGGGTCTACTCTTTGGGTATAAAATACGTCCCATATGTCAGAGAGTCTCTGTGACATAAAAAATGTAAAATCTCTCATTAATGATCTTTTTTTTTCCTTTTTGTTTCAAGTTCAGCCGTCTTCTCAGCATATCCACATTTATCATCCATAGATGTTTACTCAGATTAGGTTTCACCCTGGACCTCTCATTAATGATCTTTCTAGAGATTACCTACTGAGATGATGACATTTGGGATATGTTGGGTGAACTAAGCTACATTATTAAAATGAATTTCACCTTTCTTTTTTAAAGTGGCTGCTAGAAAATTTAAAATAAAAAGGTAGCCTACGTCATATTCTTATTGGAGAGCCATGCCTCCAAACTCGCATGACACATCTATTCCCGGCCAGATGCTTCTCTTCTGCCCTGCTGAAGCCTAGAGCTTGTAGGAAAGCAAAGGCCAAGAGTCCTGTCTTCTCTCTCTCTCTCTCTCTCTTTTCTTTTGTTAACAGAAGTATAGTTGACACACAGTGTTACATCAGTTTTAGGTGTACAACATAGTTATTCCACAAGTTTGTACTTCACGCTGTACTCACTGTCTTCTTTTGCCTCTATGCTAATCACCTTCTTAATTTGGATCTGAATGTATTTTTACCTAATTATAGCTGCATTTAGTGGTGAGGGCCAGAGAATCATCCCTAGAGCTTCTTGTGTTAAAGAGGCTTTTTCTTGGCTGCGATTCCAGTGATGCTGGTGCTAAGAGAAGAATATTTGGAGTTTAAAACAAATGACTGAAAAACAGATAAACAAAATGAATCTGTGTATAACTTCCCAGGAAGAGGCTATTTTAACCTCTGTTGTTGAATAGGCTTTACTTAAGAATCATTCACAGAGAGCTGAAATGCTCACAGTGGTTTTATCATGGAAAATTTTCATGCTATAGAAGTGACTTCGGTGAGTTGAAGTCTAATGTATGTTAAAGATCTTCAAATAATTGTTTGAGAAGAGTCTTGATCCAGAGGAGCAGTTTCTTTTTTTAATATTTCATAAAATACACATTTCACAGAACTCTGTAAAAAGTAGCAACATGAACTTCCTTGTACTCACCGTCCAGCCTAAGGAATTAAACATTTCCAATATCTTAGGAAGTTCCTCCCACCTCCCAGAGTAACCACTGGTCAAAATTTTATGCTTATCATTATTTTCCTTTTAGTAAGAATTTTACTACCAGAGGAGCTGCTTTCAAAGCTGGTTTAGCCATTTAAAACTGCCTCTCTTGTATGGGCCCGCTTAAAATACTTACCCTAGATTTTATATAGCAACTTAAACTCCCAAAGCAACTGTTCTATTTTTACAAATATTTTTCCATTAAGGAGAAAGAGGTGGAGGGAAGGAGGGCAAGAATAAAAAATATTATTAACTTGTATGATTGTGCTTTTATATAAGAAAGTGCCACCACAGAGAGAAATGCAATTATTCAGGCTGGAGCTAGAGGGTTGAAGGGCCAAGAAAACACCAGTGAGCCGCCACTGGAAATTGCATCAAAAAGTCTGGCACATAATAAATATTCCACAAATGTTAGTGGCTCTCCTGAAGAGGTAGCCATGGTGAATGCCTCAAGTATTCCCCAGTGATTATGATTAATTTCCTCACTCCTACTCTCTTGATAGTAGAAGCCCAGAATGTCTCTAGCCTCAATTTATTTCCTAAATTCTATCTACATTTTTATATAATGCAAAATGTAATATTTATATACGTGTTGGTTAACTGACTTTCTCTGTCTCTCCTCTTTATCATCTATGTGATCCTCTGCCATCCTTCTGTGCATCTTGGAATGCATACTCAAAAAACCAGAGTGTATTTTTCTTCAACATTTCACCTCAACAGATATTAATGACCACCTACTCTTTGCCAGGTGCTATATTAAACTTGCAAGACAGAATGATGAATATGACATGATCCCGGCCCCAAAGGAACTTATATTCTAGTGAGAAAAGCAGAGAGGTTAAAGAGACTTTTTCACTCAATGGATATTTATTGAGTACCTAGAATGTGCCAAATGCTCTTGGGCTCCAGGGACAGACACACATCCATGACTGAAACAGACAAACTTTCTGCTGTGATGGAGCTTACATACTACTAGTGAGAGGTAAACAATAGAGAAAAGAAGTAAATTATATATTATGTATGCATTATTCTGTTGGAAGGCAGTGAGTGCTTTGGAGAAGAAAAGTAAAGTAGGAAAGGGGAACAGTGTGGAAGTGTTGAGCAGAAGAGTAATGTGAGTGACATTTGGAATCAGGTGGTCAAGGAAGGAGTCTCTGAGAAGGTGACATTTAAGTAAAGACCTGAAGGATGAGGCAGCAGCCATACAGCTCTCTGGGGGAAGAGCTTTACAAGCAGAGAAAACAGCAAGTACAAAGGCCACGAAGTGACAGCAAGCCACAGGTTTCTTTTCTCCCCCAGGTTCCTTTTAAAGAAACATCAAAGAGGCCAATACAGGAACAGGAGAGAGTAAGGAAAAGGTAGTAGAAGAAAAAGTCAGAGAGGTGACAGAAAGAAGGACCTGGTAGGCTACTGAAAGGACTTTGGTTTTTACTCTAAGCAGGAGAGAAAACCAATGGAGGGTGATCAGAGGAGTGATATTAGTTGACTTATGTTGTAATAGGATCAATCCAGCTGTTCACTGATAATAGACTCCAAAGGGACAAGAGTGGAGGCAAGGAAACTAGGAAGCTTTTGGTATACTCCAGGCAAGAAGTGATATTGGCTGACACTAGGTTGATAGTGATGGAGATGACAAGAACGGGTTCAGTTGTGGATATATTTTGAAGGTTGAGACGAGATTTGCTGATGTGAGTGAGTCTGAAGCCTGAGAGAGAGAGAGAGAGGAGGCAGGAATAACTAGAAGATATTTTCAAAACATGGAGTTGTCAGGAACCAAGACGGACACAACGGAGAGAGAAATAGGTTTTGAGGGGGAGATCTGGAGTTCATTATCAGTTCAGTCATTAAGTTTAAATACCTATTTGACAGTTGGGTAGAATTCAGAAAAGAAGTTTGAACTAGAGATATAAATTTGGGATAAATTTAGCATATGGATGGTAAAAAGGCCATGGCTGGATGAGCTCACCAAAAAGAGAGTTTAATTAGAAAACATATCAAAGATGTCTGAGCCCTTAGGCACTCCAACATTAAAAGTCTGGGGGATAGTAAAAGCCAGCAAGAGACTGGAAAATCATGGCCAATGAGATAAGAGGAAAACCAAGAGAGCATACAGTTGACCCTGAACACACTGGGTTGGTGCACCAACCCCTGCACAGGTGAAAATCCAATTTTAACTTTTGACTCCACAAAGACTTAACTACTAATAGCTTACTATTAACTGGAGCCTTACCGATAACATCAACAGTTGATTAACATCTATTTTGTATATGTATTATATACTATGTTCTTACAATAAAGTAGGCTAGAGAAAAAAAAATGTCATTAAGAAAATCATAAGAAAGAGGAAATATTTTTATAGTACTGTTCTGTGTTTGGATAAAAAAAATTTTACCTATAAGTGGACTCATGCAGTTCAAACCTGTGTTGTTCAAGGGTCAACTGTAGGGCTCTGGAATCCAAAAGAAAAAAGCTTTTCACGGATGATTGATGGTGATTAACTTGTCGAATAATGCTGATAGGTCAAGAAGATGAAGCCATGGGGCGCCTGGGTGGCTCAGTGGGTTAAGCATCCGACTTCGGCTCAGGTCATGATCTCACGGTTCATGAGTTTGAGCCCCGCGTCGGGCTCTGCACTGATAGTGTAGATCCTGTTTGGGATTTTCTCTCCCTCCCTCTCTCTCTGTCCCTGTCTGTGCGCTTGCTCTCTCTCTCTCTCTTCCTTAACAGAGGAAGGAGAAGAAGGAGAAGAAGAAGGGAGGATAGAGGATAGAGAAGGAGAAGAAGATGAAGAAGCCTTGAGAACTCACCATTGGATTTGAGTGACTCCAGATGAGCAGCTCTGGGGGTGTGGTAGAAGGTAGGGTCTAATTGGAATGGGCAAAAAAGAGAAAGGAAAAAATGGAACTGAAGACAGTAGAGTGTAGAAGACTCTCACAGAGTTTAGCAGTAAAAGGAAACAGTTAAAGTAGATGAATTGAAATATCTGGAGAGGGAAATGAATTCAAGAGAGAGTTTTTATCTGATGGAAGCAACTTAGAAGAAAGAGAAAATTTGGTAATGCAAGAGAAAAGGGGAGAATTTCTGGAGTTCTTGAATGGGCAAGGGAAGGCAGGATCTAGTATGTACTTGCCTTGGATGAATGCATAAATGACATTAAGGACAACCTGGCAAATAATCACATGATGAGAGAGATGAAGACAGTAGGAAATTATCAAGCAGAGGTGTTTCCCTCTCTCTGCTCTACTCCAAAAGACAATCTTTACTTATATCTTCCTTTTTCACACTTCTTATTGTTCCCATTAATTATTTGTGCCACTATGAAGTCCCATACCAGATGTTAATAGATACATATTTTAGTGAAAATAGGACCTTACTGCTGATAAACTTAAAAAATATATATGTATCTTCAATAGCAAAATAAAAAGGAGCTATCAATGTGTAATAAGCAGAAAATCCGAATGAAACTATAAAAAATCTGATCTATATTTTATGTCTGATGGTAAAGGTGTGGATTTGTCCATACACAATAACTCTCCATTTTCAGTGTTTAAATGCAGCAGATGTTCCATTTTCAGAAAATTAATTTCATGTGATTGTTTGGGTTTTAATAAGATTCTTAATATCAGTCAATATAAGACACTATAGGCCCGTTAAGAACTGAGATGAGTTGTACATGAATAAATATGATATAGCAAGTGCTTATATATGACCGAGTTGATTTGGTGACCAGTCCACTACAACATTCACTTTAGGAATCTCTTAAATTCAACTTGCTACTTCTCAGTGAATGTTATGACCAAGATTGTGTTCTTTCTACTCATGGTCTATTGGACAATGGCTCCCAAAAGTACTTAGTTTGGGGCTCATGATTATAATAGTTAACCTTTACTGAGGCACTTAGCCTCATGGTATGTCTGTAGGAGGAAGATTGTTTTTAACATTTCAAAGTGAGACTTCCTGAGTTTAAATAATGAGCCTAAGATTACACACTTGTGGAAATTCCTGGGACCCTCTACTATAGAACATCTGCTATGGCTACAAAAAGGAAAACTTTGAAAATCAAAGGTGACTTCAATTTAAATTCTGAAAGCCACATAAAACTTTTTCAGGGTAGTCCTGTTGAAGAACAACTTAAAAGGCAGGCGTACTATTGCACTTTTGGAAAACAGCAAAGCACTTAATCTTCCATGGCCGTTGAAGAATTTTCACACTTACTTTAAATTATGTTTCCTCTGTAAAATTAAGCAAAGTGTATAAAGGTTATTTTGCTTTAGATGTTATAGTTTAAACTCTTGCATCTAACAATAACTTATTATTAAAGCATTCTGTAAGGAGATATGGTGTAAAAGAGAGAGGGAAAAGATAAGAATCATCAAAATCCCCCTTTTGGTTCTTTTTATCCAAAATAATTAAATGAACTTTCTTGGTAACAAGGTCATTATTTAGGAATAAAGCTGGGTACGAGGCGCCTCTCTGGCTCCTGGTTCAGTCAGCTGAGCATATGACTCGTGATCTCAGGGTGATGAGTTCAAGCCTCTTGATGGGTGTGGAGCCTACTCAAAAAAAGAAAAATAAGAGGAATAAAGCTGGGTAGCTGGATGACGGGTGCATGGATGGATGGATGATTAATAGATATTTATATAAATATTTCTTAATGCCATTTGAAGAGTGAGTGAAAAACTTCAAGAAAGTGCTTAGTTTTGGTGTATTTTGCTACAACTCTTTTCAGGCCAATTCCTTATGTTTCATTTACAATTCATCTCTTATCTGTTCTAAAGCTGTTGAAAACTCCAGACTCTTGCCATATGAAAGCATTATCTTCCATGCAAGGTAATAAGGAACTAAAAAAAAAAAAAGTTAAGAAGGATTTTCTGTGAAAAAGTAAATGAATTTGTGTTCTGAGCCCTGTTTCTACAGATTTGTTGATCTACTGCCTCCCCTGCTTCCATGGATTCTGACATTCACAAATAAGTAGTAAATTCTCGACATGATAGTGTCCATAACAGGAGTAATCTGGTTATGCCTAAAGCAAATGTCAGTTTTGGCAGAGGTCTTTTATCTGACTTATTTATTGACTCATAACATTGGTCTGTGCATTTCTTTTATATATTAAAATTAAAAACTTCTTTATATTTATTTTATATTTTAATGTTTATTTTGGAGAGAGATAGGAAGAGAGAGCATACACATACACACACACACACACACACACACACACACACACACACACACACACACGAGTGGGGAGGAGCAGAGAGACAGGGAGAGAGAGAATCCCAAGCAGGGTCCGTGTCGTCAGGGCGGAATGTGACACAGGGCTGGAACTCACAAACCCTGAGATCATGACTTGTGAGGCCATGACCTGAGCCAAAATCAAGAGTCAGCTGCTTGCCCGACTGAGCCACCCAGGTGCCCCCGGTCTGTGTATTTCTTATACACAGCAGGAACCAGGAACACAATGCAAGCCAAGCAAATTCCCCTCTTTTGTGTCCCTCAAGCACAGAATCTGTAGTACTTTATTTGTTTATATGATACATATTTTGCTAGAGTTTCCTTATAAATCTTAACAAATACAGAGCAACAAACCTGAAGGTTATCAATTAGGTTTGATTTTTAACAGCGTCTGACTTTAAAAGGCTACAAATCCGGAGTACTAAAAGCAATCTAGTTAATGTTCATTTCATCTCATATGTATAACCCACAGCGCTCCGTGACACAGAAAAGGTGCTTGCCCTTAGGGGGCTAACAGTCTAATGGATAAGATAGGTACATAAACAGCTAATTAAAACTTCAGAAGTAACGGAGTCAGTGTTGTAACAGAGGTACGAACAAAGCACCGTGGAAGTGCAGAGCGTGACAATGAGCTTGACTGGACTTAAAGACCATGGGTAGGCTTCAGGAAAGCGATATCCTTTCGTGCGAACCTTGACATATGAATTGAGGAAGTAAAGAAATGTCTGCAAACACAATCTGCATTTGATAAGTCCTTGGATTGCCAACAACCTATATGAGTTTACCTCTAGGTTTACCTCTAGGGCTGCCACTGATAGTCAGTAACTGATAGCAAATCCCGTATCACACAGTCAATGACGTGCTCATGTTGTAAAGGGAATCAAACCATATTGGCACACCAAGCATGCATGCTGAGTAATTGCCTTTTTCGCTCTTTAACAAAGAACAACATACATGCAGAAGAGCGCACGTCTCACTGTCCAGCTTGGTGCATCTTAAACACTGAACACACCTTTTTAACCAAGAACCCCCATCCAGAAGCAGAATATTGCCAGTTCGGGAGAAGACCTCTCCCACCCCCTTGCAGTCACCACCACTACCCACCCCCCAGAGTTCTTGATTTCTATTTTTTCCCTAAAGTTCCTGATGGCTAACAGTAGAGATTTATTCTGCTTTGACATAAACATAGTCACACGGTGTGCAGTGTTTTGTGTCTGTCTTCCTTCGCTCAGAATTACGCTCGTGAGATTCACCCGTTGTTGCTGTGTGTGGTGTCCCGTGTTTGTTCCCATTGCTCTGTAGCATTCTATTGAGAGGATATACTACGATTTATTTATCCACTCTACCGTCGGTGTGTATTTGGATGGTTTCCAGTTTAGAGCTATTCCAGCCAATGCCGCTATGAGCATTCCAATGCTTGTGTTTGGGCGAACAGTTCTATAGATTTCTAGTTTGGTAAATTTTTATTTGGTATATATTTGGTAGAATCGTTGAATCCTACCAGATAGTTTTCCAGCTGCACCAGTATAGTCTCCTGCAGGCAGTTTGTGACATTGCATTTGCTCCACTACCGACACTCGGTATTTCCCGTTGGTTTCATTTTAGCTGTTCTGTAGATGCATAGAGAATTGTCTGTCTTTTTCTTACGGATTTTTAAGGGTTCTTTACGTATTCTAGATTAAAAAAAATGTTGGATATGTGTTGTGAAAAGCCTTCTCCCACTCTTTTAATGGTATCTTCTGATAAGTGTTTAATTTTAACAAAGAGCATCTGTTATTTTTCTTTTATCATTAGTGCTTTTGGGGGCTGTCTATAAAGAGCTTGTCTACTTTTAGGACAGGAAGAATTTCTCCTTTTTTTCAAAAAGCTGTATTTGTTTGCTTTTTACATCTAGAGCTGTAACTCATGGAATTGATTTTTTTTTTTTAAATATGATATAAGGTCAGGGTTGAGATAAGCTTTTCTTTTCCTTTAGGGATATCCAAGTGACCCCGAACCATTTTATTGAAACAGGCAGTTATTTCAATTAAGTTAAGACATACTATACCCACTGAAATAAGTAAGAAGCAAATATATCCCATCTTCTTAAATATTCTCTATCATCTGAAATTTTAGTTTAAGTGTCAGGGGCATTGTGTGTGTGTGTGTGTGTGTGTGTCTGTGTGTGTGTGCATGCCTGGGGGTGCGGGGTGGGGGGTAACTAACTCAAATTTCCAGCAAATAGTAGGGAGGAAATTAGGGAAGGAATAAGTTTATTTCACTACCATAAATCTATTCTACAGATACTAAATTGGAGTAGTTTTACTGTGATTCTGCATTTTTCATTCCGTCCAGAAATAGCGCTGGTTTTTACATGATTCCCAGTCCAACAACCAAAATTTCTCCTGGTAACACTAATGGTTCAAACAGTATCTGAAATATAAAATAACAAAATGGATAGGAATGTTGGCACTTTTGCCCTAGGTTACCACAATTTCATTCGCAGCCTTTGCTCTCATAGCGTGTTGCGTCCTTCAAATTCCATTTGAAAGAGTGATTGCTTAGTGATTTTTGTATCAATAATTCCCCAGACCTTGGGTGTGTTACCACATTTCTTATGCAGAAATTTGAGGGAAGTATGGCTGGAGATTATTATACGTATAAAATGTCTATCAACAATACACTCCATTTGCTGAGAGCTGCTATAACTTAAACGTGGTCTTCAGTTCTTGTAATTATTAAAACAAGGAAAATTTTCATTTCTCAAATAGATGACATACAGAAGACTAATGTTACATGATCCAGTATCTACTTCTAGTTAAAAGACACTTTCAGGGGCACCAGCTCTTGATTTCAGTTCAGGTCTCACTGTTCCTGAGCCCCATGTCGGGTTCCACGATGACAGTGTGGATGGAGCCTGCTTGGGATTATCTCTCTCCCTCTCTCTCTGCCCCTCCCCTACTCATGCACACATGCATGCTTGCTCTCTCTCTCACACACACACACACTCTCAAAATAAATAAATAAACTTTAAGAAAAAACATGGAAAAGGTGTGATGTATATAATAAATTTTCATAGAACCCAAGTAAATAACAAAATTTGTTGCTAAAACAAAATTTAACCTCAAATTTCTCAGAGTGAGCAGACACACTGATATATTATTGTCACATAAAAATACTTTGTTTTACTCTGACACTCAGCTATAAGAAAACAAAAATTTAAAAATTATGGGACCGTTAAAAAATCTGAGCACTTGGGGCACCTGGGGGGCTCAGTCGATTAAGCACCGGCTTCGGCTCAGGTCATGATCTTGCAGTTCGCAGGTGCAGGCCTTGCGTCGGGCTCTGTGCTGACAGCTCAGAGCCTGGAGCCTGCTTCAGATTCTATGTCTCCCCCTTTCGCTGCTCCTCTTCTCTCTCCCTCTCCCCCCTCCCTTGCCTCTCTCTCTCTCCCTCCCTCTCAAAAATAAACATTAAAAAAATAAAAGAAATGTGAGCACTTAGTAGATATTACAAGAAACGATCATTAATTTGTTCAGGGGTGATTATTGTTAAGTTTTTTAAAAAATTTAAATTTAGCTTTTGGAGATACATTCTGAAACACCTGTGAATGAAATAATATGATGTCTGGGTTTTCTTCACCGGAAGCCACTGGAGTTGGGATGGAGCAGATGGGGTCTGGACAAAGCACAATTGACGATGAATTGATCATTGTTGAAGCTGAGTGACGGGTACATAGAAATTGATTATATCATCTTTCTCTGTGTTTGCTTAGGTTTGAAATTTTCCACCATAAAAGTTTCAAAACTATTTTACTTCAGATACTCATTAACATGAGTATAACTAGCAGTGGCTGGTCCTCATTTCTTTATTTTTCTTGAACCACAATTTAATGCTTTTCCTGAGTTCTGTCAGTGCCTCTCACACATGTACTGTTTTCCTAAAATTGCCTGAGCTGTTTCATTTTGGAAATTTGTCCTTCCATCAAATTTAAAAGTAAAAATAACAACACCCAGACATATGAATGCATACAATACACACACAATCACATACTTATTATATATGCGTGCACCCCCACAACAAACGTGTGCTGGACACAACAGAAATGTTAATGATATTCGTGGTTCAAATAGGAATTCATTTTTTTATTTTGAGGGCATTTTGCATGAATCCTTTTGGTGTATAGGTTCGGTAAGCAAAATATACCTACTGCAAATAGTCCCTACTTGACCTACTTATGTTAAGCCTACTTCTACTGAAAGGGAAAAAACAAAAACCAAAAATACCTTGTTCGGTAACGTCTCAGGTTGCTCCCCATTTACTTGCCCCGGCCCTGCCGTCTTCCTTGCCGGTACGTAACTGGTCCACTTTTGTCACAGGCACTCGTCCTTCTAACTGGAAATAGTGGTTCAGGGAAAGGCTACTTCACTTATTCAAAGAGAATTCTTTCCAGTTTGAAGATGTAGTCTCAGTGCAACTGTGTCTTTAATGAGGAATAATCCAAGTAACAAGGTGAACGTGTATTATGGATGATACATAAGCACAGTCTGTGTGCATACATAATTACACCCCACAGAGAAACATCTTACTCATTCACTAATTGTAAATATAATCTTATTTTTTTAATTGTTTTTAATGTTTATTTATTTTTGAGAGAGACAGAGACAGAGCTTGAGCGGGGGAGGGGCAGAGAGAGAGGGAGACACAGAATCCGAAGCAGGCTCCGGGCTCCGAGCTGTCAGTACAGAGCCCGACGCGGGGCTCGAACGCACGGAGGGGTGAGATAATGACCTGAGCCGAAGTCGGACACCCAACCGACTGAGCCACCCAGGCGCCCCTGTAAATATAATTTTAAAAGGCCAGAGCCCAAAGCAAGGCCAGTTGTTACTGGACACATTTTGGACTTCATCACCCTTCTAAGGCTTTCCTCTCCCCATGACCAATGACCAGTTCAAATCCAATATTTGTGTTCCTAGGGATCACCAGCTTTCACCCCTGAATACGATTCATAGTTATTAATATGGATAGGCCTCCTGCACAAGTAAGCTTTCCATCTTATTCTCTTTTCTTGTTGTTGCAACAGCTCTTTAAACTTTTAGCAGAGCTAACTCACTTTTATTTCTTTCATAAAAACAAACAAAAAAAAAGTCCTTGCCTCTTCCACCACACATTTTTTTTACCTTAAAGAATCATATTTCCTCCCAAGAGGATACAGTTTGGAGTTGCTTGAGTCGCCTTTGCAAATGCAGCTTGGTTGCCACTACGGTGTAATTTCTGATCGCTGTTAGACAGGACTTACGCGATCCTGTGAGGACGCAGCAAACGCACAAAGAGCCTGTGCCAGTCGGAAAGCAAAGGGTCCTCAGTTGAGACCATCTCAGTGTCGTATAGAACCCGATGACTTTCTCAGTACCAGTTCCTTTTAACTGTCTTTCACCTCAGCCCCTGGGCCTCTGTTCCCTCAGCTGTAAAATGGGAATCATAATAATACCTACCTCAGAGGGTCATATGAGGATTAAATAATCTAATTATTTAGATTGCTTAGAACAGTGCCTGGTATAAAGTAAACACTCAGTTAAGTCTCACTGAGGCCGTTGCTGCTGCTCCTTGATACACGCCCATCTGCATCTGTGTGAGTTCTACTGGTCCCTCCAGCCCAGCTCTTGTCCTTTATCTACCGGAAGCCCTCCCCGGGCCCCCTGCCTTCACAGGTCACCTGCCTCCGTGGCTGCTGCAGAGTTTAGGTCTAACATAAATTAGAACCCTTATCTATCTTCTGGTGGAATTGTTAATTATGGCTTGTTTTGCATGTGAATCTTATCTTTGGAGATGGAATTGTAAACTCCGTGGGAAGGTTTTCTCTATTTCTCAGGGACCTAGCACATTGCTAATTCATCCAGGAAGTATCGGGTAGTGAGCAAAAATTTGCTAGCAGATGATAGGCCAGAACTAAGCTTATGATTTAATTTTCAATAAAAATAGCATGGCATGTATTTGATACTGTTATTTTGCATTTAATAGAGATTATTTAAAGCTGAGTTTCCAGTTGCTTTCTCATCATTCATTACTTGTTTACAGAAAGGATAATTATGGAAATACTTAAAATTTTGACAATATCATTTGTAATAAAACCTGTTTTCAGAGTAAGCCCCCTTCTTCTGACCTGATCATTTAATTTTAAAATAACAGCTCTACCTCCTATGAGATCTTCCTGCTAACTCACCATCAGTCTAGACAGGCAAAGTTTTATTCTGCTTTTAAAGATCACAGAGAAATATTTCTACAAAACATCTCGTCTCATCCTTTTAAGGTTGCCCATTGTGTGAGTTTTCTACGAGTTCGTGTGACTTTCCGTGTCTGTGGCTCAAAACAATGTGAATTTATTATGTCTGTAAAATTTACCACAAACTTTTAAGAGCACAAATTGATCATCTTCTACTTCTGGAGCTCAGAAGCCCAAAATGGGTCCCTTTGAGCCCAATTCACGGTGTCAGCAGGGCCGCATTCCTTTGTGCAGGCCCTAGCGGGGAATGGTCCCCTCGCCCTTCTCAGCTTCTAGACACCATGCACCTTCCTCAGCTCCAGGACCCTTCCTCTATCTTCAAAGCCAGTAACAGCCACAAATGCTTTCCACACTGCATCAACTCCAACCTCCCCTTCTGTGCCTCACCTCCGAGGAAGAACCCTTGTAATCACACTGGCCCACCTGGATAATCCAGGATAAACTCCCTATTTGAAGGCTAGCTGGTTGGCACACAATTCTGCTAGTCTAGTTCTCTGTTGTCATGTAATAGAACATATGCATAGGTTCCTGGGATTAGGATATGGACATGGGGGTCGAGGAGGCAGTAATCTGCCTACCACAGCCATCTTTTCTGTAAGGAAGACATTCTTATTTGTAAGCAATTTTCATCCCTCATATTTTTTTCCCTAGAGGAAACAGTACAAAGGAAAAACATATTAAAATTTTCTTCGGAAGCCATAAAACCGAACCAGGGCCTGAGCTGATTGTAATATTTTTATGAGATAAAATAAGAAAGTGCATATGCAGACGAGCAAAGCAGGAAGCTAGAAATGTAATTTAACAAAAGAAGATCCTATGGAGTGCGAATTTTATTTTTATTTTTCTAGTATTTATTTTTGTGAGAGACAGAGAGACAGCGTGAGCGGGGGAGGGACAGAGAGAGAGGGAGACACAGAATCTGAAACAGGCTCCAGGCTCCAAGCTGTCAGCACAGAGCCCGACACGGGGCTCAAACCCATGAACTGCAAGATCATGACCTGAGCCGAAGTCAGATGCTTAAGTGACTGAGCCACCCAGGTGGGTGGTAAGATATCAACTTGATGATATTTTAGAGTTTCAAGAAAATTAGTATGAATACATCCAAACAGGGGAGGGAAAAAAAAATCTAAACCCAAAGAAACAAAAAGTGGACTGATACCAGATTCTTCTCTACTTCTACTTTTTAAAGTTTTTGTTTATTTATTTTTTTAATGTTTATTTATTTTTGAGACAGAGAGAGACAGAGCGTGAGCCGGGGAGGGGCAGAGAGAGAGAGAGACACAGAATCCGAAGCAGGCTCCAGGCTCTGAGCGGTCAGCTGCTGACCCAGGGCTCGAACCCAAGAACTGCAAGATCATGACCTGAGCCAAAGTCAGATGCTTAACTGACTGAGCCACCCAGGCACCTCATGAAGTTTGAATTTTAGAGATTCCCGTCTATAAGTAGATAAGTTTGTTCTTTATTCATAATAAACAAGTGATACATACTTAAGACTCCATTTATGGAACATTCTGTGAAAGACAAACATAGAAATGGAGAACAGATAAGTGATTTCAGGGGCGAGGAAAGAGGAGGGAGGGTGTGACTTTAAAAGAACAGCAGGAGTTCCCAGTGGTGACAGAACACTTCTGTGTCTTGATTGTGTTGACGGTTATACGGATCTATACATACGTGATGGGGGTCATAGAATCATCCACGAAGACATTGTTTAAAAATGAGGACAGGCAAGAATTGTGAAATCTGACTAAAGCCTATAGTTAGTGTATTATGCCAATCAATTTCCTGGTTTGGGGGAAAAAGCTGAGTGATGGGTGTAACTAATTTTGCAACTTTTTCTGAGTCTACAGTTATTTCAAGAATATGTTGATCTTTTAAAAATGTGTTTAAAAAATAAGAGGGAAGTGAGAGTGTGGGCAGATGGTTAAAAGCAAAGATGAGCACATAAACATCTGTCTGCAGTGTTTAAGCTAGAAAAAGTAGGCTTTATTTATGGCTTAACATTTGGTAGAGACATGGACCTGTGCAATTAATGAAAGCTCCAAAAATGCATTCTAATTGTCAAATTGTTCAAAATCTCTAGTTTTACAGGCACTTTAAATTCAATAAACTAAATAGCTTTATCCTTAACATGGTAGCTGAAAACAGAAGCAGAAGAAAGAAAGAAACCAAAGAAACGTTCTTTGGTTTCTTGAGAAGCCTCCCAAATTAAGAAATCAGATTGGTCTGAAAAAGGAGAATATGTGGAAAGCTTAAATTTCCACCCCAGTTTCCAAGAAACCAAACTTCTGATGGGGAACTTAAAAACAGGGCTCTGGGGCACCTGCATGGCTCAGTCGATTGAATATCTGACTCTTGATTTCAGCTCAGGTCATGATCCCAGAGTCATGGGATTGACCCCCAAATAGGGCTCCGCGCTGGGTGTCGAGCCTGCTTGAGATTCTGTCTCTCCTTCCCTCTACTCTTCCCTGGTTCGCATGCATGCGCATGCATACACGCTCTCTCTCTCTTTCTTTTTTAAATTTTTTTTTTTAACGTTTATTTATTTTTGAGACAGAGAGAGACAGAGCATGAACGGGGGAGGGTCAGAGAGAGGGAGACACAGAATCTGAAACAGGCTCCAGGCTCTGAGCTGTCAGCACAGAGCCCGACGCGGGGCTCGAACTCACGGACCGCGAGATCATGACCTGAGCCGAAGTCGGCCGCTCAACAGACTGAGCCACCCAGGCGCCCCTCTCTCTCTTTCTTAAAAACAACAATGACAACAACAACAACAGGGCTCAAATGTTTATTCCCTTCAAGATATTCAAGACAATTCCAGAAAGCACCTTTCAAAAAATATGTTGATTTTTAAAAATGTATTTACTCACAGTTCAAGACACTTTAAAACACTCCTGTAAATGTTCTGGAAAGAAAAGCAATTATCAATTACCATCAAACATATGGGGAAAAGAAAATATTGTATATCGACTAATGGCTTTTTTGTTACTTAGTGGGGGGTCTGAAGTCAGAGAAGCAGCAACATCAATTTGAAAAAGTTGAAGGAGAAGGAGAAATTAACGAGAGACAAGGAACTCGAGATGAGAGTCTGTTAAACTGAATCTTGAAGGCTCAGAACCATTCAGGGAGCCGATTCCTGTTTCTTTTTGATCCGAAACCTAGTAAACTGCTGTTAGATTAATTAAGCTACTGAAAAATAGAACTTCCATTTTTTTGATATTCGAACAACTGTACACATCTTCTTGAGAAGTTGCCTCAAAGTAGTACGTATTCCTGACAAATGGATGTCTGGCAAGTTCAAATCCCTATTTTGTCACTTGCTAACTGTGTGAGTTAGGAAGTCTCTAAAACAGAGTCTAATTTGCATCATTTATAAAGGGGAATTAAAATAATGGCTGACATTTATTGAGGGATGGCTATTTTCCAAGTCCGATCTAAATTCTTTATATGTACAGCCTCATTTAATCTTACTGTAACAATAACACTTGTTGAAATACTACTACTTATCTTACAGGAAATGATTAAATGTGAGGAATAAATGAGCAACAAAGTGTAAAAACCCCAGGCCCCACGTGTTTGGAACATACTAGGTGCTAAGTAATTGTTGATTTCCTTCCTTCAGTTTCTCTTATTCAGATATTTTCCTAGCAGTGATTTTGGTTTGAGGATCCACTGGCCACACTCTTATCAGGGATCTCTATTAGTGAGGTTGAAAGTTTGTTACTGAAGTATTTGCACAAACACCTTACAAGGCTTAACTCTTAAAATAAATAATTGCCTCTTTTACTCCCCAGACTCTATAAATTAGCTATAAAAATAGCACCCCCAAATGATGTCTATAAAAAGAACATTTTTCTCGAAAGAATGGCGCCATATATATGAAGTATAATTATTGTTCCTGTTGGGTTGGTGTTATTATGATCAACGTTTTTATGGGGCTGATCACGTGAAGACTTACTGATCTTTGTAGACTCAGTTCTGAGCCTGTAAACTAGTCCTGAGCTCTGTTCTACCATGGATGCAAGCCTGCTCCCATGGACAGACAGACCTTCTTTTATCTACAGCAGTAAAATACTTTAAGCCCAAGCTTCTTCCTCCCTTCCCTCCCCAACAGATCCTGACTTAGAGCAGGGTCTACACTGCTCTAGAAACACTGACTTTCCCCGAGGGATTTGAACCTCATTGTAATCTTTAGCAGTACCCTTTCCAAGTCTTAATTAGATGTTACAGGTTAGACCTTCCATAGAAACCTGCTTTCTCTTGCATATAAACTAAGTTTTCAAAGGAAGTAGAGCCCCTATGGAAGCTCAGTGAAGTCTTTCAGTGCCTACTGAGCCCGTAACTATCCACAATTTTTAAAAATCATATGAATTGAGAATAAAAAAAAATTGGAGTCAGTTCAGCCTAAATATCATAAATTGTATCATTCCTGGAAGTCTCCCCCAGTCCTTTGTAAACACCTTGACACTTTATTTGGAGGAGATGATAATTTAGTAGCAGCTCTTTCTAGTTCTTTCCTGCATCCATAGTTGTAACTAGTGGGGGAGGGGAAATCGCTTGTTTCTCCTGCACCATCCAAAGATTTCTAAATCTTTGATAAGCTTAGCAATTCACTTTCTCTTCCTCTTTAGCAGTTTCTGAGATGACTACCCCTCACATCACATGCTCTAAAACCCGGTAAATAAAAAAAGTGAAATGAACATACACAATACATGCGAAATGAGTTCTATTTCATAAGTCACGGGAATTTCAGAGCGGTAGGAGGCCTCAGCCACAAAGTGGTCGGTCCCCTGTCCACCTTCATGCTTTTGAGCAGTGCGTAAAAGGCTAGATTCTTAGACTAAAACCCCAGGTTAAAAGCCCATGATTGAGGCCACCTCTCTCATTCTTCTTACCAGACACCCTATGGGACTCAACCCCTCTAGCATTAGACATCTGCAAATTAGTGTCAACTCATGCTTTCTGTAGTATATAGAAACTTATTTTCAAAGTGGTCTTCTGGAATCAATCATGTATGCCCATTTACATCTTACTAACTCATAGTTCATAACACATATTCATTTCTCTTTTTAAAAAAATTTTTTAACGTTTATTCATTTTTGAGAGACAGAGAGAGAGCACGAGCGGGGAAGGGGCAGAGAGAGGGAGACAGAATCCGAAGCAGGCTCCGGGCTCCGAGCTGTCAGCAGAGAGCCCGACGCGGGGCTCGAACTCACGAACTGCGAGACCATGACCTGAGCCGAAGTCGGACGCTCAACTGACTGAGCCACCCAGGTGCCCCTCTCTTTTTTTAAGTGTATTTAATTTTTGAGAGTATTTAATTTTTGAGAGAGACAGAGACAGTGCAAGTGGGGGAGGGGCTGGGAGAGAGGGAGAGAAAGAGAATCCTAAGCAGGCTTCATGCTGCCAGTGCAGAGCCCGACGCAGGCCTCAAACTGACGAAACACAAGATCATGACCTGAGCAGAAACCGAGAGTGGACACTTAACCAACTGAGCACCCAGGCACCCCAAGACATACTCATTTCTTTTTTTTTTTTCAAGTTTATTTCTTTATTTTTGATAGAGAAAGAGAGGAGAGAGAGAAGAGTGCTGGGGAGGGGCAGAAAGAGAGGGAGAGAGAGAATCCCAAGCAGGTTCTGCACTGCCAGCAGAGCCTGATGGGGGGCTTGAACTCAGGAACCCTGAAATCATGACCTAAGCCAAGATGAAAAGTTGGTTGCTTAACCGGCTGAGCCCCCTGGTGCCCCAGAACATATTTATTGCTAATTCCTCTGAAAGACTGTTTAATGAATTTTCTTCTCAGTGACTATGACTGCCTTTGTTTGTTTGTTTGTTTGTTTTATATTTATTTATTGAGAGAGAGAGAGAGAGAGAGAGAGAGAGAGAACACACACATCCTGGCATGTGTGCACCAGTGGGGGAAAGGCAGAGAGAGAGGGAGAGAGAGAATCTCAAGCAGGCTCCCTGCTGTCAGCTTAGAGCCTGATGCAGGGCTCAATCCCATGAACGGTGAGATCATGACCTGAGCAGAAATCAGGAGTCAGACGCTTAATGGACTGAGTCACCCAGGGGCCCCTTTTAAATAAGACATTCTATGCCTCATCATAAAAGAACCCCTGGGTCTTCAGATACTAATACATAGAACTGTGAGCATCATATCTTTTATCCCTAAAAAATTTTAGTGTATATTGGTAGCCTTCTCTAGCATAGCATGTCCTTATAGCAATTAACAAAAATTAAAATTTGTATCCTAAATAAGCTTGAAATCAACTTTATTTCATCAATCACAGAATTTTAGAGTTTAGGGGACCTAAATCGTGAAATGTTTTTTCACGTTCTTAAACCCTTGGAGAATTTGATGAAAAGCAGTAATACCAACAGTTTTTTTTTTTAATTCTGGTTTAGAACCCCTCTTTAACTTTTCAGAAAAAGCAACTGATACTCCACACATTAAGACTCAGACAAAGCCATAAAGCAGATTCTAAGGCCCAAGTGTGGACTGAAACTCAGGTATCCTGACACCTGACTGGTGGTGGTTTTTATTAGCAATAAAAGCTGTTCTCTCCTAAGTTTCTACTAAAAGCCAGGTGATATTCCAACATATTTTACGCATATTAGTTATAAATTTAAAAGCATTCAAACCCAATAAAGGTAGAGATTATTTCCTGTTTGACAAAAACACTCATGTTTGGGAGTTAAGGATCTTGCCCAAGTTCTCCTAGATAATTCAACAACAGAGCCTAGGTTTAAATTCCTCTGTATCCAAATTCCATAGGCGGGGATGGAACTACTACATTCCACAGCTTCTTTCTGGTTCTAGTTCTTAGATAATAAAATATAAACATTCTGGAAATAGCATTTCATTGGATATAGTTGATCTATCTATGAGAAAATAAACAAATCAAAACTTAAAAATGAATAGTGTTGAATTCATTTCTAACCTTGAGCTATCTAGTAGTAAAGCCCCCAAATTTCCAAGCACTACACATCACATTTCCTTCTGACCCATACCATGGTGAAAATAAAGATATATGCTTGTGTACTATTTCTGGACCAATAATAAACTTCACAGAAAACTCTAAATCTCATTTCCTATACCCATGACCTTTACTGCACAGAGGAGTATGTGCTCCCCCTAACATTATGATAATAAATTAAACTCTTCTATCCAACGGTCATAACCACAGGGTCACCATCAGGAAAAACAGAACTCTAATCATCGAGGCCATTTCCTGACTGCTGTCGGGGATTTTGGGGCCTCCTTAGGAAAGCAGATAGATGCAATAACGAGAAGGTCATTGCTGTGGCTTGCTGACCGAAATGATGCCCATCAATAATTGGTTTGGTGTGGACTTCACACTGAATTTTGAAAGCAAATGTAAAACAACTAGTAGTTTATTTCTCCTTTTTGCAAGATGAAGATCAAAAGGAGGCTTATCGGGATTGGAGACAGTTTATTTCCATCTCAGAACAAAAGACAAAGGATTTTGTGTCTTTTCCTTTCTTTTGAGGTTCCTGTGCCTGTTCCTTTCCACTCCCTTTCCTGATTGGCAGTAATATCCTGACCATTAATCTATGTATTTTAAGCATAAAAATCAATTTCTGGAACTTGTCTCATTTATTTTTATGACAGGAACAATAGAAATAACATCAAGTGGCTGGTGGGGGTCAAAGAGACTTAAAATTCCCTGTTAGATATTCCTATCTGACACCTGATGTCATGATGGCCTGAAATGCATCTAGGACAAGGTCTGGATACAGACCAGAGATCTGAGAAGAAGAAGTTCATCTGGGAAATCGTGCTGACTCGTTCAAACATTAAAATTGTAGAAAACCCTCTAATATTCAAATTAATATTTTCTTTATAAGCTTTCAAGAAATGCCTTAAGACACATTTTCTTTCTTTTGTCTTAGCCGTGTCCTCGTAAAAACAATAAGGCAATAAGCAGGGGAGGGTGAGCAGTGTGGCAGCATTCTTAGAAATGCTGTCACTGTGGCATAGAGAGACCTTCTCTGAGACAGCTTCTAGCCCAGTCCTCATTTTCAAAATCTTCATTTTTCTTAGAACATAGACAATGAAGAGAGAATGTAGATTCACTGTTTTTTGGGTTTTTTTAGGAAACAAAATAACATTCTAGACAGACTAAGGAAATGGGCCTTAATGTGTATTGTCAGTCAAAGAGCAAATTTGTTGCCTGAGTGGTCCAAAAATAAGAAGTTTAGTTCTTGCTTTTGTCTCAAATCGTCATGTCATGAAATGACAGGTGGAAGGTAGACTGCCCAGTTGGAGATTTTATGGCTAGACTAATCCATGCAGGTGATGCCGTTTGCAGGACTGTATGAATCAAATAAACACAGTTTGCGGGGCCGGGGGGTGGGGGGGGATGGGGGTTCCTCCTGGAGTTATGTCACTGATCCAATGGCAGTTGTTATGAGAAATTCATTTTCATGGCTGCCATGGTGACTTCTCACGTAGTGAGAATGGCTTCCATGAAAAGCTGTGCTCTCCTCAGGAGCTAGACTCTTGATTTCAGGCATCATCAATCAGGCAACAAATAATAGCATCAAGACCCAGTAGATAAAATACCCCACTCTTCCCGCTGGGAAGCCATTCAGTTTTAATCCATAATCCTCAGGAAAATGACTGTAAGAACCTCAGGAAAATCCAAAGGGAGCTATGGTCCCGGTCACACACACAATATGTATAATTCTGTGTAATGAGAGTCGCTTACTAAAGAGTCCCCAAATCCCTAATATACAGATTAAATTCCCTTACAGCCTTTCAGAAAAAGTCTCGACCGATTAGACTTAAGAACATAGGAAATGTTAAGACAAAGGGAGGCTTAGCAAAGTCTACCTCAGTTAGCTTTTGTACCTTTTACCCCCTTAACTCCCTTTTGTAACCATTTGCCAAATTATCCTCTTGCCAAGTGTTTACCCTAGAAAGTACATAGATTCCTTCCACTAGAAAAGGTCCTTTGTTCATTTCCTCAAGTTGGGTAGCTCAGCTCACTTGGAGTCTTATTGTTGTTCACGCAGAGTTCAGTCCATTTTTAGGGACTTGTTACCTTTGAATGGAGATGAACTGGGCAAAATTTCTCTAACTTGTTCGTCATTTTCAGTATCTGAAAGTGGCTTCATAGCTCAGGAAGCCTGCCTGCTTCTCTGCCGGCTCTGACAAATAAGCAATTTGCTCAAGGGCCACAGGGCAGCAAATTCTCAGTGGCCTCTGGACTCACCTGTCAGCTGCCACCTGGTTCTCCGCTTCTGTAGCCTCCCTCTCCCATAACCACACTTGGTATCAGATGTGGAGTCTTTGAGGGATTCTTTAAATAGCCAAGGACATAATCAGAGGTGTGTTTGAGAAAAATTGATCTAAGTACGTTGGTGTATTTAATCAGTTTCAGTAAGATGGGTTAAAGAGGAGAGAAATGCAATAGATTTGTTAATGGTCCATAGTCTTGATGAAAAGTGGTGATGGCTTGAATGAGGATAATAGCAAGGGCCCTGGGAGATGCACTGCAGAAGGAGAATGCATTGGGCTTAATAACCCATTGGCTGTGGGGGAAGAGGATAACGTTAAGGAGTAGGGAGTCAAAAAAGATGCCAGGGTTCTGAGCCTGTGTGACTTAGATGATATCGTGCCATTGAGGAAATACTGAAAAGAAAGATGGGGAGTTTAGTGGGGAAAATGTTATTTGGCCATATGCTGTAAGGTGCAGAGATATAGCCCCTGCCCAACACCACGGCCCCCTTCCCACCTCTAAGGAAATTAGCCCTGACTCAGTGGCATAATTAGCGACACAGTATCAGGATGTACCAGTAGGCAATGTAATATCAGTGGGCCTGGATGAAACCCTTTTTCCTCCGTTTACTTTCCAGACTCGTGTAGCCATCTGAGGGAAAGCGATAGACCTAAGGAAGCCATTCACCCTATACTAGTCAAGGCCACGTGACTGAGTGGAAGGTGAATCACTGCCACTCGTGTGCGGTCAGCCCATTGCACCAGGGTAGAGGAAGGCACGAAGGAGGCTGATGTTTTAATCGCAGTGTCCACTGCTTTTGCTCTACTCTTCAGGAAAATGTAGCTGAAGGAGCAGCTGTTTAAGTTTCAGGGATCCTGGCCAAATCTTTCTTTCCAGAAGAGCCTTGGCAAACGGAAATCCTGGCCACGTGTCCACCTTCACACTAGACTGTGAGCAGTACACTGTCAAGAGGTGCCAAATGGAGACCAGTAGCTGGCTGTGGCAACTCAGTGCTCGGGACTGGGGCACGTTGTGACAAGGTTAGAGTCCCTCTCGAAATACAGAAATACTGCTTCTCAGTCCATGTACCAGCCCCCTGACAGTACACCATGTTCAGACCACTTCACATTCTTTGCCTACTTACTCCCTTTCTAAATTAAGCCACGTATCTTTCTTTCATCTCCTTTTTTTTAAAACTTCACACTGATAATCCATTAGGCTTGCCAGATCTATCAGTAAAATTTGGATTTCAGATAAACAATGAGGTATTTTTAGTATAAGTATGTCCCAAATATCACATGGGACACACCTATACTAAACAATCATTAGCTATCTATCTGAAATTCAAATGACATCAGGCATCCTGCATTGTATCTGGCAACCCAAGTACAAAAAAGAAACCAACAGAACCAATCACAGACCCAGATGTGTATCCATTCTGCAACTTACTTATTCTGATGGTGCTCCCCTTTACAGATTTCCAGGTTTTGCACATGCACATGCACATGCTTGCACAAAATACACAAAACCCACCAGAAATGAAAAATCCAGACTCACAGTCTCTGCTGATTTGGATTTAACTTTATAACCATCACAGCTCTCTTTTCACTAATACGGTTTTGCAGGTTATTCCACTGAATCCTCCAGACCAACAAACAAGTTTAGTTTTTTTTTGTTTTTTTTTTAAATTTGTTTTAATGTTTATTTATTTTTGAGAGAGAGAGAGAGAGAGAGAGGGAGAGAATGAATGGGGGAGGGGCAGAGAGGGAGGGAGACACAGAATCCGAAGCAGGCCCTGGGCTCCGAGCTGTCAGCACAGAGCCCAAAGCGGGGCTCGAACCCACACACCGCGAGATCACGACCTGAGCCGAAGTCGGACGCTCAACCGACTGAGCCACCCAGGCGCCCCCAAACATGTTTAGTTAACACGAATCAATAGTTTCTGTGTAGAACGTCTGCAAAGGCTCTGAAGGAGGAGTCCATGAATTAAAACATAATTATGAAAAGAGTTTTCTCCTGATATTTAAGTGTCAGTGTCTACTCTGACTATACCTTGCTAGCTCCAGAGGGGTGAAATCCAAACTAAGTCTCACACTGTGTCCCATACCAATGGTTTCCGGTTAATATTTTCATATAGATAAGATCTGGTTAAAGTCAGTGCCACCGGAAGCCTTCAAAAGGAACACCAGGAGGTGAGATGTGACAGAAAGATGCTAGGAAACCACGGGAAGAGACTGGGTCATATTATCCAGTGACCAGCCCAGCTGGTTTGACTAAATGAATATTGGACCACCACATTGGACCGTGAGAACCATCTTGATCTTGCTAGCGTCTTCTTCCCACACTGGATAGTTTTAGCCACTTTGTTCTAGAAGCAGTAAGCACCTCTCCTCCTGCTTCCTACTATTTCAGTCCAACACGATGCACCACTACCCATGACTTCCCACCTCACTCCACACACACAGGGGGCACTACCATCCCAAGTAGTCTTGCCACAGCCATCAGGCTGAATAAATCCCTCAAATAAGATTCGGAGTAACCGCTCCTCCTCCCCCTTAATGTCTGCCAACCCTAGAATAAGGAGCTTTCCATCCATTTTCAAAATTATTTCTTGATCCTGGATACTTTCGCAGATGTCTTACAGCCAGTGCTGAGCACTAAATAAATTACGTTCCTCTCCTCCGACTTCGATCAGCTAATCATGCAACTCACCAGTCAATCTAGTACTAACTAAATGCAGGCAAAATGTGCTGTGAAGGTATGAATGAATATTTATTTGCAATTTTAACTTATATTAAAGAAGTATGGTAATATTATGAGGATGGTCTCCAGCTGACTACTAGCCAGGTAATACAAATTTAGGGTTGAGGCTAAATTCAGGGGCTACCTGGCTATCCTCGAGATGGTCATGTACGCATGTTGGGAGTATGCCTGTGATAATAAGATCGAGTTATTACTTAGGGAGGTTCAAAGTCATACTTAAGGAGGCTGCCTGGTATCAACCTCATACACAAACGCAGACAATGACTTGGGGAGAGATCTGCCAATTTGATAAGTATCCATGAATCCTCAAACCGAGTTGGTTAAAACTATAGCTTACCGCCATTTAGTTGCCAAGACAATAATTGCTTTTACTTGGATATGTTTGAGTCTCCAAAATTGTTTTCAGTTCCTCTGCCAGGGCCATACCTTTGTTTATCTTTTCCTGAACTCCTTCTTATGATGTTTCTATTAAGTAGGAAAGCTGTTCCAGTAATAGTAACTACAGTGTTTGTTTTACCAAAAAGTCTCCGTGTCTAGGTGGGTACTTTTTAGCAGTGGCTCAGTTCTTTATTAAAAGAAGAGGAACATTTTTGTAATTCCCCTCAGAATTGTATCTGTACTTTTATTCCCTGTTGATTGGAATATGGTACCAAAAAAGCTGCTATGGATTTGGTACGCTTCCAAATGAATTTGCATTTTATTTATCACCACAGCATCTACTTGCATTTTGGTAACAGTGTGTATATCTGAGTGAAATACTTTGTGCCTTTGGTGTACAAATAATGGTTTTACAAACATCTTCCAAGAAGTGCAAGGCTCCTGCAGTGGGCCCACATTCCATAGGTTCAGCAGCACTGTGTTGTTCAATATGTTCTCTATGTTCTAGATCTCAGAAGGTATACTGGCCAGAGAGTGTTCTCTCTAAGGGAGGTGATACATTTCCAGAAGCAGTGGAAGCACATGAACCAGTCAATCTCATGCCAGGGTGAGACGGAGGAGGAAGGCTGTGATTTAGGATCAGAATCAGGGGCAGGAATTTTTCTTCGAAAAAGTGCTCGCTCACATAGTTATGCTAAAAGATCACCACCACTGGTGAACTCTATGGAAACATTGAAAACTGCTCCTAGGATTTTTAGCTTTGTTATTGTTCCAGCTATTAGGCCAGAGTTGTTAATACATGCATTCATCTGGGTTTCAGTTCTGCTTCATGTACATATAGGTGGTATCTTTAGAGTGAAGAAAGAAACTATTAGGTCAGATATAGAATGATCTTGTATAGACACATCTCCCCCACTGCCAATACCCCCAGTCCATCCTGATCGCCACCTTCTCCTGCACATCGTATTTCCCAAAAACATTAAAGGACATTGACAATCATTACCTTCTCTTCTCCCCTCTCTGATAAAAGCCCTCTCTTTCAAAGAGAGCTAGCATGCATTAAGCTTTCTGTGGTTCGAAAGCCAAATCCTTCTGGAAGTTTAACCTATGCCAAGTAAGAGCGGGGGGGAAGGAGAACGTAGGGAGACATGCCCAAGGCCCTCACGCTTTGAGTGAGGTGGAACAGAGATGGGTCTGCCTAGCCACCAAATCCAGGAGGGTAGCACCCCCGAAAACCCTGTGCAGATGCGAGAACCATGTCAAGCTGGGACAGGTACTGGAATATTCTCTGAGTCAAACAGCACTCGGGCCACTCATCAGAGTCATTCTTTATGACTCAAAGGTTTATGGCTTAAGGCTGGTGCTACGTTGCTTGTGGTCCTCCTCCTCCCCTTTTCTTGCTAGGGTTCCACTCCTGCCCTCCACCCCTCCTATCTATTTCTTTGCCATTTGCCCCTTCAGATTCACACAGCAGTTGAAAGAACATTCCAAGGACCATGCATCAGCCAACCCACCAGGGGCTCCAGGAGGGAGGTAAAACATTGCCCTGGCTGCCGTCTGGGGAGACGGTGGACCTGTGTGGGATCTGTTCTGCAGGACCGGTGCCAGCTCACCCAAGGAAAGCTATTAGACGATGGGAATGGGGCTGTGGGGAGGGGAAAGCCCCTGTCTGGGTTTATAATTGAGATGATACACCTATAGGTTGCACAATAAATAAACAAAAGAAGGGATGTTGAATGAGATGGTGCCTCAAGCAAGGGAGAGGGTTCTAAAGCTTCATGTCGGGGCACAGAGCAAAGAGAGCCAACTAAGTCCCTTCTCCACCCATAGAGAGACCTCAAAGCAAGAATGTGCAGCTGTCTCCCAATTCCTTGATAAAGGCAGAGCCCTGGAGTCATTCCGAGTGACCCGGTCCTGGGCCCGTGGGTGGGTAACACCACTACCTGACAAGGGGAATAGTACAAAGTGCCCAGCTTCGCTTCCCCTGTTTGAATTTCACTCAGGAACTGTGACCCAGAGCTTTGGGGAGTTGGACGCATGAGAATTTTTCTGCCTCAATCTCGTAGTTTCTTGGGTTCCTGCCACAGTCCTGGTATTTGATTTAGAGGCCTAAGAGGGAAATCAGTCCCACGTGGGTAGATAACAAAACACTCTCCACCTTGGAATCATGAAGTGGAATTTGAATCTGAAGCCAAAAATCCTATCTCTGCCTGCTTCACTAATTACATAAATTTCCTTGCTAGATTCTGCAGCTGTTTGTGTGAATACAGCTCTGGTTCCCAGAAATGGCACCTCTCAACACGGGGGTTCAGGGCACTGATGCCTGGTCTGGAGCTCAGACTCCTAATTTCTAGTCCTATTTCTGTTAACTGTGTTGGGTTACCCTGGTTTAGTTTCGTCTTTGGTAAAAAGAAACTCAACAACCATGCTATGATGCAGAGGTGTCAAAGAACAGTGAGAGAGACAGAAAAAGATGGGGAGGAAGAAGAGAGGTGTGTGTGTGTGTGTGTGTGTGTGTGTGTGTGTGTGTGTGTGTGTTGGTTGGTTGTGAACAGTAACTAGGAATAAATAATCAGTGCAGAAACTTCCAGATGTCACTACAGAAGGGATCATCAGGCTTGACAGGTATCCGCTAAGATACTGTTTCACCAGGGGAAGAACAACCAGGCATTTGGGGGTGCATTTTCTCCCTCTCTTATCTGTCCCAGCACCTCATCACCCATGTCTGACAACTTTCACCTTTGTTCTCAGTGAGAGTAAAGGACTTATGGGGAATGTACAGTTGAATAACCACGAATTTCCCCCCAAATGCACAAATTACTTCAACACAACTGTTTCTACATTAAAATGTGCCCGGTTATTCTATGGAGAGCAAGTGCATTGTAAAACCTTGCCGCTCTTGTTCATTACGTGCCTTTTAATGGAAAGATGGACCAGTTTGATTAAACGTGGCTCCCATAAAAAGTACTGTGCTTAACAAAAGTTAGACTCACAATTAACCCCTCTTGATAATATGAGGCGATTAGGCAGGGAATCTAGAGACCTACTATGGTTAAAAATACTAAGGACTTTTTATATGACACACAGATGAACCAGTAAAAACGTGACCTCTTGGCACCTATAAAAAACGATATCTTGGGTTTCTTTCAGTGAAATATTTGAAGGCTTTAAAATTTTAAACAAAGTCCAGCTGGTTTGTATGCACAAGTTCCAAACCCTGGAATATTCTCATGATATCTAGTTTCAAAGAATTCAACTACTGTAAACTAGTGAGTAAATTAAACTGGTGAGAGATGTTTTCTCTTTAAAAAATTTATTTTTGTTATCAAGCATTACATATGATAAGTAAAAACTGACAGGAAAAATGTAAACTGATCTGGTAGCAAAGGAAAAGGAATATAATTGTAATCCGTATGTAATAAATATTATAAATGCCAAGTTCCCACTCAGAGTGTGAAAAGTATACCCCAAAATCTGCGAGGATTTATATTTAGGTAAAATTTAAATAGAGTCACGTAGTTACCCATATAAATTCTAGAGCTCGGGGCACCTGAGTGGCTCAATGGATTGAGCGGCCAACTTTGGCTCAGGTCACGATCTCACAGTTCGTGAGTTCGAGCTCCGTGTCAAACTCTGTGCTGACAGCTCAGAGCGTGGAGCCTGCTTCGAATTCTGTGTCGCCCTCTCTCTCTGCCCCTCCCCAGCTCACACTCTGTCTCTCTTTGTCTCTTAAAACTGAACAAACATTAAAAATTTTTTTAATCAATCAATAAATAAGTTCTGGAGCTCAGAGCAGCATCTTTGAAGAATCCTTCCTTTACATCACTGTTCCAGTAATATATTCATTATTTTTGCGAGGCGACAGACTTCTGACAACCCTTTTTGTTCAGACGGTCTAGATTAAACTCAGGTAGCCTTTGATTTGGAAGCCAGTAAACAGCTATGTGGTGATTACCAATGCTTTGTTATGTTTCAAATGCTACATTACCTTTAATCACTGCCCCCTCGTTTGTTTTTTTTTTAATTGCCCTACTTCTTCCTACCATTCCTGCCAGCAGTAACTGGTGGCAGGGTCTCTCTTGCCAAAACACACGTGCTTCCTCTCTGTGGTGAATTTTTTTCTCTTCCCACACTCTTCCAGGCTCAATGTCACTTCCCACTTTTGCTCCTTCTCCAATCCCTTCTCCTCAAATGGCATGTCTAGTGTTGTTGTTGTTGTTGTTGTTGTTGTTGTTTTAATTTTACCGCCAAAGATTTTTAATGTCTGTCTCTGCGTTCTTCACGTCTCAGAGTGTTGCAGTCACTTGATCCTGCCTACCAAAGAGAGGGAAAGTTAGTTGCGTGGGGTGATGGGATTTGATTTGTAAGTGATGGTGTGGACAAGTATCCTGCCTCCTCTGACTAAGGCGGTTGAGTTTGCAAGGTCAGTGCGACATGCATGACAAGTTCCCAAGAACTCTGTGTAAATCAGTCTGAAGGTTCTGTGTGAACACCACTCACACAGTTGTTTATCCTTCCTGTCTAGGAATCAGATTCCAGTCACCGCGGTTAAGCCTGGCCTTTTTAGTCTAACCTTCACACCTGAAAAAAATTAGTCCCTCGCAAGAGCAATTCTTAGAAAGCCGCTATTCTTTCTATCTCTAATGTATTCTCTTAAAATAGACACTGACTTCAGGGAGGTTTTCACTTTCAGAGGGGCAGAGGCGTCAGGTTGCTCCTGAGTACGACTTGTAAGAGTTCTTACCTGCCGCTTCCTACCTAAGAAGGCTCTCAGCCAGCCTTTCGCCTGAACTTGTGAGTTGCAAACATTGCCTTTAGCCAGATCAGATACAGGACCATTTGGACTTTTCATAACCTTTCATTCTAGAATTTATAAATGTAGGAACCCACCCTTTCCTCCTCCTAACAACTATGATTAAGCCCTGAAAGGAAAGGATGGGAAGTATGTGAATACTTAGCCCGCCAATGACTCAAGAGGTAGAATTTCCGAGAGAGAAAATACTCTGAGAGATGGGTTTCTCTAGGCTTCAATGGGAAGGAAGAGAAGAGTTTTCCTGAGGGCGTCTCACATGGCAGAACAATGTAAGGCAAAGTTCGAGCTAATATATAAAAAGCATCTGGGGCATCCAGCACACCCTAACCTCGTAACCTTGTAATCATTTGGCACAGCGGGAAGAAATCCAGAACAAAACAAAACTATGTACTCAATATCCTTTGTGTGACTATAACTTAGATCCTCTGGGATGGCCTTTTGGCCATCATACTGATGGTAGGAGGTTGCTCTAGGACACAGCTCGAGCTAAGGTTGGAACAGTTGGTTAGCAATGAGCTTAATAATATATTAATTGAAACTAACTTCCAGGTGGAAAAGAATAGTACTCTATTTCAGACATTTTTCACCTTGAATGCTGTAGCCACATCTTTGCTGGATTGCTGCATTGATTCTCCTTGCTGATTCAGCAAGCAACCAGAAAATAAGTGATCACATTTCCTCAAATGTTAGAAGTCAGGAAAGAAGGGATACCATATTCAGAATAAATCTAGAGAGCACATTACTTTTAAAAAACATCTTAAAAATTAGGAATCAGAATGAAAAATTAAGCCAGATTAGTTTCCATTTCATCTATTTAAAAATGTTTCAATTTTATAAGGCAAAGAAGCTAGTTAGGAATTTCTCATTCCATTTTACTTATAGGCTTTTGGCTTATAGTTAATATATTCAGATGAAGTTAACACTGACTTATAGCTTTGAGTTCCTTTATTTCTCAGGTGAACTATTAAATAATATCTTTACTGCACTTTCATCAATAAGTATTTATTAGGAGAAATCAAATTTGGGGGTAATCCTAAATTAGCAAGACATTTAGCGTGATGAGGACCTTACAATTACAAATTAATACAATAAGCAATATAATTTAAAATATATGGGACTTACAAAACAAATATTAGAATATTGAAGTCTTATTTAACTAAAAGCATTTATCTCAATATTTTATTATTGAAGTTTTATTTAACTAAAAGCACGTATCTCGATACTTTATTAGCAGACCTCCTGAGGCATCGAAAATGTCTGATTTTGGTGAACGTGCTTTTTCTATGTAAGTAGATTAAAAATTTAGACTTAAAAAATTATAAACTAGGACTTTCATTAAAATTACCATATTTAAGATTCTAAGATGAAAAATACTGATGTTTAACTATACGTAGTTTTTCTTTTTGCTGGATTTTTGGAGGAGATAGTTTTGTCCTGTGCTCATGATGCGAAACCTACCCATACCAGATAGTCACTGAAGCAATTGTAGCGGTAAAAACAGGACACATTACAGATGTCCATCATTAGAGGGCTAGTTAAACAATTAGGGCATAGCCATATAACAGCGTTCTATACAAAATTTAAAAGCAATTAGGTATGTCGTACCTAATTGTATATTATGTATATTATGTTTTTTTATTTAAAAGAGCAAGCTGTAGCACAGTTTAAATAGAAATTTGCAAAGAAAAAAGGATATGTGTTTATATACATATACATACATAGAGAGAATATACTAGTAATTGCATAGAAAATGATTTGCATAGTCAGACTAGCTACTACAATAGACGTGGGAGTTTCACTTTTGAATTCATTCAATTCTATAATATTTGGTATTTTAGATGTGAGCGATGTATTATATGTACAAGTTTTTTTTAATTGGCAAAAAAATAGTGATTGGTGTAAGAGGTTCTGTTATGTACATAACAAAATAGTAGTACATATTTCTTGGTGGAAGATAAAGTGGTTTCTCTTTTTTTTTCCGTCCTTGATCCATCTGCATTATCTATTTTTTCTACACTAAATATGTGTGTGTAATAAAGAATAAAATTGAAACATTTTTAAAGCAGAGGCTGGGACCTGCACGGGAGAGAGGAAAATGTATAGAGGCAGCATACTGGGAAGGAGTATGCCTGAAAGTGTGTAATGGTCAAGATATCTTGTTACCAAAGCTTTATTAAGTCGTAAGCTTAAAATGAATCCTCTCACCAGCTAATTCCCCAAGGCACAAATGGCAGCAGCCTTTCAGATAATTGATGGAGTCCCCAGTGGTAGCATGTGGCCATTTCTTAAACATAATGGAAATGCAGCATTCGTTTCGTGTTAAAGCTTACAATCAGTCAAATTTCTAAAAGTGGATATTTGACTTGGGATAGTTCAACTTATTTCTAATGGTTGCCCCAGTATTCCATGGAAATTAAAATCAGTGCTTCATTTACTGAGAATAATCTGTCACTTCACTAAATAAAGATGCTTTAATCAACACTTATTTGAGATACAGTTGAAACTAATCAAATATATTGCCATTCCTTTTGCGCATATATTTATAAACTCGGAATTATTGTGTTTTATTTAAAAATTTACAGTGAAGCCAAAAGAATGATTTGTACTTGTCAAGAAAAGGACACAAATTCATCATCCATTGGTAACAATGACTGACTACTATCTTCTGGGCCATTTCAGAACTTCTTATGGACCAGGATATGGGAACTGCAGAAAATGTGGCATGATGGCCACTTTCTGGAGGCACTAAACTCCAACAAAAGATCAGCCTCTGCTCTACAAAGAACGCCTCAGATTTTACAACAGTCTCTCACTCAAATAAATCAGACACTATATTTAGTAACCTGGAGAGGAAGTTCATACTGTTAAATTAATAAAACACTGTAAAAAGTGAACCACCTGTAATATCACATAGAAATAGGCACAGGACGGCTACATTTTTTTCTGGGGTAGAGTAAACCCCCAGAGATCTATTCCTTCAGTAATAGTTCTGAATGCCAGTAGCATTTATCCGTAACACACACACACGCACACACACACACGCGCGCGCACACACACACACACACGCACACACACGATAGGCAGCCCGTGTCTTTCCCCCAACATCTGTCATTCACCCTGATTTTCTTTGGTTTCCTTTTTAAACTTTTGATAACATTTGAAAAATACTTTGGTGTAAAGAGTGGACAATGGTCCAACTTTGTTTCCAGATGGCTCCCTGGGTGTCTCACCCTCAGATATTGAATAATCATCCAATGGTGTACGATCCTACATCTAATAAAATCTAAATTCCTCTGTGTCAATGTCTAGACTCACGATTCAGTTCCATTGATTTGAAAGTACAGATAATGCTTAAGCTCTGGAGTTTGAATCCTCGGGTTGGAATCTTGGTTCTGTGGTTTGCCAGCTGTGTGACCTTAGGCAAGTTGCTTAAATTCTTAAATGGGGAAATAAATAATCATAAGATTATTGGCGGATTAAACTGTTTAGGAGACGAAAGCAGTCAGAGAGTGTATACCATAGATAGCACTCAATATATGTTAGCAATCATTGCTCGTACAACATACTGTTGTTGTTGTTGTTGTTGTTGTTGTTGTTTTGATATTTCACTACATTGATGGATTAACTAAGGGAGAAGTGACAGATATAAATATTGAGTCTTCCAAGTAAATATCACATGGTTTTTCATGTCTGTGAGACGTCTTTTGTGTCTACTGTCTTCAGACATCTGCTACAGATCTTTATCCGTGTTTTATAAAGATTCACATTCCCTTTTCTATAATTCATCTTCCCCAGATATTTCTTCATCATATGGTTCCAATCCCTGTAATTCCTACTTACTGCCTCCCAACTGCCCTGCTCCATTTTTAGACATCTCTTAGTCAAGACACTTAACTGAGGACCTTGACTACAACCTGTGCCTAATGGGGTGTAGCAGATGGCACTTCTTTAAAGCAGTTGAGATTCAATAGTACATATAAAGACTCATGCATTGTTTGTATTTTATCTTGTTTTATTTTTTTTTAATTTACATCCAAATTAGTTAGCATAGAGTGCAACCATTTCAGGAGTAGATTCCTTAGTGCCCCTTACCCACTTAGCCCATCCCCCCTCACACACCCCCTCCAGTAACCCTCTGTTTTTTCTCCATATTTATGAGTCTCGTCTGTTTTGCCCCCCGCCCCTGTTTTTATATTATTTTTGTTTCCCTTCCCTTATGTTCATCTGTTTTGTCTCTTAAGACTCCTGCATTTTTAAGGCTGGTATTTTCCCTAATGAACGAGTGTTCTGTTGAAATATTTTTCTGTACGTGAAGTCTGAGTTTGTAGAAAGCATCTTGAGAAATCAGACCCTTCAATAAGATTTTATGCTTGAACCCTTTATCTGAGTTTTTGTTTCATGCACATTAAACTGTTGCTAAAAAGCATGGGTCCTTTAAAGTTCAGGGGAAAAGTGTTTATAAAGATCTAAGACTGAGCTGAAGACAAAGCTATAGCCAGAGGCCTGGTTTCCTGAGAAGGAAGGAGTCCCCCACTAATCTGTCATGCTTCTGTCTAACAGGATATTAAAGCCATCCCGGCTCCTTTCTTTTACAGCCCTGTGTCTGTGCTAGCGAGCCACATGACCAGGGTTCCACACCGTGGATCCTCCAGAGCTCCTTGTTAAGTGCACTCTATGAGGAATTAGAGTATTGGTGACTAAGAAAAAAAGAGAGACAATGAAGCCCTTATTATTGGTTACCATCCTCCCAATCACTGCCTCATGTAATTAGAAGGAAAAAAATAGACCTTTAAGGGAATAATTGAGCCTGCTGGGCAAGCCATTACAATCCTTACTCTCTGTCAGTTCTCCTTGGTTATGACTCCTTTATTGCATTAAAGGTGAGATGGATTTTAAAAGAAAAGACTCATAAATTTTTTTTTCTAATTAAAGAAAAAGGTTGTTAAAAATAGATGCATGCAATAAAAGAGGTCATGGAGCCTCCCCGAACCCAACCCACCTAGTCTTGTCTTAACTACACATTCCTCTTCAGCTACCTGAGAGGGTCAGGAGGGATGTATGTTAACAGACACACACACACACACATACACACACACACGTACATGTATACATCCCAGACCACAAATGACATTCAGGTGGTGTTGGTTTTATGGGCAATACTACACCCTTCAGACATGAATAGCTGATTTAATACTGGCCCAGAGCTGACAGATCTTGAAAAATGCCTATTACATCCTTTGGAAGAGTTCTATAAACAAGTGTTGTGGTTACCAGCAGAATGAAATCTCAGTCTGAAACTGAGACTTTGAAAGTAATTCACTTGGACACGTCTTCCCCAACCAAGTGCAAACAAGAGTCCCGATGACCCTAAAACTATTAATGGAGTCTTTTTTCCCTCACAATCTCCTGTTTTATTGAAGCCCCGGTCAGCGAGGCCTTAAAGTTTGTTTCTACATCATTGCTTCCCATGTACAGATGTTCTTCCAACTGATGGTAAGCCAGGCCAAGTATATAGGCTCTCCTTGCCTTTCTGAGGGTGGAATAAAAAGTATTAACTCTCAAAGAGGGCTTGATAAATATTAGTGCCGGCACTGCTTGTCTGGGAAGCATGAAGGAACAGGTCGGCTTCTATAGAGCCGAGAAGTAGAACCCAGATCAGACAGAGTGAATGAGGTGAGGAGTAGGTGAATAAAGGAGAAACATTAAGGTCTAATAACAGACTATGAGCAGGACATGCCTCAGTGAAGGACTAGGGACAAGAAAAGAACTCCAGTCAGTTTGTCCCTGGAGAAGAAAAAAACTGTTCCAGAGAGAGTTCTGGGAGTAGGAAATGAGGTCATTAATGCCAAGAATATAATGGGGCATCTTAGTTGTGCTTTTTTGGAATTTGGGGAAATTAAAGGAGAAGAATAGGCTTCATATATGAACAAAAAGCTTAAAAAAAAAAAAAAAGAGCTTCATCCTGGGGTGGTATTGGAACTAGGAAATGAAAATGGAAAGGCTGTGAAATTCTGCTTCAAGTTAAGCTTTATCAGGAATGAGACTGTGCCCTCTGTGTGTATTTTCTGTTGAGATTTCTGATCAGTGAAAACTGTTATACAGCCATTACTGACCAGTGGGTGTTTGCTGTCCCGGAAGTGCCTGGAAGAGTGAGGATTGAGAGCATCAAGACTGAACACTTAAGGTTAGGTCTTTAGGAAAATGTCCCATTTGTGTAGCTCAGGCGTGCGCGCGCGCACACACACACGCGCGTGGGATTTCGCTGTTGGGAGTTTCTCCCTGTAGGCCCTGCTTAGCCGTTAGTGGCCTAGAAACCAAATCTGGATGTGCTGTATGCACATTTCGCATCACAGAAGATACTGGCGAGCACTATTCAAACCTTAGCCTTGTTGCAACAGACCTGCTCCACCATGCGTGTCACTTTCAGGTAAGGACTCCTGCCTCTACGTTAAGTGTGGAATATCCAGATTCCCTTTTCTGATTTTAAGATTGGAGACTGGTGATGGAGGGGGAAAAAAGACCATTTGGATCACAAGGCTGTTAGTGCAGACAAGCGCTAGATTCATTTTGAAAATTTGAAGAATGAGAAATCCACACGTAATGATTTAGGGAGGCTGCTGGTCCTACATTTGCCATTCTTCGTCTTGCCCTGGAGATTGATTTAGGCCAGAGTATCTGCTTGGATCTGTCACTTCTCCAGGAGTCCGGGACTATCGGGGACTATTGTTTGGAAGCTCAGTTCTGAGGAGGAGTTCAAATGATAAAACCTGTATGTTCAGTTTCTGTTATAGCCTCATAAGGAAAAAAAATTTTTGACTAAAGCGTAGCTCCTAGACACTCAGGCAAATGAGGAAAAAGTACATAAATTGTGAGCTGATTAATTCATATTGAATACTTTTTAGAGGATGCCAGTGGAAGCTCTTGCCTTTACCTTGCCTAAAATTAGATAGATCATTGCAGAGAGATTGAAAATTTATACCGTATGAATCAGTGTTCCCTTCATTCTTTCTAAATTTGATGCAGATTTCAAAGGATTGTTTAGGAGCAGGCCTACTTGAGGACCAGATCAAATCAAAACTCACCAAGAATGTCCTATGACTTCTAGATTAAATTACCTGGTCTGCTTTTCCTCCTAGTTCTCTGTGCTGGGTTACGATCTTGGATTTTATCTCCCCACTTTTAAACATTCTAGTAGGATGAGTAGTATGATACAATTTTTTTAAGCATAGACCTGAAATAAACATGGAAGGCCCATGTCTTAGATGTGATGTGATAAGAATGAACTTTAACATTGGAAAGGTAGATGTTTCTTTACAGAGTCAAATTACCATTACTACTATTATTATTATTAATAATATTATTTGGCTTTGATAATGTAAACTAATGCAAATAAGCGAAATAAGCGAGATACAGAGAATTACTTTTTAATAACTTATAAATTTAGATTTAATTATTTTCAGAATCACTGATTCACTAGTTCTGGAACTTTTCAGTGATAACAGTAGGAGGATAGCTAGTACAATAATTAAATGAAAAAGAGTCCTTTTAAGACACAGTTAAGGGGCGCCTGGGTGGCTCAATCAGTTGAGCATCCGACTTCAGCTCAAGTGATGATCTCGCGGTTTGTGAGTTTGAGCCCTGCGTCGGGCTCTGTGCTGACAGCTCAGAGCCTGGAACCTGCTCCAGATTCTGTGTCCCCCTCTCTCTCCGCCCCACCCCTGCTTGTGCTCTGTCTCTCTCTGTCTTTCAAAAATGAATAAACATAAAAAAATTTTTAAAAAAAGACACAGGTAAAATAGCAGTGCAATGCAATTACAACTATAAATATTACAGTATATTTAAGAGCCTAAACAAATTGAACACACACACATCAAAAATAGATTTTGAGTTAAGGTTTCAGTTACTGTTGCTTATTAAGTGCATAAATATGTTTTGAGCCCTTTATAAACAATCAGTTTTAATGCTCACAACTACCCAGGGAGGCATTATTATTTCCATATGATGAATGAGGAAAATAAGATTTGAAGTTGAAGTAACTTTTCCAAGATAATGTAGCAAACAGGTGGCAGTAGCAGGATTCAAATCTGGATCTGACTCTACAGTAGATTTTTTTTTTTTTTTACCAATGTAATAAAATTTCTCCAATGTTACTTCTTTTTTAAAAAAAAAATCTTAATCCCGGAGGCGGGGGGTGCGGGGGGCACCTGGGTGGCTCAGTCGGTTAAGTGTTCGACTTCAGCTCAGGTCATGATCTTGTATTTTGTGAGTTCAAGTGCCGCATCGGGCTCTGTGTTGACAGCTCAGAACCTGGAGCCTCCTTTGGATTCTGTGTCTCCTCCTCTGTCTGTCCCTCCCATGCTCATCCTCTGTCTCTCTGTCTCTCAATAATAAATAAACATTAAAAAAAAATTTTTTTTTTAATCTTGATATCAGGGCGCCTGGGTGGCTCATTTGATTGGGCGTCCGACTTCAGCCCAGGTCATGATCTTTCGGTTCTTCGGTTTGAGCCCCGAGTCGGGCTCTGTGCTGACAGCTCAGAGCCTGGAGCCTGCTTCGGATTCTGTGTCTCCCTCTCTCTCTGCACCCTTCCTGCTTGCGCTCTGTCTCTCTCTCTCAAAAATAAATAAACATTAGAAAAAAGATTTTTTTTAATCTTAATACCAACAAGAAAATATATGTGAATATCAGTTATAAAACATAATAACACAACAGCTGTTAATCCAAAACCCAGCTGAAGAACTGGAATATTACCTTTCCTGTTAAAGCTACCCAGCTGAGTTCTTCCCCAGCTTGTCTCCCTGCCTTGCTCCAGAGGCAGTCACCATCCTGAATGTTGAATCTAGCATTCCCTTCCCATCTTGTGAATTACTTTTACCACATAAGCATTTTATTCTCAGTCCTGATATTGCATTCAACATTGTTGCAGAGATTTATCCATGTTGTCGCACGAAGCTATAGCTCACTTCTTTTCATTGCTGTATGTCATTCACTGTGAAAATATGCCAGTGTAAAAGATCTATTCTCAAGGTACCTGGGTGGCTCAGTCGGTTAAGCATCTGGCTGTTGACTTCTGCTCAGGTCATGTTCTCACAGTTTGTGGTTTCAAACCCCACGTTGGGCTCTGTGCTGACAGTGCGGAACCTGCTTGGGATTCTCTGTTTCTCCCTCTCTCTCTGCGCCTCCCCCACTCACCTGCCCTATCTCTCTGTCTCTCTCAAAATAAATAAACTTTAAATAAAAATTTTTTAAATAAATAAAAGACCTATTCTCCACTTGATGAACATTGGGATTATTTCCAGTCTTTCCTAATATAATGTTACTGCTAACATTTTTGAGTTATACCAGAGTTTCTCTAGGATACATACCTCAGAGCAGAATTGCTGGATCATAGCATAGTTAATGTTCACTTTTAAAATAAATGTAAAATTGCTTTTATAAGGAGTTGTGCCAATAGACACGTCCACAGCACCATTCCACATCCTTGGCAACAATTGACATTGCCAGACTTTAAAATTTTTTTTTTGTTGTTTATTCATTTTTGAAAGACAGAGACAGAGCATGAGCAGGGGTGGGGCAGAGAGAGAGGGGGACACAGAATCCAAAGCAGACTCCAGGCTCTGAGCTGTCGGCACAGGCCCGATGTGGGGCTCGAACCCACGAACCATGAGATACATGACCTGAGCCGAAGTCGGACACTTAAGCGACTGAGCCACCCAGGCGCCCCAGACATTGCCAGACTTTTTAATTGTAAATCCGGTGTATGTAAAATGTCAGCTAATTATGGTATCAATTTGCATGTCGATTAGTAATTAGTTTAAACATTTTGCAGTTTGCTTATTCACTGCTGTTTTCCATGCTTGCTCATCCCTTCTAGTTTTATTAATTTCTACTCTTTTATTTATTAATTCCTTTGTTATGTTTTCTTTGAGTTTATCCTTTTGTTATTTTTCTAAGCTGGGCGCTCTCATTTCAGCCTTTCTTCTTTGCTTGTATGAACAATTAAGCTTATACATGTCATCGAATACTGGTTGCCATTATATCCCACAAGTTTTCAATATGCAGTACTTTTGTGATCATTCAGTATTTTAAGTTTTTCAGTATGATTTCTTCTTGAATCATGTGATACTTAGTACATTTATAAATTGAGTTAAAACATTTGAAATGCATACTGCCATGATTTAATTCCATTTCAGTCAGAGAATACAACTGTTCTCTGTATAACAAGACCCAAGACAGTAGCATGATACAATGGCAGTTATTTTGCTCATGGATCTAGAAGTCGACAGACTCAAAAAGACGGTTCTTCCTCAGGGTTTCTAGGGCAGTCGCAGTCAAATGGTAGTAAGGGTTGGGGTCTCTCAAAGGGTTCTCCCATTCACAGGTCTGGTGCCTCGGTTGGGAAATCTCAAACAGCCATGGGCTAAAATGGAGTTCCTCCGACATCGGCCTCTCTCTCTTGCCTTTCCAGTTCTTTCTGCCCATCAGGGACTCAGGATATCCAAACATCTCTCAAGAAAAACTGGCTGAAGCCACATGACCTTTTCTAAACCATTTTAGAAGTAAATCAGAATTACTTGTACCACACTCTTGTCATTGAAGGTCACAGGACCACTTGGGTTCAAGCAGAGGGAACATTGACTCTACTTTTTGAGGAGAAGATTGCAAAAGATTTTCTGCACATGTTTTAAGACCACCACAGTGGTCCGTTTGATAGCACTTTGAAATTTGTTAAGATTTGCTCATTGGCTTAGTTTACGGTCAATGGTTGTTTTGTTTGTGTGGTCTTAGTATTACAGTGTAGAGAATATGTGTGTTCTAATCAATGGATTCAGAAATCTACACATGATTATTAAAATGTTTCTATTCTACTTTTTCTTTCTTTTGTCTGCTCAACCTATCCAAAATTATGAGAAGTCTCTAGAAATCACCCACCATGATATTTGTCAACTTCTCCAATTGTACCAATTTTTGCTTTGTAGATTTTGAGGTTATTTTATTCAGGACACACAGCTTCAGAATCATTTTATTTTAGTCATTAAATGAACTTTTTTAGTGTTGGGTAGCAGCTCTCTTCACCACTTAGAGTTCTTTTTGAATTGTAGACTTTTATTTCTGTCTATGTAGCTACCCTAATTTTCTTTTGCTTAATATTTGCCCTGTGTATCTTTTCATATCCTAGTGGTTTTGACGTAGCTCAAGTTAATACATAGCTGGATTTTTATTTTTATCTTCGTTTATATTTTTATTGGAGACCAACATGATCTCTCAGGTTTGGCTTTTCAGTGGCAACTTGAGACCATTTATATTTATTATTATTACTCATAAATGCTGATCTATTTGGACATTTATGTGTATTTTTAATTTGACCTACTCTCTCCTATATCTTTGTCTTCTGCCTTTCTTACTTCAAAAATTTTAAATCTCTTTGTTTTCTTATTCCACATTTTCCCCCTACTAACTATTTCAGTTCTTTTAAAGATGATTCTTCAGGGGCACCTCAGTGGCTCAGTTGGTTGAGCATCCGACTTTGGCTCAGGTCATGATCTCACAGTTCATGAGTTCAAGCCCTACATCGGGCTCTGTGCTGATAGCTCAGAGCCTGGAGCCTGCTCCAGATTCTGTGTCTCCCTCTTTCTCTGCCCCTCCCCTGCTTGTGCTCTGTCTCTCTCTCTCTCTCTCTCTCTCTCTCTCTCTCAAAAAAAAAATAAACATAAAAAAATTTAAAGGTGATTCTTGAAATCTTGCTATGCATATTCAATAAACAAATACAAGCACCTTAGAATACCTTAATCATTTATTCCTGATTGTTATCCGTATAATTGTCTTTTTTAAGTCCCCCAAATCAGACATTATTATTATTATTATTATTATTATTATTATTATTATTTCTATTCTCTGCAGTTTTTTTCAACTTACCTGCATTTTACCAGTTTCTTTGCTCTCCATTCTCTCTTGACTCTCAACCTTTGAGATCATTTTTCCTTTTAAATATATCCTTCAAGATTTCCATTAGTAAAGTTGTACTGATTAGCGACTCCCTCTATTCTTAGTTATCTGAAACTGGCTTTCACATTCATTCTTCAGACTTCTTACACCCACCTTCTTACAGACTTCCTGGACACCCTCCTCCCCACCCCCAACTTGAAGATATTCCCAAGTTCTCTGGCTTGTGTTTTGCTGTTATAAAGTATGCCATCAATTTAACTGTCATTTTCCTCAGGTAATCTTTTCTCACCAGTGCTTTTAAGATTTCTTTTTTTCTTTCTGAAGTATTCTGTAGGTTCACTAAATGGCGCCTAGGTGTGGATTTCTTTGTATTTATTCTGCCTGGTACACTCTGCTTCCTGTACTTGTGGATTTATATCTTTCTTTGGTTCTGAAAAATCCTCAGCCACTACGAAAGTCTTTATATTAACTTCTTCTAGAACACCAAATTGTTTATACTTGACCTTATCATTCAATAGTCCATGTTCTGCTAAACCCTCTTTCATATATATATTTTAATAAGCTTTATATTTTCCAGAAGATATAGGTTCACAGCAAAATTGAGAGGAAGGTACAGAGTTTTCTCATTTAACCCCAACCCCTCCAACATATTTGTTTGTTTGCCTTTTATATCCAAGCTGTTTTATATTCCAGAAAAGGCAAAACCATGGACAGTAAAAAGATTAGTGGTTGCCAGGGGTTAGGAGGGAGGGAAGAATGAATATTAGGTGAAGAACAGAGGACTTAAAAAAAAATTTTTATGTTTATTTTTGAGAGAGAAAGACAGAGAATGAGAGGGGGAGGGGCAGAGAGAGAGAGAGAGGGAGACACAGAACCTGAAGCAGGCTCCAGGCTCTGAGCCATCAGCACAGAGCCCGATGCAGGGCCCGAACTTGTCAACCATGAGATCATGACCTGAGCCGAAGTCAGACTGAGCCACCCAGACACCCTGAAGAACAGAGGATTTTTAAGGCAGAGGATTTTTAAGGCAGTGAAACTACTCTGTATAATACTGTCATGGTAAATATGTGTCATGATACATTTGTCCAAACACATAGAATGTATAAGAAGAGTGAAGCCTCATGTAAACTATGGGCAGTGAGTGATTATGATGTGTCAGTGTAGGTTCATCCATTGTAGCAAGTGTACCACTCTGGCGGAGGGTGTTGATAATGCAAGAGGTTATGCTGGTTGGAGGCGACAGAAGGTGAAAGAAGAACATGCAACAAAATATCTTGTTCAATTATTGAATGTTATGGGAAATAAAATGTTTACCTAAGAGAACTGTGCAAATGTAGAATATTATTACATCTCAGACAGACTACATAATGACTTCGATGTAGTGGGGTGTGGTGCAAGAAAACAAGGCAGCCAGCACGTGTGTTTGTCACTTTTTATTAGTTTTGGTAGTTGTTCCAAAAGTGTGTCCCTGCAAGGAAAGGCTTGGATCCAGAGTGTTCTAAGAGTAATATGTTGGGATGGTGGCTGAGTATTCTTTTCTAATAATTACGATTGGTTTCTTCGAAGAGAGATTAAATGCATGGAAGTTGGAAAGCCACTCTTAGTGAAAAGTGTGAAAGAAATCACACAAATGGCGATACCAACCTTCCATCTTGAAAGTCCGGGGGGGATGATTACAATCCAAATATAAATGGCAAATCAGAGCAGTGACACAGGAGAAAAAGAGTTCATTTTTAAGAAAGTCATTTGAGTGAAGGCCCTTGCTGCATGGTCCAAATTTCATAAGCAAGTGTAGACACAACACCACATACCTTTTGAGGCCTCAGTGACAGTAGAGGAGGCTTGTCCAGAAAGGAGAAGAGCTTAACTTACGGATTTCTGAAAAGCGTGGTTCTGGCACGCACTTAGGAAACCCGAGAAACTGGCCCTTGAGGGGAAAGGGTTCTACCCTGTGGCAGGTACAGTCCTGGGATTTGCAATAGCACACTCAATGGACCACAGTTTGCTATTCTGAATTGCGGTGAGTCATGGTAACCTACAGAACAGATGCTTTTTCCTTTCCAACATTTTGTGTTTAATCAGTAGCGTTTTTAAATGCTGGATGTGTTTAGAACCTCATACAAGGAAGTGAAAATGAACATAAATACAGTGTTACACCGTAGTTCAAGACAAACTAGAACCTAAATCTGGGGGGACCTGAGAGAACTTCTGGTGCAATCCCTTCATTTTACAGTTGAGTAAAGGGGAGACCTGAAATAGTGCTCCCCACTCACATAGTTTGACTTTAAAGCCCTGGTCATAATCGTCATTGCAAAGAGAACCAGATTCAAGTTCTTGCTTCCCTAATTATTAGAAGTATGAAATCAAGCGAGCTATGTAACCTCTCTAAGTTGAATTCCTTATCTGTAATAATAATGTTTACCTCCAAATTGTATTGTATCTAAAACTTAAAATCCTGAGTTAAATGATCCAGCATCCTTGTTCTGTCATGTAAATTATACCTATTTTTATTTATAGATAATTAATATGTAGTATATTATATATCATATATTTTGTGGTATTTTAAATAAACCAAGAATAAAGAGATATTATTATGTGAGCAACTCAAGGCCATGGATAGTATCTATGACCAGGTTAGGAACATGATTTATATCAGATCTCTTCCCTAGTCTACACATGCATAGACCTTAGGATCCTCACGGATTCATTTTTTTAAATTTAGATCTGGAGAACTCAGTCCTGAAATTAAGTAGGCTTTTCTGATTTTTTTTTTTTTTTTTTTGCCTTTTATATGTTTTGTCAGCTTACCCCAAAATGGCAATAATCAGTACAGAAGTAGTTTGTTCAACAATAAAACATTTGTATTAGAGACATCCAATCTTGTCTATTCTCTCCCAACAAGTCTTCAAACATCACTCTTCCCCCCCGTTCATGAGTCTTATTGCCAGGTCTCCTTTTAAAAATGTATAATTCGTTCCCTTGCAATTCGCCCCAAAATGCATCTTAATTCAACTGAATCCATATCAGATAATTGACCGAATCGGTTATGCATGGAAAGCCAAGCCTGACGACAAACCGCAGCCCCATTCTCCTGTCGCCTGTTAAAGTAAGTTAATGATCTGGAGCTGTGTAGGGGTTTCCAGAAATAACACTGTAATGACCAACATGCTGTAGTTAGCAGCTAAGGAAAAGAACCGTTTATTTTTTTCAGGCATTGCTCAAACCCATGCCATAGTATCACTATCGGAGGACCCAGTCTACTGTGAAGAAACAGCAACACATGACAACTCAGATGAACGCAAAGCATCTCCTTAGTGGGAACAAACTCATCAGTGATTTCACTCAACTTTTCAAAACTATGGCTGAGAATCTTCTTTGAGCGCATGCTTTAGAATGACATCTGGATATGGATTTAAAAGTCAAAGTAGGAGGAACCACATAAACGGCTCCTTTACTATTTAAAATTTTAATTTTGAGTGTAGTTGATACACAATATTACATTGGTTTTAGGTGCACAACATAATGATTCCACTTCTCTCTATCTTACGCTATGCTCACCACAAGCGTAGCTACGACGTGTCACCATACAATGCTAGTACAATATCATATTGACTGTATTCCCTTTTATTCCCATGACTTCCTCATTCTGTAACTGGAAGCCTGTGTCTCCCTTTCCCCTTCACCCGTTTTACCCATTCCCCACCCCCTCCCTCTGACAACCATCCGTTTGTTTTCTGTATTTATAGGTCTGCTTGTTTGTTTGTTTGTTTTGTTTTTTTAGATTCGACATATGAGTGCAATCATAGGGTATTCTCTTTCTCTGACTTATTTTACTTAGCATAATGCCCTTTAGGTCCATTCATGGCAAGATCTCATCCTTTTTTTACGGCTGCTCGATACACTATTATATATTTTATACACACACATACACACACCTGCCCCATACCTTCTTTATCCATCCATCTATTGATGGACACTTAGGTTGCTTCCATATCTTGGCTATTATAAATAACGCTGCAGTAAACACTGAGGTGCATATATTGTGTTAAGTTGGTATTTTGTTCTCTTTGGGTAAATACCCAGTAGTGATATTACTGAATTATATGGTATTTCTGGGTTTTTTTTTTTTTCAAAGGAACTTCCATACTGTTTTCCACAGTGGCTGTACCAATTTGCATTCCCACTAACAACTCGTGACAGTTCTTTTTTCGTCACATCCTCGTCAACACTTGTTATTTCTTGTCTTTTTGATTTTAGCCATTCTGACAGGTGTGAGATGATATCTCATGGTGTTTTTGATTTGCATTTCCCCAATGATTAGTGATGTGGAGCATCTTTTCATGTGTTTGTTGGCCATCTGTATGTCTTCTTTGGAAAAGTGTCTATGCAGATCCTCTGCCCATTTTTTAATCAGGTTGTTTGGAGGTGTTTTGGTGTTGAATTGTATAAGTTCTTTATATATTTTGGCTATTAGCTCCTTATTAGATATATCGTTTGTAAATACCTTCTTCCATTCAGTAGGTTGTCTCTTTATTTCATTGATGGTTTCCTTCACTGTGCAAAAGCTTTTTATTTTGATGTCGTCCCACTAGCTTATTTTTGCTTTTGTTTCCCTTGCCTTGGTAGGCTCATGTAGAAAACTGTTGCTAACACTAATGTCAGAAATTACTGCCTGTGTTCTAGGATTATGTGTTCAGGTTTCACATTAGGTCTTTAGTCTATTTTGAGCTTATTTTTGTCTATGGTGTTAGAAAGTGGTCCAGTTTCATTCTCTTGCATGTAGTTGTCCAACTTTCCCACCACCATTTATTGGAAAGACGGTCTTTTCCTCATTGTGTATTCTTGCTCCTTTGTCATAGATTAATTGACCATGTAAGCGTGGGTTTATTTCTGGGTTCTCTCTTCTATTCCATTGGTCTGTGTTTATTTTTTTGCTGGTCCCATGCTGTTTGATCACTACATCTTTGTAGTACATCTTAAAATCTGGGATTGTGATACCTTCAACTTTGTTCTTCTTTCTCAAGATTGCTTTGGTTTTTCGGGGTCTTTTATGGTTCCACACAAATTTTAGTATTATTTGTTCTAGTCTTGTGAAAAGCGCTGTTGGTAGTTTGATAGGGATTGCATTAAATCTGTAGAGTGCTTTGGGTAGTATGGACATTTTAACAATATTAATTCTTCCAATCCATAGCCTGGAATATCTTTCCAATAAATGGTTCCTTTGAACAAGATGGTAGAGATCAATACTAAAAATAGTTTTTTGCCCACAAAGCTAAAAGCTAAAATGACCATACTGGTGTTGTACTTAGTTCCAGAAAAGTTCTTGGATGTCCCAAGATTTTTTTTATTAGTAGATACATATGTACACACACACACACACACACACACTGCACTTAGAGAGAAGTTGAAAGTCAAAAAGTTTCTCAAAAATTCAATGCCCCTAGGTCTCCATCTGGTACCCTGACCCTGACCCTGCTACCTTTTTTGCAGAGGCTTTGATGGAGTCTCATTCTATGCAAGACAGCTCTATGTGATGTTAGGGCAGATAGAAAAATCAAATAAGACAGCTAGAATATTTGAGTAAGACATGAAACCTATAATTAAAAATAAAGCAAAATATCTCAGACATTAAATGACCTTGTTTTGCAAATTGATTTTGTGTCAGCATTTCTGGCTTCAAATTGTATAGAGGAAACTACTTAAGTAAACGCCTAGTTAATAATTGAAAAAAACAAATAAGTAAGACCTTTGAATTCTGTTTGAATCTTGTTAATTTTTCTGAGTATCATAAATAAACAAGCTTAAAAGGCAGATGAGAAACTAGTAAAAATATTTTTATAATAAATTACAAATGGTTAATGTTCCTAATATATAAGTAATATTTTTAAATCAGTAACAAAAGACAAAATGCTTCATCGAACAAGAAAGAACTATAGGACTAAATAGGCAATTTTAAAAAATACAACTAGTTAATAAATATGAAAACATTCAACCAGTGTATCAAAAGGACCAGAAACAAGAGAATAGATGCTGTATGATTTCACTTGCGCTTTTTTGTTTGTTTTTTGTTTTGTTTTGTTTTGCTTTGTTTTGTTTTGTTGAGAGACAGAGAGAGCAAGCAGGGAAGGGGCAGAAAGACAGGGAGAGAGAGAATCCCAAACAGCCTCCACACTGTCAGCGCAGAGCCTGATGTGGGGCTCAAGTTTACCAACTGTGAGATAATGACCTGAGCTGAAACCAAGAGTTAGACGCTTAAACTACTGAGCCACCCAGGTACCCCTGTGTGATTTCACTTACATAAGGTGCTTGGAATAGTCCAGTTGCTAGAGACAGCAAGTAGAACCCTGTCCCAAAGGGCTGGGGGTGGGGGAGCAGACCGGGGACTTGTTGTTAAAGAAATACAAAGTTTCAGTTGGGGAAGATGAGAAAATTCTGGAGAGGGATAGTGGTGATAGTTACACAACATTAATGGACGTAATGCTGCTAAACTATACATTTAATAATGGCTAAAGTGGTATATTTTACTACAGTAAAGCAAATTCAGCCAGTTTAGTATGCAAAAAAATGTAGACTTAAACAGTAATGAGATAATACCTTTTTGCTCATTAACATAGCAGTAGGAATGGAAATTATAGTGCTGGCAATACTTAAGTGGAGAGAAATGGGAACATTCAAACACTGGTAAAATGTAAGATAGGCACAAAGTTTCTGGATGACAGTTTAGAAATATGTATCAAATGTCCCAATACCCTGCAGCCTCTTAGTTCAAAGTACATAAGTGAATTTTCTTAAAGAAATTATCATTCTTGCTCTTTTGAAATTTCTTATACAAGAATGTGCAGCAAATAAAATGCTGAAACATTTATTTGCTTATTTTTTTTTATTTTATATTATTTTATTTAATTATTATTATTATTTTTACATTTGTTTATTTTTGGGATACAGAGCACAAGTTGGGAGGGGCAGAGAGAGAAGGAGACAGAATCTAAAGTAGGCTCCAGGTTCTGAGCTGTCAGCACAGAGCTCAATGCCAGGCTTGAACCCGCAAACTACAAGATCATGGCCTGAGCTGGAGTCAGACACTTAACTGACTGACCCACCCAGGTGCCCCTATTTTTTATTTGAGAGAGATAGAGAGAGAGAGAGAGCAAGCAGGGGGAGAGGGACAGAGGGAGAGAGAGAGAGAGAGAGAGAGAGAATCTTAACCAGGCCACATGCTCAGTGCAGAGCCCAACATGGGGCTCGATCCCACAACCCTGGGATCATGACCTCATGAGTCAGATGCTCAACCAACTGAGCCACCCAGGCACCCCAACATTGATTAACTGATTTGTGGAGAAACCCATAAGATAGAATATGAAGCAACTATAAACAGTCACATTCTTCAGGTATAGTAAATGAAATAAGATATTACAAAACAATATCAACTATGATCCCAATTTTATACAACAAAATATCTGTACTTAAAAACCTGATTGGGAGGATAGACATAAAAATGGAATACAGAGGGGCGCCTGGGTGGCTCAGTCGGTTAAGCATCTGACTTCAGCTCAGGTCATGATGTAGCGGTCCGTGAGTTCAAGCCCCACATCAGGCTCTGTGCTGACAGCTCAGAGCCTGAAGCCTGTTTCAAATTCTGTGTCTCCCTCTCTCTCTGACTCTCCCATGTTCATGCTGTCTCTCCCTGTCTCAAAAATAAATAAACGTTAAAAAAAAATTTTTTAAAAAACGGAATACAGATGTCTGCAATTATCTCTGGTAGTGCAATTATGAGAAGGTTAACTTTTTTCTTTATGCTTTTCCATGTTTTCTAACCTTTCTAGCAATGGATATTTTATAATCGTAAAATTTAAATAATAAGAAAGCAAAGGATTAAATATTATTAGTACACACAAAATAATGTCCATCCTGAGCTTTCAATGAATTATTTGCCTCCAGCCCCCAAACACTATTAAATGTCCGAAAAGACAAAGAATCAAAGGACGCCATTAAAATTGGCTAATTCAGGGGCGCCAGGGTGGGTCAGTCTGTTAAGCATCCAACTCTTGATTTTGGCTCAGGTCCAAATCTCAGGGTTTCCTGAGTTCGAGCCCCTCTCTGGCTCTCTCAAAATAAATAAACATTAAAAAATTAAAATAAAATTGGCTAATTCGATGGAAAAGTAGCCCAGTTTCTTTCATGGAGGCAATTTCTACTTTTTTTTTTTTTTAAATACTTATTTTTTGAGAGAAAGAGAGAGAGAGACAGAGTGTGAGTCGGGGAGGGGCAGAGAGAGAGGGACACACAGAATCCGGAGCAGGCTCCAGGCTCTGAGTTGTCCACATAGAGCCCCACGTGGGGCTCCAACTCATGAACCGTGAGATCGTGACCTGAGCCCAAGTCAGTTACTTAACCGACTGAGCCACCCAGGCGCCCTGGCAATTTCTATTTTGTATTAGCTTGGTCTTTGTGTCTTCAGAGCACACATGAAAGAATCAGAGCAGTCATTGGCGAAGACCAAATGGAAGTTGGGAGGGGCAAGAGCTCTGACTTGGTGCCAGTACCCTCTGGGCTCCCTCCTTCCCTGCATGCTGAGCCCCGAGGCCTTGGGCTAATCGTGTACCTGAGCTGCTAAATGAAATTGTCTTTAAGAGGAAACTCTACCGTAAATATTGTAATTATCTCAGGAAAGAGTGTCCGTTGATTTATCAAATCAGGATTGAGATTTCAGTATATTCAGACCCTCCACTGAACTATTACAGAACTGTATCTGTACCTACTTTGCACCTAAGAGTTTGCTCCTCCAAGCCCTCTCTGCATGTTCTTTTGTTGTTGTTATTTACTGAACAACATTTAATGAATGAATGAATTTAACGAACGACAACGATTATGGAGACATAATCGACATATAACATTAATTTCAGAGTTGAAATATTATATATACATATATATTATTACAAATTATTATATATATTATATTATAAGTTATTACATATATTATTCTAAATACATGATTATCAAAATTATGTTATTATTATAATATAAATTTATATTATTACATATAAATATTATATATACATGTATATATATGTATATATTGCAAAATGATCACCACAGTAAATCTAGTTCAAATTGGTCACCACACATAGTTACAAACTGTTTTTTCTTGTGATGAGAACTTTTCAGATCTACTCTCTTAACAGTTTACAGATACCTAGTACAGTGGCTTCAGTCGTCATGCTGTATACTCCATCCCCAGGATGTATTGATTCATGTTCATTTTTGCTTCACCAGCACACTGCCTTTTCCGAGGTCTAATAAATAATTGTTGGATGATGAAAGCACTATGCCAGGCTGGTTCATATGGGATTTAAGTGATTATCTCAAAAGTAGATTTATCTTACATTTATGCATGAACAAGGGACTCCCCGCTCCTCTAAAAATATCACTGGTAGACTAGGTCACCTTCCCCATATTTTAAACTTTTAAGTTGTTCAGAAGACATAATCGAAAAAGGTCTGACTGAACAAGAGAGCTACTCTAAATAAAATTTAAAGGGGGTGAATCTATTTCACTGACTAGCCCTCTCTTTTCCTCTTCTTTCCCCACCTGATACCTCCAGCATTGGGGTTTTAAACACTTTTTTTTTTTTAATTAAAAAAATTTTTTTAATCTTGATTTATCTTTGAGAGAGAAGGAGAGACCGAGCACGAGCAGGGGAGAGGCAGAGAGAGGGAGACTACCTGAGAGAGAGAGAGAGAGACAGAATCTGAAGCAGGCTCCAGGCTCCGAGCTGACCCAGGGCTCGAACTCATGAACTGTGAGATCATGACCTGAGCCAAAGTCAGACGCTTAACTGACTGAGCCACCGAGTTGCCCCTTACACACTTCTGAAAAGGTTAAATACCAGGGTGGACAGTGGGGGAAGAACCCAGACTTGGCCATGGAAACTTAAACATAAGTGTGTATTTTAAGGACAATCATTAAATTTCAAATTTAATTATTTCTCTTTTTAAAAAAAAAAATTTATTAGTTTTCTTTATTTTTGAGAGGCAGAGAGAGACAGAGCACATGTGGGGGAGGGGCAGAGAGAGAGGGAGACACAGAATGAGAAGCAGACTCCAGGCTCTGAGCTGTTAGCACACAGCCCGACGCAGGGCTGGAACTCAAGAACCCCGTGAGATCAAGACTTGAGCCAAAGTCGGCCGCTCAACCAAAAGAGCCACCCAGGCGCCCCTTTAGTTATTTCTCTTAATCGAATACTGTTTAAAAATTATTTCCAAAACTTTCTATTATTTGTCATATTTCCTTTGAACATTACAAATAATTTCTTTCCACACTGATTTCACAATGCCCCATTGAACACAAATTATATTACAACATTTTCCAAACTCAGGCAGCTTTGAGTTCCTGTGGGAGAGAAATAAATTTCCAAAGACACTGCTTGCTTCATATCACTAGAGCAGAGGTTTAAACCAGTTGCCCTGGAGCTAAATGAAGCTCAAAGTTGCAATTACTTGGAATTAGTTTAGATTTTTAAGTAGTTGCCATCATCTAAAAATTGGGAGGCTTGAAATAAAATTATAGAAAGCTAGGAGGCTCTTGAAAAATCTTTAAACCCAGAACCATGGGGTAGCTGTGTTAGCACAGGCCAACAATCAAGTGAGCCTGAGTGATCCTGCCCCCTTGGGGAGAGCTGGGTTCCCCAGGTCTCCCCACCCCACTGTGGCTTGCTTTCCTCACCAGTGTTATCTGCCTGAGTGTCTGTAGACATTTGAGTTTTTTTTTTAAAAAATGCATTATACTGGCAGAAAATGCTAGAGGATGTCCTTGGGCAATATCAATGGTATCTAATCTTAATCATTAATATAGAGTAGGAGCCAGAGTCACTTAGCTTTCTGTCATTTAGGATGTGATTTTTCTTGCCTTGATAACACACAGTGGAATGTGAAAACATCCACACGATAGGATATCCCAGTGAACAGCTTCCATGAACCTGATGACCAAACTCAGAACACGGCAGCAAGTAAACAGCACAGGCCCTTGTTCTTGTGTCGAATTGCGGCAACAAAACCTGGTGTAATTTGTGATGTTTTTTTCTTGTCATGGGTTGAAGGGGTTTGGGAGGACAATAGACTGCTGGTGGGGAAAATGGGCCACTTAATCCCTGCCTCTCAGAGTCCAGTGTTTCAATACCCAATGTCAGTTAACACAACTTAGCCAACAAGCCTAGTCTACTGTCATCTGCCTACAACAGAAGAAATGAAACGTGGGGTGATGAGTTGAAGGCTAAATGAAGGGGAAGGAGTCGGCACTGTCCCAGGGACCCTCTTTCATCTGGTAAAGCACCGCTGTTTGTTGATAGTCTTAATGACTTTTCCACTCCTTCCTTCCCCTACTTTGTAGAGGTGCCTTAGATTCATCAAGGTTAAAGTCAAGATCTCATTTTGTTTTGTTTTAGTCTTCTCCTGGATGACTATTTAAATAGAAACCTCATGTTTCTGTTTGATGTGCCCCCTTAGTAATAGTAAGAATAATGACTAACATCACCAAGTGCTTATTATGTGCTGAGCACTTAGGTGCATTACCCTATTCAATCCTCATTAAAAACCTCAGAAGATAGGCACTAGTTCAACCTCCTTTCTTAAAGATGAAGATACTGAAGTTTGAGAGGCAATATAATGTATTCCTCACTTGGCTATTAAGTGGCCCGACCAGAAAAGTCCTGCTTTCAGCCACTGTTGTACAGGTTAAGCAGCCTTCAAAATGTAGCACATCCATTTCTATCAAGAGTAAGAATTAAAACGATGAAAAGTGGGATTTGGCTCAGGACACAGGCTGTGGATAAACCAAAGAATGGAAGAAGGTGAAGAGATTCAGGGAAGGCCACATGCAAAACAAAAAAATACCTCACCAAGGATAATGTTTTTGGAGTTATTAGTAGTATTAGATGATGAGAAATCCATGTTGCAGGAACCTCTAGAGAAATGTGATGAAATTAGAGAAGATCCAGAGAAGACATCATCAATAATCAAGGAGAAAGGAATGGAGTTTGAGCAAGAAGAGGTGAAAAGATTAGCGTGTTTTATTCTCAAATACTTAGTGGGGGTAGTTGTATAGGGATTGCACAAACTCCCAGAAACCTAATTAAATTGAATGTAACTTCACCCAACTACTAGTAAACATGAAGAAATTATTCTGAGAGTTAATATGCTTTGGGGGAGATGCTTTGAATATCTGTATTTTTAGAGTCTGGATTTTTAATAAATAAGGGAAATTAGCATGTTTAGGAGGTATATTCCTATTTTCTAAGTTTAAAGTACACACTACTGCCTGAGTGGTCTTTTCAAAATTGCAGGTCTGGCCAGGAGATGCCTTCATCCATTAAAATGGCTTCTCACTATCAATAACTGGAAAGGATAAAACAATCCTTAACACAGTCACGCAGGGAATTGAAAAGTTCTTGCCCTTACTTTTCCAGCCTCCCCTGGAATCACACTCCACCTTGCTGGCAACTGTGGGCATTTTGACGGTTCCCCCAGCATCCAAACTTCAGAGGGCAGCTCTTCTTGCCTTCTCGGACTCTACTTTCTGGACATTCACAGCACCTCTTTTTCACATGCCCCCTTGATGCTTCCCCACCAGATGTAAACTCTGAGCAGGCAGAGGTGGGCAGACCCTTGCCTACTTTGGTGTCCCCAGCAGTTGTTAAGTAGGTAAAAGCCCTAGAAATATCTGTTGAATAGAAACCCAAACCTGCAAGGCCACTCTCCAGAGCCAGCATTCTGATTTGGGTACATTAGAGAGCCAGTGGTAGAATTAGCATTTTTATTGCTTTTTAAAAAACTGGAGTGAAAAAGTGTCTTCTGTATGTCTTCTGTATTTTAAACCATAATTAAGACAGACTAGTCTCCCATTTGCATTTAACCCTATTTAAAGAGACCTTCCCACAACTCCTCTCTCCCCTCCCCTCCTTTATGTATCTCCATCCAAGACACTATTAAATATTTCATTTATTTGCTTCATTTATTGTGCATCTTCCCCACTAGGAAGTAAATTTTAGTAGGGAAGAGAAGTTTCTCTTTTTTGGTCACTGCCATAGTTCCAGAGCCTGGAACAATGTTTGGCACATAATAAATGCTCTTGATTTATTTGTTGAATGAATGAGTTTAATAGTTTTCTTTGACCAGAGGTAATAGAAAGCACCAATTAGCCCCAAAGTAATGCAACCCCAGTCTGAATTTTTAAATATCTTTCAGAGGTTGTATTCACTTGTGATCTTTAAAAATGAGGCTTTCCATTATATCAGGGGCCCTCATATTACAGTGTATCAGAATCACCGAAGGATTTGTAAAAGTGCAGATTATCACCATCGGAAATTATTCTCTGGTGGGGCTCCTGGGTGGCCCAGTTGGTTGAACGCCAACCTCAGCTCAGGTCACGATCTCACAGTTCATGAGTTCGAGCCCTGCGTCAGGCTCCGTGCTGACAGCTCAGAGGCTGGAGCCTGCTTCGGACTCTGTGTCTTCCTCTCTCTGTGTGCCTCCCCAATCATGCTCTGTCTCTCTCTCTCTCAAAAATAAATAAATATTTTTTAAAAATGATTCTCTAGTATATTCGACTGGTCCTACCAGTTAGTTACAGGAGGTGCACTGGGTTGAGGCCCAAGGTCCATAGTTTGGAAGACACTGTGTACACAATAGACTCAACACGTGCTGAGTAAAAACCCAATCCCTCTGTAGAGCGGTGATAATTACTTACACTTGTCCTGTACCCCTGCAAGCTTTCGCAATGAATGATGACTGTCCAAGGGACAGGTATTCTTCTTCCCATTCTAGATTCATCCCTACCTCCCTGATTCCCCTCCTTTGTGCAAATTTAGGCGGTTCCCGCATAATGTAAGGCAGAATCATAGAGATAATTTTAAGTGTGCAAAGCCAACAAAAAAAAGAGGGAAAGTGCGCGATATCGCAGAGTCCAGCTCACGCTTCCCCCCACCGCAAGTAAATGCCTCGAGGCTACAGCCTTTGCCTTCACCCCGGGGGCCCACAATTGAACAGTTCGGGAAGCCTCCCCCTGCAGACGTGGAGGCCAGAGGAAAACATTCCAGCCCCGGGCCGTGGAGGCGCGGGGGCGGGGCCGAGGGGGCGGGGTCAGCGGACGGCCAGAGGCTGTGGCTGGCTCTCCTGCTGCCTGGAGGAGGTGACGGGCGGAGCAACAAGGGGCGGGGTCTGGGGCGGGGCCTCGGACTGAGAACCGTCAGAAGCTGCGGCCCACTACTTAGGAGGCGCGGAGGAGGCCACGCTACCCAGCCTAGACCCTCCCCTCGGGGGCGGGCCCTGCGGGAGGGCGCGGCCGGAGAGGCGCGCGGGAGGCAGAGCGCTCCAGCAGCTGGAGCGAAGGCGCTTAGCTCCTGACCCGGCCATGGCCGAAGTTCTCCTCAACAGGAGCAACCGCTCCCGTGCTTCTTGCCCCTCTCCCTGAGCTCTCTCTCCCTTTGACCTCTGGAAAACGCCGAGTTCTTTCTGGGGCCGTGGCGAGGGGTGCGGAGCGGCGAGCAAGGATGCGCTAAGAACCGCCAGCGCGCGTGTCTCGGGTGCCGCCGTGGGTGGAGGCGCGGGAGTTGAGCTGCCTCGACTTCCCCACCGCGCTCCCGCAACCCCCCGCCGCTGTTGATGTGCAGGGAGAAGCCGGACATCATGATCCTAACACGTAAGCTAGACTTGTGCCTTGCCGTCGGGCCAGCTGCGGGAGCCAGCTGCGGAGGGGACTCGCCGCGGAGGAAATGTCACCCCGCCTTGTCAAGTCGGTGCCTGTCGTTCTGTGCTTTTAAACGGCTTTCCGAGGAAGCTCGGGACCGAGTCGCCCAAATTTCTCGGAGTGGAGGAGGTGGAGTGTGGGAAAAACGAGCGTCATGGTTTGGGGAGGGAGGTCTTAATTTCGGGTAATGACTCCTGGCAACTCACTGCTACGGGGTCACGGGACGGCGCGCCCGGTGGGCTCCTGGAAGGGCTGGGGGCCGGGGGCAACCGCGACTAATGAACTGAAGCCCACGCTAACTTCCCGCTGGGGCTGCGGGTGCACACCCGGAGGGGGGCACACGGAGGGCCGGCTGCCAGCCCGGCCGCGCCGGCGGCCCTGCTCTAAGTCCCAGGCGAAGGGCTCTGGTTCCCAGAGGCGCTGCGCGACCGCCTTTCCGGGGACGTTCGGGGCTCCGTGACTACAGCCCTTCACTATGCAAGTCCGAAATCGGTGTGGACTCCCTGAGAGTTTATTATTTGGGGATGTTCAGGCTGCAGTGACCCTTGAAAATGGTTGTTTTTTTTTTAACTGCTTGAAAGTAAATTGAGGAAAAATTATTGTTCTAATTTCAAACGGTTTTTGCTCAAATATTTTCAATGCTGGAAAGTAATTCAGACTTAGAAAGGGTTTTGGTGGCTGCTGGCCCCTGGAGAGGGTTGCAAGCCCCTTGGCTTACGTGTGAGGGGCGCCTGCTGGGAAGGTTGCCGGGTGCCTTCACGTGCTGGCGCGTTGAATCGGGTTTCCTAAAATGCGGGGTGGAGATGCCCACGCCCTTGTCTCCGGAGGAGGCGCCAGCGCGGGGCGAGTCCCTGGGCCGGCGAGAGGAAGGAAGGAAGCACGCCCGACTTTTTGCGTAGCGAAGTCACGGCCTTTGGGAACGCTGCCCCACGCTGCCTCTGTGTCCCTGTCCCCATCTCCGACGTCACCGGCTGAGACTTTGATCCTTCCGAAGGAGTTTCTCCCCTGGCCACAGCAAATTGGCCCTGCCACGTGTAATTTGCAGATTATGCAAATCCGCTCATTTTTCCAGCGTACATCCCCTGTTGCGTGCGAGGGGAATCAAAACAGACCAGGGTGAGCCTGGCGAAGTAGGAGCCCTAGGTCCGCAGCCTGCTCGCTGGGCGCATCTGGGAAGTGTTGAGACCTCTCTGCACCTCCTTCGTCTGCATCTCAGGGGTAATAACTGTATTTACCACGCGAGAAGGTTGTGGGGATCAAATGAGCTAATACAAGCGTTTAGTACCGTGCCTGGTATTGATGGTTCACAAATACCCAATTTGTGCTGATCACTGTGGAAGGAAACGCCTGCATATAGTTATTAATCTGCACCTCGGCGAAGAAAACCTTGCCTCACCCTAGTGTTGAGTGAGCCTCTTTACACCCAACATAGCAAAGGGTTCATTCTCAGGATTCGGAAGCTCTTTCGGCCCTCGTTGGTGCGGTGGAGCAAAGCAGCCTAGGCACAGCCCTCCATCCACTACAGAAAGATTCGTGAGGGTGGCATGTATGACGCATTTGGGTAGAAAAAAATCACAGCTGTGGTGAAGGTAGAATACTGAGTCTCAGATTACATTTTTTTTTTCCAAACTCTGTTTGCCGAAGGGATGAGGGAAAATAATAGCCCAGCAGAACTCTGAATGTAAATCTATCAGCAGCTCCAAGAGGTTGACTAATTCGGCATCCATCTGGACTGCAGGCTGGTCCTCCACAGAGATAATTTGCAGACCATAAGTGTGGAATTAATGGAGGCACCCAGTGCCATCTTGGCTTGCAGACTGCAGCAGATGGCCAGAGGGGTGCCCTGAAAGTCAACAGCCCCCCTAATAGAAGAACTGAAGTCCCGGGGAATGAGTGTCAAATAGCTAGCAGATGTGCGTTCAGAAGTTATTTCAAGACATTTTCTGAGAAAATGTTGGCAATTGCATGTATTAACTTTTTATTGTGGCACGCCAGATTTACAGCGTGGCCCGAGCCTGGCTGCATATTTTTTTCATTAGCCCTACTGTTCAGTGTTTAAAATGAAGCACAGCAGACGGACTTTCTCTCCCAGCTGCTCTAAAAGTTTGCTTTTGACCAAAAGAATAAAAATAAAAAAAGAGATTTTATTTTACTTCTAGCCGAGTGACACCTTACACACCAAGCTGGCCAGAAACTCAAGAACAGGGACTGACTTTGTTTCCTGACTCCACGGGATCAAAATAAGTAGCTTCCCACTTGAATCTTTCCCTAGAGTGGATGAGAAATATGGTTTCAGTGACTTAATCTGTGACTTTAACTTACCAATTTTAGATCTTATGAGAAACACCACTTACTCCTTCAGAGTGAAAAGGTCGAACGGTTAAGCAATTGACTATGGCCAATTGAAGGCAGCGTTCCAGGTTTTCATCCATTAGGTCAGCCAGAGGATTTTCCTAGACTTGTGGAGGGAAGGTGAGAGGCCAATTGCCCTTTAACCTAAAGCCTTTTTTTTGTTTCTTATTTTGTTATTGTTCAATACTATAGTTCAAAGAACTAAGCAAAATTTAAGGGTGTTTTTCCATTAAAAAGGGATATTTGGTTGCTTTTGGAAAATATACCAGATTAATAGGAAAACATGTTACGATTAAACGAGTTATGACTGTAAAGTGAGTGAAAAAATGTATGTAGTACTTAAACTCTTAACCAGCGTGGGGCTTAGAGGGGATATGGGAGGCCGCATGAAGATGCCCTCCAGTCAGAGTCTTGGTGGGATTCCAAGAGGTGGTTTGAAATACAAAAATAAGTACTTGAATTTCCCTTGGTGTCCCTGTGGAGATTTTAAGCCATGATGCAATGTTAACATGAGAGTGGTTATTTTTATGACCGAGGCAGGTAAATATGCTATTTGAAAATATTCAGGAAAGGGCGATTTGGTCCAGAAGAATGGGGGCATCCAAAGTACAGTGGGTGAAGTGAATCGTGCATTTTTGAAGAGAGCCTTGTGCTGGACAGGATGGTCCAGTATTGTAAACATGAGTTTCTCATGCTTAACTCTCCTTCCTAGCAACAGGAAGACGGAAATGAGGCCATGCAAAAAAAAAAAAAAAAAAAAAAAAAAAGCCCCTGAAGGGCTCCAGACAATACTTGACCCACCCTAGCATTTTCCCTGTACAGCCAGAAGACTTGCAAAAGTAAAAATAACTTCAGATGTTTCCCCTTCCTCTCTGGATATTGCCAGATCACTAAAGACCGAATTCTTAGAGCTTTAGAACACCAGAGTCAAACCTGGCCCCGAAGTGTAATGGACATCAAGGCTCACGTCATGCCAAGCCTGTTCTCAAAATTATAAAGCAGACCTGGGGAGAAAGGTGATCTTGATTTTTTGTTCGCATAGTTCAGTGATTAGAAGTCTAAGAGTTGGGATCCAGTAGAGGAGAGAATTTAATTTCTAAACATGGTGATTCCCGAGTTTCATCGAGTGCTCATTTTAACAGGATTTGTCCTTAAACTCTGGAGTTGTGGGGATACCATGCAAAGGAATGATGTGCATGGCATTTAGGACCTCAAAAGTGGTTAGGACCTAGCAAGTGGTTCCTTGATGTGGTTATCAGGGGGAACTAATGCCCAACCATAAAGCGTTAATATCCAAACACTGGGTCCTCAAAAAGCGCGGTCCCCAGTTCCTCTTGTGAAATTAAGAGGAAAATGCTTTTCTGGAGCGGTGTTCACAATTGTCCTTCTATCAGGAATTCCGAGACTTGTGGGTCATTCCTTTTTTAAGAAAGACAGTGCTGTAAGATTAAAATTTGCTTTATGGGAGTGGGTTGCTGGTAGGAGTGCAATCAGTGGTGTTTTCTTTCAACCTCAAATTAGTCAGAAATCTAATTAATGGAAAGGGGGGAAGATTCCCAGCCGAGAAGGGCTCTTCCTGTCTGTCTGCCCTTTTCCTTGTGCGATCCTGTGTTGTTGTTAAGGATTATCATGATCAATGATAAGGAGTAGGGAGTGGTCCTACTGGGGATTCTTTAATTAGGTCTACTCTTGTCTTAACTTTTTTTTCACTATACCTTCCTTGCTGTGGTGCACGGGAAGAAAGGCTTGCGTGTATATTAGTGTGTATAGTCTTATCGTCTCTCACAAGGAATAGTCACCCTTCTCTAGTATGAACACTCCTTTTTAATTTTTGTAAAAAACCCACAGACTTTTGACAGGAGGGTAATAATATTATAGAAGCTAAAATTTCTCACGTACTTTGCCCTTATTGCACGTTTAACCTTCACCTCGGCGGCTCCAGAAAGACCCATGTGATTATTCCCCTTTTACAGATGAGGAATCCGAGGCTCGGGAGAGTTCCATTCCTTGCGGAAGGTCGCTGGCTGTACGTGGCAGAGCTAGGATTCCAACCAGGTGTGCATGGCTGTCACGTGCAATTTAGGGAGATATGCTTGGCTTGAGTTGATTCAGTTTAGGAAACAGTATTTGGTGGCTGTGTAGAGCCTTGCAGGTACTTTGCAGTGTCCTAAGGGACTCACACAGGGCTGTAATCTTAGGGTCCAAAGTTGACAAATTAGTGGTTTCTGTGTTCCCCCCCTCTGGGGCGCAGTGAATGGAGACTTGAGCCTTTGTCTTTAACATTTGGGGAAGGAATCTGGGATTCCATTTTCTAGCTTCCATGGACTATAGTGAATAATGCTCTCTTCAGGGAAAGTATTTTAAAATAATATTTCTAAGGGAAAATTCTCTTCCAGATGTCAGTGAAAACATTTGAGTAGCATCTTGAAAATGACTGCCTATTAAGAGATAATGTTGTTGGAAATGTCCTTGCTAGCATTAAAGCGGGAATTGAGGGAAATGATTTCTCTTAGGCATTCATCCTTGTTTTTTTTTGTTTTTTTTTTTTATTTTGCTGCTGAACTGAGTGTCATAGTAGAAAGTATACTCCCTTTCCATTCATATAAACCTCTGCTTGGTGGCCTTTTCATGTCTTACCCCCCTCCTGTCCCCAGGAGGAAAATCAAAAACGAACTGAAGGCTGAGGTCAGTGAAGCTGGAGTCCTCAGATGCCTTTGACACCTCCCATCCACATTTTGTTCTCTTCCCGCCCCACCTTTGAGTGTCCCGCAGAGAGGATTGCAGGCTGCTTCCTGAAGCTTGTCAGAAAGGCGCCTTCCTTCTTGCAGGAGTCTCTAGAGGATGTCTGAGGGACAGAAGTTTTCCACACCCTGAGGTTGTAGCATTTCCCAGGCTGCAGCGCTGAGGAAGCCATGGAGGAAGGGACCTTGGAGGTGAGATGGCCTGTGGCCCGTGACTGAGCTGCACTACAGCCATGCTTTGCCCTTTGTCACACACAGGTGACAGAGTAGATAGAAGACGCTAAAATTCTGAAATCATCTTCACTCCCGAGTCTGGAGAAACTATAAACTCACAAGGGGACAGTCTCCTTACAACTCCCATTTTCAAAGATAGCACGAAAAACAGATCTTCCGTGATGCATGCACATTTCTAAAAGTCATTTCATGGGAAATTCCCGAACTTTGCAAAGGCAGCCTGGAAAAACTTTGCCTTTTCCCTGGTGAGGGGCAGCCGAGATGCCTGGAAATTCAGTGACTAGTCCAAGGTCATATGTGCTTCAGACCTCTTCCTGCCTGCGTGTGTGAACAAAATGGATTATAGCAACAAAATGAGGATCTTAATGTGTTTGTAGGAAAATGTATCCATATAAAACCGGAAGCCTTCCTAAACTAAAGAGATGTATCGGAACCAGCTTTGACCATTAGATTGTGTGTGTCTGGGGGACTGGTTGTCACCAGCATTTTTAATGAAAATAATTCTTTAGCTGACCTAGAAGACAGTAGTCCTAATTTTTTCTTACACTTTGTGGCACAAAACTGAGAACATCAAATCCAATAGTGTTTTCTGTTTGAGGTTAGACATAGGAATGCCTAACAGCCACTCTATTTACCAGTTGCTTCCATGTTTTTTATTTTCATTGGTCTTTGTGTAGGGCAACGTGATGCTTCATTATATTCTTGCTTTTCTTTTTTCTTGCTGTCAGAATGGACTAAAACCTGAGTGGACAGTTTCTTTAGAATTCCTTACTGTTCCCTCTATTTCTAATTTACTGCCATTTGCACAGTATTTCTATTTCCTGCCCTATGGCACTATAGAACTTGGGACAAAACCAAAGATTGGGGTTGGAGGTTACTTAGTAGAATAAGCTTTGCTAACATGTAATGAAAGAATTGATGTGCCTGCGAACCTTTCATCATGGAGATGGGGAATTGGCTACTTTAGGTTTATAACTAGGTATTTTGCCTTGAATCATAAGTTACAAAGGAAGTGGATTATATAATCTTAAAACATCTGCTTCGTTTTATGAAAAAATGAGACTCAGAAAAATAAGAGCCCTTAAAAGTATGTTATTTAGATTGTTTCCTTTCTTGAAATTGGCTTCTTAATCTATGCAATTATTATCTTTAAAGGGTTTAGTATTTTAAGAGCTATTTCAAATCATTTTTCTTAGCAATGCATGGTTGCAAATGCATAAGTATTTGATACAGAATACTAGAAATGTGGGTGCATGCTTGTATGTAAACCAAAGGGTTTTTAATCCCACCCCACATAGAAAGGAAATAGAAAAATGTGGTGATGCTGTATCCATTTCCTTAATAGTTTATTTTCATTTGTGCTGGGTAGTAAGTGCCAGTTTTTGATTAGCTGAAAGATATTTTCTGTTCCTGGAAATAACTGGGTCAGTTTAAGTCTGGATACCTGAGAGAGCCATGTCAACCATGGGCTCAAATTAATGCAGAGCTGTTTGCCTTTGGGAGGGATGAGCACATATTTTTTGATGTGATAAAACAGTATTTTGTAAACACTTGAACTAAATGATCCCCAAAGGGGATGTCAATTGATTTAATTTCTGCATTGCTGGGGTGTCTCTTCATGTGCATAATACCAGGTATAGGCTTGCAGGGTGCGTCTCTCATGGTTTCCTTTTTTTAAGGCAAAACCTTATATTAAGTTGTCATCACATCACTGGGGGAAAAATGGGTCCTTTTTCCCCGTTTACATTATTTCTAGGAATGTTCTTTATTAGAAAGCAACAGATCTGCCACCAGACCTCAAGCAGGAGAGGGAAAGAAAGAAAGAAAGAAAGAAAGAAAGAAAGAAAGAAAGAAAGAAAGAAAGAAAGAAGAAAGAAAGGAGGGAGGGAGGGAGGGAGGAAGGAAGGAAGGAAGGAAGGAAGGAAGGAAGGAAGGAAGGAAGGAAGGAAAAACTTAAAAAGGAAACTTTCCAAACCTTGCAGTTTTTGCTTGTACTGAAAAACAGTCTGATGATTTAAAAGTGAGAGTAATCTTTCCAGGCAGTCAAAGTATGCAGAAAGTGCACTAGCCTGGGAGAGCAGGGCAGTTCTGGAACCTTCGGCAAATTACCTAAACTCTGAACCAGCTTCCTCACTGGTGAAGAGAAAAGATGAGAGAAGCTCCAAGAAGCATTTCAGCACCCAACTCACTGATTCTGTAGAAGTCAGGAGGCTACTGTTGGCAAAGCATGAACATAAAAGCTCAGTAAACAGAGTAAAACTCAAGGTTTTCTATGGGTTTTCTAAGCATGTTCCTCCTATAAAGATGAATTTTTTAGTTTGAGAGCTGTAGACACACAAATAAGCAAAAATATCTAGGGTTTTGGGTTCCCTATAATATGAACACAGGCATCACGAGGCAAATCAAGGAACTGATCCGTTAAGAACCAAATTACAAATTTTAGCAATAAGCTTCAGTAAATCTGCAAAATTGGGGAATTTACAGCAGTTACTAATGATCCAGTTTTTTGAGGGAAGAAAAATGCCTCCGTGTAATTGGTGATAAATCTGAAAGCTTAACAGTAGCGACGGAACCTATTCTAAAGGTTGTCTTAGAGAGCAGGGGAAATTGGCATAAAAAAGATCTGAGAGTCAGAAACCTGGGGAGTTTACAAAGCCTATGGCAATCCCAGGTTTTACAGATGAGGAAACTGGTCCAGACAGATTATTTTCTCAAGGCTACTTAACAAAGCAATGCATTCTTTCCTGAACCTGTTTTCCTGACCTGTTGCAGGTAATACTTTGCCATCTTGGTGTGATGGATTATTAGAAAGTTTTACAGTTTCTAAAACAAAACTGTTTTACATCTGAAGAAATAATGTTGGCTGCTCTTTGGGTAACCAGGCTAAGGAGATGCCTGTATGTGCTCTGTGGGAGAACCTGCTTTCCACTTCATGCCTCCCTTCCTTTGTCAGTGTTACGGTACATGGGACCGATTAGCATCCTTTCACAAACTCCTGTGCTTCACCACCCCTCCACCTTTACTCGGAATCTTCTCTCCCCCATCCACTCTTACATAGGAGATTATGTTAGCCTCCTTGAAGGCTGAGCATAGACCATGTGCCCAAGCAGCCCCCTCCCACCTCTGAATTCATACATGTCTTTCCTGTGCCTCATCACATTCTCCTCCGTACTACATGTTAGTTCTTAGTTTACTCTTCCTTCCTTCCTTCCTTCCTTCTTTCTCTTTTCTTTTCTTTTTTTTTTCCTCTCTCTCCCCCTTCCTTCCTTCTTTCCTTTTCCTTTCTCTCTCTCTTTTCCTTCCTTCCTTCCTTCCTTCCTTCCTTCCTTCCCTCCCTCCTTCCTTCCTCCCTTCCTTCCTTTGTAAGAAAAAACTATGGTGTGAGAATAATACATTTCAAACTGGTGGCTTTGGTGAGTAACATAACTACTTTTTTAAATGGAATTGAAAAATGTAAGACTGCATAACTAATTTTAAGTGTTATTTGGTGAAACTTGGTTCAGTTCTGCGTATGCTGGTACAGACACGTGTGTTTGTATACGTGAATGTGTGTGTGTGTGTGCACATGTATACATACATTTGTGTACCAGGTTATAATGTAAAATGTATTTCTTATCATGGATCCTGGTCAGAAAAAATAGGAAAACCACTTCCCTAGAACAAAAGTCATATCATGGCTGTGTAATATTTATTGAGCAACTACCTTGTGCCCCACGCTGCTGTAGGTGCTTAGGATGTATCAGAGAGCAAAGTAGACAAAGAAACTCACCCTTTTGGAGCTTACAGAGGGGAAAGTAAACATAATACATATTTTTGAAGGAGAAAAAATAAAGCAGGAAAAGGGGTATGGGGTGGGTGGGAAGAGGCCAGTATAGCTGGATCAGTTAGCTCGAGGGAGATTGGGTGACAGATGGGGTATATGAAGAAGTTAGGGCGTGTGGGCTGTAGGTAGTTTCACCTGTGAAATGAGTACTCACTGGTGTTCTGTAGCAGGTCACTTGGGCCTTAACAAACCCAAAGACCTTAGAGTAGCCCTTAGGAAACCAGTTCTTTCCCTAGTAGAGGATCATCGGACACTATGTACTCAACTGTGAATTACCTTTCCATTTGGCTTCCTGCTCCTGGGCAGGAACCTCTGTCTGATTGTCCCTGAGCACAGCTGGAGCATACTTAGGAGATGTTCAGTAAATAACTACTGAGTGAAGGGGGGAAATGAAGGATGATTGGCTTCACTTACATGTATGACTACACCAGAATATTCCTGAAGGTAGATTTGGGTCCGCCCCTGTTAGCCCAAACAGACTTAGAAACTGAATTAGTATCGACTGGCCTTCCAGAAGCTTCCTAACTGGTTTCTTTCAGAATATGCACAACAGATGTTTAGAATGCTTTTAGGCACCTGAGGGTAGGAATGTAGTTGCTAGTCAAAATCTTGGCTGTGATTAGATAACATTAAAGTGTAATAAATATTACTATATACATTCTGCAATCTGACTTAGGCCATCTAGAAATTCATTTTACGGAGGTAAATCCTGATAGCCAGTCTTTGGCAGTTGTGTAGGTTTAACATTTATTTTTATTATTAATTGCAAAGAGAAGGGGTTTTGCATTATAGTTCTCAGTCTGTTTCTGAAGGGAAGAAAATATTAATGGATTCTTTTTTTTTTTTCCTTCAAACAAATCTATTTGTACTTCCAATATGGAAGAAGTACTCTTTCAGGACATAAATGAATTAAGAAGCTTTGGGTAGGTGCACCTCACCCAGCGTGGGAAAGGTAGGAGAGAAAAGTTGACAGGGTGGAGAAGGGAGAATTTAGGAGTAAGGGGGAGAACAGATTAAGAGCTTGCAGTGTGAGAGAGCATGATGCATCCTGGGAACCTCAAGGAATTCAGTAAGATGAGCAAAGCTTGCATTTGGAGGCCTTCCAGGAGACAAATGCATAAGGCAGAGGCCAAATTAAGAAGGTTGTGGGTCTGCCGAGGAGTTTGGACTGTATCTGAAAGGTGGTGGAGAGTCAGTGAAGAATTATAAGCAGGAGAGTAACATCATGAATTATGTATTTCATAAAAGCAAATCCAGAGGCTCAGGGACTCTTGGACTAGGATAGATTTGTTGTGGGCAGGGAGGGGCAAAGCTTATCACAGAATTCAGTTGGGAGATCTTAGGATAATCCAGGGAGAAAGAGTCCAGACACCGGAATACAGAGAAATGTTGTGTGGCTCAGTGGTTCTCAATCCAGGCCAGCCTTAAATTTACCTAAAGAGCTTTTTTGAAAAGATCCTCCCTAGACTGAGAAAATCCAAATACCTGGGAGTAGGTGGTGGTTCATGGTTTTAGAAAGTTCCTTAAGCTGATGCCTACTGCATCCAGGGCTGACAGCCGTTGAGATCAAGTTTTTGAGGCCATGGTTTGCTTCTCCGGTGGGCTGCCCCATGAAGCCTGTGCGACAGTCATGTAAAATTGGCCATCTCAATGGTAGCTGGAAAATGGGTAAAAAGAATCTTCTTCCATTGGAACAATCTGTGTGACCAGGGTGGGGAAATGAATTTTGTTTTGGATCAGAAAATACCACCTGCCTTCACACAGCTAATATGTTTCTCTGTGGCTGTAAAAGCATCAACATTTCCATTGATCTTTGCCCACAGGTCTGTCATATTTGGGGGAATCCAAGGAATCTGGAAAGTGCTTGAATTTTCTTGCATTCTTCCAATTCCTTAGACTTTTATTTAAGAGATACATTCCATGTAGTTGTGGCATTTGCCTTGAGTCCTGATTTTGGTAGCCTGTTGTCAAAGAAGGCAGGGAGCCTGACAGTTCCTACTGTGAAGATAGGGCACACAGAAGATGGAAGTAATCACATCTCAACCCAATTACTGTTGCTCAACTGGTTAAGATCAGTGAGTTCAACAGAATGATGACGGGGTTGGGAATTTCTGTTTAACTCACTGTTGAGGGTAAGGGGAAGACAGGGTCATCCCTTCATGCCGGGAAATGTGCAAATATGGACTAATGGTTCCCAGCCTTACACAAAAGGGTCTCCTGGACCTCATTCATCTTATACAACTAACCACTAAAGCTGTTTCCAATAAATATTTCCTGTTTCCTCAACACATTTGTCTGTTGTTTGCTCAGAGAAAACCCAGGCGTTAAAGCAGCATTGTATTTCCATTGTGCTTTTGGTTTCTGATGGCATTTTTGCCCAGTAGAGAATGTTTTTAAAAAAATCATCTTCAGGGGCGCCTGGGTGGCTCAGTCGGTTAAGCATCTGACTTCGGCTCAGGTCATGATCTCAAGGTTCATGAGTTCGAGCCCCGCGTCGGGCTCTGTGCTGACAGCTCAGAGCCTGGAGCCTGTTTCAGATTCTGTGTCTCCCTCTCTCTCTGACCCTCCCCCATTCATGCTCTGTCTCTCTCTGTCTCAAAAATAAATAAACGTTAACATTTTTTTTTTTTAATCATCTTCAGGGTGCCTGGGTGGTTCAGTTGGTTAAGCATCCAACTCTTGATTTTGGCTCAAGTCATGACCTCACAGTTCATGGGATCGAGCCCCGCAGCAGGTTCCACTCTGAGCATGGAGCCTACTTGGGATTCTCTCTCTCCCTCTCTCTATGCCCCTGTCCCCCCCACCCCTGTCTCTCTCTCTGTCTCAAAATAAATAAAAAACATTAAAAAAAATCATCCTCATAATTGCATATATTGAAGGAAAAGTCATACCTTTAGAGCCAGTTAGAGACCTCCAAAAATGGGCATGAGAATTTAGTGACTGAAGTAATGCAATGTATACATGGTTTTAATGTTTTATGTATTTTTCTTTAATTTCTTTAACATTTAGTTATTTTTGAGAGACAGAGAGAGGCAGAGCATGAGCAGGGGAGGGGGAGAGAGAGAGATACAGAATCTGAAGCAGGCTCCAGGCTCTGAGCTGTTTGTTAGCACAGAGCCCGACGCGGGGCTTGAACTCATGAACGGCAAGACCATGACCTGAGCTGAAGTCGGATGCTCAACTGACTGAGCCACCCAGGCGCCCCAATGGTTTTAATATTTTAAATGTTGCTCAGTGTTACATATATATTTTTAAGGGAAGAGGTTGTCTTGCTCATTTCTGTGAGTCCTAGTTCTGTCTCCACTGTGGCATTTGAATGTAAAGAAAACTCATTTTAAGAACTTATTTCTCTGCTTGTTTCCTTGTCTGTATAGAGATTTCAGTAATCCATGTTTTAGGATCAATGTGAAAAGTAAGTGAATTAATATGCCTTTTAATGCTCAGACAGGGTCATGCACATATGAAGCACTCAATAAAAGTTAGCCATTGAGGGGCGCCTGGGTGGCTCAGTTCGTTGAGCAACCAACTTCAGCTCAGGTCATGATCTCACAGTTTGTGAGTTCGAGTCCCACATCGGACTCTGTGCTGACAGCTCAGAGCCTGGAGCCTGCTTCACATTCCGTGTCTCCCTCTCTTTCTGCCCCTCCCCTGCTCCTGCTCTGTCTCTCTCTCTTTAAAAAAAAAAAAAAAAAAAAAAAGTTAGCCATTGACAGGATTGTCGGGAGGGAGGCATCTGGGAGGCAGCATTTGGGATAGGCCTTGAAGGATGCATGAAATTTGACACTGAGAACAAGGAAGATCATTTCATGCCGGGAAGTCACAGTGGTGCATGGGGAGATGAGCACGGGTTTGCTTTCGCTGGGAGATAGAGTGAATAGAGAGAGCTGAAAAATCAGGCTGCATGCCTCCCGGAGAGCTGGGGAAACCATGCAGAGGTGTTCAGACTTGATTTTCCAAGCAGCGGAGTTCTAGTGAAGTTAGAGAGAGCAAGATCAACACTATAGATTGGGAAGTGCGATGAGCCAGGATTCTCTCCTCTGAGAGAGGACAGAATTGGAGACGCGGCGCTTTAGTTGGGAGACAAGAGGGAAAGTAATGGACTGGATCGGGGGCGAAACCAGAAAGGGTGTTCTCTACTCGACTTGGATGTAGATATGTATTCACTTCACGTTAAATAAAATGAAAATACTGATTTTTTTCCCCCCAAATCAGCACCTACATCAGACTGTTACCATTTTCTCTCAGTAATTGGAAAGGGGTGGGAGTGAAGTCCGTAACTATTTCATTTATTAAAAAACCAATGACAACTTTTTACAGTTTTTACAGTGTTCTAATTCTGATGCCTAGAGGAGCAGTGAGTTTTCAGTTGTTCCTCACCCAAGGATTCACGAGTGGACATTCTTAAGTGGAAGCTAGATGTGACACAGACTTTTCCTATTTCCCATGGTTTCACACCTGAAAGAAAGACACATTTTCGTCTAGTTGAGGGTAAGGAAAAGGAAGGTAAAATACCTGGATCTCTGCAGTTCTTGAAAATACTGCTTTTTAGCCATTGTAAGCCTTTAACTAGATTATCTGCTGAAGAAGCAGAGCTTTGCCTGTTCACACCATTCCTTTCTAACCAAGTGGCCCTGAGAAGTGTGGCTGTTTGGACACAGCTTTTTAGATGAATCTGTGGTCACGTGGGGGCTTTTCATTTCCTTGGTGATAGGGAGTGAGTTAAGAGAATGACAAGATAGCAATAAGTATTTTGGGTTTCTGAAATCACCGGGGGCCTTAAATGAGCAATATGTGTGAGAACATCTGGTAATTTGTAAAGTATTATATAAATAAATATGAAGGCTTTTTAGAAAAATGCCTTGTATCTTACATGCCTCTTGGCAGGAAGCCATTGTAATAAGAAAATCAGAAACATGCTCTAAATAGGTAGCAATATTGGCCGGTGAAGTGTGTCTAATTCAGGCTTTTGTGCGCGTGCTGACCCAGTGTCATGTCTCAATGTAAGTCAGAAAAGAATGGATGTTGAGAATTTCTGGTTACTCACCACTTGTTGAGTAAAATATTAAGAGAGCAAGCACATTTACTTTTTAACAATCTGTTGTTCAGAGTCTAACAATCTGTTCAATGGAAATACCTCTAAATAGTCAGGAAAAGCGAGTTATTTTTTTTAAACAAACACTTAGCTTTTTTTCTTTCCTTGTCTGTCTTTGAACAGGGTCACAGAGATAGAGGAAAAAAAGTTTCCTTCTTCTTTTAAATAAAACGTCGAGCTTTTATGTTTTTCCAGCAATACAGTTGTCTAGAAAATGTTTATTTTATGATTTTATGTAAAGCTTCTTTAATCCCTTTCTGAGACAAGGTGTGGATATGAATACATGAAAAAAATGTTAACTACAGGTAATTCAAACTGGACAATTCTATATATTCTTCTATTCTGAGCAAACATTGAGGTTCTTATATATGTATGTCACTTTTCCCTCCTGTCCTGAATTCACTCCTGAATCTCATGTTTAATAATGCTGCTTTCATTACTACGCTGAAGAGATTCATGAAAGTAAACTTGGCCATGTCATTTTTTTCCACTCGAGTGCCTTAAATGATTTAGTTTAGGTATTTATTGACTAACTCACCAGGAGATAGCAGGTTGTTTTTTGCTTTGGCGTGCTCTATAAGGACATCCCTACTTGCTTTAAAGAATTTGAGTGTTCTAAATTACCTTTCTTTAAAGGCCAAGGAATTCATGAAATAATAGGAGAAAAACTGCTGTGAAACCGTAAGGTTACTAGACAAAAGTAAGATATGTATGCTTCTCCTAATATGGATTATCCGCCTCCCTCTGGCTCAGAGGAGAGATGCTTAATGAAGATTTGAATCTGGAATAAATCAGTCAATGTTGAGGCATCTATAAATGAGTGAATCGCCTTACATAACTGAGTACTCTAATGGCCTGTGGAAGGTGGGAAGAAGAGTTGAAAGAATATTCTTTGTGCAAGCAGAGAAACTAATGAGTGTGCCCCAGACCTGCTCTGTGAGTCAGTTTTAACTGGATTGTAAGTACGTGCTTGAGTGAGTTTGAACACAGTGTGTCAGGTGCTCTTGGGCTTTCTGTTTATCAATACTATCTACAAGATGTTAACCACAGGGAAGCAGAGCTTTATTAGGCATTTTGGCCTGCCAAGACTGTGGGATTTATGGACTTAATGCCCTCTGGGTCACCCGACAGCCTGGGTCTCTACTGCTGGATGCACCTAAAGGCACATTGCCTCAGCACCTGGACCTTCTCTGCACATCCCATTGTGGGGCAGAAGGTCTGTTCCATTGGGCAGGTTAGTTCTCTTCCAGGGTGTCACGTGTATTTGGTGGCCTTTTGTTGATGTGAAGAGTAAACCAGGTTAGACCATCTGGGCTTAAAAGTATTTAATCCCTCTTGAAACTGCTCATTGTGCCCTGTTTTCCTACTGATTTGTAACCAGAACACAGGAGCAGTACAGAATAGTAACCTACTGTTAAGACCCCATTTTTATTTTTTAAGGAAAGTCAGGTTGTTATGTGCATTTTCTAAAGTCTGAAGAGATGCACAATAATTTAAATCATTTGAATTACGTGGCTTTTATGTATGTGTATATGTTTATTTTGCTTATCCATTGTCAATAGGCCTATTTTGCTTCTATAACAAAATCAGAGTTTGTTAAGGAAGAAAGCATGCTGAGGTCCACATGACTCACACTGCTGTCTTTCTTCTGTTCTATTACAGAAATTGAAGCCAAGGAAGCTTGTGATTGGCTACGGGCAACAGGTTTCCCCCAGTACGCACAGCTTTATGAAGGTGAGCGGGCAATGCCACTTTTTTTTAATTGGCGCAATCATATCCTTGGTTCATGATATTATTGATCTACGATTTAGTTTCAGACATTTTAGTGTTCATTAAAGTAGTTCATTAAGAAAACAGTGTAGCAAGTCATAAGACCCTCATCACTCAAAACAAAAGCTAGGACCATGATGATAATGCAACTAACATCTTCTCCCATTAGGTCCCTCTACTCCCCTTACCCAAAATAACGGTCATCCTGAAACTTCTATTTGTCATTTTCCTTTTGCACTTTCCTAATACATTTTTATAAAGTTGCTTTTACCCTTATAAAAAGGATATTATGCTCTATGTAATCTTGTAGGATTTAATTTTTTTCACTTACTAGTATATTGTTAAGATTCTTCTATACTGTGGGTCCCTCTAGGTCACTTGCTTTGACTGCTGTGTAAATAGCCCGTTGTGTGGGTAGACTGCAGTTTATTCACATTCACTCTCCGATTGGTGGGCATTTCAGCCTTTTCTGTTTTACTTTTATAAACTGTAGTCTTAGGAACATTCTTGTACATCGTAGTACTCTTGTGGTACATCTGCAGTAATCTGTCTTGTCTGTAATACGCAGAAGCAGAATTATTAGGTGATGGAGAATACGTATGTTCACTTTTACAGTGCGGATTTTTCAAATGTGCTTATACTGATTTTCACCCCTACCAGTAATTCTATAAAGATTCTGTCTGTTCACATGCTCTCAACCCTTGATCTTGTCAGACTTTAATTTTTGCCAATCACGTGGATGTATTTTGACTTCAGTTTCCCTGAGCGTGAATGGTAATGTTCGTTTCTTCATATCATCTGGCCATATGCATTTGCTCTTCTGTGGAATGTCTGTTCCCCATTTTTCTCGTGAGTTGATAGCACTTTTCATAATGATTTGTAAGAGCTCTTCATTCATTCTAGTAAGCCTTCATTGGTCATGTGTTGCAGATATATTCCCCCAGGTTGTAATTAGGCTTTTCACTGTTGTTTAAGACTGTCATTTGGTGAATATTATTTTTTATGTGGCATTCACATTTTTAATTAAGAAAAATGGACCTTTAGGGGTGCCTGGGTGGCTTGGTCGGTTAAACATCTGACTTCGGCTCAGGTCATGATCTCGCAGTCTGTGAGTTCGAGCCCCGCATCGGGCTCTGTGCTGACAGCTCAGAGCCTGGAGCCTGTTTCAGATTCTGTGTCTCCCTCTTTCTGACCCTCCCCTGTGCATGCTCTGTCTCTCTCTGTCTCAAAAATAAATAAACGTTTAAAAGAAATTAAAAAAAAAAAAAAAAAGAAAAATGGACCTTTAAAAAAAAAAGAAGATGATGATCTAGGCTAGATTTTTACTCTTTCATTTTGTCACCAGTGCCCTTAGTGGTTACTGGGATGCTGCAGCCCAGGATGAAGGGCTCCTCAGGTGTGGCTCATCCTGAGCTTCCGGTGCCAGGTGTGGGTGGAGCATACGTGCAGGTGGCGAAAGGAATAGGCTGTTCATTTACATGGGATTCTTATCATACTGTACATGTTATCATTTAAAAAGAATTACAGGGGCACCTGGGTGGCTCAGTCGGTTGGGCGTCCAACTTCGGCTCAGGTCATGATCTCGCAGCCTGTGAGTTCAGTCCCGGCGTCGGGCTCTGCGCTGACAGCTCGGAGCCTGGAGCCTGCTTCGGATTCTGTGTCTCTCTCTCTCTCTCTGCCCCTCCCCCACTCATGCTCTCTCTGTCTCTCTCTCTCTCTCTCTGTCAAAAAATAAATAAACATTAAAAAAAAATTTTAAATAATAATAAAAATAAAAAGAATTACAGGTGCGCCTGGGTGGCTCAGTGGGTTAAGCGTCAGACTCTTGATTTCGGCTCAGGTCATGATCTCACAGTCATGAGACTGAGCCCCACATCGGGCTTCACGCTGAGCGTGGAGCCTGCTTAAGATTCTCCCTCTCCCTCTGCCCCTCCCCCACTGGTGCATGCACACACACTCTCTCACTCTCTCTCAAAAAAATAATAGGGGGGTGCCTGGGTAGCTCAGTCGGTTAAGCGTCCCACTTTGGCTCAGGTCATGATCTCCCGGTTCGTGAGTTCGAGCCCCGCATCAGGCTCCATGCTGACAGTGTGGAGCCAGGAGCCTGCTTCAGATTCTGTATTTCCCTCTCTCTCTCTCTGCCCCTCTCCCGCTCATACTCTGTCTCTCTCTCAAAAATAAATATTTAAAATAAATAAATAAATAAATAATAAAAAATTACAGTTGTGAACCAGTGAACTCCATCTGTATGGGTAATTTGCAAGCAAATGTTGGGTGAATAGTGAAGTGATTCCTAAATTGAGAATAAATTAAATGACCAACAGGACTTCTTCCACCTGAAGCATCTTTGTTTCCTCAACTCTGCTGAGACGATGACACTAAATATCTCTCATTCATTCATCCATCATCCATTCAGCTAATCAACAAACCACTATTAATTCTACACCAACAGGGATGCCCAGCACTGTGGTAAATGCTACATATTCTATAAAAATAAAAGCGTCATTCAGACGTCAAAGAGGACTTTTAAGGGATTGCCAGAATCTCAAAAAGCAAACGTAATTTTGGTTGATTTACATTTAGAAAATATATCTTTTTCATCACCTAAGAAGGAAGGGGATGCCATCATGTGACAAAATTTCTAAAAGAGTCAATTGAAATGAAATATTTTCACCAAGGATGTCTGGCTCTTCTCACAATAAATAGTGAGTGTAAAACATGTCTTTTCCTCTAGGGTAATAGGAATCAGACTTCTTACTGGAAAGTGGCATTGGGCTCTCAGGCGGAGCTAGTGGTCACTGGCAACCTTCTTTAACACATGAGCAAAGCCCGTGAGCCCATGCTAAGAGTAGGTATAGTTCGTAAGCTCAGAAGTGCTAGACATGATCAGCAGGTTGCCTTGAAGAGGGATATGGAGTGGGTGGGTGAGAACTCCCCAGAAGGAAATCAGGCAGAGACCATAGAGATCATCTTTATTTCCCTAGCTCACTCAGCTAAAATAATTCATTACCTAATTTACACTACCTGCTCTTGTTCATTGTGGCCCAGACTCAATGTGTGGTATTTTCCCATGAAGCTGAATTCAGAATTATTTTATTGCTAGACTGTGTAAAATATCTTATTATTCCTCCATTGTAGAGATCTCGCATTCCTTCTCCTTTTTTCTCGTTTCTTTCTTTTTTGAAAGGTACTTGGTGAACGTGCATGCTTATTATGGTGGAGTTGCCTATCTGTCCCTTAGAGAGAATTTCTGACCTATTAACATTTAGAGTATCTCGGTCTTTCGTAAGTGCTTGGAGGTAGGGAGGGCTGGGGAGGGACCTCCCTTGTATCGCATCCAATTCACAGCTCCACTGGAGACAGGGAGAGATAATTGCATTAGCAGTGGCAGTAAGGTGGCTGTCCTTTTGTTCTTCTGTTTAGAAATTAAATTTCCTCCAATTATGTTCATTTTTGGTGTTGATTTGCTGCCAAGCAGCACTTTGTGAAGTGTGTGTTTGCTAAGACTCGGTCCCAGTCTCTGTCTTCCTTCTTAACGCGTCCTAAAATTCAGACTGCATTTTCATGGAACATGTTTGGGATCTCTTCACATTTAGAAGTCTTTTGAAGCCTAAGCCTGCTTTTGAGACAGACTGTGTATTGTTCTGGGCTATAATTCCTGCACTACATCCGGCCACTCTGTGCAGGGTGAGTATACACACACTGTGCAGCAACCCACACATTCCTTGTCTTCCTGTTTTGCTTTATTTCGGTCTTTGGCGATTTATACTTCCTGCCCTTAAAGCCAAGCTGGACGATTAAATCCTAACGTGAAGAACTAAGAGCTTCTTCTGTACATTGGTAAATCGTATCTTTTAAAAACCAGTCCTTTCGGAAGAGTCTAGGCAAATAAGAGAAAATCATTTATTTAATTATTTCACTTGTCTTACGTCTAGTCCCTGTGTACTCGAGAATTTTTTTTTTAACAGACTCTTCAAGTTAATTTGCATCGGAAAAGAATCTAAAGTACAGTTCTGGGTACAATGAGTTAGAATTGCTAAAATAACACAGTCATGATCTCCTATACACTTAACAGACATGGGAGCTTTTAATTTACATTTATAGATCTGATGTTCTGCTGTGAAAGTATTAAAAATATATTCTTTAATGTCAGCTCTGTCATTTAATACTTGACGCTCTGGGTGTCTGTTCAAAGTGATATAAAACGCCACAACCTCCAAATAGCTTCATAGTCTACTGTGCTTGTATTTACAATAGTTTACATTCACTATGAGCCTATAGTGTTGGTCTATAAGTTAATGAAGAGATAAATTCCTGCAATGCTCAATTTCATATATTTCTTCGTAAATCTTGGGCTGCTTCATTGGTCTGCCTGCATTATTCAGGGAATAGTATCAATAATCTAACTCTCACTTTCAGAAAAAAGAAGAATAGACTCTATCACTCATTATGTTAGTTTCCAACGTTAAAAAAAAAGATACTCTTTATCATTATCTCTAGCAAACAGATTGTTAAGAATACGGAGCTCCATTCTATAAAACCAGCGACTGGAAGTTGGAAACCATAAAAATGTAACAGTCAGCTGAAGAACTAGGACATTCATTACCAATGACCTGTATCCCCAGAACTCCTGAGGGTGGGTCTATCCCAGTATTGCAGCATTAGCCATTTTAGAGGCCATGGGGTTGGTTTTTGTTTTTTGTGGTTTCCCTCTCCCTCTCTCTCTCTCTCTCTCTCTCTCTCTCTCTCTCTCTCGGTTATGGTAATCATGGTTTCCTGCCTTTCTGACTTATTTCACCTATTCCTGGCCCACAGAGGTGCACAGAAGAACTCATACTTAGCATATCGTGTAAGCATTCTACGGGGAAGACTGAATATACCCTAATAGCTGCAACTCCAAGGAGGATAACTCATTTTTATGTAGTGGCAATTCCAGAACTGTTGTAAATTTCCACAGTGATGCTCCCAGTCATCCTCCCCTCTCCTTGAATGTATTTATCAACAGGGGATAAAAAAGGGAATTCTTCTACTGAGTTGACTTTTTCCCCCCTTTTGCCTTTTCAGTTCTGCTGTAACTCCCAGTAGTCTGAGTACTGAACTCTCCTACAGATTAAGGGATTTGGAATTCTATTGTTCTACACAGCTTGTAGCTGGCCTTTTGTTTTAGGGGGAGTTATATAAACTCCTGAAAAGCCATATGGAAGTGCTAATATTTGTTTAAAAATAGCATATCCTGAATTCTCTTTAGCTTTTGATGTCATGCAAATGGTTAGATTCCATTTACTACCACTTGCCATTGTTCTCTAGGCCTTTCCTTGGCCCAGTTTTCCATGACCTCTTCCCCTGATCAAATGTGAGCACACACACATGGAAAAAAAAAAATACAACCACATTAAAAAGGAGTATCCTTCTGGTATTGATTCTGGCTTACATAATAATTTATAGCAGGGGTCTGTTGCCTGCTGATTTGTTTAAAGGTGGAACAGTGTTTTGAACCACTTATCTTTTGACAAGAACAGATCTTTGAGTCCACAGACCACTTTACATCTAAGCTCCTTTAGGACACCGATGGAATTGTTTTAAGTTGCTTTCTTCTCCCATAGCACTTGATAGGAAATGATGTGTCCTGCACACAGTAGGTGTTCAACAAATTACTTTTTTTCCTCTGCTAAACTGAGCTAGATTGGCAAGAATTCAGGTGTTCCCCAAGTGTCCATCGATGGATGAATGGATAAAGAAGATGATGGAGTATTGACTCAGCAATCAAAAAGAATGCAATCTTGCCATTTGCAACTACGTGGTTGGAACTAGAGGGTATTATGCTAAGCAAAATTAGTCAGAGAGAGACAAATATATGACTTCACTCATATGAGGACTTTAAGATACAGAACAGATAAACACAAGGGAAGGGAAGCAAAAATGATATGAAAACAGGGAGGGAGACAAAACATAAGAGACTCTTAAATATAGAGAACAAACAGAGGGTTGCTGAGGGGGTTGTGGGTGGGGGATGGGCTGAATGGGTAAGGGGCATTAAGGAATCTATTCCTGAAATCATTGTTGCACTATATGCTAACTGACTTGGATGTAAATTTAAAAAATTAAATTAATAAAAAAAAAACAATTACAAACAAAAGAGAATTTAGGTGCCCAATAAACATATGTGTTTTTATTTTTCTTATAGATCTTCTGTTCCCCATTGATATTTCCTTGGTCAAGAGAGAGCATGATTTTTTGGACAGAGATGCCATTGAGGCTTTATGCAGGTAAATGGAAAATGGAAATGCTTTGAGTGTTTTTCTTTCTTTCTTTCTTTCTTTCTTTCTTTCTTTCTTTCTTTCTTTTGTCTGTTTTAAGAATGCAGTATTATCAAGATGGTTTTTGCTCACCTTTGTTGTACTAATCATGTCAGGTGTTTGATTAGTGAATGTTTATATTAATTTACTTCACTGTAAATCATAGGCCTTTCAATTAAAATAAGTAAAATCTTACTGTTTAATATTGCCATGAAATGGTACTATCCTAGGAGGTACTCCAAGAGACCATTCTGTATTCAATACCATATGATTGCTGAAACATATAACATTCAGATGGTTTGAAAACTTGGAACAGTGTTTTTTAAAAGGCAATGTAATTGACTGTAAGGCCCCAGCCAGATACTCTAACAGAATCAAAGCTGTAGTTAAACTGAATGGAAATAACACATTCAGAGGAGTAAAGGAGGGGGTGGGTTACAGCATTGCTAGAGTTAAGAGAACCATTGTTTGAATTCCAGAGAAGCTTCTCTGAACTGTCTTCAGCTTCCCCAGGTACCAAATAGTAACAATAGGATTAAATAAGGTTGTAAAATAACTTGGCACAGCCTTTAACCTACAGTGGACAGGCAGTAAATGAGCACTGATGTGACATGAGAATAAACCTGTCAGAAATCCTTGTTCGTTGTGCTGGTAGATCTTTAGGCTGACTGGCAGCTGGTAGGTTTTAGAAAAGTGGAAGTAATAAAACATGTAACAGACAACGATGGGGCACTGATAATCCTTTCAAACTCCTGATTTTCTATTCATTTTTAAGTTAATTCATCCTTTGCAATTTTCTTCAAAACCTACAAGCTATAAAAGCTGCATCCTGGGGGGAAATTATACGTAGAAAAAATTCACGTATTCATTTTACGTTTAAAATTGAAATAACTTTTCTTTCACTCAGTATTTATTTTAACTTGTAAAAGCATCTTTAAGGTAGAATGACACTCAGTATTTAATTTCCCCTTTTCAGGCAAAGAAAGCAGTACCTCAGTGAAAGTACTGTGTTTTGCCTTTCTTATGTAATGTGGTGTTTCCTTTTTTTTTTTTTTTAAGTTCATTTATTTATTTTGAGAGAGAGAGAGAGAGAGAGCAGGAGAGGGGCAGAAAGAGAGAATCCCAAAGCAGGCTCCACACTGTCGGTGCAGAGGCAGACAAGAGGCTCGATCTCACAAACCATGAGATCATGACCTGAGCTGAAGTCAAGAGGTGGCCACTCAACCGACTGAACCACCCAGGCGCCCCTGTAATGCAGTGTTTTCTGAAGGCGCCCCTGTAATGCAGTGTTTTCTGAAACCGCTAACTCAAACAGTGGTTTTAGGGAAAGATGGGCAGGATGTTTAGAATGGTGTATGAAATAGACTAGTACTCATGGTTTAAGAAAGAGAAAATGCTATATTAACCACAGAAACACTGTCGCTTTTCAAATCCAATTAAACGGCTGCTTAGAAACGTCCAGGGTACGCACACATTTTCTGAAAGCAGCCGAATCCCAAGTCCTGCACTGTAGTATGTAATACCATAGCTATGTCATTGGCAATGAAAAAATGTCACTAATGCAGTTTGGGAGGGAAGAAGTCAACATCTGGAATATAAACTACTCCAGACATTTTTAAAATGTTTTAATGCTTAGCTATGGGGTAGAATTAATTTATTTTTCAATTCATCATTGGTGATAACGCATATAAATGAGGTCACTCCTAAGATGAATCCTAGGAAATATTTACACACTGAGTCAGATTACCCATTTCACACATTTTACGCCACTTAGTAAGTGGGCTCTCTAAGCAGCAGCAACAGCTTAGGAATTTCTGGGTCATAAAAATTTCACTGCAACATTGCAGCCCAAAGGGGTCATGATTATATTCTTGAATACTTTTTTTTTTTTTTAATATCAGTTTGAAATGTAATTGCCCAGCTCTGAGGGGAAGGTCGTCCTCTGCACTTTGTGATTTCCACTGGCTCTCTCTGTTCTGTTGGAGAAGCCACCACCCTTTGAAGGGAATAAATCTGTGTTGCTGAATCTTTTGTGAAAAAAGCCTCGAAACAGCTGGACCAGCTAGACCTTGATCTGTATTTGGACTCTGCAGTGTATTCTGATTGGTTTCCATTTTCTTAGATGCAGAGAATATCGTCTCAAAGGTTAAGTGTGAGGAGGCAGTGAGGTAATGAGTGTGAACCTGCTTTAAAAAATACTAGGCCCAAATCAGAGGCCCACATTTGAGTATGTGGAAGAAGTCTTGAGGTTGAGTTTTCTTTCAAAACAAATGCTTCAGAATTCACATAACAGTCATCACCTTGTTTTAATGGAAAACCCAAGGGCTCTTGTCCACATGTTCACATAGGCTCCTCAAGGCAAATGATTCTCTTTCAGGAGGCCTAAACAAGTGTTCTGAAGAAAACGATGGGGGCATCTTCTTTTGAAGTGCACGACAGGTTGTGAGTTGTCAGCAAAGTAGTTGGGGGTACCTGTTTTACTAATTATGTGACATTTGTCTCATTAACGAGACTAGCCTCTTCCACATAGTTTCTCAGCCCATGGAATTCAAGGGCCAGTGAATCACGAAGCTGTTGCATAGTTTGGAAGTTTGCCTTGTGATTTGCCAAGTTCTCTCCAGACTGACAGACTTCTTATTGTAGACTTCCATCTTTTGCCTTGTTGAAATATTTTTGAGAAGTTGATTTTAAATACGTATGGTAGGGGCGTCTGGGTGGGTTAGTCAGCTGAGTGTGTCCGACTTTGGCTTAGGTCATGATCTCACTGTTCCTGAGTTCGAGCCTTGCATCGGGCTCTGCTGACAGCTCAGAGCCTGGAGCCTGCTTCGGATTCTGTGTCTCCCTCTCTCTCCCTCCCCTGCTCGTGCTCTCTCTCTCTCTTTCTCTCTTTCAAAAATAACAATAAAATATATATTTAATGTTTTATTTATATATATATATAAATATATATATGGTAATATGGTTACAGAAACTCAGTTGAAAAGTTTTACTTCATAAAATAGTAAATATTTTAACATTTTTATCTTAAATAAAACCTTTTTAAAAATGTTTACTTTGAGAGAAAGAGAGAGCACGCATGCAAGAGGAGGAGGGGCAGAGAGAGGAGAGAGAGAATGCACCTGCTGACAGGGCAGAGCCCCACGATGTGGGGCTCGATCTCATGAACCTCAAGATCATGACCTGAGCCGAAATCAAGAGTCACATGCTCAACTGACTGAGCCACCCAGCACCCCTTAAATAAAACCTTTTAAAGTTTGTTTTAAATAAAATAATCTTTACATGGTTTCTCATTCCTACCACCACCCCAAACACACACACAATACACACACACACACACACACACACACACACACACACACACACACACACGGATGTTACAACTGCTCCCAGGTACACACTGGTGTTCTGCTTTAAGATTTATTATAAACATTCTTATACCTATGACATTGCTGATCTCTTAGCAGAGTCTACTTAAGAGTAGAAGACTTGTACGTTTAATGTTTTCCTGAAAATCATGATAATACTATCTTAATATAAAGTCTGGTAGTGACCAAAAGTTACAATTAAGGAACTACCATGTTTTTTGGATATGGGTTGCTCACCAACATTCTTGCACTTAAATTTGCAAGGGATTTTTGTATTTGTTTCCTTGGAGAGATTGGCTTTTGCCCCAGTCCTGCTAGTTTTGCTGTATAATCCAGTCTCAATGATAAGGCCAAGATCGTGGGAGAGTCACATTCAATATTAATACTGGGGGAGTGGTTTGCTTGCCTTGAAGCATATATAGATAATAATGCAAACTGTGACCTACCATTAGCATACCTCTTCTGACAGGAGTTTTGTCTCCCTAGCATCTGAGAAATATCCCATATCACTGTTTTCCTTTGGAGTTAACGACTGACTCCTCCTGTAAACACACCAAAGAATTATGTAAATAAGGTGATAATCGTATCATGATAAGTACATACCCACACCATCATCTTCAGTGTGCACTTTGTTGTAAAACAGCCCTGGAAATGCCTGAACTGTGTAAAGCAGCCTGCCGCATAACAGATTTCAACTCTGTCACTGTTTCTGCTCTATTAAAAGGGAAGCACGTAAATTTTTAAAGCAATTGCACTGATTCCCAGAAAGTGTCTTTAAGAATCACAACAGTTTTTATTTGTCACGTCTTATTTGGAAAACTGTTCCTTTTTCTTTCCTCACATGTATCTTCTCTTGTACTCTTCCCTGTTTTCGTTCTGAATACGAGGCCCCAATGCCCTCCTGCCACGCTTTTATCAGGGTGCTTGCGGCTGGCTCCCTGCAGCAAAACTCGTGAAGCTTTGATGGCCCATCTTGTCCCCCCTCCCCCTTCAGAGCAGGGAACAAGTTGCCCAGCAGATAAGACCGACACGTTCCTGTGGAGCTGGGCCCTGTGAGGGCCCTGGGGGGCTGCAGCCACCACGCCTTCTGGCCAGATGGTGTGTGATACCAATGTGCTGCCATTCATTTGAGGAATCATGCTTAGGGCATAAGCTGCTCCTGGATATTAGCATCATTAAGACTAATTTTAGAAAAGAATGCAGGAGATACTGTTTTTTGAACGTTAGAGCCACCATGTTTTATTCTTGTGGCCTTGAACAAGATTCATGACCTCTCTAAACCCCCTTTCCTTAACTGTAAAAGGAAGGAAAATAGTAATATATATAATATATATATTATATTATATATTATATATTATATATTTATTATATAATATAATATATATATAACATATTATATATATATACCATATATATATACCATATATATATATAATATATATATATACCATAAAGTTGTATAGTAATATATATATATACATATATATATATATATACACACACCATAAAGTTGTTGTGGAGACCAAAATGAAATAACACATATGAGGTGCCGGGCATGGAGCCTGACCCAGAGCGAGCCCCAGTTCATCTCGCTACAACCTTTTCATGTCAATATTGTCTGAGTAGCTACAGTCTCACCAGTGGGCATTCTTTGGAGGTCCTGGGAACAGATGAATTTTACAGAAACCTCAAGGAATAACTTCCAGGCTTCAAAATTGAAATGTCATTAGCTTGGTGCTACCAACATAAAAAAAGATAATGTTGACCTTTATAAAAGTTGCCTCCTGGGTCTTTTTTGTTGGACTCAAATCTGGAGTTTGTGAACTAGGCCCCTCCCCCCTGCCACAGGCTTCCATGCCTAGTAAACCTGGTTATAAACACCACTCAACCATTAAAGCCCAAATGAACTCAAGTGGGTATTTGATTACAGGTTTGATTAATGAAACCCAGACCTAAGACTAAGTGTAACCATTCCGGATTCTTTAAATCTTGAAAACATTTAAGAACTAAAACACACTGTGGGTATCAGTCACGTAAGTAAGGCTGGCCCCTTGGGGACGGACCTTAGAGCTACTCATTTTAAAGTTTGGGCTTTTTCTTAGTTATTTGTTTTCTTTCCCTCCCCATCGACAGAGAGAATTTTTCTGAACATAGGCAACATAGGCGTCCTGAGTTATCTTTGTTTATTCTATAAACAGGCTACCACGTAATCTATGAAATCAAAGGCAGTCTTATCAGCAGGCAAAAATACTTTCTATCCTCCTGCATCAAGTTGTTAGACAAGCTGCAAGAACAGAATCGGGGAGATAAAGCCTTGAAGCAGTCTTATGGTCAGTTTGAATTTGTGTGAATTAAATGCTCTTTTCCTATGAAAACAGAAGAATTGCAATTGTAGGAAAAAACGGGTAGCTGACCGTGGAAGACAGATTCGTTAAAGGCTTATTTGAGGAAGACCAAGTGATGGTCATCTGGAAGCTGTCAGAGAGGGCTGTCATTCACACTTTCACATACCATGTATTCCTGCATATGTAAAGGGTTTCTTTTCTCAGCTATTTCATTATTTCCCGATGAGGAACTTTGTTTCGGGGGACTTTGTGGGGGGGGGGGGGGGGGAGGGGTTGTTTGGTTGTTTTGTTTTGTTTTAGTATTTTTCAGGAAACCTGAATTATTTCCCTAATTATAAATTGACATGTTACTCCTTGACAGTGGTAAAAAACAAAAGTACCCAAAGTAAAAATATGACCCTGTTCCAAACAAGAATCTGATCAAGTTCTTCTTCTTGCTTGAACTCTAAAGACTTTGACCCTCGAGGCTGCTGTATAAAAATTTTTTCAGTAATTGCACTATTGCTACGACTGTACCCAACATTATCCTGTCCTATACAGGACGTTGTAAAAAGAATTGGGTCTTAGAGAGGCACCAGTTTCCTTTCTGTCCAAGAACTCATTACATTTTTGAACAGAGTGTCTAAGATTATTATTTATTGCAGATAACTAAAAATTGGTTTATTTCCATCTTTGGATTTTTATTTGAGATAGAATTTACCATTTATTTTACCAAGAACTCTGCTTGGTTCCTTGCTGCTGTTCCCATTTCTAAGGAGACTTCAGTGGCTCTTATTTCTTGGCACTGTGTGGAGCTACCCAATGGCCCAACCTAGGTGCTCTAGGAAGAATAAAATCCCTCATTGAGAGTTGTTTGTTCCACGAAGAATAAGAAATACTGGATAGTGCCATAGCAATGTGTCACTTTACTGTAAAATAGCAATAATCAATTTAAATGAAGAAAGGTAGGGGCGCCTGGGTGGCTCAGTTGGTTAAGCATCCGACTTCAGCTCAGGTCACGATCTCACAGCTCGTGGGTTCGAGCCCCACATCGGGTTCTGTGCTGACAGGTCAGAGCCTGGAGCCTGCTTCAGATTCTGCGTCTCCCTTTCTCTTTGTCCCGCACCAGCTTGCACTCTGTCTCTCTCTCTTAAAAAATAAATAAACATTAAAAAAAGTTTAAAAAAAAAATAAATGAAGAAAGGTGTAAAGGTATTTTTAAACTGTTCACTTCTTAAAGAAGTTTCTAATACTCTTCTAAATTAAAATTTTTTATAGAATAAAGAAGCTCATTAAGCATGTCACCTGTTTGGAAAAAATACTTATCTACCCATCATTGGTTTCCTATCTTTACTAATATTACTTCTTTGCTCTGTAGGCGTCTCAATACTTTAAACAAATGTGCGGTGATGAAGCTGGAAATTAGTCCTCATCGGAAGAGAGTGAGTATATACGATATATAATAGGATGGGAGGAAAGGGGGCAGACCAAAAACTGTGTGTTTTGTAACAGGTTTTATCTCTCAGACTCTTATTACTTCCTTATTCCAAAAACATCTGCATTTTTTTTAATTTTTTTTTTAACGTTTATTTATTTTTGAGACAGAGAGAGACAGAGCATGAACGGGGGAGGGTCAGAGAGAGAGGAGACACAGAATCTGAAACAAGCTCCAGGCTCTGAGCAGTCAGCACAGAGCCCGACGCGGGCGGGGCTCGAACTCACAGACCATGAGATCATGACCTGAGCCGAAGTCGGCCGCTTAACCGACTGAGCCACCCAGGCACCCCAAACATCTGCATCTTTAACATAATAATCCCTTCAGGTTTACCAAAGACCAAGTAGCCTTATGTAACTGAAACCAATAGTTGCAGCGAGGCGATGAATTGCGGTTTTCCTACTGTTTGTTGTTTTTTTTTAATTGAGATAGAACTGGCATATAACATAATACTAGTTTCAGGTGTATGACACAGGGGCTCAATATCTGCATATATTATAAAGTGATCATGGCCAGAAGCCTCGTAAATATCCATCACCACACATACTTACATTTTTTTTTTCTTGTGATGAGAAGATCTACTTTCTCAGCAGTTTTCAAATATACCATACGGTATTATTAACTATAGTCACCATGCTGTACGTCACATCCCCGAACCTTATTTATTTTATAACTGGATATTTGTACCTTTTGACCCCTGCCTCTGACAACCACCAGTCTGTTCTCTGTATCTATGAGGGTTTTTTTTTTTTTTAATTGTTTTTTATCGGAACAAATCATCTATTATTTTGCCTTTTTAAGTCATCGCCGACTCCAGCTTAAAGGAATAAGACTTAGGGAACCCCAGTGAATCCTCCATTATTCCCTTCAGAAATTAAAGCTAAAGTTCTTTGGGAACTCTGTCTCTTCCCATATAACAGTAACAGTGTTTCAGAGCTGCAGGGATGGAGGTAGCCTGTGGGGTGCTGAAGAATAATGAGAGATAGGAGGGAGGAAAAGAGGTGGGGGAGATGGAGGGAAGGGCAGGAAATCCCACACATTCTAGTGGAATGGTGGCACATAACTTCTGTGGATGAAATGTGAGAACCTTTTATGAGATCGTAGGAGAAGAAGTGGGTGTAGTCCTGGGAGTGAGTGTCACAAATTAGAGTAAACAGGAATAAGTTTGGTCAAAGAACATATTTCTGACTGTTCAGAGTACAGATTTTAATTATCCTACGGTCCCTGTCTTGCAACAAGCCGCCCTCTCGGGGGAGTTAAACCTTTTAAACAAATGAACTGGAACCTCAGCACCCACTGGGCTGTGGAGAGGAGTCCACAAGTCAGCGTTTAATGCTCTCTACTCATTGTCCTGTGAAACGTGGGTCATGTGATACTTTCCACACCAGTGGGAAAGACATGTATCACACTGAGCTGGGCCTTTTGAGATCCCGCCTAAAAGGCTCAGATGCGGTAGTTTGTGACACAGCATAACCCTGAGTCCTGCCCATAAATCAAGCATAATCAGCAAAGATGTAACATCGTGTTTGTGAGTGTTCCATGCTGTCAGGACTGGGTATTTGTGAGGCCTTGTTAAATTGCCTGGAGCATGTCTGAGGTTGAAACTTCACAGGACATGTGTGGCATTAGCTCTAGACCCTGTGTCTGGTGGGGGAAGGGATGAAAAAGAACAGGTAAGAAGCTGAAAAGTATCAGCCTTAAGAGATGTGGTGACTTACCTTGCTTGGTGTCTCCACCGGTCTGGTAGGAGATCTTGTATGCTTTTAGGGTGGCCACACACTTCAGTGTCCATTCTTCTTAGTGTTTGAAAACTACCTTTTTAATTGTGAAAGAGAATATAAACACATGCTATCAACAGACAGCAAAATTGGAGGCAGACCAGAGGGAGTCCTACCCGTTGCTGACTCCAGCTCAAAATATTTTGCATGCCTGGAATTTTCACAGATCTTGGAGTTTTCCTCTGTGAGCACTTAAAGAACAGCCTACAGATCCAACAGTTTCTACAAAACAATTCTTATTTAGCTTGAAACACTTGGTCAGGCTTTTTCCTGTCAAAGTCCTGACATCCAACATACATCTTTGTCATTTAAAAAAAGAACAATAAAGTAATAATCATAATAATAAGTAATAAAATAAAGATACAAAGGGGGGAATTGACACTGATGGCGTATCATGAGCCGGGTCCTAGGCGTCCGGCCCCCAGCACACGTCCCCGCTCCCTGCTGTCTGCCGGTCCCAGCGATGAATGCCTCCATTCTGTCTTTGCAGAGTGAGGATTCGGACGAGGACGAGCCCTGTGCAATAAGCGGCAAATGGACTTTCCAGAGGGACAGCAAGAGGTGGTCCCGGCTGGAAGAGTTTGATGTCTTTTCTTCAAAGCAGGACGCAGCCCCCGGGGCCCCCGACGATGCCCACCTGAAGAACGCGGCGAGCCATGAAAGCATGCTGACGGACCTCAGCGAGCGCCAGGAGGTGGCCTCGGTCCGCAGCCTCAGCAGCACCGGCAGCCTCCCGGTGCACGCGCCTCACACCGGGGACGCGGCGACGCCCCGCACGAACTCCGTCATCAGCGTGTGCTCCTCCGGCAACTTCGTGGGCAATGACGACTCTTTCTGCAGCCTGCCCTCCCCAAGGAACTGTCCAGCTTCAGCTTCAGCATGAAAGGCCACGAGAAGAACGCCAAGTCCAAGACGCGCAGCCTGCTGAAACGCATGGAGAGCCTGAAGCTCAAGGGCTCGCACCACGGCAAGCACAAGGCGCCTTCCAAGCTGGGGCTGATCATCAGCGGGCCCATCCTGCAGGAGGGGATGGACGAGGAGAAGCTGAAGCAGCTGAACTGCGTGGAGATCTCCGCGCTCAACGGCAACCACATCAACGTGCCCGCGGTTCGCAAGCGAAGCGTTTCCAACTCCACGCAGACCAGCAGCAGCAGCAGCCAGTCGGAGACCAGCAGCGCCGTGAGCACGCCCAGCCCGGTCACCAGGACCCGGAGCCTCAGCGCCTGCAACAAGCGGGTGGGCATGTACCTGGAGGGCTTCGATCCGTTCAATCAGTCCACGTTCAACAACGTCATGGAACAGAACTTCAAGAACCGCGAGACCTACCCAGAGGACGCAGTGTTCTACATCCCGGAAGATCACAAGCCCGGCACCTTCCCCAAGGCGCTCTCCAACGGCAGTTTCTCTCCGTCAGGGAAGAACAGCTCGGTCAACTGGAGGACCGGAAGCTTCCACGGCCCGGGCCACATCAGCCTGCGGAGGGACAACGGCAGCGACGGCCCCAAGGAGCTTAAGCGACGCAATTCGTCCAGCTCCATGAGCAGCCGCCTGAGTATCTATGACAACGTGCCGGGCTCCATCCTCTACTCCAGTTCGGGTGACCTGGCCGACCTGGAGAACGAGGACATCTTCCCCGAGCTGGACGACATCCTCTACCACGTGAAGGGGATGCAGAGGATAGTCAACCAGTGGTCGGAGAAGTTTTCAGACGAGGGAGACTCCGACTCAGCCCTGGACTCGGTCTCTCCGTGCCCGTCGTCTCCCAAACAGATACACCTGGATGTGGACAACGACCGAGCCACGCCCAGTGACCTGGACAGTACCGGCAACTCACTGAACGAGCCGGAAGAGCCCTCCGACATCCCGGAAAGGAGGGATTCTGGGGTTGGGGCCTCTCTGACAAGGTCCAATAGGTGAGAGCTTGGCTGCCCTCTGGAGGTGGGGGAGGTCGGAAAGGGATTGCTGCCGCTCTCATGTGGGGGACATGGGGTTAGGGCATTCCTGGCCCTGTGAGCTCCTAAGGAAAGAGATCAGGAGGCCCTAACATCCAAAAAGGGTGGATGTTGTTTCATAGGTGCGGAGTTTCAGCTTGAGAAGAGGAAGGAAGTCTTGTGGATGCATGGTGGTGATGGTTGTACAATGGCGTGAAGAGATTTTATGCCCCTGAGCTGTCACTTAGTGGTTAAGATGGCCGTTTACGTAATGTGTATTTTATCGTGGGTGGGGAGGGGAAGAAAAGAACGGAGTAGAAGTCAGTTCTCTCGGTTCCTAAGATAAGAGGCCAGCAGGCAGCCCACCGCTGATTTTGTGTGTACCTGTTAAAAAGCCGTTGTACTCACCCCTCCCCTTGCTCCTCTCCCTCGTGCTCACCCCTCCCCTGCTTCTCTCCCGTAGGCACAGACTGCGATGGCACAGTTTCCAGAGCTCCCATCGGCCGAGCTTAAACTCTGTATCGCTGCAGATTAACTGCCAGTCTGTGGCCCAGATGAACCTGCTGCAGAAGTACTCGCTCCTAAAGTTAACCGCCCTGCTGGAGAAGTACACGCCTTCGAATAAGCACGGTTTTAGCTGGTAAGAGTTTACTGTGCTCGGTCAACTAATTGGAAATGTTTTGGGGCAGCTCCCTGAAGCTGAAGGTATCCATCCTCTATGAATGCCTTTCGACTATCATCCAAATGTAATCCCTGCATTCTTGAGGCCACATCTGATACTGCTCAAGCCAGTGTAACTTTGGCGACTAAGCAGTGGGATTGGTGGGGGGAGATTCAGTGCCCGGAGTGACAAATGGCCAGTAGATGGAGTGAGAATGTGTGGCTGTTCTGTCACACTGTACAGGCACCTCCTTCCTGTGTTAGAAAGAGCCCCCGGTGGGTAAATAGATGTACCGATCAGATCATGTTATGGAAGGAAGGAAAGAAAAATGTTCAGGTCATAGGATGTTGAGACCAACTGTGAAATGCTTACTGTACAGTTCGGGCCTCCTGACCTTCTCCAGGTATGTGTTTAGAAATCATTTTTGATGGAAATATTTGAAGCATCGCTCAAAAATCTCCCTGTGCTAAAAAATTTAGGTTATGTTTCTAACAAAGACACTTCAACAGTGAATAATAAACATAAGGAATTCACTGCTCTAAGATACTACAGACTAAATACACACGAAGGTAAAATCCCTCAGATGAACTGTTCATGATTACTTTTAAAACTGCAGCCCTCCGTGTGTATCACGTGAGATGGACATCGTTAGGCTGGATGGGCCACGGATGTGACCCACTGTGTGTGTATCTTAATTTTTCTGCTAGCAGTGCAAAGCAGAGAACTGTCTCTAGATTGACATCCAAGTGCATTTCACAGTGTCAGCTGGGTATCCTTAAGCCTTTTCCTAATCTGAGTGTTTATCATCTGGATTCACTGCTTTGTATAAAAACAGAGAAGCAGCCCATGTCCTCAGTAGCGCTCTGGAGCAAACCAGAGGGGCCGGGGTGCGTCAGCAAAGCAGCAGAACTGTTGTTTCTCTCTCCAGCCCCCCGTCTCCTCAGGACTCGTAGTGAGTTTAGCTTCAGCATCAAAGCACCTCCCGTTCAAAGGCTGTTATTATGTGAGCCTTGCTAAATACAGAAGTTGTTTGTTCTGAATGACAGAAATAAGTATTGACCGGTTTATCCCCGCATGCTTCAGATTCTCGGTGGAGATCGTAATGTGTTCTTTGCACATTCCGCCGCTGGCTTTTTTCCCCCCGACAAAGCAAGTATTATGCACACTTATGGCCATGATACCATAAACTTACTGTATGGAAATACAAATTTGGCTCTACGCTTTAGTTTTACCTTTCGTAGGGCTATAAACAGTAACGTGCCGTGGCTGCTGGCGAGCGCTCAGAAGTCAAAGCAGTCTGTCTTCTGCAGTGTTCCTCTGTGCGTAGAGTCATATTTTCCCTGCTGGCTATTTAAAAGTGCATATTTTACATTCTCGGTTCTGAGTTGCCCACCCCCCCTTCCCACCAAACCCTCAAGAATCTGAAAGTCCGTAATACTTCTTGAGTTCTGGTCAGTTTTTCCAGTGAGTCAAAACCAAATGTAAAAGCCTCGCATTGTGGGATCCATGGAATAGGGAGAAATTCTACACAAAGTTCTTTTCCTGTTCGGCCTTGCCCTTTCTTGTCCCGTTTAGAGAGGTCACTTGTAGAGCTGAAATTTCTGCTTGACAGCATTAAATGCATGACATCGGTTTCCTGTTGCTCCATATACTTCTGGGGCTGGACCTGGTTTCAGGACTCCAGGGAGCCTGGGGTAGGCTCACAAAACCTTCATTGTTCTTTTCCATCTTCCTCTAGAAACCTAAAGATGTTATATTCTCCAGGGTCATCTGCAGGAGAATTTATTTTGACTTCGGGTCATTAGCTTGGCCCCCACTGTTGAGCTCTGGAATTGGTTCTCATTATGTTGGACCAACATCATGTATTTGCTATTTTCTCCTCCGGCATTACATGATCCTTTTTATACCCTAAATACTTTGTATCTCATCAAGAACTTAGAAATGATTCTTGCCCATCTACAGGACAAATGGGAACGTGTTTTTCAAATTCTGTCATGAAGCTCCTAAATTAGGGCCTTGAATGTTCTTTTCTGTTCGTGTGCCTTCCTGTGCCGCCATTTTGTAAGGAAGCCCATCAGCTCCCTTAAGGATATAAACCCAGTTCTCCGAGTTAATAGTGGGAGAAGAATCCCCAGTGGAGAAAATGTTACTGGGCCTCAGAGCCCCAACTCTCAGAAGATCCAGAATAGCACTGTCCCGTGAAACTGTCTGTGATGGTGGAAATGTGCTGTATCTGCTCAGACGGCAGCTACTGGTTACAGATGGCTAGTGAGCACTTGAACTGTGGCTAGTACAACTGAGGAACTAAATTTGTCATTTTATTTAATTTAAATAGCCACCTTAGTAGCACGGATACAAAGCTCACAGGGTTTACCTGCAAAAGATGGATTAAGGGTCTACAGACAAATAAACATAACCTCCCCCCACCTGCTCTTTAAATAGGGCTGTGCCCAAGTTCATGAAAAGGATCAAGGTTCCAGACTATAAGGACCGGAATGTGTTCGGGGTCCCTCTGACGGTCAATGTGCAGCGCACAGGACAGCCCCTGCCCCAGAGCATTCAGCAGGCCATGCGCTACCTCCGCAACCACTGTTTGGATCAGGTGAGAACTGCCTCGTGCAGGCCCCGCTGAATCATGGGACCTCAGATGCATGCTTCTTTTTTATAGTTTTGTAGTGAAAATGCGGCTTCTGTCTTGCCATTTAATGTTTTTCTTCCAACAGGTTGGGCTCTTCAGAAAGTCGGGTGTCAAGTCCCGGATTCAGGCTCTGCGCCAGATGAACGAAAGTGCCGTAGATTGTGTCAGCTACGAGGGACAGTCTGCTTATGATGTAGCAGACATGTTGAAGCAGTATTTTCGAGACCTTCCTGAGCCACTAATGACGAACAAACTCTCGGAAACCTTTCTACAGATCTACCAGTGTGAGTGTTCTTTGATCTTAACGCCGTTGGCCTTGGGGAAAAGTGGGACCACCTGAAACCTTGGCTTCCTTTGATGCCATTCTTTTAGAGCCACATGATGACCTTCTTGGAAACACACGTCATCAACTTCTTTCTTCCTTTTCTCCTGGTTTGTGGGATAGGTTTCTGTGTACCTGTCGAGTAATGCAAAAATAAATCTCCCTTATCGTCATTCTCTAATTACTGAAGCAATTACACATTTTTACATTGTGATCCAGGAGCTCATTCCTTCATTCGTTTCTAGAACAGTCTTCCCTTAGATGCTTAAAAGAGCAGGTACCAAGATATTTCAGTTGACTCTCATCTCTCCAGCAGGGCCTGCTGTGTTTAAAACGTCACAGGTGTCTGTGTGGTTTATCTTGCTGGAAAGTGAATAAATAATCTTTTTCTGTTATTCATCTCCCCTTCTGCCAGAAATACTTGGGAAAACAATACCCATGCCCTTCTCACTTTTAAGTAAAGCTTAAAGCAAACAGTTGTCTAAATTAATGGTCAAGATCAGGATTATGGCTTTTACGGCCCCGTGTTTTTCTTGGCTCCGTGTGGTGTTACAGCCATGTAATATAGAAGCAGCTTCTCTCCGTGCTCAAATTGTCTCCAGCCTGGCGCGCTGGACCTCATCTTATGAGAAATGGAGCTGGTCTGGATTATTTCATTATTTGTTTCATCCTTTCAGATTTTCTGAAAACACAGGTCACATTTTCCCCACCAAGGTATTTGTTATGTGTTGTAACCATGGAGCCGTTAATCGGTTTGTCCTACGGAGCTGCACTTGACTGACTTGATTTTTCCACCACATGCCTCTTAAAAGGCAGATTTGCCGAGTAAAGGAGACCTGAAGGTTGAGCCCCGCATTTTCTACATGTATGTCATTTTCCTGGTTTTATTTCTCAAGCATATATTTTTGTAATAGCCTCTCAGTATGCTTTCTAAAACTTAAAAACATCGCTAGTAAAAATATCTGTTTCAGCTGACTCTTTTAGCAGCTTGCTTTCTCCATTTTACGAATGAGCCGATCAGTTCTAGTTATGGAAGGTCCCCAGAGATACTGGACCCTTTGTATAAAGGCCAAGAAAGATTTTATCCCCTTGTACATGTCTTCAATAAGGTTTTTCACTGAAACTACACAAAAGTGTAACTGTGTATTGTGTTTTCAGTAATCGAGAATGGTAAACTGGGGAGTTCCAAAAAAAAAATACTTAGAAAAGCTATTCCAAAAACCAAAAGAACAGGCATCATATCTGGAGCTGAACTCTGAGGTGGATTTAGGATATTGGCATTGTGGGTGTTGAAAATTTTTTAACTCCTCCACAGGCAGGAAATACTTGAGGGCAGTGACGCTGGTGGCCGTCCCTAATTTCTTCCATATTAACCTCAAGTACACTTTCTGCAAGCGCTTGTTCAGGACTGGGCCGAGGTCGTTGGTGCTGGTGTTTGCTTTGGGACGTTTCCTTGCAATGCGCGTGGAAAAGCACCGAGCTGATGGGGGAAATGCCTGTGTTATACAGGTGTGCCCAAGGACCAGCGCCTCCAGGCGATCAAGGCCGCCATTATGCTCCTGCCTGATGAGAACCGGGAGGTTCTACAGACGCTCCTTTATTTCTTGAGCGATGTCACGGCCGCCGTCAAAGAAAACCAGATGACGCCCACCAACCTGGCTGTGTGCCTAGCGCCCTCCCTTTTCCACCTCAACACCCTGAAGAGAGAGAATTCTTCTCCAAGGTACGGGTCAGACGAGATATGCACGCACATGCTCTGTTCTTCCAACAAACGCAACCTACCTTTCCTCCTCAGTTGTCCCTGGGTTTTCGTTGGTTTCACACTCGAGTCAAGCACAAAGGAGTTTGGCCTCCATCCTTCACGGTCCCCTTACTTCCCTCCTTTCTTCTCAGCCCTGGGGGCGTAACTTTCCAGACAGTCTAGTGACAACGAGGCTTTGAGAGCAATTTGGATGTGTGCTTCGCTATGGCAAGTGTTTTCCCTGAACCCCCCCCCAGTGCCCTCTGTGACGTTGCCATCAAACTTTCTGCCAGCAAAGGATCATGAGGATTTGCTGACCTAAAAAACTGGATGGGGATAAGGCCCTTGCTGCCTTGCTTCTGCAGAGTCAACAAAGCCAAGCCCCCAGCCTGTGCTGCAAGTTGTAAGGCAGTCAGCTGGATCTGTCAGAACTAAGGATAGCGTGGAGCCTCAAAGCTAGACCTGGCCCAGGCCTATTGTGTGCAAAGTTTCTCGTTAGATGTATACAAGCTGGGAGTGGCCATAGAAGAAGTCAGAGAATCTGGAAAATAACTAACAAACGCTGATTTTTGCTCAGGACTTACTCTGACCCAGCCACAGGACTACACCCTTGACGTTCATTCTTTCATTTAATCCTTGTAAGGATCCTAAGAGGTGAAGATACTGGCAGCGCCTATTTTAACATGAGGACAGTGAGACTGCAGGGAGGGTCAGTTTAATAGTTTAATAGGTAACTTACCCACATCTGAAGGGGAAATGGCAGAGCCAGTTGAAGCTTCTTACTGATGTGAGTATTTCACGTACGGGCCTCACAGCAGAGTAGGTGAGAAAGGAGTCCCCGACTGGACACAATCCCAAATGTGAAACCCATCCAGCTGACCCTTCTCCTCAGCTCTAAAGGTGCTTGACACATATTCCTTAGCTACAGGTACCTCCTGGTTCTACTAGTTGAAGTGAGCTTTGCTTCTGAAAAGCCAAATAGTACAGTATCTTTTTATCTGGTTCTCACGTGGACTGATGCATTCCATCTTCAATAAGATAGGGAACTGGAGATGAGCAGGAGAGAGAGATCAGATAAGATTAAGACAAAATCTCTAGGAAACAATGGATTGTCCCCTTACCTTCAGGAGAGGATTTTATTTATTTAAACCGTAAAGAATGGTGACACCATTTACTGCAACATCCAGTGCCTCCCATCTATGCACCCCTGCAAGCTGCCTTTCTTCTCCCCACCACCACCTAGAGACCTTCTGGGCTGTCCTATTTAAACGGGAACCTGTTTAACGTGATGGTTTTAAATAGCCTGGATCTCACTGAAAACCGCCCCTTTCGTGTTTTTGTTTTGTTTTGTTTCGTTTTTTGGGTTTTTTTTGTCTCTGTGTGTGTGTGTGCTCGGCTGATAAAACAGGAATTTTTGTGACCAAAGTGAAGCTCTCCCGAACCTCTTAAGAACAGATAGGCTCCAGTAAAATAGTTTTTTTCTCTCCTCTGGATTTCCTGGAATAACACATTAATTAAAAACATATAAATATTTGAGTCTTCCCCCCTCCCTTCTTTCTTCTGCCTAGGGTGATGCAAAGGAAACAAAGCTTGGGTAAACCAGATCAGAAAGATTTGAATGAAAACCTCGCTGCCACGCAGGGGCTGGCCCATATGATTGCCGAGTGCAAGAAGCTCTTCCAGGTGAGGCGTCAGGGGGTTTGGCGCTCGGTTGAGGAGAACTCCGATAGTTAGGACCAGGTCGTGGGCACCATGCTTGCTCACATCTTTACACAGCTGGAGAGTATATACATGGCTGGAGAAGGTCTTTTTTGTTTCTTTTATAAAAAAATCTTGTTTTATAACATATAAGCTCATTAGGGCTAATGTGTTTAATGAAATTCACCTATCTCCATACCCCTTTACTTAAGAAGCAAAAGCAACACATTTTTGAATTAAGTTCTGTATCTGAGAGGCAAGCCCTGGGTTAGTCATTTACCCTCTACTGTGCCTTCCCAAAGCGCAAGAATACCTCACGTGAGAATAGGCTTTTGGACACCTTCAGGGAGGTGATCTGTTCGTATTCTCACTACTCACGATAGCACGTGAGGTCGGCTGGAAAGAGAGTAGTGGGGGCGCCTGCACCTCCCTGAGAACCCAGTCCGCGGCTCCTGCACTGCCGCTTCCTCTGCTGGGCAACAGGAACGGTACAGGCAGACTCACCTCCTTTTTGTCCCTTGCACCCCCCACAGGTTCCCGAGGAAATGAGTCGATGTCGGAATTCCTACACAGAACAGGAGCTGAAGCCCCTCACTCTAGAAGCACTGGGACGCCTGCGTAACGACGAGTCGGCTGACTACCAGCACTTCCTCCAGGACTGTGTGGATAGCCTGTTTAAAGAAGTCAAGGAGAAGTTTAAGGGCTGGGTCAGCTACTCCACATCGGAGCAGGCTGAACTGTCCTATAAGAAAGTGAGTCTTGCCCCCACTGTCAGCCAGTTGGGTTCCAGTGGTCAGGATTCAGGTTCATCAGAGATGAGACCCTGTGGCCGTGTTAACACGGCTGTCTGTGGGAATCTGTCACCCACTCCCTCCCTTGTAGATCTGGGCAGCCAGGTGATTCAGTTCCCCAGGTAAGAGTGGAAGAGTCCAGCAAGGAATAATAAATACACTTGTCAGAGGAATCCGACCATCTAATGAAATCTTCTGGGGCCACAGAAATCACACTAGAGTCCCCTGGAATGTTCTACTAGTGGTATTGGGCTTTAAGGTGTTTTATGACATGGTCAGATGTTTCCATAATTTGCTCAGAATCCCCTTGCACTGTCCTCTGTTCTCAGCCACTTTTCTCTTGGCCCTTTAATGAGTGGAGAGTACTTGGGGGAGAAATTAACTTGTTAGGACTAAAAGCCCCTTGAAGACAGGGGCATCTTGTATGGTTCAGCATGACAGGCCCGTGATAGTATTTCTTGGTCCTGTGTCTACCACCTTGAGAAGAAATAAACAGTGGGAGTGTCTGGATGGCCATGGAGGCTTTAGAATGGGTATGTAAATCATCTGATTTTATTGCACTGACTCTAATATAGGCCCCAAGAGAACAGATGTTAATAATTTTGACTGGAAAATTAGTCTAAGGCCAGGCTTTCTGGCCTGCTCCTGAATATACTTGGGAACACCAGCATATAGATAGTAATTAGCCCCTAAACACGTGACCATAAATCGAGCTGGCAGTTTGCCTTCAAAGCGTAGGTGTGTGTGAATTGTAGCACTGAAAAATGCATCCTCTTTTCAGGTGAGCGAAGGACCGCCTCTGAGGCTTTGGAGGTCAACCATCGAAATCCCTGCTATGCCTGAGGAGATCTTAAAGCGCCTCCTTAAAGAGCAGCACCTCTGGGATGTAGACCTTTTGGATTCAAAAGTGATTGAAATCCTAGACAGCCAAACTGAAATTTACCAGTATGTCCAAAACAGTATGGCGCCCCACCCTGCCCGGGACTACGTTGTTTTGAGGTGAGAGTTTCCAAAATGATTACCGTGGCAAGGATGAGCCTGGTGTCACTGAATATGACAAGATGGTGAAATTATGTAAAACGGAAGGTGTGGGACCCTTGCAAATATGGGAAGTGTATCCGTATGTATTCCAACAGTGTGTCCATCGCTGAAAATGGTTGGAACACTTTTGGAACTGAACTCAGAATCAGAGGCACATTCAGTTGAATATGCTCATTGGTAGCAGATTCTTGCCCCTTTAAGGATAGATTTTTCTCACCAGAAACAGCAAGTGAATGCATAAGCCAGGAAATAACATTTAAGTCCCAAGTGCGCTGTGGTTAAAGCTGAATTATATGTAATTCGTAAATTCTCTGGAGACATGATTGAAAGAGGAATTCCAGAAATCTTGGAGGAAATGTCCCGTCATTAGTCCAGAGCTTTCCAATAGAGCAACCCTGATCTGGATGTCCATGTACAAATCCATTTGCGAAATGTAAAAATGGCTTTCATTCACACTTCAAATTGGTTCTCTTTCAAAGAACTGACATGTGAATATATACTCACTATAGTGACTCTGCACAGAGTTACTCATTCAAGAGCCCTTGCACAATAGTTCAAAGGATACCGTCTCCAGGACTGGGTCACACAGCGTAGCCACCGATCCTGCCCCTTAGCTTCTGAGAGTAGGGCCCCATTTTAAACTTGGCTTCCAGAAAATTCCATCTTTTTTACTCTGATTTTGTTTCTGCAGAACATGGAGGACTAATTTACCTAAGGGGGCATGTGCCCTTTTACTCACCTCTGTGGATCACGACCGGGCACCTGTGGTGGGGGTGAGAGTCAATGTGCTCCTGTCCAGGTATCTGATCGAACCCTGCGGGTCAGGGAAATCCAAACTCACCTACATGTGCAGAGCCGACTTAAGGTACGTTCTGATTCTAATTTCTGACACGGTGAGGGTCATGAAGGAGATGAGACTTTTTGTCTGACACAGAGAATGGCTTAAATGAACACATCATTGTGTCTTGTCTGTTCCCTAAAGAGCAGTTTTTGTAAAGTAACACCTTCGTGTTTCTTGGTGTTTGGGGGATGGCTTCCTGATTTCTATCCCTTAGAGAATGTGGTACTAAAGCAACACGAATACTCTGGTTCTGACATGAATTTAAAGCCACAGGAAATGAGAGTTTGAAGTAGCAGGCAGATGATTCTCATTTTACATTCAAAGATACTTGAATATATGACATACCCTTTTAGTAATTAATTAGGCCTGTGCTCTGTGCCATTGACGAATGTGTGTTCCTATTAGAAAATTTGTGAAATACAGCAATACAGACAAAAACATGAACCTCTAAAAAACTTTCCAAAGTGGTTAAATTCTCATTTGAAGTCTTTACATCTCAGCACTTTTTCAACTGTCTGTGCGACTGTAATCTGTTTTTGTTCTATATGCTAAAACTTTTCCCAAACAATGTCACTCAATATCTGTACTCAGTATGTTGTTCCTTGAGAAACTTCTGGTTCCAGAGGTGTAACAGATGTGCCAGGAGATTATCTTGGAATACGATCTTTACTTACAAGGTTTCTGGATCAAGAAATGGAAATGTATTCCGAATTCCCTCCAGCTTAGTTCAGTGTTTTCCAGTTTGAAGACTCCATGTGCTTTTCCTTCCCATTATAGGGGCCACATGCCAGAGTGGTACACAAAATCTTTCGGACATTTGTGTGCAGCTGAAGTTGTGAAGATCCGAGACTCTTTCAATAATCAGAACACTGAAACCAAAGACCCCAAATCTAGGTGATTACTGAAGCCAAGCGACTGCGTCCGCCGTCTGGATAGTTGTTTCTAGAATTCTTGCCAGTCCTTGGAAGAATGCGTTCTGAGTCTAATCTGAAACAAAGCAAACGACAAGTTGGAGTGTAGGAATTGACTTTTCGTGATTTAAGACATTTTCAAAGCTGCTTCCTGTTTGTTTAAGGTCTAGAGTACAGACCTTGACTGGAATATGTAAGACTGTGCAAAAAAAAAAAAAAAAGTATTCTTATCCAAACTGCTTCTGAGAAGCAAAACTATAAATACATCACGAAAAATAATGAAGATACTTCATTCTCTTGTGATTCTGGCGTATGTGTACCTATGTCATTTTATTTGCAGCGTGCTGAGGGACTGGCGTATCCACTGGAATAGTTGGTACTCTTTGACATGTTTCTCACTGAGATGAGCAAAGAAAGGTTTGCACAGAGGAGTGTGTGTATGTGTGTTTGTTGCTGGTCGAATGGCACAGATGTATACGTTGGAACACAGTGTCTGGCACACTGAGATGCCTCCCAGGAGGATACTGATGCGTCAGGTTCAGTTTAACCTGGAATATCTGACTGCCCATGGATCCATGCAGAAAGGGAACCCCAAAACCCTCGCCCACTTATTTTTTTTCCAACTCATTAAGCACATTCCTTTTTTTACCAACCTCCTCTTTCCTTAAAGTAATTGTAGTAGCTTGATTCCGCTGTCCCGTCTCAAACACAGTACGTCTTTAGATCTGATTGCAAATAGTGATACACTTTTTACCCGGTGTAGATCAGGTCAGGGAAGAAACTCCGCCCGCCCCACCCCCTTCCCCACCCTTACTAGCCCCAGAGCACAGTTTTATTGTGTGTTTTTGTGTTTGTTCTTTAAGTCGAGATGTAACAACTGAACACTCTAACATCTCCTCAGTCGAGCCCCAGAACTTTTTACCTGCTGGAATTTTTTGCATTTTCATGTTTCGAACCCAAACTCTTGAAGACATACTGAAAACATAGGAAACTACGTCTGTCCCAAGGAAATCCCTGTAAATTTAAACCAAGGTATTAAAATTTAACAACAGGCGTGGATTCTGGTTATTCGTAGCGCTTCTGAAAGCTGCCCATACTTAGTAATTGGATCTGTCCTTTTCAGCAAATAGGTTTTCTGGTTTTGTGACTTTTTTTTTCCCCCCTCGGCTTTGTTTTCCCTACATTTCTTTTTCTTCCCCTTTATAATGATGCCCCTGGAATGTATGTTAGTGGTAAATGAAAATAGCTATCATAGAAAGAAAACCCAAAAAAAGTGCCAGCACCGTTTTTTGGAAGGGCGGTCTTTATACAGGTTTTACCGTAACCATGAAGATTGACTCATGAGACAGTATTAGTGACTTTATTTTGTATGGATCAAAAGTGAATAATGTATGAATGAGAGTTGTAAGAAGGAGTTTTATTTTGTTATAACATATTATAGTTACCATTGTCAGTGTTATTTCAAAGGTTCTTTGAAGAATTTGCAGCGGGGGAAGATTAGAGTTTTAAAATTTGAGTATTTTGGATATCAGTGTTCCTTATGAAGATATACTTGTATATGCAATTTTAATAGCTTTCAGATTTGTAAGATTGTATGTTGTATATACCATTCTATTAAGATAAAGAAACATGTCCACATGTCCACTGTGCTTTCAAACCTAGATAAAGCATGACAAAAATTATTATTTAAAATATACTTGTATTTATACCTCAGATATTCTTTTGGGTTTTGTACCTCAATGCTTTTTTTTTTTTCCTAATGTAAATACACTTTACATGAATACAGTCTAAGTAAAAAAAAATAAAAGAAGAGGTTTATAACTTGCTCTATATCTGTACAGAATATAATCCGTAAGTGCACTATTAAATGTTTAAAGTAAGGGAAAGGTCTGGCCTGCTTTCCTTTGTATCGCATCTCACGCCTACCCTTAGAACCACAGATTGCAAAGCATATCATCCTGGCATCAGCCAAAATGAAAATCAGATTTGCTGAAGGAAAAATGGGACTGCAAATAATTTCAAGGCCAAACTGCAACTGAGCCACTCACTAACAAACAGGAAACCCTAGTGAAGGTTCAGGAAGCATGGAGATGCTGTCCTAACAAAGGTCGTTAGGAAACGATGCTGAGAAAGTTATAAGAATAAGGAACCAGGAAGAGTAAGATGCTCATATAAGCAAAGCCAAGGTCACCGTTTAATTCCACAAAAGGTCTCTTTCCCACTGTTCAGCTTTCCTGTGGAAAGGATTCCTTAACATATTTGACAACAGGAGAATTCAGAGGATGTGAATGTTCCAAGAACTCTGTGTAAGTCACCTAAAGTGATATTGCCACAACTTACTAATTGTGACTCATCACCTAGATTGTAAGCTCTTTGAGGGCAGGGCTCTCCTCCACATCTTTATAACCCCCATACAGCGGCTTTCAGCGTTTTGTACTTGTAGGCACCTAATAAATTTATTATTTGCTAAATGGAACTGGTTGAATTAGCTTCTGTCACTTGAAAAGGAAGAGAATCTAGGATGCCGTCTAAGCCCTCGCTTTGGTTCATCACTGCCCATTTTGAGATTGTACAGAGTGGACATTGTCACACCTAATGGGATCTTAAAGTATAAACTGGTGAAGACGTGCGGAGACCCTATATAGGGGCTGTGGACGCTGATGGTAAATTGAAGAGTTCTTTGCGATGCAATTTTAATCAATCTTGTTTCTTGGAAACTGATATCCCTTTTAGAAGAGGTTTTATTTTGACACTCACTCTGGGCATAGTAAAGGGAAAAAACCAAACCTCGTAATTTTTAAAAAGACACAAAGGCTTTTTTTTTTTTTTTAATGTGTGCCCCTGCCTCCAGACCTGGTTTCCTCAGAACTAAATAAAATAAAGATCAAAACATATTAAGCCTGAAATACCTACTACTTTGTTTGACAGGCTGCAGAAGGTTACCAGGATGGAGGAGACATCCTTACAGACCCCATTACAGATTGAGTTGAGTCAATTATTCAGCCCCTACTGTTTACCTCACACTGTGCTCAGTCCTGAAGATACAGCAGTGAGCACCTCACCCTGCCCTCCCAGAACTGAAATCTCACAGACACTAACAGAAATGATACACCATGTCCTGACGGAGGACAGGTTCCTGTGTACCCAGGGGGGCAGCTTAAGATCTTAATTGAACAAAACTCAAGATAACTATATGCAAAGCATCTTGCTTACCAATTTGTAGATAGAATAACTTGGAAAATTCTAACAAATAGTTCTTTAAGAGATTTCTTTTTAAGAGCTGATTGAGACAAGTGAGATTTTTTGGAAAGTAAAATCTAAAGAAAAATAAAGGAAAATGATCCAGATCAGTACTTTTTTTTTTTTTAACATTTGTTCATTTTTGGGAGGCAGAGACAGAGCACAAGCGGGGGAGGGATAGAGAGAGAGGGAAACATAGAATCTGAAGCAGGCTCCAGGCTCAGAGCTGTCAGCACAGAGCCCGACGTGGGGCTCGAACTCACAAACCGTGAGATCATGACCTGAACCGAAGTCGGACACTTAACCGACTGAGCCACCCAGATGCCCCCAAATCAGTACTTTCTAACATCACTAGTTAGGGTGTGTGTATGTGTGTGTGTGTGTACAGGCAAGGACAAAGGCTATAATGGTGTGTAGAATTTTGTAGCACCATTCATGGGTCTTTATTCTACTTCTGTGCACTTTACACACTTAATTTAAGCTTCACACATACCCCATGAAGCATAAGTATTATTCTAAAATAAGGATATACCTTAGGTAGTGACAAATTAAGGTCCCCAGAGCCAGAAGAAGGAGCCAAGACTCCAGCCCAGGTCCACTACCCGTCCATCTCCCCTTTGTTGACCTTACCTAATTAGGAGATAAATGTCTCATCGTAACAGCCAATCCATATGGCCCCGGCATCAAAATTGAGAAGAACTCTAGGAAAAATGGAGGTTCATAGCAAAATAATCACATTAATCCACATCTCAAATTCAATTGTCCCTATTCCTGAGATGCTTAAGGTGAAATTACATAGGTAAAAATAAATATGAGGCAAAGTTTTGTTTCAAGTTAAGGTTTGAAAGACCTTACAGTTGTGTTGGCAAATTGAATATATGGTTTGAAATGTACAGAGACTCCACTTAGGCCTCCCTGTGAAACAGGAGAGATTCTCCCCCACCTGCCAGCACAGAATAGGCTTGTGCTCTGACTGCAACCTGCCCAACCCCTCTGATCTTGCATTGCTTCAGGGTTACAAAGGGAACATCTCCCTACAGGCTTCTTAACTTCCATCCCAGGACCAGAACCCCGGTCCTGTGACTTTCTGCAATACCTCATTATGCCGGGATTCCCACCACACAAGCATGTCACAAAATACAACTGAGATCTTTGTGAAGGTGCTTTGAAAAGCAAGGGCTATTGAAAGGTAAAGGAGCTTTCATGAAAGCAAAGTGGGATTTGGCCCAAATGCTTTACCTCACACGCCTGTTGAAGCATACATTAATGATTATAAAGCAGAAATCCTAAACAATGAGATCATGGCATGCATGCCATCTTGGTGTTCCATCAGGGTGAAATTTGCCCAAGGAATTTAAATTCCATTTGCCTAAGGAATGCAAATTACAAAAGACCTCAAAGAGCCTGTGGCAGGGGGGGAACTCAGGAGGGTCTGTGCAGTTGCAATGAAGTTGGGCCCATTCTCCAGGGGATGATCAGTCCTTTGCAGGCAGGGAGTTTGCTAAATCATGTTGGCAGCGGCAGCCCAAAGTAATTACCCTTGCTGTGTATACACAGTTCCCATTAGGGCCGCGGTTTGGCTGTCTGGGCCCAAGGCTGTGTTGACACCTATCGCATAAACACCTCCTTGCAGAGATTTTTCATCTCATTGCACTTAAAAAAAAAAAAAATTAGTTCAGGGCTAGAAACATGGCCCCTCATGGGGAATTTTCATCTCTCTCTCTCTCTCTCTCTCTCCTATCAAGATGCAAAGCATTTTGGAAAGCAAAAGCCTCGCTCTCCTTGTGACTCTGAGAATGGCTCTCATCAACCATGGTGAAAGACTTGATGCTCTAAAAATGGTCTAATTCCCAAGGAAATTGTTTCAAAAAGCTTTGTAGGTTACAGGTACTTTTCAAGTACAAGTGTGTTTGGCTCAAGTCTGAATGGACTTGTTAAGCTACCGCATATTAAGCATTATAATGTGTGAGGTACTGGGATGTGTGTATTGCATACAGTAAATGTCACATGTAAATTTCATAGCAGTCCTTTGAAGGAGGCCTCATTAGACTCATTTTATAAATGAAAAAGCTCAAAGAGGTCGGGAGGCTTAAAGAAATAAAGTAGCTATCTAATATTTGCAAAGGGACTCAAATATTTGGGACTCTAATATTTGCAAAGGGGCTCAAGACATTCTAGAGCAGCCTGTACAATAGAACATTCTGCCGTGATGGAAATATTCCCTCTCTGCTACTAAAGTAGGTACTAGCACATGTGGCTGTTGAACACTGGAAATGTGGCTAATGCAACCAAGATGCTGAACGCTTGCTTTCATTTCTTTTTTGTTAGCTTTGGGGCTCCAGGGTGGCTCAGTCAGTTAAGCATCCCATTGTGGCTCGGGTCATGATCTCATGGTCAATGAGCTCGAGCCCCGTGTTGGGCTCAGTGCTGACAGCTCAGAGCCTGGAGCCTGCTTCAAATTCTAGGTCTCCTTCTCCCTCTCTGCCCCTCCCCCACTCATGCTCTGTCTCTCTCAAAAATAAACATTTAAAAGTTTTTTAATTTTTTACTAGTTTAAATTTAAATAGCCACATGTAGCTAGTGGCTACTGTATTGGTGCAAGTTCTATTTCAAAAATCAAAGAATATTTCCAAGGAATCCAATTCCCATCTCTCTTCCACCTATCACAAAATTCTTAAAGGAGAAAGGAAGGAAGGAAGGAAGGAAGGAAGGAAGGAAGGAAAGAGGAAGAAAGAAGAGAAATAAAGAGAAAGAGAAAAGAAAGGAAAGAAAGAAAGGAGAGGAGTAGAGGAAAGGGGATGGGGGGGTGGGGAGAAGAGTGGAAGAGAGGAAAGGAAAGAAAGAAGAAAATATGGTAAATTTTTGTTAAAATCTCCCTGGCCACATTTCAGCTCAGGTAACTCCACATTCCACCAGCCATGAGACTATGTCTCCTCTAACCTATGACCAGCTTCTTGTGTTTCTCAAGCTTGAACTGGATGACCTCTTTCCTTTGCTGCTAGAGCATGTGTACTTTTCCAAACCAGAGATAAAGATGTAGCTGATCCGAAAGAATGTTTAATAATTCCGAATATTCTGTTCTGTTGGCCGCAAGCAAAGGAAGCCTCACAGATGTTGCTGCTCTGGACAGAAACAGTTGTCCCTGCGTGGTCTGAGCCTGTCCCCACCCTTTTCCTCGTCACTGGTGCCCAAGCTTCCTTTCATGTTGGTGACGCCACTTGGCCTCAGCTGTCCGCACCCAGGGTATCCTCCAATGTAGGGACTCCTGATCTAGGTTTGATAACAATGGGACGTCTGAACGCTGAAGGCGGTAGCAATTCCAAGGCAAGAATATATCTTCCACAAGCATTCCTAGCTTGCTGCCTCGAAGAGATATTTCTTTACCTGCTTTATCCTTTTTCAAAGTTGTCAAAGCTCTGTCATATTAAACAGTATAATTTACTAAAGTAACCTATTTCTTTTCTTATTTTCAGTACTAATGCATATTACTTACAACAGCTCATCAAAGCTAGAAAGAAGCCTCTTAGGAAGAAGTGTGAAAGAACTTTCATGATACATGATCTGAGAGTGCTCTCAGCAAAAAGCAGTTTACGAAGGTTTTTAAAGCTAAAGACCATCCAAGGCTGCCCACTCCTCCCGTGGAAGCTTAGTGAAGGTTCCTCGCCCTGCTCAAGCAAGCACTTAGCACGGAAGATAATTAATCAAAGAAATGGGGGATTTAATGTCACGCTCCAGAGATGTTAGTTGTCCTGACTTCTAGGGCTGGCTGATAGGATGTATGTTTTCCAATAACAAAGATAAGCCAAGCTCTATTTTTGAAGTTCACACAGTCTGTAAAGATGATTAAAGCAAAAAGAAATTTGAACCCTCAGGACCATGCACAAGGTTGCAATATCTCAAAGAGATAGAGGATATTTTATCCCAAGACCCAGAAGGCTGAAAATGGAATGTATTCTCCTGTAACTTTGTGGAAAGAAAAGAAGATGCCAAATTTCCAGAAGCAAAGCGACCTGCCTGGGAAGGCAGGATCAAGGTGTAGCTGTTGGCTTGTTGGTTTGTTTTTAACCAACCTAGTGCCACCAACACTCTCATGTCAGACTGATCTCAGCCTCCAGTGCCACCAGTGGGCATCTCCAGTGGGGCCTTCTACCCTGAGTCATCCAACAGGACTATTCATGACTTCAGCAGGTGGTTCAGCCTGACATCAAAGGGGCCAGCGGCCATTTAAACTTCACGATTGCGTTTTCCGTGATTTTTGCCTCTTCGTGACCCAGCAGACCTAACAGAATAAGAAGACTCACTCTGTTTATTTGCTTTCATCCACGTTCTAATTTTCTCTGGTCCTAACTCCGTTGAATCCCAAGAAGAGTACAAATGGAGATACATCAAGGAATATAAGGGACAGTGCCTCCAAATAAGACAAAACCCTCATTTAAGCCACAAAAGAAGAAAGAAGCAGTATGAGAAGGAAGTAAACAAAAGAAGGACTAATGCAGGGTGTCCAGTTACTAAAATACACTCACTAAAATCCTGAAGTCAGGGGTCACCCCTCCTGCATATGCGTCTGGTTTTGGAGACGCCCAAAGAGCCAGACTCTTCTGTTGCCTGATGAAATGCCATTTCTTACTTCACTTGTCACCCTAACTTCTTGGCCTCTTCCTTTTCTTGTCCTCTTGACATGTGGATCTGCTCCCCTCTGGCCATATCTCTTCCTTGGCTCTCCTGTGACTTTTCTCTCTCAATCCCTACAAACCAGCCTTACGCCCAGGGCCCTTTCCTGGCCTCTAAAGTTGGCTGTTCCCTCTTTCCTCATTCCTTTCCTTCTTCGTTTCTGTCACCTCTCACACCTGCATGTGCCTCCCCTCCCCACCCCACATCCCTGAAAAAAAAAAAAACAAAAAAAAAAACACTTTAAAAACAAAAGAATTTTTAGTTTTCTTAGGATTCCTTTAATTTACAAAGCAGAAAGGTCACTTTGTGTTTCTCTTGCTTCTATTAACATATAGATATTCAGCCTATCTCTGCTAGACAGGCTTCAGGATCTTTATCATTTGCCTGCTTTGGGCAAGGAGAGCTATCTAAAGTTGTTATAGAGGGAATAGAAAAGGAGATCGTAAGGCATTGGGGACAGAGCTAATAGTCACTCAGTAAGCTGGGCAGGTAAAGGAGACAGCCGCCGTAGGGTGGTGGTCAGAGAAAGTAGATTTGGGGAAATTTTTCCTTTTTTTTTTATAATTTTTTGTTTGTTTTTTTTATTTTTGAGAGAGACTAGAGACAGGGAGAGTGGGGGAAGGGCAGAGAGGGAGGAGAGAGAGAGAATCCCAAGCTTGGACTTGGAATGTGGGGCTCGAACTTACAAACCGTGAGATCAGGACTTGAGCCGAAACCAAGAGTGGGTCACTTAACCAACTGAGTCCCCCAGGCGCCCCGGGGGAAAATGTTCTTAAGTTCAGGGGCAGGTACACATGGGTGGAAGTAACTAAGGGGGCATGAATTTACAGGTTTGAAGACAAAGGAAGTGCACCAATGGAGAGGGGAGGGATACACAGGGCTTCCAAGTCCCTCTGCGGGAGGGAAACCATGGGCTCACAGGAGGAAAGGTGGCTTTGAAAGACACGCCTTCCTCTGGGACGGCAAGGAAGGACAGGCCAATGAAGTATCCTGGTGAGTCAGAGCCTAGGGGGCGCCGTGGAGTCAGAGAATGTTGAACTGGACGGGACTTCTGAGGTGGCCGAACCGAAAGTCTAATATCCCTGAAGCAAAAGCAGAGCTAGGGAGGCTGCGACCACCCACAGGTTTTCAGCCACAGCAACAAATGGGCCAGGGCCCACATCCGGGGAAGAGTCACCCCCGAGGAGGTAAGTTTTTTTCTCCCCAGTAAAACAGCAGATGCCCGATTTTCAGTGTCAGCCCTTTCTCTGTGTTTACCTCCAGCGAGGTGCCCTGGTGTGACCCTCACTCACACCTCTGACTCTCCTGGGACCGGACCCTCTCACTACCGGCCAAGCTGTCGTTTCTACTCTCCCATCGTTACTCCTGAAAGCCGTGAAGAGCCCTGGGGTTGCGTGATTACCGGTTCCTTTCAGTGGCAGGTCTGCGCGACTCTGGTTTTTCCACGTCCGATCCTATTTAATCCTTGCTGTAAACCTTTGAGGTTGGGAGGCACTATTATCCCATTCTGCAGACGAGGAAAACAAAGCGCAGCTGGTTCAGTGGTCCGGGTTCCCCCAGAGAAATCACATAAAGCATTTGGAACAGAACCTGCTTGTGGCACACGGTAAGCCCTCAGGGTCCGTTAGCTGCTGTTCTGTCCATTATCATTCTGGAGCTCTTGTTATGTCGTGGGTACCAGCACAGACTCTGGACAGATTCTCAGAGGTCAAACCACAACTTAGACTGACTGTGTGATCTCGGGGAAAGGGTCACTTAGGCTCAGTTTTCATGTCTGCAAAGTGAAGACAATCATAATAAAGACATTAGAACCGTGCCCAACGTATCAGAGGCACCATGTAAATATTACTTCTGAATGTCTGTTTCCTATTATTTCCCAGTTTAAACACAAGCTGAAATAGATGATACCTATTCGTAAGATTAATATTAAGACTGATGCTTAAATGATTGCTTAATATTAATTAAGACTGATACTGTCCAAGCTTGGGTGTGAAGGCCCCCTGGTGAAGGCCTGACAGCTTCATATCCCTATGATGTCTCTAGATTCCCGCACCAGTGGCCTAGATTTTTACGTGGTTAATCAGTCACAAACATGTGTTGAGAACAGAGGAAAGGCACAGAAGAGTGCCGCCTCTCTTGACTTGGAGGTTCGTGTCATTTTTTTCAAGGAGACAGACAAGTAATTCCAGTAAAATGTGCTCCAGTGGATTCTCCACCCAGAGGCCCAGAGCAGGAGATGACACGTGAGCTGGGTGCTGAAGGATGACAGCGGGGAAGGGGAAGGCATTCTGGGCCGGCAGCCTGGAGGAGTGTGGCTCCTGGATGGAGAACGAGCTTGCATACCATTCTAAGGAATTTGTAGGTCACCCTACTGGCAACAGGACGCTTTGGAAAGCCTTGAAGGAGAGGGGCAATACAACTGGATCTCACTATTTAAAAGAGAAGTCTGCAGGTGCCGTGTAGGGTAGGTTCAGCCGGAAGGCATCGGGAGAACAGCAAAGGAGTCCCTTGCAGTAATACCCACAGGAGACCGTGAGCGACAGGGCCAAGAGGGTGGCTTGGGGGTGAAGCAGGAGGAGCCGTTGAACGTGGTTAATCAGGAGGCAGCATGGGCAGGATTTGGTGACGGTCTTTTTAGAATGAGAGGGCGATTGGCCACGAGGCCCGCACTCCAAAGCCCAGCCCCGCAGCCAGGACCGAAGGTGATGCGTGCGGCCTTCTGAGCTAAGCGGTTCAGGCAGGAGCAGAAACAGATCTGAGAAGCGGATGGGAAAGTCTGGAGACGTAAATTGTGGGTGGATTGCGGATTCTGCAGGTGACCTAAGTGCAGCTGTCCCCGTGGGTGATGGAAATCTGGGAGGAGAGTTCCAGAGAGAAGCCTGGGCTAAGGCTTGCATTTGGAAGAGTATAAAGGAGGCAGCTGAAACCGTGGGTGATGGGAGGTGGCCTGGCTTCAGGAAGAACAGAGCGGCCCCGCCCGTGCCCTGGAGTGCTGACCACGTGCCTACAGGTCACCTCATAAAAGATTCCAGGGCCAGGTAAGGAGATGGGCTCCTTGATAATTATCAGGAACCCACGGATTTGTTTTATTTTTTTTCCTAGCTTGATGTTTTAGGTCCTCGAATACCCTAGCTTATTGAAGACAATGACTTCTGTTCATGAATCCCTTCCATGATGAGCTGGAAGCTTCACGGTGAAGCAGAATGGGAAAAAGAGTGACTTACGTCAACCAAAAAACTTAATGAAATAAGTGAGCACATTCGCAAAAAAAAAAAAAGTCAGAAATTGCCCTAGGCTCTCTGATATTCCAACACAGTCTCTGATTCACAAGGCTAGTGTTTACCAGAATAAAGAACTGGTTACTACTTTAATATCTTTAAAAAACAAAAAACAAGGGGCACCTGGGTGGCTCCATCGGGAAAGCATCTGACTCTTGATTTCGGCTCAAGTCGTGATCTCGGTTCGTGGTATCGAGCCCCACATCGGGCCCCTTGCTGACAGTACAGAGCCTGTTTGGGATTCTCCCTCTCCGTGCCCACCCCCACCCCCACCCTGCCACCTCTCCCCCACTCACGCTGTCTCTCAAAATAAAGTTTAAAAAACAAAATGATGCAAATCACATCTTAGCACAATAAATCTGTACAAATTGGTTAAAACACTTTGCTGATTTATAGGGAATTTCATCCTCCCCAGATGGTGTTCCTTGCTATCCTGTGATAATCAGAAGCTTCAATTGGAGGTAATATGATAACATGTGGTTTTGATAAATTATAATTAGAAAAACTAATTAGTTAGTTTGGCTTCATGCACTTTCATTGCCAGACATCAGGTTTCAAAATGTGAAGTCCCTGACGATTACAAAATAAACAAAACAAAACAGTGCCGGTATGCTGGCTGACGAAGAGGTTGGAAACCCACGGCCAATCTTCCTCCCCTACTCACGTCCAGGTTATTCAGTTGGCCGCTGATCAGCCAAGCCACAGGCGGTCCTCCAGGTGACTCAAAGGTCCTGCCTGCTCACATGTCCAAACACTTCTGCGAAACAGCTGAGTGGAAACTTTTAACCCTGCCTAGCTCACTCTAATCCACGCATCAAGAGACTCTAAGAAGGCCCCCAGGGCTGGGTGAAGTGTCTTTCCTCCGGGCTCTGTTTTGCCACACGATTTTGTCATCGTCTGGATTTGTGCTTTGTTTTGATTTGTTTGGGTTTTGGCCTGGCGCTGCCCCTACCAGACAGTCACCTCTTCAGGGGCAAACATTACTTCCTTCTCTGTCCGCAACACCTGACCCAGTACCTGTCATATGCCCAGAGCTCCAAAAAAGTGTGAAACAGATCAGAGACAATCGGCTTTACAGCAAGACTTGCCTTCGAAGACAGAGGATGAAGGATATGTAGTTTCTACCAGGAAAAGCTCAGGTTCAGTTCTAGGCTCAGACAAGTGGAGGGGAAGGAGGGCTCCCTCCTGGTCTGCACGTGCTGGAGGAGGAACTTTTTGCTCCAGACCATGCCTACAGCTTCCAGCAAACATTGCCAAACACCTACTATAAGCAAGGGTCCAGGGGACACAATCAACAGTAGATGTGGCTCTTTGCTGACTCAGAGCCTCCACCTAACTGGGGAGACCGAAATCTAACAATTTATAAGAGAGTATCTGGAGGGCTCTGTGAACAGCCCCTTGATGAGAGATGCAGAGGAAACTGGACTGTGGGTATGTATCTTTCTTGTCCCCGTTACCAATCTGGACTCTGCAACACAATCAATCTAAATAAGCATCTATCCTCAGAGTGAGGGCTAATGGAGCCTGGAAGAAATCTCAGTTAGGGTAAGGATGGACAAACACATTGACATTGGATGCTGGGTCTTTTTTTGATTTCTTTCCAGAAAATGGCAAGAGTGAGACTCAACGCCAGATGCTCACAAGGTATGTTTCTCCTCCTTTGTATTAAGCTCTCAGTGAGCTAGGGCTTTACCACAGCTGTTTGTAATTGCATTCTATCTCTCGGCTTCAAATGACACTGATGATTTTCCTTGGGATTCTGTTTTACATGCATCCTGGCAGGGGTGATTGTACCTTAGCTAACTTTTTGACTCATTAACCTACTCACCTACCCTTTAAAAAAATAAAACAAAACAAAGAGCACCTCTCCTTTAAAAAATAAGAAGCAATCAAATCTGAAGATATTTATTTCACTCAGCACTAACAGCGCACAAATAGAAATCGAAGCTTTAAGAAGCAAAATCTTTGAACTGTCTGGCATCAGTCTGTAATGGACAGGAAACGTATGATATGTAATTGAATCACCACCCTCTGTTTTCAATCCTACGTTTCTCATCCCAGATAAAGGGCCTCTTCTCACACTCCCTTATCCTTGCCTCAAGCCTCACCTCTGGGATTCACTGCTAGAAGCAACGGAGTTCGTTTGGTTGCAGCAATCTGGGAAGAAAAATAAAAAGACATAAGTGAGGTTGAAGGGCTGAGGTTTCATGTTCAGCCTCCGAGCTGAGACTCGTAACTTTTTAACGCTTCCCGAGAGAGCTGCATCCTGGTTCAAAGACGCGATTTCGGAAGGAGACTCTCCACCCCAGTACAAGGAGAGTCTGGATTCCACCAGGCCGGGAGAAGACCTCTGCGCTTGACAAATCCCTTCAAATTAATCCTCGACATGAAAGGGCTTATGGTCTACTCGTCTGATCATATTTTTAGCATTATCTTTAGCACCTGCTTGGTCTCAGGTGTGCGGAGCGGCTTAGAAACCTGTAGAGACTTCTTGCAGAGGGTAGGGGTTGGACAGGGAGAGGGAGGAGTGAATTTCAATGCATGGATGCCCAGTTCAAGGACTCGCTGTGTGATCCCGCTCTAGTGAACTCCCCTCCGTAAAATCTAATGCTCAGGTCGATGGTGAGGTCTTTGGGCAGCTAGGATGAACTCTGACCCCCGTGAGGACTGGCCAGCCCACACTGCGAGGCTTGGGAATGACATCGGTTTGTGTCCAGGCTGAGCTGACAGTGCTGTGGTGTGTGTGCTCCTGGGGTGCAGGTGACTTCTGCTGTCGCCCAGCACACAGCCTGTTACTTCATATTCCACACGGGGATCCACTATGACATCACTGAGCACGGGTAGCTGGGAGTAATAGCACGTGACTGATGGAAAATTTCAATGGGATCAGAATTCTGGGACTCCAGTCCTTAATCTGTCTGAGCCTCTGTTTCCATGTCAAGAAACAGGAAGAAGAAATATGTCACCTAGACTAAGGGTCAGGGTAAGCATAAAGGGACTTCACGTATACTGGTCTCCATGAGGGTCTTAGGAGAAACATGCTTTTTTTTTTTTTTTTTGGCCATGCAAATGTAAGCATTGCTGGAATTTTTTCATGGGGTGGTGGCCTTTGAAAATCTTCCAGGATGAAATCACCTCTAGCCCTCCCTGTAGAATAAAGCTGTGGCTTGTTCAAGGCTAGGGTGGACCCCGAAGTGTTTCCTGAGAAAAGTTCCTGGCTTTGCCTGCTGGCCCTTCACACTCCACAGCCGTCTAAAATTTCTAGTCTATACGGACTGCACTTCAGTTAACAACAAACTATGGTCTCTCTCAGCGCTGACCTGATGCCTTCCAACCCTTAGCCAGAGGCTGGACGAGAATGTCCCCCGTGAAGGGCTATTTCAAAATTACTCAGTGTATCACGCTTCTTGGTACTTTAGGTGTTTTCTTTGGGTACAGCCAGACATGGGAAAAGTAAATACTCAGACATTTAACGTTTAGGTTCCAAAGAAAATACAGAGTTGCATTTTCATGGGGGTAGGAAGCCGTTAAGCATTTGGTTTGGATCTGCTTGGGTTTGTGGAGCTGGGCCCCTGCCCCTCCTGGTCTCACTCTGAGAAACCTCACATCAGGAAACCGGTCTAGTCCTGAGGACTAGCAGAAAGCCCCTGTCCTCGGAGTTTGCTCTCAGAACTGACTTTTATCTCCCCCAACCGGAGTTTTTTGAGCTGGGAACCTCAGAATCGAACTTGAAACTCACGGTAACAATCCCTGGCCCCTAGGGACTGCCTGCTTGTATCGAATCACTTCTCAGACCCCCCTCACCTACCCACCCGCTCTTCTCACTCAGGCTGACTTGCTTGGGTTGTGAGCTGTCTCAGATCTTTTCTGCGACCAGAACGCCATACAAGCAAACAAAGTGTTTCACATAATCTGTTGCAGAAGCTGATTATCCAAGTACATAAACAGTCAAGTATATTATAAATTGGCCAGGCTTTGTGTCAAGTCCTCTCTCCTCTCCCCACCCTTTACTGCTTCCGTCCGCAACACATTGACCAAGGAAGGGGGTTACTAACTAAACTCGACCCTCAGTACAGACCCATGCAAATGAGAGGTACTGGAAAATGGTTTGTTGAATGAAAACCAGAAGATCTGAGGCAAGAAGAAAGTGAAGCTTTTGCTCTATGGTTTGGAAATTCTTTCCACCTTCAATTACGTGAACTCCCAGTTTCCTGACGTCGTGAATGATTTCATTTTGCTCTTCCTATGAGTGCTCTCTAGTTTGGATACCACTATGGTGTCCCTTTGTTGTCCTGTTTCACTCTCTTTGGGGGAAAGGCTGAGAAAACACTGTAGAGCAGGGGCTGGCAAACTTTTTCATGAAAGGCCATCCAGTAAAATTGTGTATTTTATAGTCCACACGGTTCTCTGCTGCAAGAAGAGTGGATCTTCGTTATAACTGGATTCCATAGTTAGGAATTTGCCCCCTCACTAAGTTTATTTACTTATTTTGAGAGAGAGAGAGAGCAGGCACTTTAGGGTGGGGCAGAGAGAGAGAGAGAAGGGGAGAGAGAATCCCAAGCAGGCTCTGCACTATCAGCTCAGAGCCCAGTGAGGGGCTTGAACTCATGAACCGTGAGATCATGATCTGAACCGAAATCAAGAGTCGGTTGCTTAACCGGCTGAGCTACCCGGGCGCCCCACTGAAATTTATTTATAATCCCCAAAGCAATACTGGTGGTGCCTTTGTAGGTAGTTATTCAGGGACATGTGCAGAGCAGTGAAAAACGTGACTCACCAGACACCTACGTTCCCAGCTGTGACGGTGAACAAGGCAACCTTCTGTCTTCTCATTTCGGCTTTCATACTGCACACAAATGTCCTTTCGGTGGTCTATTTAGTGTCATGGTTTTTGTGTGTGTTTTGTGAGTGATTGCCATGTTTAAAATGGCACCCAAGCATCGTGCTGAAGGGCTGTCAATGCTCTATGGGCAAGAAGGCTGTGATGGGCCTTAAAAGGGGAAAACTGTGTAGGCCAGCCAAGTTTTGTCCCAGCACAAGTTGGCCACGTGTGCAATGTCCAGGAATAAATAATACAGGAAAATGAAATTTCTTATAAATACACACAAAATAAGGTTATATATTCATCTGTTGACAAAAATGTTGTGACCAAGGCTTGCAGACCCCTCACCCTGTATTTCCCTCAGGAGCAATGGTTCAGTGTTTGCTAATTCAGTATTCCTGGTAACTTTATAGAACATGATTATGGTGAATAACGATAAACAATTTTATTCAACACAGAGTTGGTAACGTGAAAGCAGCCATACATGCTATGAGCATGGATAGGTTCTAACAAAAGTTTATTTGTGGCTATGGAAACTTGAATTTCATAAATTTTTATGTCACAAAATATTCCTTAAAAAAAGCTTTTCCGCCAACCACTAAAAAATATGAAAACCAGTCTTAACTTGCTGGCCTTTTATGGGCTAGGTTTGGCCCACGGGCCACCTTTTGCCAATTCTTATTGTGTGACTTTGTTTTCAATGAATCCCGCTTTTTTTTTTTTTTTAATGATTTATTTGTTTTATTGTAGAGAGAGAGTGAGAGGGGGAGAGGAGCAGATTGAGAGAGAGAGAGAGAGAAAGGAAGAGAGAGAAAATCCAAAGCAGGCACCACACTCGGCACGGATCCCAACTCAGGGCTTAATCCCACAACCCTGGGATCAAGGCCTGTACTGAAATCAAGGATCAGATGGTCAACTGACTGAGAAACCAGGCGCCCCAATCCCACTGCTTTGGAGCCGGGTCACTGTAGATTAGAGAGACCCACACTCTCATTCCCCTGGAAGTCCCTGCCATCCTAGGACTCACTCTGATGGGGCCTGAGAACATTCGTGTTCTTTGAAATAGGAGACAGTACTGAAGCTGGAGTTCAGATAGTTGGGTTTGAAAGTCAGTTCTGAGATTTCCCGGCGGTTCCACTTGAGGCAACTTTTCTGAGCTTTCTAAGGCAGAGAGAGTCATCTCCTCACACCGCAGTACAGGTTAAAATGCACAGTCAGTAGAGGATCTGCAGATGGGACTCATATGCACCCTCACTACTCCCACCCCAGACCAGTTACACAGCTGGACTGCTACCCTTGGGGTTCTTTGGACGCTATCCAAGCCTCACCAAGGAAGCAAGCAGCTGCAGAGAAATCTTATTCCTTTCTAACCTCCTCGCCATTTTCAGGGGTCAGGGAGATCATAAAATGAGCACGAAGATATTTCCCTAAAAAACTATAGGCCCCCATTTCTGTGACCTCCCTACATTCTATTTAAAGCACAAGGGAGGTCCCCCTAGATTGCCCCCTGCCCCTTGTTTAGGCTAATGTCAGTCAGATAATTTTCAGGCATAAGCAAAAACCTGCTGGTGAGAAACCTCTCAAATGTCACTGCTTACAAAAGAGGGAAGAAAACAGAAAACTCTGTTTATTTTCCTGACCTAAAAGATAACATCGCTTTGCCCTTTACCTTTGTTTAAGGTCAGATCTGGAGCATTCTTTGAAAGTGGCTCCAGAAGAAGGAGTTTCATATATGTAAATTCTTTAGCAATTTACCTTTTTAGTAATAATGATTATTACTATAAAAAAACAACGTTAATTTCCTCATCGGCAAAAATGGAAGTAATGATTTGTATCCCACCCTACCATTTATAGTGACTGGTAAACTATACAGGGACAATGTGACAGTCACTGCATCTAAGTCAGCACTGATTCTAAAGTGGCATTTTAGTGGATTTCATAAGCAATGGGTGGCAAACTTAAGTCACCGCTGTTATCCCAAGGAACTCGCGGCGCTTTGCAGACAGGGGCACAGAAAAGCGACATTCAGGACAACACAGCCTCAGACCTGAGAGCTGTAAGGGCCCCGGGATGGCGCCAGCCCCTAGCGTAAGAACGAGGAAGCAGGGCTCGGAGCGCGGCGGTGACCTTGCGCGCCCCCGGTGGAGAAAGGAGACGGAATTCCACACCTGGCGGCGAGCGCGTCTGCTCCCGGAGCTTCCCCGACCGGGGCGCGTGGAGGGCGTGGGAGGCCGGAGGGGAGGCCCCGCCCCGCCTCGCCTAGGAGACCCCGCCCCCCGGGACGCCCGGCGGCCAAGCGCGCGGGCAGGGGCGCCGGCGGGGCGGCGAGGGGCGCGGCGAGCGCGCAGTCACGTAGCAGCCCGAGGATCCGTTCGCTCTGCGCCACGTAGCGCGCGACTCCCGAAGGTGAGCGCTTTAAGATGTAAGCGTGTTACGGAAAAGGAAGGATCCTCCTCTCCTCCCTTGAATTGCACCGTTCTAGAAACTGACAGAAAACGGGAAGCTGGCACATTTGAACACGTTAGACTTTTTTGAAAACCAGTGTCACGGCATGAGAGACAGCAGGGGGCTCAGAGAGCACGACTTTCTCTTGCTTGGCACAGAAGGAACCAGATTCGGGCAAACCCGACAGGCTGGGATGCCTCTCTTCACTTTACCTGCCCCCCTCCCTGGGCCTCGCTTCCCACGACCCACCCGCCCCTCTGCGCCCTGGTTCGGTGCCCGTGCCTCGAACAGCCCTGCTGTTCCACTATTTTCATCTGGTGGTTGAAGACTTTAAACAATAGTTTAAAGTCCGAGTCCGAGTCCGGGGAGCTAACCCCGCCTCTGCCTCTGGGTGAGGATGTATGTTTGGTGAGTTGCTTCATCCCCTGGGAAGCAGAGATTGAAACAGGAGCTAATGACAGGTGTGCCACCGGGAAGCGTGACTCGTCAGGAAGGGCCGCACTGCGGGAGTGCCGTCCTTTGCGGGGCCTTGGTGAGGTTTGAGCCCTCGCCGAAGCCCAAGGTCCCTTTCTAGTCCACGTTGCTACTGAAGCTGATCCAGAAAACCTGCACGTTTTTGCAGGTGGCGCTCAGGGCCTTGCCCGCCCTCCTGTGTGGTGAGAGGACGTGATCCCCTCTCCTTGAGCCTGGCGCGTCTCTGAGGCCACGGCTTCCATCGCCAACACGGCTGGTTTTCAGAATTCTGCCCGTGGCATACAGCCTCCGAAGGAAGGACGAATCAGAAGCACAATGTGTTTGAAAAGGGAGTGGGGGGCGCCTGGGTGGCTCAGTCGGTTAAGCGTCCGACTTCAGCTCAGGTCACGATCTCACGGTCCGTGAGTTCGAGCCCCACGTCAGGCTCTGGGCTGATGGCTTGGAGCCTGGAGTCTGCTTCCGATTCTGTGTCTCCCTCTCTCTCTGCCCCTCTGTCTCTCTCTGTCCCAAAAATAAATAAACGTTAAAAAAAATTAAAAAAAAAAAAAAAAAGAAAGAAAAGGGAGTGGGAAGGTGGAGGCTAGAACCCACCTCACCATCCTGCCTGCCCTCTGCCATCAACCAGTCTGGCAGGTGGGAAGCCCTTGGGCTCTTCAGGGGACAGTTCAAAAATCACCCTCTTGCAGGTTAAAGTTGCGGATCTTTCAGGGCGTTTTGGTGGCTGAGTCCATTAAGCGTGGGACTCTTGGTTTCAGCTCAGGTCGTGATCTCAGGGTCTGTGAGTTGAAGCCCCGCACTGTCAGTGCAGAGCCTGCTTGGGATTCTCTCCCCGCCCCCCCCCCCCCTCAAAATAAACTGAATTTTTTTAAAGGCTCTTTAGCATGCTCTCCCTAAAACCTTTTGCCATCCGGCCTCACCATTGCCCACCTCCACTCCCATCCCAGGGTCCAGACACACCTGGATGTGAAATCCCTTTCACTTGTCCACTTCCCCCGCTCCTGGAGTCTCTACTCAAATGTGGCTCGTCTTTCCTGCCTTCCGGGGCACTTTCCCTGGCACTTTGTGCACACCTCACTGTAGTCCACGGTGACAATTCTAGTACCCGTTTCTCAAGCCTTGCTTGACTTCTTTGCTGCCTTTGAGAGAGAGAGAGAGGCCACCCCCTCTTTTTTGAAACTGTTCCTTTAACTTTTAGAACTCCGTGACACTCTTTCCTAGACTTCTGTAGTTTTCATCCTCTGCTCACCCTTTGAGGGTTTGCTCTCAGCCAAGGCTTTCCCATCAGCCTGTTGTTTTGTTTTATTTATTTTAATTTATTTTATTTTAATTTAATTTAATTTATTTTAGAGACAGAGCACAAGCAGGGCAGGGTGGGGCGGGGAGAGAGAGAGAATCTTAAGAAGGCTCCATGTTCAGTGAGGAACCCGGTGTAAGGCTCTATCACATGACCGTGGGATCGTGACCTGAGCCAAAATCAAGAGTCGGATGCTCAACCAGCTGTCGAGACTGCTGTTTTTCTTAAGAGACACATTCTTCCTATGTGACCTCATCCAAATATTCCCCTAATATGTGAACAGTATTGGTTCTGTTGGCAAAAACGAAGGAGTATCTGGCCCAGGCATTCCTCTCTGTTTCCGGCTACTTCCGTTCCCCCACATGTTACCTTCTCTGAGGTCACTCCAAATATCTCCCATATTTAAAAATTTTCAGCTATGCATTCACCCATGCTTAGATATAGTGTGTTAAATTAACTATTGTTGAGAAACAGATCACCCCAAAACTTTTTAGTGGCTTACAAAAACAGTCATCGCTTATTATGTCTCTTGGTTCTGGCTTAGGCTCCCTCATGAGACCTCAGTTAAGGTGTTGGCCGGAGCTATCTCCCCCTGGGTTGAAGGATCCACGTCTCAGGTGCCTTATTCATGTGGTTGGTAAGTTAGCACTGACTCTTGGGGGGAGGCCTCAGTTCCTCTTCATGTGTGTTGCTTGAATATCCTCATAGCCTAGGAACCAGCTTCCTCCAGGACAAGTAATCCAAGAGGGCAAAGTAAAAGCTGCAGTGCTTTCTGTAATCTAGCCTCGGAGTTCAGACAGCGTTATCTCTACCATTCTCTCTTGGTGACTCAGAACAGCCCCAATCCTGTGGGAGAGATTGGCTACACAAGGGTGTGAATACCAAGAGGTAGGGATCGTTGGGGGCCATCTTGGATTGGGCTTCCCCATTTAGTTACCCACTTTCTTAAGTGTAACTTAACTCTGACTCCTGTCAAAACTCAGCTCACTGACATATGGCCACTTCCTTTAAGAAGCCTTCCCCGTTGGTGAATTTCCTCTTCTCCCATTAGACCTGAGGCATAGCTCCAGTCCCTTCTGCACTAAGCTGCACTGAAATGTTGATTTACTTGCTTCTCTCTTCCCTAGTCTTTGGGTTTCCTGAGGGATAAGAGAGTATCTAAGATAATTCGAAATCAGTGTCCAGAACAATGGTGCACAGCAGAATCTTAGTATAATTTATATAAAGAATAAAGGAATAGGTAAAGAATATGTAAAGAATAAAGGAACAGGTAAAGAATAAAGAATAAGAAATAGGTAAATAACATTTCCTTTCTCCAACTAGAAGCATTTTGCATAGCACTTAATTTTTATCACACCTCACTTCAGTTCTTTGCTGATTGGTTTTCATATTTCAGCTTTTGTATTACATTTCCCACCTGCTTCACCCCTGACAAGCTCTGTTCTCCTTTGATCTTATTCTTATTCTTATCTTAATCTTATTCTTAGGAAATAATTATACATTTGGCAGAGATGTAGCTATAGTGACGTCCATTGCAACTTGCTTATGATGTTTAGCTCTATAGAAAACCGAATGTCCAAAAACAGAGATTTGACTAAGTGATATAAAAACAAAAACAGACCGTGGTGTAGCAACTAAAATAGTAATAAAAAAATGTTTATTGATATGAAAAGACGTTCACTTGGTATTCTTAAATGAAGTAAAACAAAATTATAAACATTTTAATGTGGAATTTTTAATTGCAGTAAAATACCTGTAACATAAAAGGTATCATTTTAGCCAGTTTTTAAGCGTCTAGTTCAGTAGCATTGAATACATTCACCTTGTTGTACCGCCAATGTCCAGAATTCCTCATCTTACAAAAGTGAAAGTCCATACCAACGCACCCGGGTGGCTCACTCGGTTAAGCATCCGACTCTTGATTTCAATTCAGATCTTGATCTTGCAGATCATGGGATTGAGCCTCGAATCTAGCTCTGCACTGACAGCCAGGAGCCTGCTTGGGATTCTCTCTCTTCCTCTCTCTCTGCCCCTCCCCCACTCTCTCTCTCTCTCACCAAATAAATAAATAAATAATAAATAATTTTTAAAAACTCTGTACCAGTAAGCAACATTCCTTCCTCCCCATTTTCTTTCCTTTCCTCAGCCCCTGGCCACAACCATTCTATTTTCTATCTTGATGGATGTGACTGCCCTGGTACTTTTTATAAGTGAAATCACACAGTATTTGTATTTTTGTGCCTGCTTGTTTCACTCAGCACAATACCCTCAAGGTTCGTCCGTGTTACAGCATGTGTCAGAATTCCACTCCTTTTCAAGGCTGAACAATATTTCATCGTATGTATATGTCACATTTCGTTTATCCACTCCTCTGTTGGTAGAATGGGCTGCTTTTAACCTTTTGGCTGTTGTGAAGAATATTGTGATGACCATAGGAGTACCAGTATCTGTTCAAGGCCCTGCGTTCAGTTCTTTTAGATATATACCCAGAAATAGAATTGCCAGGTAATATAGTAATTCTGTTTGTAATTTTTTGAGAAACTGCAATACTGTTTTCTGTAGAGGCTGTGCCATTTTCCATCCCCACCAACAGTGCACAAGAATTCCAATTTCTACACATCCTGCTGATGCTTATTGTTTTCTATACGTGTGTGTCTTTTTTTTTTTTTTCCCATAGTAGCCATTCTGGTGGGTGGGGTGGTATCTCAGGGTGGTTTTGATTTACATTTTCCCTAATGATCAGTGATGTTGAACATAGTAAGAGATCTTTATATACTCTGGATGTTAACCTTCTATACATACATGATTTGCAAATGTTTTCTCCCATTCTGTGGTTGCCATTTCACTCTGTTGGTTGTGTGGAAAACATTTTTTAAAGAGAAATGTCTAGGCAGCCATATGTGCACTCAGGAAAAAACTGAAAAACATTCTAGAAACTTAGGGGTATGGATTATGCAATTAAAAGTGATTTTAATTTTCTTATATTATTAACAATTCTTTGGCATAAACATATTACTTTCACAGAAAATTTTTAAGTAAATAACATCTCAATTCTAATAAAACATAGGTCATAGGTCTGTCCTTTGAAAGTCTAATCAAAAAGGTCTGAAATCAAGAGAACATTCAGATTGTCAGCATCCTCCTAAAGGGGTACTGATTCAAGGAGTGACAGGTTGTTTTACTTTCCTGAGTTTCACTTTCCTCTTGCTTAAAATGCAAGATTTTCCTGGTATTGGAATTCTTTGTTCCGAAGAATTGCTATACACACCATATACATAACTGATTGTCCTTAGGTAACTTTTCCCAGTACCCTTTCTGCTTCAAAAGGCATTTGTTCCTATTTCTATCAGATCAGTCACCCCACAGAATGCCTGGTCCCATGTCTAGGTTGGGATGTTCTCAGAATCCAGGGCTCACCCCTCTTTGCAACAGCCACAAGCTTGGCATAGTTGCTGAGCGACGTTGCCAAAGCCAGAGGCGCATTTCTGTTATCAGCTTCCAGGAGCATTTGACGCAGGAGGATGACTGCCTCTTTCTGTTGCGCTCATCTCCTGTTGGCCCTTCTGTGACACCACACTATCTTGGTTCTCCTCCTTGGTTTCTGGCTACTTTTTTCCAGTCTCCTTTGCAAAGTCCTCTTTATTCTCCAGCTAAACTCTAATGTTTTTTTTTTTTTTAATTGATTAATTTAGAGAGAGAGAGAGAGGGCAAGTATAGCAGGGGAGGGGCACAGAGAGAGGGGGACAGAGGATCCGAAGCCAGCTTTGCACTGAGAGGCTGACAGCAGACTGATTTGGGGCTCGAACTCACGAACCGCAAGATCATGGCCTGAGCTACGGTTGGATGCTCAACCGACCGAGCCACCCGGGTGCCCCAGCTAAGCTCTAATAGCAGGGTTCTTCACTGCTCCTCATTTGCTCTCCTTCCACGATGCTCTCCTTCCATCTATGGCCAAAACTTTAATTCCTGCCTATTTACCCACTCTTTCTAACCAGCTCACGCGTCTCTGTAGAGCTCCAACTTGTATATCCAGCTGCCTTGTGGTGTGTGTATTCTGTTTGTCCTTCCAGACCCACTCTGTACTCTTGGTGACCCTCCTCTCTGCCCTAGCAGTTTGACTTTTGTGAACGACATCAGAAGGCTCTCTGACTTCCAGCTGGGCTTAGCCAATAGAAGTTTCCAGCAGAAGATTGAAAGGTAGGAGGGTGAGGTCAATAAGTCGATTAGCGCAGCTCCCTCTTTGTGGTTCACCTCAGACCGGCTGTGCCTCTCCCCTGAAGGCCGCAGACACTTTCAGCAGGTCCTCTCCATCCACCTCTAGTGCCCCAGCCTCCTCTCCCAACCAGTCACCACCCCTTTCCCTTGCTTCTTCAGGCCCAGGCATGGGAACGCCTCCCCTCTGTCACTAGCTTCAGGGCACCGCACCGCCTCTTTGCTTTTCCTAAACTCTGCCCACACCTTTGTAAAGAGCCTTTTGATGAAGCTCTCTTCCCCTGGCCCTGGTTTCCTGCCAGGACCCTGACACGCACACGCCTACCCCACATCTCCCCTTGGAATTCTCGCGGTCGTCACAAACAGGACCTGTCCACAACGTAGCTTTTGATTTTCCTCCCCATCTCTCCTTCTCCCCACCGTCTGCCTTCTCTGTGAACGTCAGCACCGGCAGGCCAGGCGCGTGGGGCAGACGCCATGGGGGTGGCACGCGGTCCCCGCAGCTCCTCAGCCGCGCTGTTGTCCATCTTAACTGTCACTACTTCTGTGAAATCAGCTCCCCACGGCCGGCTGCTCCTGACTCTTCAGTTCTCAGCCTGGACGTTATCTTCTGAAAAAAATCTTCCTCGGCACAACCGGTTAAGGGTCTCCCATCCCTTTATTGTCTCTCTCTGTGCCGGTTTGTTTGCTTCTTGGGAAATAATATCACTTCCTAATATCCCTCAGGGAGTGATTATGTATTTCATTTGAGAGCTATAGCTCTTTGGTAGACAAGGATGAGCCTGAGATATAAAAGGTAATGACTGTGGCTCTTAAGGTCACCCGATTTGAGGCTGGTGTTTTTTGAGCTTGATCCAACACAGCACAATAAATTTTTTAAGTTCCAGACCTATGTCCCTGTTAACCTCTTTACAGTTCAGTATCCCCTCAAAGCCTCATGGAATACAAACCACTGGCTTTATGCATCTATTCTACATTGGCAGAAATAAACTACATGACGTCCAGGGTTTCATCAGAGCCCAGTTCTACTGGCTCCAAGTCCAAGGACTTATCCTTGACTGTGCATTTGTTTCAAATAAACTCCACATATAAAAACAACTGTCAAGAGATGTAATCTAGATGCCTAAAATGCCAGATTCATGAGTTAGTGACTTGGCTCAGTCAGTGAGCTGCAAATTCAGAAAACAAAACAAACAAACAAAAATCTAAATGAAAGAACGCATTTCTAAAGCAAATTGCCTTCCTCATGTCAAAATCCTCATACACATGGAGTCAGACAGAAAACAGAAATAGGTCTATGTGTTATGTGAACTAAACTAAAGTATTTGCTTTTTTTCCTCCTGGTGGAACATTGCCTGAACGAAACGCCCATCCTATTTGATATATGGATTCAAAGCTGAGGCACCACGATGGTGTTTAGGGTCTCCAGTGTATTGGTTTTATCTGCTTGAAGCCTTGGGGTTGAATCGAGCAAAAGGAATCATGACCCTGGATGCTGCCTCTGGGCAGGGGTTCAGGAAAATAGAGATGGAGAAAGGATAAAATGAGAGGATAACTGGTCCATTCCATGATTATTATTATTATTATTATTATTATTACTGAGAGAGAGCAAGCAAGGGAGGGGCAGAGAGAGAAGGGGAGAGAGAAGGGGAGAGAGAACCCCAAGCAGGCTCCATGCTCAGCACAAAGCCCAACATGGGGCTCAATCCCAGCACCCTGAGATCATGCCCTGAGCCAAAGTCAAGAGTTGGACTTCAACCAACTGAGCCACCCAGGCACTCCTATTCCTTGAACATTACTGAGTGTTATGGACAAGGCACTGCTTTAGGGTTGTGTGTTGACTGTGGTTTGACTCTCATTCCTCCTCATGGACTCTCTTCCAGTGTCCAGTGACACTGGACATTATTTCCTTCCTCGGCTGGTTAAAAGAAAAAAACAACAAAGAGACCAGGAGTCAAGGATGGAACTCGGGCCTATTTTTCTAGAAGCCCCGTAGCCCCCAGTAACTTCAGAAGCATTTCCTTCACCCATGGGTTCTAAATTCTTAAGCAGCCTATTCACTGTTAGAGGAGGAGCCCTTTTCTTCTGGAGAACTGGTGATTTGGACCCCCTAAGCAGCTTGAGTCCTGCCCCTGGGTGTGGTGAGGCCTGAGAAAAACAGGACACCAAGAAGACAGCTCATGGGATTATAGAACTTTGTTCCGTAGCCCCCACCACCTGCGGTTTGCTTTTCACAGTTCCAGTTACGTGCCATCAACCATGAGCCAGAAGCAGTGACCCTCCTGCTGACATGTCGTCAGAAGGTCAGTAGTAGCCCGACATTAGTTACAGCGCCTACGTCATTCACCGCGCTTCCTCTCATCACATAGGTATTTTATCATCTCACATCATCACAAAAAGAAGGGTGAGTGCTGGACAATAGGCTATTCTGAGACAGACACCAGATTCACATAACTTTCATTACAGTGTATTATTATAATTGTTCTATTTTATCGTCTATTAGTTATCATTGTTAATCCTTATTGCACGGAATTTCTAAATTAAATTTTATCATAGGTATGTATGTATAGTATATGTAGGGTTTGGTTCTATCTGTGGTTTCCAGCATCCACTAGGGGGTCTTAGTATCACCTGAGGATAAGGGGGGAACCACCGTATAGGATTTATTCTATTGCTGCCAATACTGGGGGCAGCCACAATGGTGAGGGAAGGTGTTATCATCTCATTTAAAGCTGTTCAATTTGTGTGAAGGGACCAGAGGTCACACCTTGTCTACATTCTCAAGACTTACATTTGTAACCTTGGCCTAGCAGAATTGGAGGAAGGAAGTCCAACCCCTATATCATTCAGCTGAAGAAGTAGTGGCTCAGGAGCAGGTTTTGTCTGGGACTGCATATCAAAGCAGATCATTTCGTTGAGCACTTACTATGTGCAGATGGTTAATTTTATGAGTCATCTTTGCTAAAATTGTGGGGTCCAGTTTGGCCAAATATCAGTCTGTATTTGCCCAGAAAGGTATCTTTTTAGATGTGGTTAACAGTTAAATTAGCAAACTCTGAGTAAAGCAGATATGTGCCACAATGTGGGTGGGCCTCATCGATGGGTTGAGTTGAAGGCCTTAAGAGGCAAGAGTGAGGTCCCCCCGACAGGGAGGGAATTATGCTTCCAGCCTGCAGCATCAGGTCTTGTTGGCCTTTCCAGCCTGCCAGCCTGCCCTACAGATTCTGAACTTGCCACCTCCCCCAAATTGCGTGAGCAGATCCCTAAAAATAAGTCCCTTTCTCTAGATACATCTTGGTTCCATTTGTCTGCAGAACCCTGACTAAATACATACGAAATGGGAAAGGTGGGGGAGGGCCAGGTGATGAACACCTGGCTTCCAGGCACCTGGGCTCTGCTTCGGGGGCCACCTGACCAGACAAGAAACCAGAGTGGGTGTTCAGTTCATGGCCATGTAATCCATGACATTTTGGGGGAACAAGCACTTGTCTTCTTCACACATTCAGCTTCTAGAGTGAATATTTTATTTTATTTTATTTTTGAAAAATGTTTTACTTTTGAGAGAGAAAGAGACAGCATGAGTGGGGGAGGGGCAGAGAGAGAGGGACACAGAGAATCCGAAACAGGCTCCAGGCTGTCCGCAAAGAGCCCAATGCGGGGCTCGAACTCACAAACCGCAAGATCACGACCTGAGCCAAAGTACGGGACGCTTAGCCAACTGAGCCACTCAGGTGTCCCTGGAGTAGCAATCTTAAAGCACCGTAAGGCAAAACCAAAATTAAATCCACCAAGATGCCTGTGAAGGCACAGTGTTCCTCTTACGGAGGAAATGGCCTCACCAAACTCGGGCCGTGTATTGCTGAAGCCATCCGTCTGCTCTCAGCGCGGTGGCAGGGCCCTGTGTTTCTCAAGTACACACGCCGTGTTCCTGCCACATGCTTGAACTCTACATTCTGGGAATTAAGCTGAGGACAATTTCCTCTTCCCTGACAGCAACCGCCAGAGCCTGCTTGCTTTCGTACACGGTATAAACGCAAAGTGGGTGTTTGCAGGAAAGCTGTCTGAATTCTTTGCCCTTTGGCTGTGCAGAGCCAAACAAAAATAAGCAAAATGTGAAATCTCAGCTTTTAACGAACGTTATCAATGCTTACTACCTTCCTTGGGGGCCTTAGGTGGGAGGTGACAAAGCGGGATACATTTTCATCTAAAAATAAATGAGCTGACATTCCACAATGGAAATTACATTAGTTACGACTTCGGCTCCCTTTATTTCTGCTCTCCGTGAGCTTAGTTATACCGAAGAGTAGAACTTGGAGGAAGATATTTGAACGGTTAAGATTTGGAGCACAAAGACAGCTTGCACTGTGCCCCGGAGTTTCTTTCTGGTAGCAGTCTTCTCCCATGCCTGGTGCTGCTACCGGGTCAGCCAGTGGTGATGGAGTCTGTGGTTCAACAGGTTCCCAGAGGATAAAAGGAGACGCTCAAAGCAAGGGGTCGATCGGACTTCGTGAGACAGAAGGAACATTTCAACAAGCTAAGAGGTGGCTCAGAGGCTTGCAGAAACCAAAGATCTGGAAGTAAGGGGAGAAGCTGGGTATAAAGCTGAGAATCTGGGATGGGCAGGGATCAAGTGGCCAGTTACAATGCGCCCCGGTCTTCCTGCCTCACCCTGCAGTGTATAAATTTACCGTAAAGCACGAGGCTGTCGGGAAAACCGGACAGCTCTTCCTCCGCTTTCCTGTCTTCTCTAGGATTTCCTGCTAGTTGGGCTGCCACCCACCCCGACAGCTACCACGTACCCCCATCCTAGTGCGGTCAATAGGCACGCAAGGCAAATTACTCATGCGTCACTTAGAGTGCGTGCCGGTGGCCTAGAACTGGGGTGGGCAGCTGTGAAAGCCTACTGGCTCCCTGTGACTGACTCCCCCTTTCCTTATTAAAATGTGTTGTTCCCCCTCCAGGGTTCCCCAGGGCCCCAAGGGAAGGCTCACTGTGATTCGTGTGACTTTAAAATGGGAAAAATGGTCCTGTGGTGGAAATGCAGGACCCACTCGGTAAAGTTCATATGGGGGTCTATTTTCAGGAGTTCAAAGGCAGAACAACAATGATGAAGACGTGGTCGTCAGGACATGGCAGCCAGGAAACTTATGTATCTCATTCTTTTTTTTTTTTTAATTTCTTTTTAATGTTTATTGTTTTGAGAGACAGAATGAGACTGGGCGAAGGGCAGAGAGCGAGGGAGACACGTAATCTGGAGCAGGCTCCAGGCTCTGAGCTGTCAGCACAGAGACCAACTGGGGTTCGAACTCACGAACTACGAGATCATGACCTGAGCTGAAGTTGGACGCTTACTGACTGAGCCATTCAGGTGTCCCTGTATCTCATTCTTAAGACACTGGTGAGAAGACGCTGCAGAGTTGCTAAATGTGGCATATATATTTGGCTTTAAACACCTCAGAGCCAACCCCAAAGGGACCGTGTCATAAGTTATGTGGTTGCGGGAGGGTGGGCGCCATGGAAGTACTGTTGCTCTCAGAATAGAGATTAGAGAAACCCTCGTGGTCCCACTACACGCATGCCCACCCCACCCCCGCCCCCAGCTGCCTCTGAGGAGTAGAGGGAACCACCTTTTCTAACACCCTTACAATCCAAGTGTCAACAGTCTGTAAAGGCTGGGGTTATGGGGGTATGGTGACAGACAATAGTCCCTGCCCTCCAGAATTTTACGCTTTACTAAGAAGGGGGAATCTGCTCTGATTTAATGGGTAGAGGAGATTGAATGGATGGCCTTGGATGGGCACTTTGAGGGGAGAGACATTTGTCACATTGTAAGTCGACTTTACACTGTATTTACACAGTACTCTGCACCGAGACCTGTGACCTGTCCGGTATGTCCCTTCTGAAAACCATGAAGTGGTTGGAAAAAAGGACACACAGAAGAGGTAAATTATACCTGTTTTGGGGTTACAGTAATTCATACTTACAGGAAAAGGTGAAACTCAGGAAACAAAATCGCGGCTCTCCTGTGCAGCATGGGGGAAGGGGCACTGACCCAGAGGAGCGGGCTCATGGGGAAGAGAAGGGAAAGGTGGAGCTCCAGGAGAGAAGAGACGCCTCCCCTGGACTAATGAGAGGAGCTTCGGCAGAAGAAAACACCGGAAACGTGCCCTGGAGAGGCAGAGGACACATTCCTTCAGTAGGAACAGTGGGGACACCTTTCTAGGGGAAAGGGGAGAGGAAAACAGGGCAAGAACTGATTCTTGCCATCTGGTAGAACTGATTCTACAGAACTCTTTCAAGTGAGTGGCATAGAATTTCCTCCATCGCAAGGTGCTTTTTGCAACAGGACCTACAAGCCCTTCTTTTGAGTTTTGTGAGATTTCTTTGTTTTTATTTTCATTCGTTTGGTTTTGCCCCCAGATAGCTGGCTTAGGTGAATACGGATACGAAAATTGTTAGTGTGCTCTAGTCGTGGATTTAGAATACCCTGAATCAGAAGTGACGGCCGCGGGTGCCTGGGTGACTCGGTTAAGCATCCACTCTTGATTTCCGTTCAGGTCATGATCTCATGGTTCATGGGTTCAAGCCCTGCCTCAGGCTCTGTGCTGACAGTACGGAGTCTCTTGGGATTCTTTCTCTCTCCCTCTTTCTCTGTTCCTCCCCACCTTGTGCTTACTGTCTCTCAAAATAAATAAATAAACAACCACAACAAAAAGAGGTGAGAGCCAGCCTCTGGATGTCGATGTCGGCTGGGTATCACAACCAGGACAACCAAAATTTCATGTTACAGATAAATCCAGTTCCCTCCTTGGCCCCTTCTCCCACCAGCCTCTAGAAGGAACAAGCAGCAACCAGTAACCTCAGCAATCCTGTACCAGTCGCTGCCTTGCTGTTTCCCCCAGAAGGCTGGTGAGGTACCGTCCTCCCCAGAAAGGATAACATGGCACTCCTTTCAAACACAAAGAACCATGCCTTCTTCCCTCTTCCCTGTCCGAGCTTTCCAGGGGAATTCCAGTTTTACCCCAGCGAGTCTACTGGAAACTTCACCCGTCCTCATTTCTTCTCATGATTACCGTTATTCACACCAGAGCACACACTTGACACCCCTCATTTTGGAGCCATCTCACTACAAGCTCGCCTTTGGTCACGTCAGTCTATTTTTAATCATTATAGGGCTCATGTCTCATGCATTCATTTATTTACAAGTTTATTGTCTATCTTAGAATATTGTCTATCTTAGAATTTACAAGTTTATTGTCTATCTCATTGCCATGAGAGCAATGACTTACTTGTCCTGTTGACTACTGTATTTTTCATGTTTAGAATAGTGTTTGACATGTAATAGATATGCCAAATCATTTATTATTGTTAAAAATAGAGGGTAGAATCAATTACAAAGCAAGAACTTGGGGAACAAAAATATTCTAGTATTAATATGAAAATAGTTTTTACCTCACAGACTCAGAGATACCCCCAATCTATTAAGTGCTGCAACAGAATTTGGAGTAGCCAGAGGTCACTGGGGTTGGAGAGCTGAGGAGAGAGGAACACTAAGGGGTGTCTCTGAGACCCTTTCAGAGAGTCTGTAAGGTAAAAACTATTTTCATATTAATATTAAGATGTTGGCTTTTTCACTGTGGTGACCGTTCTGATGATGCAAAAGCAGTAGAGGGCAAAATGGCCGCCTTCTTGGCACATGGCACCAACTGTCACCACATACACGCAGGAAAACAGATTCCAGTTTCATTTAAGAATGTCCTGGAAGGTTAGTATCCAAAATCTGTAAAGAACTTACCAGACTCAACACCCGAAAGACGAATAATCCACTTAAGAAATGGGCAGAAGACATGAATAGACACTTTTCCAAAGACATCCAGATGGCTAACAGACATATGAAAAGATGCTCAACGTGCTCATCATCAGGGAAATACAAATCAAACCATGATGAGACTCCACCTCACACCTGTCAGAATGGCTAAAATTAACAACACAAGAAACAACAAATGTTGGTGAGGATGCGGAGAAAGTGAAGCCCTCTTGCTCTGTTCGTGGGAAGGCAAAGTGGTGCAGCCACTCTGGAGAACAGGATGGAGGTTTTTCAAAAGACTAAAAATAGAACTACCCTACAATCCAGCAATTTCACTGCTAGGTATTCACCCAAAGGATACAAAACTACAGATTCAAAGGGGTACCTGCACCCCAATGTTTATAGCAGCATTATCAATGATAGCCAAACTACAGAAAGAGCCCAAATGTCTATCGACCGATGAGTGGGTAAAGAAGGTGTGGTATACACACACACACACACACACACACACACACACAATGGTATATTACTCAGCCGTCAAAATGAACGAAATCTTGCCGTTTGCAATGACGTGGATGGAGCTAGAATGTATTATGCTAAGCGAAATAAGTCAATCAGAGAAAGACAAATACTGTATGATTTCACGCATATGTGAAATTTAAGAAACAAAACAGATGAACATAGGGGAAGGGGAGGGGGGAGAAGAGAGGGGAACAAACCACAGGAGACTCTTAATGATAGAGAACAAACTGAGTATTGCTGGAGGGAGGTGGGGGGGGATGGGCTAGATGGGCGATGGGCATTAAGGAGGGCACTTGTTGGGATGAGCAGTGGGTGTTATAAAGAACTGATGAATCACTGAATTCTACTCCTGAAACCAATATTGCACTGTAGGTTAACTAAAATTTAAATGAAAAAAGAAAAAAAAATGTCCTTAAGGGGCTCCTCCTGGCTCATTTGGTGGAGCATGTGACTCTTCATCTCATGGTTGTAGGTCTAGCCCCCTATTGGGTGTAGAGATTACTTGAAAATAAAATCTTTTTTTAAAAAAAGAATGTCCTTGGGGTGCCTGGGTGGCTCAGTCGGTTGAGTGTCCGACTTCGGTTCAGGTCATGATCTCATAGTCTGTGAGTTCCAGCCCCGCGTCGGGCTCTGTGCTGACAGCTCGGAGCCTGGAGCCTGTTTCGGATTCTGTGTCTCCCTCTCTGCCCCTCCCCCACTCATGCTCTGTCTCTCTCTCTCTCTCTCTCTCTCTTTCTCTCTGTCAAAAATAAATAAACATTAAAAAAGTTTTAAAAGAACGTCCTTGATAAATCAGTAAAAATTGTTAATTTTGTTAAATCTTGACCTCTGAGTACATGTGCATTTAATAGTCTCTGTGATAAAATGGAAAATACACATAAGGCATTTCTGCTGAATAATGAAGGGTGTTGGTTTTCTTGAGGAAAAACGCTTGGCAATTGAATAGTGAGCCAAACTAGCCTTTCATTCCCCGTGGAACATTATTCTTTGACACTCTAAAGAATGGAAGACAAACTATAGTTATTTAGACTTGGATATCTGACAGGTATTTTCTCAAAATGAACAAAGTGAGCTTGTCCCCTCCAGTAAAACAACTGACAGTGTCAGTTGCCAATGATAAAATTTTAACTTTCAAGAAAGAATTAGAATTACAGAAAGCCCATGTCCATCACAGTGAGCTTGACAGCTTCCTTATAGAAATTATTCTGATGAGATTGGTGGCAGTATATTAATAATGTGATTTTTTTGCATGTGTAATAAACTATGTTGAAATTGGGAAGATCTACGTAACTCAGTGAGTCAGTATTTTCCAAATGTTACAAAAGCATGCGTGCGTAAAAGAACCACTGAGAGTGCAAAATAGATGAATGGACTTCATGGAAGAGCATTTAAAAAGTTCATTGAAAACGTTCCAGATTCCACATTAAAATTAACTTAAAGAAATTAGCCCTTAGTGAGTTTAGGTGTACTACCAAAGAATGTGCACACCTATCTTTAAAAACTGTTAAAATACTCCTCCCTCATACAGAGGCTGATGTTTCTTCATAGGCTTCTACCAAAACAAGACATTACAAGAGACAATGTAGAAGCAGAGTAGATAGGAGAATCCAGCTGTTTTCTCTTAAGCCAGACATTAAGGAGCTTGGAAAATGTAAATGACATCACTCTCATTAAATATTTTCTGTTTTGGAAAATAGTTATTTGTCGTAATTTACATTAATATGTAATACCTCATTATTGTCACTCTTAAATATTTTTAAAATTTCTCCGTGTTACTTTATAATATGGTACATAGTGATAGCCCACCTTTTATTTTTTTTATTTTTTTTATTTAAAAAAAATTTTTTTTAATGTTTATTTATTTTTGAGACAGAGAGAGACAGAGCATGAACGGGGGAGGGTCACAGAGAGAAGGAGACACAGAATCTGAAACACGCTCCAGGCTCTGAGCTGTCAGCACAGAGCCCGACGCGGGGCTCCAACCCACGAACCGTGAGATCATGACCTGAGCCGAAGTCGGACGCTTAACGACTGAGCCACCCAGGCGCCCCCACCTTTTATTTTTTTTAAGAAAAATTCAGAATCCTCAATTTGTAAAGGGGTCAGTAGGCTTTGAGACCAAAATATTCAGAGAGCCACTGGCCTGGTTAAAACTTGAGAGAATTCAGCAGTGGCTCCAAAGAAAATGAGACGTTTTTCTTCTCTTTGCTGAAGGCCAGGTTCACAGTGTAAGTGACGAAGGGAATTTGAAAATTAAACTGAAGGAAAGAGGCTGATATTTACGGAGGCTCCTCTGTGCCACAGGACATCTTCTCTCATGCCCTCCTCAGAACTGTCCTGTGAGGTAACACTGATTCGGTCCCGTGTTGACAGAAGGAGGCTCAGAAGGGTTGGTTAGGGTACAGCTACTATAAGTGGGGGGCGGAGCCACAGACCTGCCAGCACTTCCCATCACACCAATACATCCGACAATCACCGGAGATGTTTAGGTCCAAAATACCTTCGGCTAAAATATCAGCACAACGGAGGTAAAACATGGCTTTGATGCACCTGAATTATCCCAGTGACCGCCTTGGTGTGCCACCTCCCCGGGGTTGGCGAAGACAATGGCATCACAGAATAGTCACCAGATTTCCTGCAAAACGCTGTAAACCAGATGGGCCTCTCTTGAAACTTCTTGGAGTTGTTCTTCTTCCCAAGGAAAAAGGTTGGGAGTATGTTTTTTGTTGTTTTTGGGGATTTTTTTTTTTTTTTTTTTTTTTTTTTTTTTTTTTTGCCTTCGGTTTTTGTTCTGGCATTCTTTTGTGAGCCTGGAACTGATTACTAAATAGGGTCAAACAGCTTGAGTTGGGGCTTCCTGTGTGAATGTGAACAGTGCTGATTTCCAGCTTTTCGTTTGATATGTTATCTGTGTTGGCCGCGGCCGCCGCTGAAGTTTCAGATGGCTTCCTTCAATTTCCTGTATTGTGAGGACGGTGGATGTGTGCACATGTGCATGCAGGGAGGTGGCGGGAGGGCGCTTCTGCGTGGATTTCCTTGGATTTTGTGCAAGGTTTTCAGTGAGCCGTTAAGAGGGCCACGCGTTTTAGTGGCAAGAGTACTGGTTCGCACAAACGCAGGTCTGGTGCCTGTCTGCCATTCATGATCTGTGTGGTTTCCAGCAAGTTCTTTATTTCTCAGGCCCAGTCCTGCTTCCTTACAAGGCTCCTTCCAGCCTTGAAATTTTGTTAACTCTGAGCTCCACTCCAAGCCACACTGCCTGACTCTCCACACTTTGTTGGTGTGGAAGCATTTGTTTTTCTTCTTTCTGAGAGACGTTCCACGTGTTGTCATCTTTCATTTCCCCGTCTTATCCCTGCATTATAGCCTCTTATATTTAAGTTCTTCTAGAAATGGCCCTCCATCACCAGCTCTCATTATTCAGCTCCCATGTTCTCTGAAATACTATTACAATGGTGGGCCTTTTCTTAGAAGATCCAGAATGTGTTTGCTTCCTGTTTCTGTTACTGGGGATGTCTAGAGCGTGGAGATTGCATTCTGTCAGGATCTTCCCTCGGCCTGAAATACAGGCCAGAGATGCTGGGCTGGCAGCCGCTTCTCCAGCTCTGCTCTATTTTTATCAAATCCAATTAGATTTAAGTATGTGGGATAATGGCACATTTAATTCATCTGCTTTCATGTCTGGGTATGAACATTTAAAATGGAACCAGGACGTTAAACTCCTCTCTTCCACCAGCTTCCGCCTCCCGCGCACGCCGTGGCTTCCCCGGAGTGGGTGTAGCGCCATCTAGTGTTGCGATGGGCTAAGGCTTTGCTGCCCGGTTCCTGCAATGCTTGAAGAAAACCTGTTGAGTGAAAGGCACGCAAGCAGGGATTGAAACAAAATACTGGGAACGCTTGCAGCAGATCACTTAGGACGCCGAAAGTTCAGATTTGCTATTCACCATGCAAATGTACATCAAGTTACAAGAATCCCTGGAACAGTGCAAAGCGGGGATTTGGGGGTGTGTTCACTTCAGATAGGAGTCCTGTTCGGTTTTTAACTTCTTAGGGAGGTTTTTGTGCTCTTCGTGTGGGATCCAAATATTGAGTGTTGGTAATTTATGCTCCTGTGAAAAACATGGGCAAATTGCTTCATTTTTTCTCGGCCTCCGTTTCTCTTTTTGTCATCCGTAAAAGAGAATTTCTAAGAACCTTTACAATCCTTTAAAAAATGTCAACCAGCTACAAATACTACGGTTCCGTGACTTACTCTAGTGACTGCACATGCTTAAGATCCATGACTTTTTCCATCTTCCAAGCGTGTGATGTTAACAGGAAGTGTGGAAATAATACCAATAGCTGGCATTTAGTGAGTACTGCTACATCTCTGGCATTGTTTTCAGCACTTGACACACATTCGCTTTTTTATTTGACCATTCCAAAATTCTGGCTGGCAAAATTCTGCAAGATAAATATGATTCTGCTTGCTTTACCGATAAGGCATCTAAGGCTACCACACCCTGCTCTCCATGTTCACAGACTAGTAAAGAAGATGAAAGAGAAGTGAAAAATATGGTACTCTCATTGTAATCCCTCACACCAGTACTCGTGGCATAGAGCACAGTGCAATTTGCTGTGTTCCGACAGTCCCAAATGTACTCAGGCCATGTAAGAGGAGCTATTTCTCTGTCTTTCACATACTCATGAAGCTGCTGTCATAAGACGATTGTTAGAGAAGTAGTTACGATGTATATTCCAAGGATTCAGGAGAAACTCACATTTGTTAAGCTCTAATATGGTGCCCAGACCTCTTCCCTGTGGGGCAAGCAGTGAGGAGAGGTGGAGAATCCGGTCCTCTAAGGATGGCAGGTGGCAGAGGCCCATCAGGACCGATGCAGGGATGCCACCGCGGCGGGGGCGGGGGCAGACATGATGTAATAATAGCATTCTGTTGCTTTCATTGATGCACTTGAGTATTCCCTTTGAAAGCTCAAGAGCCTTTCCCAACGTGTATTGCATAGGGTGCTAATACACTTGATGTGGAAAACAGAGCTTCCGGGTCAAATACGACGGCAACCACTGGCCTAAATAAAGTTAAATGGGTTTTAGGCTCTCGAGGAGGACTTCTTGAAGCGTTTTTGTATGTCCGTGTGTACTTTTTATGTAATTTATACGTTAAATGTATTTTAATATGTACAACCAAATAACCTCCAATGGCTAGGGATTTAAGGCAGATAATAATTCTTGTCTCTATACCAGGAACCCTGTTGCCTAACTGCTGTTAATTTCTGTGTGTGTAAATTTCTGTGTGTGCTACGTGGTAATAGCATCATTTTGCAACCTGGGCTGCAGTCCCACAGAGCAACCGGAAGCCCAGCAGCTGCTGCCCCCTGGAGGTGGGGTTGCGCTGCCCACCTTGCAAGCTCCTCCCAGCATCCTGCCCTTAGGTGTTTCCTCTCAATGGTTTTGATTAATGATCAACTCCACCCTGGTCTGCTATCCCGATGGACTTTACTATGTTATAGAAATAGTCATGAAATATTAGGACATAAATTGTATGTTTAAGAAGTCTGTTAGGGGCCCCTGGGTGGCTCATTTGGTTGAGCATCAAACTCTTGATTTCAGCTCAGGTCATGATCCCGGGGTCATGGGATCCAGCCCCACATCGGGTTCTGCACTGGGCATGGAGCCCGCTTAAGATTTCTTCTCTTTCCCTCTACCTCTTTCCCCTGTTCACACGCTCTCTCTCCCTCAAAAAATATTAATTAATTAATTAAAAATAAAAGTCTGTCAAGGGGGTGCCTGGCTGGCTCGGTCGGTTGGAGCATGCAACTCTTTATCTCAGGGTTGTGGGTTCAAGCCCCACATTGGGTGTGCAGATTGCTAGAAGAAGAAGAAGAAGAAGAAGAAGAAGAGGAAGAGGAAGAGGAAGAGGAAGAGGAAGAGGAAGAGGAAGAGGAAGAAAGAAGAAAGAAGAAGAGGAAGAAGAAGAAGAAGAAGAAGAAGAAGAAGAAGAAGAAGAAGAAGAAGAAGAAGACGACGTCGTCTGGGGACGCCTGGGTAGCTCAGTTGGTTAAGTATCTGACTCTTGATTTCAGCTCAGGTCATGATCTCACGGTTTGTGAGTTTGAGCCCCATGTCGGGCTCTGCACTGGCAGGGTGAAGCTTGCTTGGGAATTCTCTCTCCCTCTATCTCTGCCCCTCCCCCACTAGTGCACACACACTCTCTCTCCCAAAATAAATAAATAAACTTTAAAAAATTAAAAAAAAAAAGAAGTCTGTTAGGAATAACTAGGGTGCTGAACACTTTTTTGGAAATCCTATATCCTGACTCATGAAATCTTACCATTTTAATAATATCTTTTCTGTGTGCTGGGCACTTTACATATGCTAATTTGACTAACCTTTCTAGCAGCCCTATAACAGAAGGTGTATGCAACATGTATGATTTATAGAAGAGGAATTGAACTGAAGATTGGTTAAGCACCTTTTGTCCCCAGACCACAACTTCCAGAATCTCTTAGCACCTCCTTGCTGTCTCCTTGCATTGGTCTCTGACACCCTGCAGGACCTCTGCTTCTGGGAACTTCAGCTGATCATGACACAGCATTGTTGAGCATTTACTGGCCCACGACTTCCCTCTTTCCACCAGCTCTCCCCTCCTGCCCCCTGCTCACTGCTCTGAGCGTGACGCATGAACAAGCTTCTGTGTCAGACTTTGTAAGATGTTTCTGTATCAAGATAACAAGTGGAAGAAACAAAAAGCAGACTTTTATGTACACTCTGACTTCAATGTGGGAAAAGTGCATAGAAAAGAAGTCTCGAAGGAAAGATGGTGATTAAGTTAGAGCTGCAGGGTAATGGAGGACCTTTTCCTTTTGTGTTAGTTTTCTGAAATATGGTTATATGCATTATTAAATGAGAGAATGACCCTTTTCATACATTTATAAGCATCTCCTCAAAAACTGAAAGACATCTATCAGCTCAGATGGTTACCATAGAATATCATGAAATGTGAAATAATCTTTACAGTAGTTACTATTTATGAATTGATTAATAATTGCTATTTACCTTACAAATACAAGGTTGAATTCCCATAAAAACTTATCAACGAATGGGGCACTTGAGTGGCTCAGTCGGTTGAGCATCTGACTCTTGATTTTGGTTCAGATCATGATCCCAGGGGCATGGGAGTCAGCCCCAGGTTAGGCTCTGTGCTGAGTGTGGAGCCTGTTTAAGATTCTCTCCCTCTCTCTCTCTCTCTCTCTCTCTTTCTCCCTCTCCCTCTGCCCCTCTCACCTGTTCACGCATGCATTCTCTCTCTCTAAAAACAAAAAAAACAAAAAAAAAACTCATCAAAGAAGCTATCATTGTGGTTTTTTAAAGTTTATTTCTTTATTTGGGGTGGGTAGGGGCAGAGAGAGAGGGAGAGAGACTCCCAAGCAGGCCCCACACTCAGCGCAGAGCCCGACATGGGGCTCAAACTCATGAACTGTGAGATCATGACCTGAGCCAAAATCAAGAGGAGGATGCTTAACTGACTCAGCCACCCAGGTGCCCCTAGTATTGTGCTTTTTATGAGGTTGAGGAAACCGAGGTATAAAAAAATCCAGTGATTTTTCCAAGCCCACATTGCTGAAAGTAGAATTTACAATTGCCAGGCTCACAAAACTTCAGAGTGCCCTCTCAGATAGACATATGCCTGCAATGTCCGGACTTCTATGGGCTGTTTTCACACACAAACTCTCTTGGTCATTTTGTCAATATACCATCATCATTCATCTGGTTGAAATGGTTATTACCTAAGATTCCTATTTTCATGGTACCCAGAAATTTTGCTACTGTGTAAAGATCGTATGAAGAGTGGCAAAAACAGACCAGGGTCTTCAGCTTCTGACAGTGAGCCTAAGTCCAGCCTCTGACATTACTTCATTAGCAGGTGGGTTGGCCTGTCTCCAAGATGGCCCCCAGTGAGACCTGCCTCCTGGATTCATGCTCTTGTGTAGTCCCCTCCCATGTCATATCAGAGTTGTCCTGTGAGACCAAATGAACACAGCAGAGGCGATGGGCTGTCACTTCTGAGACTGGGTCATAAAAAACATCATGGCTTCCATCTTTCTCGCTCACTCTTGGATCACTTACTGTGGGAGAAGCTAAGTTCTGTGACAATAGGGCATTTAAACAGTCAATGGAGAGGTCTACATGGTGAGAAGCTGAGGCCTCCAGCCAACAACTACGTCACTCAGTGATCTTAGGAGCAGTTCCTCCAGCCTCCTCGAGCCTCCAGATGACTCAGACCCAGCTGATACCTTGACTGAAACCTCATGAAAGAAACTGACTCAGAACCACCCAGCAAAATGATTTCTGAATTGCTGACCCACCAAAACTGAGATGATAAATTTTCATTGCTTTAAACCAATAAGTTTTGGAATAACTTTCTACATAGTGATGAATAACTAATAGATATTTTGAGGTGTTGGGAGAGATGAGAGTGTTTTGCATATGGGAGAAATATGATGGTTCAAATTATGTCCACAAATATTTAATATTCCTTCAAAAAGGTGGAGCCTCATTCCCGTGTACTTGAGTGTGGGCTGGACTTAGTGACTCACTTCTAATAAATAGACTAAGGCAGAAGTGACAGTGTGTGACTTTAAAGGCCAGATCTTTTTTTTTTAATTTAAAAAAAAATTCTTTTAATGTTTATTTCTTTTTGACAGAGAGAGAGACAGAGCTTGAGCGGGGGAGGGGCAGAGAGAGAGGGAAACACAGAATCTGAAGCAGGCTCCAGGCTCTGAGCTGTCAGCACAGAGCCCCATGCGGGGCTCGAACTCACGGACCGCGAGGTTGTGACCTGAGCTGAAGTCGGACGCTCAACCGACTGAGCCACCCAGGTGCCCCATAAAGGCCAGATCTTAAAAGTCACTGTGCTCTTCCTCTTGGATGGCCTACTCTGGAGAAAGTCGTGAGCAGTTTTATAAAGAGGCCCACATGACACCGAGACCTGCCAACAACGATTTGCGTGAACCTTATGGGAAGTGGCCCCTCCAGCCCCAGTCAGACCTTCAGATGACGGCATCCCCAGCCAGCATCCTGACTGCAACCTCTTGAGAGACCCAGAACCACTCAGCTAAGTCACTCTCAGAAACTAATGCTCAGAAACTGAGTAAGAAAATGTTGCCTTAAGTTACCAAGTTTGCGGGTAATTTGTTCACAATAGATAATCAATATATCACTGATAAAAAAAATTACCTGATAATATTTTCATATTTAGATTAAAAAGTTTTGGATAAATCTAACCAAATTTTCTTCATTCTCAGGTCATAGAAACTTGAAATGCTCTGCAATTATTCTTGCTCCTGTCCTTCCAATATACGCTCAAAAATTCCTTTTGTCCCTATTATCTAATTTTTACAGATTTTCTATGTCTTTGGTAGCTCTCACAGAATTAGAGACAGAAAGAGAGACCCGATAAACATTGGAGAGATGGAAGCAATATTACACAAAGGTAGCCCAGCTGGTATGCATATATACTATATTTCATTACATACATATGCAGTTGAGGTCAAGTACAAGTAATCAATCTCTAAGCATATACAGAAGATACAAAATAGTCTTTAACTTTAGGTTCACGTTAAATATTGCATCCTTGAAATTCACCCTGGCTGTCTGGATTTGAAAGTGGCTCCTGTAACGTATTCAATTCCATTGTGCTCAGCTTCTCCAGGGAGAAGGGCATGGGGGAGGGCCGAGTAGGAGCCCAGGAAGCCTGGGCAGGGGACTGTTTCTTTTCCTGATGGTGGAAGACCTCTCCTCTCTGCCCTGTTCTCTCTTCCAACCCCTGGCCCTTCCTTCCCTTCTCTCTTTTTCCCACGCTTCTTGCCTCTGACTCAGATATTCAGCCCATTAGTTCTATTCCTTGATGCTTTGTGTGCGAGTCTATGGTGTGTGTGTGTGTGTGTGTGTGTGTGTGTGTGTGTGCACGTGCACGCACGTGCCCAGGAAAGAGGCAGGCATGGTAGTGGCAAGGGTGATATCTGCTGCCCAAATAAATAATTGCAATCTTCTGTGATGAGTGTGTTGCCTGTCGACTGTCTAAAAGGCCACCAGAAAAACTTGCTGATTCAACAAAGCCAAGTTGGTTAGATCTCCTGCAAGGAGACATCACCCTGATTGCTTTAGTCATGTCTCAAAAAAGGAAATGAGAGAAAGGTGTTCCTATGGCTCCAGGGCGTGGGCTGGGTGACTTTAAGGTGAGTCTTGCAAGGTGGAATCGATTGGGATTGGGCAGAGTCCTGCCTTCATAGCTTTCTCTGGATGGGTGGGCACAGAGAAGTAAGGGGTTTGAGGCCACTCTTCCTGCACAAGCCGTGAGTTTTGTAAGTAAACTGTTCAGTTGGTTCACAGCCTTTTCTTCTGGGAACTTGTATTTTGCGAAGCAAGCAGCGAGGTGGTTTTTGTTTGATCCTAATACTGTGTAATGCAGGTGCAAGGAATTATTGGTTTCAGCTCTTGGGTGCTACAAAAGTGGTAGCGTGAGGGAGGGAGGGATTCCTTCCTTCCGGGAGAGGGCTGGGCGCAAAGAGGGCGAGGTTGGGAAAGTCTTGGTGGAAGAGGCGCTCCCTGAGCTAAGAATCTAGGGATCCAAGCGTGAGTGTGGATTCCCCAGGGGTGCAAGGAAAGAATCTAGAGTGTTTTGAAAACTTGAACGTTTGTACAAGTCAGCTGGGATCTTGCTGAAACATGCATTCTGCTTCTGTGGCTCTGGGTTCCCAGGTGAGGCTGACGCTGTCCATCTGCGGACACACTTTGAGGAGTTCGGTCCTAGACCCACAGAAGGACGTACAGAACCCTGAGGGCATGAAATGCTGAGGTGCCTTCAGGGAACACCAGCGCCGGGGCATTGGCGTGGGTGTGGGGAGAGTGTAGTGAGGGCTGAGGTGGGAGAGAGCACCCCACAGGGGGCTTTGTGTGCTGGAAAAGGAGTCGGGGGCTTTATAAGCCAGGCTTCCCAACCCCCCTGCACACGAGCCGGGCCCGTGTTAGTGGTTCTGGGTGGGTCTTGTTCACTAGCGTGTTCATTGTTCACTAGTGTGTTCAAAAAGCTGCACAGATGTTTCTCACCTGCAACCAGTCTGGGAAACACTTGTGTAAGCAAAGGAGCACCCCGGGAAGGTCTTTTTTTTTTTTTTTTTTTTTTTTTTGAAAGAGAGAGAGAGAGACAGAGCTTGAGCAGGGGAGGGGCAGAGAGAGGGGGAGACACAGAATCTGAATCAGGCTCCAGGCTCAGAGCTGTCAGCACAGAGCCCGACGCAGGGCTCGAACCCACGAACTTTGAGATCATGACCTGAGCCTGAGTCAGAGGCTTAACCAACTGAGCCACCCGGGCGCCCCGGGAAGGTCCTTGGATCTAAGGACCGGTTTGCATCTAAGCCGGTTTGCATCTAAGGTGACTGATAGCTGTGTGGAGCTGCAGCCGGTGAAACAGCCCAGGAGACCTGAGTTCAACCACAGGGGGGCTTTGGGGATCCCCACGGACTGTTGAGTCCACGTGGACTGAGAGGCTGTGCCTGGGGAAGCGAGATTGCCTGGTTTGGTGAGGTGAGGGGCCAGTTCTGGAAATTTGCCACTGTGGGCTTGACATGTCTCCCAGGAAGTTGGTCTACAGCCCGGTCCCAGTCTCCAGGCTTGTAGGAACACACAGGACGCAGAGGAACTACGGTGGGCACGGCGTGGGGGCGGGGGTGAGGGGAGCATGATGAAAATCGGTGGAGACAGTTTCCAGGTTTACCTAAGCCTGGCCCTGACCTGGCCCTGACCATCTGGCAGTTAGTTCCTCGTTGGATGTGTTAGCAGAAAAATGCCTTTGTACAAATTAGAAATTTGGAACTTGACCTGTTGGTGGTATAAGTGCCTGCTTCCTATCTGTTTCTTTCAACCTTAAGTTTTTTTCCTAACCAATAGAGGACTATGTGTTTCATTTTACAGTTAGAAAGAGAAAGGACAAATGTAATTTCATTACTTGACAGTTAGTCTTGTGGTCCTGTTTGTCCCTCAAAACAATTTCTGTGTCACACATTTGGTCAACGTATTACATTTTGCCCTGTGTAAGTGGCCTTCTTTGATAGCTGTTTCCTTTCCTGACACTTTGAAACTCAGACTCCGTTTATGTCTTATTTGATTTTCCAGGACTGTTATCGTTAACCTGATTTTACAGCTGAAGAAACTGTACAGATGAGATAATGGATGCTCAGGAGGGGTCAAGCAACTTGATCAAGTCAGTCAGCCTTTTTTTTTTTTAATGTTTATTTTTGAGAGAGAGAGAGATGGAGCGTGAGTGGGGGAGGGGCAGAGAGAGAGAGAGAGAGACACGGAATCTGAAGCAGGCTCCAGGCTCCGAGCTGTCAGCACTAGCCCGACACAGGCCTCGAACGCACAAACCATGAGATCGTGACCTGAGCCGAAGTCAGATGCTTGACTGACTGAGCCACCCAGGCCAGTCAGTCTTAACAGCAGCAAGAGAGCCCCCAGGAGAGGGGAGTAACACCAAAGAAAGGAAGCCATTTGCTTCCATTATCTCTTCCTGGTCCAGGCTCACCATGCTGTCTATAGGGGCTCACTTGGTCCCTAAGGACTTTCTCTCCAGGCAGAACGCCATGGGGAACCACACTCACCTTTGGAGAAAGAGGTCCCTTCAAAACCTAAAATCCAAGGTGGTCAGGTCTTGGTTTTTCAACTCCAAAAACTCCTGTCTAGGTAAAAGGCCAAGTTTTTTTTCTCATCCCCACGCTAGACTCCCCAGTCTGGGAGGAAAGGCATAGGTCATTAAAGGCTGCAGAGATCCCCCTGGGCCTCGCACCGCCCCCCCCACCGCCCAGTCACCTCAAGGCTGACCACATTGTCCCTGTGCGGGAGACACTGGATACTGCGAATCCAAGAACCAACAGTAACCCATCACGTATTTATTGAGTGTTTGCCTTATGCCCAGCACTGTTCTTGGTGTGAGAGACAGAGCAGTGGAGAAAAATGACAGACAAAATGCCTGTTCTCTTGGAGCTCTACATCCTGGGGATAAGGGGAGCCGATAACCTATACAAGTAAAATGTCATATTTAAAGATGATAAGGGCCATGGAGAAAAATGAAACATGCAAGGGGAACAGAGTATGTGGGGGGTGGGGGTTTGTGGGGGAGGAACGCGGTGTGCAATTTCCGATAGGTTCATCAAAGGAGACCACTTTGATAACATGACATCTGAGCCAAGGCTGGGAGAAAGTGAGGGAACATTGTTTATACTTCAGGGAAGAGCACTTGCAGTAGAAGGAACAGTAAGTGCACAGTATCTGAGGTACCTGAATCCTGAAATGTTGGACGACAGGACAGAAGGATTAAATCTAGAGCTGAGGGAACAAGGGAAGCTAAGTAAGGGAGAAGATGAGAAGGTAATGGGGCCAGTGCTGTAGGTCCTGGAGGGCCATTATCAATTTTATTTTTTAATTTTATTTATTTTGAGAGAGAGAGAGAGGGAGGGAGAAAATGAGTGGGGGAGGGGCAGAGAGAGAGGGAGAGAGAGAATCCCAAACAGTCTCCGAACTGTCAGTGTGGAGCCTGATGTGGGGCTCAAGCTCACAAACCTTGAGCATGTGGACAGCCACATTTAATGGCCCAGGCCAGGCATATGCCATGGGTGGATGTGGAGTTTGGGGGGGCACTGGGTGGGGAGGTAGACACCTCGCTGCGTCGTGGGGCATAGGCTGCGAGAAAAGCCCTGGAGCCCTCCCGCTGAGTGAGTCCCACCCATTCAGTCCTGTTTTCTTCTCCTGGGGTTGGTCATCTTTGCCAAATTCCACATGTAACAGTTTTCGGTTGTCTGAACCCTGCGCATCTGAACAGTTGATAGTCTGAAGTATTCCAGGGTAGCTTCAGCAGCTGAAGAGCCATCATGAGTTCAGTCCTTTAATTCTAAACATATTTAGTATTCCCCGAAGAATTCTGCCTTCTCTTTTCCAACACAAATAAATATTATCTACTTTCAGGCAAGTACAATTCTCTTCTGTTGTCCCTAAACTGCTTCTAAGTCTGGGATAGTATGTGTTGGAAGATGTAACAGTTGGCTTTGACAGCCTTTTGTTTCCGCACAGGCCGATTTGTCGGGGTCCACTCTCCGGTTCACAGCGTGTTAGTTAGCAGGTGTTTGTTTGAAAGACCCGCTAGTGTCCACTGGGCGGCCTCAGCGGGTTCTGCTGACGGCACAGTTCGGCAGCCGGCTTCCTTCTCCAGAAGAGGGCGCCCGAGAACCACACTCTGACTGCGGAGGCCTCCGAAGCCGTCCTCCGCCGGCCTGGCGGGTTCTGTTTAACCAGGAGGAAACCTAGGAGCCATTTTTTCCTTACTTTCAAGCAGCTGTCTAATCAGATTCTAGTTCATTCTACCTTAGGTCTGCATATCTTCTTCTCATTTCTAAACCTGCTGTCCCAGCTCCTCGCTGTGTCTCCGCTCCCTGCTACAGCTATCAGGCCCCCCTCCCCACCCACACCTCCGCCGGTTTCCAGAGTAATCTTTCCGGAGCGCCTGCTCACAAATCTGGAAAGGCTCTGTAGCATTATAGGTTAAAGTTTAAAACCCTTTTTAAGGGCATTCAGGCCCTTAAAGGGTCTGCAACCTGCTTCTCCAGGCTTCTCTGCCCTTTACCTCCTCTCACAAAAGCCACCTTCCCATGTAGGGAGTATACCAAGGAGGTTTGCACTGACAATCCGAGCTGAGAGCCTTTGGCCCCCAGCTCTGTGACTGACAGGAGCCAGACCTCTTTAGGCCCTAGTTTCGACATCTGTAAAGGGGCTTGGTAATTCCTTCCCCTCATGCTGTTGTTAGGCACTGTAGGCTTCTGCCCTGAGAGGGGCAGACCACATCCTGGCCCTTGTGATATGTGTACTCTGGTAGACAAAGGAAATGCTAAGGAAATAAGTAGGTATGATGAATTCAAAAGAAAGACTACACAAGGCTCTGAGACCATAACTTCTATCTGGTCTGGGTTAGGGCAGGGGCACCAAAGGCCCACTTGAGCAATATACATTTCAGCTGAGGTGGAACCATGATTAAATCGGACCAAATGGAGAGTGGAAGAATATTCCAGAAAGAGAGAACTGTGCACATTGGTCCTGCTTATTTTTAATTTCACAGGACCAGGAACTGTATCTTATTCTCATAAGATCTCTAACAGTATCTAGAATTCCCCTTGCCCAGAGAAATTGTTCAGAAGTTGTTTAACACAAACTACAGAGAAATGAAGAGATTTTGAATCACTATCTTTATTTTTTTAATTAATTAATTAATTAAGAGAGAATCTTAAGCAGACTCCAGGCCCAGAGTGGAGCCTGACACAGGGCTTGATCTGAGCTAAAATCAAGAGTCAAACACTTAACTGGCTGAGTCACCCAGGTGGCCCTAAATCACCATTTTTTAAATGATGGAAAAACAAGAGCTTTCTGTTCCCACGTTTTTAGTACCTTTCTTGGGTGAACAAAGTAGTGAAAAAAGACAAGTTATCCATATATCACCCGGTTTTGAGGACTGAGGCCTCCCAAGATGGCTTGGGTGAGTTTCTTTGGGATGGCTGTGTATCACCATCCCCCCCCACCCCACCCCACAGGAGCCAGAGCTCTGCAGGTGTGGGAATGTGCAAGTCACTTCAGCTCCCCACCCCTCCCCCCGTAATAAAACAGAGGAGTGTGGGATTCGATTAGGACGCCCTAACAATCAGCTTCACACGGAGTCTTCTTATTTCGTCGAAATTTGGGGATCCAACTTCATTTCTTTTGATGAGAATCTTTCAGTTGCCTCTGATGCTGATGACCACCTGCAGCTCACCACCCTCCCTGCGCCCAGGATGGGCACACCGGTCTCACATACCTACGTAGCAGGCCTACGGAAGAGGCCTGGGCATAGGAATCTTTGCCAAGGTTCCCAAATGTGGGGCTAGTGCTCTGGGTTGTGGTACACAGGGGGCCATCCCCTATCATGTCGGGGTAGTGTCGGGGGCCCAGCTCACTGCCCCATCTGGCTCCCTGGGAGTGGGGCCGCTCCAGCCTCCTCTCAATACAGCATCCCCATTGATAAACCCTTGGGGGCTCCGCCCTCTCAAAGGCATGGATGGGCTTGACTTCACGGTCTTGTTCTCCTCCGGCGAGAGCGAACTCTGAACACAGAAGGGATTTCTCTCTGAACCTCAAAATGTCACGCCCTTCATTGTACACTTAACCAAATCCGCTGGCCCCTTTCTTTTCAAGGGAAAGAAAAAGGTAGTAACTGATGGCTAAATATTGGTCATGGGTGATTTCATTTTAGCCCTTGATCAGTTAACACTGAGGACCAAGCACACATCATCGATTTCACCTGTACTCAGACACAGCCATCCCCTTATCCGAGGTTTGGCTTTCCGCAGCTTCATTACCACGGTCAACCTCGGGCCAGAGCGGGCACTCCTGCTTCCTACTCTCGTGCTATGTCACAAAACTTACGTCAGGAACCTCACTTCATCTCACCGTGTTGGCAGTTTTTCATCTCCTGTCGCCACGGGAAGGGTGAGTGCTGGATTTTGATAAATTTTGGGGAGACCACTTTCACATAACTTTGATAAAAGTATATCGCTGGAGTTCTATTTACTATTAGCTATTGTTAATCTTTTACTGTGTTTAATGTATGAATTAAACTTTATCCTAGGTGCATATGTGTAGGAGAAAGCATAGTATACGGAGGGTTCGGTACTATCCGTGGTTTCAGGCATCCACTGAGCGTCTCAGAAAATATTCCTTGCAGATAAGGGGGGAACGTAGTTACAATCTCTCGAGTAAATGAACACCTATTCTTCACACCTGGGAGTCTTAGAGGACGATGAGAGCAGGGACTTAGACCCACAGGATCTAAAAGGAGAGCTTCTCTTGGTGGAAGACAAAGTGAAGTTGAGACATGGCCCTCCACAGCCAGCTGATCCCAGGAACTGAATTCCGTCAGCCAGAGCCAGACCCAGATCCTTCCTCCCCAGAAGGCAGGCCGGGGGTCAGTGGTGGGTGGGAGAGCTCCTTTATACCCGTTTGCAGCAGGCCCTTTAAAATGGCAAATGCGAGGGGCGCCTGGGTGGCTCAGTGGGTTGGGCGTCTGACTTCGGCTCAGGTCATGTTCTTGTAGTTTGTGGTTCGTGGTTTGAGCTCCGCGTCGGGCTCTGTGCTGACAGCTCGGAGCCTGGGTCCTGCTTCTGATTCTGTGTCTCCCTCTCTCCCCTTCCCCCGCTCAGTCTCACTCTCTCTCTCTCAAAAAACATTTAAAAAAAATGTTTTTAATGGCAAATGCAGGGGGCTCCTGAGTGACTCAGTTGGTTAGGCATCCAGCTCTTGATTTCAGCTCAGGTCAAGAAATCGTGGTCGTGAGATTGAGCCCAACGTTGGGCTCTGTGCTGAGTGTGGATCCTGCTTGGCATTCTCTTGCTCCTTCTGCCCTCCCCCACTCGTTCTCCCTTCCTCCCTCTTTCTCTCTCTCCCTCTGTCCTTCCCCCACTCGTTCTCTCTCACTCTTTCTCTCTCTGTCTCAAAAAATAATGCAAATGCAAGTTTGTTCCTAGAGGTTGGGGCTGGGGCTGACATGGAGAACAAAGATACCAGCCAGAAAAGTGACTGGAGTTGGAAAGGTCTTGGTCAACTCCCCGGGGCCCCACCCCCCCTTTTTTTAATTGGAAAAACATAAGGGAAAAAGTTGTGGGTGATTCAAGACCATTTGGGGGCACCTGGGTGGCTCAGTTGGTTAAGCATCCAACTTCGGCTCAGGTCATGATCTCACGGTTCGTGGGTTCAAGTTCCATGTCGAGCTGTATGTTGACAGCTCAGGGACTGGCACCTGCTTTGGATTCTTTGTCTCCCTCTCTCTCTGCCCCTCCCCTGCTTGTGCTCTGTCTCTCTCAAAAATAAACATTAAGAAAATAAATAAAAAGGTTTTTAATTGCTAAAGGTAAATATGGTATGTAATGCTGTAAAATCCCCTATGTGGAAAGGGCTATAGGATGGTGAGCAAGAAAATCAACACAGAGCAGGGAGTTCAGGCAGTGCTTCTGAAAGATCTATGGGGACGCAGAGGACCACAAGGAATGCAAACAGTGTGGCGTGGTGGGGGACATGCAGGTCTGGGTCCTGGCTTGGGCAAATCCCTCCTTGGAGTCGGTGGCAACTAAGGTCCCTGGTGGTTCAAACATCTGGCAATTTTCCACTGGCTGAGGCTGCTCAGGGGTGCGGCTTCGTAGGGACTGTTCTCCGTGCCCTGTCCCTGGGGACTGAGTAGGGAGTGATGTGTACAGTAAAAGCCAGGTAGTAAACTTTATTTCCTTCAGATCTAACCATGGAAAAAACTAAAATCTGACAAATCTGTTAAGGAGATAGCTCTTCATCTGAATTTATGCTTAAATATTTTTTAAAAATGGAAGATGAGAACAAAGATGGACAAAGTGATGGTTTGTAAGGACAATAACTAGCAATTTTTTTGAGGGGCAGGGGGAAGAGCGAGAGAGGGAGACACAGAATCTGGAGCAGGCTCCAGGCTCTGAGCTGTCAGCACAGAGCCCGACACAGGGCTCGAACTCATGAACCTGTGAGATCATGACCTGAGCTGAAGTCGGACGCTTAACCGACTGAGCCACCCAGGCGCCCCATTAGCAATGTTTTAAAACGGAGATATTTCTGCCAAAGAGTACAAGACACATGCCCGAGGTTTCACGGATTCTTGCCAAAAGTTTGGCACAGAGTGTATTTTGTTCTCAGGACTTTATAGGTTTGCCTCTGAGCAGCCACCATGAGGGGCAAACTGATGCTCAGGGAAATGTAGCTTCTTCCATCCTGTCCCAGAGAATGGGAGGTATGGGAGGTGGTCAGGCTTGCGCCCCCGCCCAGCCAGGGCACCATATGCTGCTAGAACGCACCCCCGCCAAGCTGCGTTAGGGCCACAGCAGTGGCGGGCACAGAGCCCTGTTACTTCACAACTGACTCCGAGAAGGAGCTGACAGCCTGCAGGTGGCGTGGGGCAGTGAAGGTGCCGGCCTTCCGAGAAGGTAAAAAATCAAGTTATTTCGATATTGATACCATGTTTCCACACACGCTTTGGGATAGTCTAACACATTTTTATTCATCTTAAAAGATGGTTTTTTAGTCAATGATATTCTTTTACTGACCCTTTCAAGACCATCTCTTATTAAATGGTTCGTGTCGCTTCCTTTGGACAATAATAGAATTCAAATACGAATCTGCCCGATTCTTTTGAAGTATAAGGAGAGGTGGCTAGCTGAGTTGACGGGGGACAAGGCCTGTCCAGTCACACTCAGAGTGGAGATAAAAGGCAAAATTTTGGTCATCTAGTAACAGTTTTTAAAAGTACCCTTACAAATAATTTAAACTGCCTAATATATGTCATAGGCATACAAATTACACCGTTTTAAATAATGATTTCAAAAAAAATTCTAAACATCATTGGTTAATGCAAATAAAAGATCTTCAGATTATTACAACAGTCAAGATATTTTACATCAGTTTGTGCTTGTAAAACTATTGCTAGCTGCTTCTGGGAAAACCTAAATTTTAACTGTAGGAAAAAAAGTTTTTGCACTTTTGATACAAATAGACATGCCAACATCAGAAGAAGCACAGCCATATTTAACAATTATTTTTCAATTTCCCTGAAACCAAAAAAGTCCATTAATGAAATGCATTTCTATGGTAATTGATAATTTAATGTTTCAACAAGTACGAGGACTACTTTTTCTTGGTCACTATTGACAACTAACACTAAATATGTATACACATACATTTACAGAACACATACTTAGAAGAACATCTAAAGAAAATGGGTCAGTTTTCACATGTGTAGTTTTCTCAGACCTCCACTAGAGTGACGCTAGAGAGCCTTCAGAATGGAGTGAGTCCTTCCCTAATGGAGTCCCTCTACCTACGTTACTAGAAAATCTGATGGAAGTGGTATGGTTAGCTCATTACAGAAATGCTGGTCATTCAACCAAATTCCTTGCAGAGTGAGTGTAAATATAAATGTCACTTCTTCAGTGACCCTGGAGACAGGTTAACCGTGGTAACCCACCGTCTTTTCTATGTGGGGGTAGTCTCCAGAGAAAAGCAGTTTCGCGTGGAGAAAATAGATTGTTTCATACGGATTAACTACGAATTAATTGGGTTGAGGTAAGCTTTATTTTTCCCAGCTGCAGTGGAAGAAGAGACAAAATATGTATTTATTTGCCAAATGAGGGATCCAGTTTGACAATCGGTTCTCACAAGTGACCCATCAGATTGGGCATATGGATGGCATGTTAGCCCTAATCCCACCCAGATAGGCCATCAAGGTGCCTAGTCACCTGAGGAAGACTTGCATCCAGAGGGGGACAGAATATGAAAGGATTGACGTTCCTACTAATGCATCCCATATTGGGGGACCCAATTTTTGGGGAATCAAAAATAGGACAAATCAGTATTTTCTCTTCGATCAGCTCTCTTAGGTTTCTGTGTGTGTGTGTGTGTGTGTGTGTGTGTGTGTGTGTGTGTGTGTGTGTGTTTCCATGCCATGCCTGAGTGCTTTCTATCTGCATTGTAATTTCCGTTCTTGGTTGGTGAGAGGTCTTTTCAAATGTCCCTGCTCCAGTTCTGTGGACAATTGATAGGGAGTGTGTACAGTGAAAAACCGGTAATCATAGTTTTGAGTCAAGGCTGGGAAAAGAGGAGGGGAACATTCTGGTTTGGGGTCTGCGGAAGCCGCTGTAACGCCTTTCTGCTCCCATGGTTTTTCCATCTGCTGGATGGGTGTGTGATAACACTTACCTCATATGCCCTTTGAATCGGTGGAGTGAGGCCCATGCCACGCATTTTTCTTTGGAGAAGGATTACAATGATGGCATGTGAAATCCAAGTTTATATCTAGGGGATGTGTTAATTACTTGTCGTCATATAATTTCTAATAAAGAGGTTGTTTAAAGCAGCAGATTGCAGAACAGAAAAAAGTGGGTGCGACCGCAGGAGATCAGGCTGAAAAATAGTTGGCAGTTTACAAACAGCCTGGATACTATCCGAAGGAGTCTGCATTTTTTTTCTGTCGGACACATTATTTTCTTAAATATGCTTCTCAGAATGCTTGTGTTGGAGGATGTTCATGTGCCAAGGGCAAGCTCCGTTAAGTCCACGATTACTTTAGGGTAGGCCTTACATATGCTGATACGCGTGGTGATTCTTTAAGAGGGGGTTTCATATATTAGTTCAACTAAACAGTACAACGTGGTCGTAGGTATACAACAGACACAAAACTGTTCCAGCCTGGCACTTTCAGGTCACTTAATTTTAATGCCCTGCGTATACTCAACACACCTACCTGACCTGCACTGCCTTATATCCCGTGTATCTGGCACAGAGCAGGGTGCAGTCAACAAATAAAAGGAGCCTCCCTGAATAGCCTCCCTTTTCTGACCTATAAATGGAAAAACAGTAATGCAGTGATTGAAGGGTGGGAAGAGTTGAAGAGACGTGATCACAGAGCATTTTGTGACCAAAGACTTTTTTTTTTAATTAAAATCAAATTGAAACAGACTCACAGATGAAAAAAATAAGTGTAAAGGTGGGGGAACTATGTAAGGGATTGCTGTCAAATTATTGTGTAACTGTGAAATCATTGCTTAACTTTGCTGAAGTTCATTTGTAAAGAGGTTAATCACATTTACCTTGAAAGGCTCTTATAATCTGCCTTGACCATGACTGGGCATATATGGTGTTGTGCTTGCGAGCTCAGGCTGGGAGCCAGCCTACCTGCTTTTGAATCTCAACCCTGCCGCTTACTAGATGTATGATACTAACTACGCATGTGATACTAGGCAATTAATTTCTTTATGCTTCAGTTTTCCTTATCTGCAAGATGGAAACCATAAGTATATTTATCTCAGAGGGCTGTGGTGAGGATTACAGATAAAATAATTGTTAGATTTTAGGAAAAGTTAGCTGCTCTTATAGTTATCATTTCATATTTTCTACACGATAGCAGAGAAAAGCTCAGGCCTGCCCTGATTTGTATTTCCTAGGATGCGTCTGCTTGGCCAGTAGTTAGACCTCCATGCCTCCATCCCTTCCAAACTAAGTGCTCACAGCTCCCGACCAAGTTCAACAACTCAAGTAGTCCCTCTGTCCTCCTCCAAACCCATTTATTTTTATTTTGAAAAAAAAAAATCAGTGCTTATTTTTTTGTGTGGCCATTAATAGGCAATGACATTAATGTTCCTGGATGATTTGCATGTGAATTGTTTTCTCTCTGGATTACCTCCAAGTTTTGCCCATTCAATTGATGGTCAGTTAAAATACAGAGGAATTCTTGACTGACATCTAGAATTTGGAAGAAACAGAAGGGAAAACTAGACATAAGAATCATACACCATCCTGCACAGAACAGTGTGATAAGTAAGGAAGACCAGACCAATAAGATAATCTGAGATAGTCGTCGCATGGTTTGGTAGTTACATGACACTCTAGTGACAATTTAAAAAATAATTTACATAGGTCACACGCATGATTCCCACTATAATGATATTTTGATTGCATTCTTTCCCTCATGTTAATGCAGTTTACCCCAAATCATTTGCCTGTTTGCATGTAATCCTTAAATAGGTCAGCGAGGCATCAGTAAGCCAGCAGAGGTGTTGAAGGAAGAACCTTCCGGTAATCTCCCAGACATTTCCGGTTACCTCAGATAGTGGGACTCTGTAGGGCCGTCAGTGAACAGGAAAGAAACTGATACAGTATTAATAATGGCATCCAAGTTTTCATATTACTTCAGGTAGAGCAGCAAAATTTATAATTAAGCAAGTTAAGGCAGACTGAACACTCATAAGTAAACTGTGTATGCTTACACTTGCTTATGACTTGTATTTCCTTTGGAGGACAATCCTTAATGAAGAGCAAGATTTTTAAATGATTATGATATTTACATTAGCTTGGCTCTTCAACAACATATATGTATATATCTCCAAATGCAGAAGTTAGAGTTAAGAGTGCTTTTCACATGAATATACCAAAGAGAGGTTATCAGCCACAGAGTTCAGTATTTGCATACAAGATAATGTCTGGATGCATAGAATTCTTGTGCTCAGCAGATGAAGAACGAAAGATTGCTATTATTAAGTGGCTTCTTATTTACAGTCCTGTCAAAATTATGTGAAACTCTTTCTCAAGAACCATTCTAGAGAATCCTCTTACGTAAAGAAGGGTGTATGCGTAGGTGGTCGCTCACACAGGTTAGCGCAAAGCTTTTTTGGTGCACTCTGATAAACCGGGTTCTGTATAAGTGGCACACTACCACCAGAAAGAGAGGACTTCAAGCAGATTTCTAGCAGAAGCCTGGGATTAAAGATGCATGTGACAACAAGCTTCAGGGAGAGGAAAAATCCACTCATAATAAAAAGGCCATCAAGCCTTCGTTGTAAGAACTTCTCCAACTCTGAGAAGATTTTCTTTCTACCAAGAAAACCGCTTATACTCATGTTTAATGTCCTAATTTAATGGAAGACACGAAATTAATTTATATCCCACTTCTAGGTCTGTTTTCATTGCCCCTCCAATGCAGACTGTGCACTGAACAATACAAATCCCACGTGTCATTTCTACCAGACAACCTCACCAACCCAAAAGGTGATGATGTGGTCTTATTTTAGAGCCAAAAGAGAGTTCTATACATCAGTCATTTTCAGATAAACATTAAAAATAATCCCTTACGCTTCTTTGAAAGTGGCATCGTATTTCAAGATGGAGCACAATCACTGCAGGAAGAAGAACCCAAGACAGATGAAATGTTATACAAAACAAGAATTGGATTTTTGTCCAGGATTACAGAGGTCCATAAATTAAAAAGGCTTCTGTCAAATGTCGACTCCTGATTATATCTGTCTCCTGATCCCCCATGGACTTAAACAGACCCAAGGTTAAATCTGAACAGGCGTAGTGACCATACAACATCTAATCTGTTTGTCTACAGAGTGTCAGAAACGCAGCCTTTCATTCGTAGGACTTAATTCTGCCTAAATCCCTACTATGGCTAATAAAATGTGGCTTGCAGTAAGATAAATGCCCAGATTTTTAAAAATCCAACAACAGATCCTCTGTCAAGGACAAAAACTTGCCCCTTAACCATCTATTTATATTGAGAGCCAAAATAAAACCGCTTCAACCAGATTCTCATTTCCTAAGTATTCCTTCAGTTCATAAGAAAAGCATCATTCTAGATGAAAGCTCCTTAGTCAATCTTGGTCTTATCCTAAGTAGACATTCCTGCTTCGAATAAGGTCAGAAAGATACCACTGGGGTACTTGCAACAACTTCTGATACCTACACATAGCACTCCCTACCTGCTGACGGTGCCTTTAAAAACCTTCTGAGCAACACTGAAAGCCTTGTCATTTACGTATTTGGAAGCAAGTTTGCTTACCATTTAGAAAAGCCCTCATAACAACTTGTCTCTCTCTACCATCTCTGGCTTTTCTGAAGTATGAGGAAGGCCTTGGCAACAAAATAATTTATCACCTCATTCAATTTACATGCATGCCACGGAAAAGGTTTACCTGTTATCTTGCAGACAGGTCTAAAGTATAACCAGAGAAGCAGAAATTACCCCCCTTCATTATAAAAATGCTGTTCTAAAAAGGTATACTTAAAAAGAGAATCTTGTACAGAATTGTCAAATCACTATGTTGTACACCTGAAACTAGTATGTCGTAAGTTGACTCTACTTCAATAGTAATTAAAAAAAAAAAAAAAAAAAGACAACAACCAGAATTGTCTGTTAGAATCTGCGTGTAATACTGAAAAATGATACACGTGTATCTTTATCATAACTTCGCCTTTCAGGGAAAAGAAAATCCTCACCATATTGAAGTTCATTTTATACTGCTGCTTCTTTTATATTAATAATTTATGAATACCCTTTGTCAAATGCTTTACATGCCAGGCTCTGTGTTCATCCAAATATTTAAAAGATGATCAAGTCATCATCTCTACAAAGCAAAGTAAAAATGCATTAAAAATAATAAAGTTGGATGCAAATTCAGGTAACCATACCAAACCCTGTGAAAAGACCATGGTCCATCTTTTGGAGGAACTGTCCAACATGATCTGGTCAATCGCAGTTGTCCTTTTTCTCGGCAATGATACACCAGTTGCCATGATCGTTCCCGGAGCTCAGAACATGCAGCTCCGACACGTTCTCCTTCAGCAGGCCGTAGAGCTCGCCCTCTCGAAACACATGGTAATAGCGCATCAAGGCTCTGGAATCCAAAACGTCGGGCTGTTGTTCTTCGACAGACATTGTGGCATCTGGGTTGGAATCTGTGGAGTCGACTGCAGAAATCCTTCTCAGTATTTTACTAGAAGGGTCGCCTTCTTCTACATCACCTGCATTCACACGATTCGCATTGGTGTTGGTGCTTTCCAGAAAATTCCCATCTCCGTTTCTCCTAACGTCTCTTTGCTGGCCTCCACGCAGATGTTTCTTTGTGGCTGGTGCTCTCAGCCACTCCAACTGTTTTTGCGAAGTCTCCACAAACACATCTTCATCTGAAGTTTGCTCTCTTGTTGACAATGGCTCTTGGCGATCTAAGTCTAAACTGGAGTGTCTGGAAGGCTGGATGGATATAGTGCTATTGGCCCAAGCCTCGGTAGTTTTCAGGGGCCTCACTCTCTCAACTTGCTTCCTCAGAGTTGATTCATCCAAAGACCTAGAGAAAAACCAGGAACGAAAAGACTTTCCGAATGTGTTATAGAATCCATTTTCTTCCTCTCCTTCCTCAGAGATATTTGCACAACAGGCTCTGGCCATCATTGGTTCATAGTCCATGCTGTGGGACCGTTTGGAATGACCTTGCTCTTTGAAACAAACAGAGCAGCTACAGACAGAACAAGGAGGATGGTAGGGATGGCTTCTTTCCGGATGTCCACACTGCTGTTTTCTCCCAGGCTGGCTGGAGTCTGAGAAGAGCTGGGAGCATAAGGCCCTGTTCCACGGGACAAGCACATCTTGCTTCTCAAAGTGCCGGTTCTTTTGTTCCATGGCCCAAACATAAATCATCAGCTGGCCTCCAGGAACTAAGACCCTGGCCATTTCTTTTATTGCTCTGATTCTTCTCTGTTTTGTAGAAAAATGATGGATGACTGAAAAAGAAGAAACGAGACTTCAGTGTGTATACACATACAGAAACTCTCAAATTTATACGCTACTTTTTACATATAATGCAATTTCATACAATGCAATTTCAACACACAATAAAACCTCTTTATTTCCTACAGGGCAGGGCACATGGTGGGTATAGCAAAGCCTTGTTTAAGGGGAGATAGAATTCTTATCTTTGGCTCCTATACTTACTACACAATCTTAGGTAATTATGTAACGTATATGGATTTCAAGTTTGTTCATCTATAATAAGACACTTAAATAATGTGGGGGCGCCTCTGTGGCTCAGTTGGTTAAGCATCCAACTTCAGCTCAGGTCACGATCTCATGGTTCGCGGGTTCAAGCCCGGCGTCCGACTCTGTGCTGACAGCTCAGAGCCCAGACAGAGCCTACTTCAGATTCTGTGTCTCCCTCTCTCTCTCTGCCCCTCCCCTGCTTGTGCTCTGCTCTTTGTCTCTCTCTCTCAAAAATAAATAAACATTAAAAAAATTTGTCTAAATACATAGATAAATTGTAAGTTCCAAATCCTTCCAGTTCCTGAATCCTATGAATTTGTTAAGTAGAAGGATGACCAATGTGAATTAAGGAAATTTTCATGGGAGCACTGTTAGGTAAGTGTTCCCAGTGGAAGACTATGAGATAATTCTTTAACAAATAATTGGTACTTCTTATGCACCAAAAGATTAACACCACTAATCAATGTTAATAAAATTAATACAGCAAATAGAAGTGGAGAAAAATGCTAAAGATTGTCTTCTTACTTAGATAATGCAAAGATAAGCCAGCCTAGCAAAAGTCCAAATGATTGCTTATTATTTTTTTAAATATTAATATAAAGTGGCTGTGGATGTGTTTTTAAAAATCAACATATAGAGGTCATTGTTTTTCTTCCAATCCCTGCAAAGTTAAAGTGGAATTCAAGTAAGACTGTCTTTATCCAATCTAATGATGAAAATATTAGGCGTGTTTTCATCAAACAGTGTGTGGAAAGTGCCAGTCTATGAGTTCTGAGAGGAGTCCAATCCCAGTACTATGTCAAGAGAAAAAATCAGATTGTTTTTCCACATGGAGGGGTAAGGCCTACCCCGTGTCTCAGGAAGGAAGTTAGTCCCAAGGGAGGTCTGGACACTATGCTCAGGTATGAGTAGTAAGACCAGAGATAGAGGATAGGAGGGTTCCTGAAACCCTCACCATGGTCCAGCGGGCAGTGGTGGTGTTAGGCAAATACATCTCTAGTTTACCTGCCACAGAGAGATGGTAAATATCTGAAATGAGATTCTTATATAGAGAAAGCTGTCAAAGGAAGATCAGTCAACAGGCACACGCGGTCTTGTTACCAATCAGGTTTTCGTCCCCACAGTCTCACACAGCACACATGCCCTGGCGTCCACTGTCCTGCCATGCAGAGGCGTGAGAAGCCAGACGTACGATGACGCGAAAATGGGTTGGACGAACAGGACGCCAGCATATTTTATCCTAGATCTGACAGCAACTCACCTTGTGATCTTTGACCAATCACTTGACTTTGCTAGGCCTCAGACTGTTCCTCACTCCAATTCCCAAAGAGCCGCCACTTTTTTTTACTGTTTGTTTATTATTGACAGAGAGAGAGAGAGAACACGAGTAGGGTAGGGGCAGAGAGAGAGAGCCACAGAATCCAAAGCAGGCTGTAGGTTCTGAGTTGTCAGTACAGAGCCCAACGCAGGGCTTGAACTCAGGAACCGTGAAATCATGACTTGAGTCCAAGTTGGACGCCTGTCTGACTGAGCCACCCAGACGCCCCACCAGAGAGCCCTTTTTAATGGTTAATTTGAAAGCTTACATTTCTAGAGGCAGAGTCTTGGTCACTGAGCTAAAAGGAGGCACAGAGGTGAGGACAGAGGTAGGATGATCCTAATGTTCATATCTATGACTATTCATGGCCGTGAATATCTCCCATGACTTGCACCTAATCCACTCCAGAATGTCTATGGGTGTATTTTCTACATATGGTCATCCCTTGTTATCTGCAAATTCCATATTTGCAAATTTTGCTACTTGACAAAATGTATTTGTAGCCCCCAAAACAGCACTCTCAGTGTTTTCCTGGTCATTTCTTGACATGCGTGTGGTGGCACAGAGCTCCCAATGTGCGTGTTTCCATCTAAGGCTGAACAAGGCGACCTCTACTTGCCTGTTTTGGCTTTCTCCCTGTCAACAAGTGTCCTTTGGTGGCCTGTTTAGTGCCATGGTCTTTGCATTTAGTGCTTTTTGTTGGTGATTTCGCTGTTTAAAATGATCCCTGAGCATAGTGCTTAAATGCTGTGTGGGGTTCCTGAGTGTGAGAAGGCTAGGGTACGTCTTGTTAGATGAGCTTCGTTCGGGCTGTTGCCAGGAGTTCAAAATTGAATAAATTGTCTTTAAACGGAAATACATGTAAAATAAGGTTGTGTACAAATCAGTTGACAAAAAATGCAGCGACGAGAGGCTCACAGGAACTTAGTCCTTTATTTCCCCTGGGAGCAATGGCTCCGTATTCGCTAATTAACTGTTCGAGGAGACTTCATAGAATATAATTACTGTGAATAATGACAGTTGACTGCGTTCCTTTTGGGGGCCAAAAAAGAAAAAAAAATTAAAATAGGACCACTTTAATATAGTAATCTCTTTTTAGCAGATTCCTATGTCTTCAACATTTTAGAATTCTGGGCTTCAAAAGAAGTCTTTTTTTAAAGGAAGAAAGTTTTTATACATAATAGTTCCTTAAACATCTGTTATGTTATGATTAACTTTAATAGCATAATATCACCCAGGAAATACCTGAATCTTTTATATTGTTTTATATTTATATTTAACATGTAATACTAAGTAACTTTTAGGCCAATTTTTTTTTGAAAAACTTTACAAATGAAGATTTCTTCATTATATAAAAAATGTATTATATATGCATCTATATTCTATGTAAAAAGATTATAAATGTAACTGAAATGGGATGTGAAGATGCATTTTTATGAATTATAAATGTCAGGAAACTATATTGAGTTTTTTTTATTTTAATTTTTTTTAAATTTACATCCAAATTAGCATATAGTGCAACAATGATTTCAGGAGCAGATTCCTTAGTGCCCCTACCCATTGAGCCCATCCCCCCTCCCACAACCCCTCCAGTAACCCTCAGTTTGTTCTCTGTATTTAAGAGTCTCTTATGTTTTGTCCCCCTCCCTGTTTTTATATTATTTTTGCTTCCCTTCCCTTATGTTCATCTGTTTTGTCTCTTAAAGTCCTCATATGATTGAAGTCACATGACATTTGTCTTTCTCTGACAAATTTCACTTAGCATAATCCCTCCAGTTCCATCCACGTAGTTGCAAATGGCAAGATTTCATTCTTTTTGATTGCTGAGTAATACTCCATTGTGTGTGTGTGTGTGTGTGTGTGTGTGTGTGTGTGTGTGTGTCTGTGTACACACACACACACACACACACACACACACACACACACATATACACACACACATACACCACATCTTCTTTATCCATTCATCCATTGACGGACATTTGGGCTCTTTCCATACTTTGGTTATTGTTGATAGTGCTGGTATAAACATGGGGGTGCATGTGTCCCTTTGAAACAGCACACCTTTATCCCTTGGATAAATACCTAGTAGTGCAATTGCGGGGTGGTAGGGTGGTTCTATTTTTAGTTTTTTGAGGAACCTCCCTACTGTTTTCCAGAATGGCTGCACCAGCTTGCATTCCCAGAGACTATATTGAGTTTTTAAAGGCTAAAAAAAAGAATCCCCTTTTGTTTAAAAAGCATAATCACAACTTAAAGGCAAAAATAGTATTCAATAGGGGCACCTGGGTGGCTCAGTCGGTTAAGTGTCTGACTCTTGATCTCGGCTCAGGTCATGATCTCACAGTTCGTGAGTTCAGGCTTTGTGCTGTGTGCTGACAGCACAGAGACTGTTTAGGATTCTGTCTCTCCCTCTCTGTGCCCCTTCCCTGCTTGCTCTCTCTCTTCCTCTTTCTCTCTCTCTCTCAAAATAAATAAATAAATAAACAAACAAACAAACAAACTTAAAAAAATACTGGTCAATTTATGTATACTATAGCCACATGTTCCTGCTAAGACCCCAGAAAAATAGGTAGGTTGAATTCAAGTACTGGATTCTAGAATTCGATGGGAAGTTACAGAAGATCATCTTTAAAGTCTTGTTAATTCTTGATATTTTATGATATGCTGTCATTTAACTTTTCCAATGTGCAGGTCTCCTTTAACTGAAAGCGTAAAGCAGAGTTTTGCAACCTCAACACTACTGACATTGTGGGCTAGATAATTCTTTGTTGCAGGGGGCCAGCCACTAGATGACAGGAGGTTGTACACACATCCAGTTGAGCCAGCCAAAAATGTCTCCAGACATTGACAAGTGTCCCCCAAGGGTGAAAGGGGCACCATAACCCCATGCCGAGAATGACTGGCATAAAATAAGTAGTCGATTGGCACTGTTGTAATATATTGCTAAATTTTCATAGAATTGTCAAGCTATTCTCAAACTAAGTGGAAAGAGTGTTTCTTTCTCCAAGCTGTCAGAAAAACATGTGGAATGTATAATTAGATACGGTGCTGACCTCTCAAATTATTATTAGGAGTCATGGAAAAAGCATGTCTCTTTATATGTATATTTCTTCATGCTGAGATTAGCAAAAGTGCCAGCATAAAAATTCTAAATAGGGAAGTAAATATGTACGGACATAAGACAGACTATCAAAATTGTTCATAATATAGTTCTAAATGTGAAACCTCACTGAAAACGACCACGTCACATTAATACAGTTACAGTTCCGAAAAATACATGGGTGTGTTTCCACCTAAGGAAGCATTTTTCTTCAGAAGACGGCAACCAGGTATGTTGCATTTCTTCCGCGGACAAAGCAGGAGACTTAAGCTGGAAGCAGAGAAGCACCTAACCACGTACACATGGAGCATTTGCCAGAAGTCGGACAGCCGGGCACTATCCCCGTGCCCGCCACAGTGGCTCATGGCACAGCCTTGAAACTCATGTAAACGAACATTTAGCCTCTGAAACTAATGTAAAGGAACACAACAAAGAACACACTTCTCTGACCTCTCCCCGATTTCTCATTCTTTAGGTGGAATGTCCAACCCAAAAGCTTTCTTTCCACTAAAGATTCAAAACACTTTAATGAGTTTCTTGGTGTAACAAGACTCCCTCCTCATAATGTTTATGCCCAAAATGGACTTGACCGTTTCAACTGCAACTAAGTAGGGCTGGCCTACCGCAGGTTTCCACGGCAACCACCTCCTGCCAGTCCTGACTAGTTTCAAGGCTGTGGCCTCCAGGCCTGCATCCCCTCACTGTGCAAAGATATAGTCCCCATCTGTTGTTGAATAGATTAAGTCCTCATTTCCTTCAGGAGAGAGCAGTCTCCTCGTGAATTTTTATCTCCCAGTTTTTATCTAGTCAGCTTTATATAGGATCACCTTGCTTTGTGTGTTATCTATAGTCAAATAGATTAATTTTAAGTGTATTGGAGCAAATCCTTTGCTTTGCAAAAGATTTTCCTCTTTGCAAAAGAACTTGGTGCAAGGTTCCCTAGCACGTTTCAATGGGACTAAAAGTCTAAGTTTCAGGATTACATGTATTGAGTAAAATGAGCCATATCTGTGTATATTTCAGGCACAGGTCTTTGTTGTTTCTTTTCATTTGTGGACTGTGTGTTTTTATGGGGCACACTTGTTGGGAAAATATCAGGAACATATTCCCTGGAGTATGAACAATCTCTGGCAGTAAGAGAGCCGAGTGATGTAAAACTAATGTAGTCCGGGACCGGGTGGGGCCATCTTCCCCGGTGCCCTCATGCACCAGTGAGTAGCAGATTGGATGACACATCCTGCCAGGTGACATTCAGTGCATGAGTTTTACAGTGTTCTGCTAATAAAGGACACAGTCATGACCTGAAGTAGGTAATAAGACTTCTAAAGTTCTACTTCGCATTGGGAGAGCCTGGCTCCATTTCAGTATAACAGTATGAGATATTTCGATGACTAAAATTCCTCTAATACTTTCTCACTCATAAGTAAAAGAAATTGGAATGAGTCATCAGAACACAGTACCAGTTTGAAGGTTTAACTAGTGAAAACAATCCTATGTAGCACCTTATGTACATTTGGGATTAGTCAAATGATCCAGTTGAAATATTTTTAAAAATTAGATGAAATGAATCACACTGACGTTTCTACAAAGAATGAATGTTGAGTTGTGAGAATGGCCTCCACCATTCATGTAATGTTATTGTCCTGGTGAAGAGGGAATGTGTGACCAGGCTGCCTTACCTCCTATGGAGATGATGGCATCGAAGCCCTGGTCCCTAAAGGGGAGATGAAGGTTGTCACATACCATGACTTCACATCCTCTACTCCGGGCAATCTCTACCAATGGCCCGCAGTAGTCACAGCCCAGGGTATACACCTGGCTGTTCACTTTAAGATACTTTCCAGTCCCACAACCTGTAAGAAAAAAACCTGTGTTACATACTGTCCTCCCGGAAAGTGGAACATGGTCAGTTTGTCTTCCGACAAGGAATAGAAACAACTTTGTATTAACTAACCGAGACAGACTACAACATGGTTTGAAGATTCACAAAAGCCAAAGAAAGATCTTCAGAGGGCACTTACATATGTTCATCCATAACAGAAGATGGAAAAGGATAGGGAAAAAGAAATAACATTTATTGAACATTTAATGAGGTAACGTCCATAGGGATTGGCCCACTAGCACAACCAAAAACTGTTAGCTGGCTCATGACAGTGGCTGAGTTTCCTAGTACCCTAGGAATGGTGCCCAGGCCTTTACAAAACTACCTTCACATACATATTTCATTATGCAGAAGTCCGTACGTGATGGCATTTATTCTCATGTTATCTCTCCAGACATTCTTAACATTTACTGGCTGCATAAAACAAACTACTGCCAACCGTTTTCATTGGATATAAACAAAACAATCTATACCATAACACACGTTTTTCAAAAATTTGGAATTTGAATTTGAATGAAAAGGTTATTTCGAGAAATTTTTATCCAATCTATTGTCAGTTCTTGGTTTTAAATGATCTCTGTTGACTCAGCATACAAGCTTTAGAGCTATTTTTTTCTTCTTAAACAGACCACTTATGACATTCATTTGGCAGAGACCCAAGTAATTCAATATTTACACAACCCAAAGATCTAGATCAATCAGATCTGATACTACAATGAAGAGGGAAGTAACAGGAGTGAGTAACCATCTTGAAACAAGACCTTCTGGGGTCTGATACCTAGTATTAGATTGTAACACGGACATAGCAGTGAATTCCTTTTTCAGAAATATTTAAAGATATCATGGGAGCTGATATCCCTGAAAAAATATCTACCACTCTTCAAGCATGATTAGTTTGCTGCTTCCAAAATGGCAGGCCATTCAAAATTATGTGAGACACCAAAAGTATAATTAAAGTTCATCGATGATGCCATCTGAGACGGTGGCAAGTACGTGAATAAAAACAAGACTTCCAATGTCTCATTTTAATGTGATTGGGGTCTTAGAAATATTTTAGATGTCATAGCCACTGTTCCTAAGAATACTTATGAGGAAAAGTAACCAATATTTGAGGGGAGTTATGAGGAAAATAGGATTCACAAAGTACTTTAAAATTGCAATCCTGAATATTTCAAAGATGATGGTCCTGGCTGAAGGAAAATAATCTGGCAAATGTGTTTGCTTTTTTATTTTTAATTGGCTCAGAGGATACATTTAGAAAAATGAAAGAGAAAATTACCTTCGACTGATAAGAACAGGTTCATGACAAACTGGTGGTTATCAGATGGGATGGGTGAAACAGGTGAAGGGGATTAAGAGTAACACTTATCGTCAGGAACGCTGAGTAACGTATAGAACTGTTGAATCGCTGTGTTGTTTTTGTTTTGGGGGTTATTTTGAGGTTATTTTTATTGAATCACGACATTGTACACATGAAACTAATATAACATTGTACACTAATTCAGGAATTAAAAAGTAAAAACAGAAAGAACAGGTTCATGGACCATTAGAACTAGAGGGAGGTGTTCAGAGGGCGTCTGGCAATACTGAGGCAACCCAGTCCTTGTCAAATCTCAGCATCACCATCTAGGGCCCATGGCACCCTCAATTTATCCCATTTTCATTTCTGATGGCATTCATTTTGAAGCATAGTGGTGGATCTCGCAGACATGATGCAATTATTTATTTTCCAACTGCCTACCCTGAGACGATAGAGAGGGGAAGATTTTATCCTAATGAGGAAATCAGAACTCCTGCCAAGCCTAGTGACCCCATTATCTTAAATGTGCAAGAAGTATATCAAACATTTTTGATACGGCAGCAAGCTCCAGTACACAAGTCATGCTGCTTTACAGAATCTCATTAAATGATAACCTTTCACAGTATTGAAGAGAGCTAACAAAGTGCGTGCTTACATTCGTCTCTATTTTCTATTCTGTACCACACTCAAAGAAGAAAACATAATTGCCTCAATTCAACGAAATGTTTTGGTGCATGGTGGGCGAGTGTTTGCTAGAAATAACTAATTTGAATGTTTCCTCTCGAGTTTGCAGGAACAACTACATTTTTTTAAATTAAGAGTTTTTGCTAAGACCTTTATCTGAAACAGAATTCTCTTTTCCCATAGGAAAGACAAGAGTAAAGCCTACTTATTTCCCATTTTATATACATTTCTTGAAAGCAGAGATGAAGGGATACGTTTTATTCTGTAGGCATGGTGCTTGCCATGGAGCAAGAGTTCTAAATTTTTATTGACTCCGTGAAGGAATGGTAAATAGGGAATGACTTAGTAAATTAAATCTTACTACAGAGACTGGGAATAAATACATAGAGTTAAGAGGCAAAGGGAATCTTAATTATTGAAAAGGAAATTTTTGTTATGTACACAAAAATACCATTTTTAATACTATTAGGACAGATGGTTGTCTCTGATGTCAGGTAAAAAGGTAACCTTGCTGAAAAAGAATCTGGCTCTGGTCTTCTTCCTGTTTTCCAAACTAATCTAAACAAAGATCTCAAACCCCAGAACACCCTCCATGAACCATCTAATGTCCTTAAGCGACTAGCCCATTTGAGGTAGCCATATTGTCATGATTGAAGAGATCATAGTATTTCCTGAGAGTACTTTGGATTTCTGCTGTCTTTGAATCTTCGAAGTTCTTTTCACTTAGGCTGTAATTTCTGCTCACTTGATTCCTGTTACTGGCCCAGACGACTTAGTTTCCATCAGGAACTCTTGGTGATGGAATGATGGGGAACGGGGTGATGTGGTGAATAAAATCTAAGTCGACTAAAAGTTGCACCACTTAAATAGTGAAAACAGCCTAGAAAATTGTAGGCAACTGGAACCTGATTATGGCCAGATGTTGATTATTTATGCAAAGTTTTACTAGTAATTAACTATGGATTGCTAATCTAGTAACCAGTCAAGTTAACCAATATAACAAACCATTGATTTTAGCCAAGTGGAAAACCTGGGAAAGAAAAAAAAAAATGTCTTTTTGGAGATAGTCGTGTTAGCTTACTTTCTTCTCTTCTACTCTCCTTGGGCTTTTGTCTTTCTTTTTCATTTACTTCTTAACTTCACTCTTATTTTAAAACCTATCCCCTTGTGTAATCAAAACAGTACCATTGATTTATTGAATAGTAAAAATGTAAAAGCACAAAATTTGAAAGATACAAATGGGTAAACAAATATTTACTGGATATTATTATGAATTTTCACAGGGGCACCCAAGGAATATTATTTGTACCATAATTTGTAGTAGCAAAATATGGCAAACACCATATATCTGTCAGTACGGTGCTATTTATCAGAGAATGGTGTGCAGCTTTAATACTGGGCAGCTCTGTAAGTACAAACATGGAATGATCTCCACCAGATATTAAAGGAAACACAAGTTAGGTGTCTAACAGTTTGTAGAACATACCACCATTTGCATAATCAAAGAAGGAAACCCACCCATATATACACCTGTATGCACAAATATGCTTATACTTAAGTGAACTCTCTCGAGATTATACAAGAAGCCAACTGCTTCTGGCATGGGTTACTTGGTGCCACAGGACTGGGACGGGATGCTCTTTTCACTGTACGCCCCTTTGTACCTTTGTTACGGAGCCATGTAAGTGGATTACCTATCAAAAAAATTTTCAGCAATTGGGATTCCTCCTTTTTTTCATCGTTTGTTCATATTTCCTCACTATTTCTTTTGAATTGTTCACCATATTCTTTTGTGCTGACTTTGAAGAATGCTCTGTAGGTGAAGCAAATGATCCAGTATTTTTATTAGATAAGTTACAGATATTTTTACTCAGTTGTCTGTTTTTTTTTAACTTATATATTTGTCTAGATATTTGCCTTGTAGAACTTTTAAATTTTTATATGGTCAAAGATATCGATGTAGTCCATTTTTATTACTCACAGGTTCTGTATTTGCATGTTCACGTGCTGGATAAAATTTATTTGTTACCCCCAAATCAATACTCAAGCACCTACACGGTGGTTACCAATAAGCCGGCGTATAGAACAAAAATTTTGGAAAAATTTGAGTTGTCTAAGGGGCCCATTACCCATGTCTTATTTTGGTTCTCACCCTACCAACAAGGGTCCTTTATGTGGTCTATTTAGTGGCACTTTTTTTTTTTTTTTTTTTTTTTTTTTTTTTTTGCATTTTTGTGCTTTGCGCAATGATTTCATTGTTTAAAATGGCCTCTGAGCATAGGGCTCAAGTGGTGTGTAGGGTTCCTAAGCCCAAGAAGGCTATCACGAGCCTTATGGACAAAATATACATATTAAGTAAACTTTGTTCAGGCTTGAGTTATAGTGTGTTGGCCTTGAGTTCAATGTTAATGAATCTATACTATATAGTAAATAATGTGTCTTCAAATAGATATACACATGAAACAAGGTTAGGTATTGATCAGTTGACAAAAATGTGACAGGAACCCTAATCCTACATTTCTTTTAGGGACCATAATTCAGTATGCACGAATTCAGTGTTCATGGCAGTTTTATAAACTTGACATAGGGACTGTGAATAATAACAACTGTATTTTCTTTTATGATTTCTGACTTGGTGTTACATTTTCTTTTATGATTTATTTTCTTTTATGATTTCTGACTTGGTGTTACAGAGGGGCTTTGTCCTAGGTGGATATTAAAAAAAAAAAATCTAATTGTCAGTCATCTAGTCCTTTAATGATTTCATTTTCTTATACCCAAATCTTTGGAATTTTTGGTGTAAGATATGAGAATGTAGCATGTGATGACACTGTTATCCCAAAGTCACTTATTAAATGGTTCCTTTTGTCCTATTTTAATATTCTGGCATTTTGCTAACATTGTGGTTGGTAAGAGTTCCAAACTCGAGGTATCTTCTGAAACCACATTTAATTAAAAAAAAAAAATGACATGCTAGATTTTTTAGAGACTCTCCATTTCTACGTGATATGCACCCCTTCCCCAAATTCCACACTGCTTATACCATCCTTAACATGCTAAAAGTCCTGGGCACTGGGACTAATACTAATATCTCTTGCTAATATTTAGAATAAATATTTACAGTAAATGGCAAATCAGATGGAATTTACAACTACAGAAATTTATGACTTCTGGGCACAGTCTGCATGCAGTTGCTGGAAACAGTTTTAGATGGACATGCCTCAAATAGAAACCCTACCGTGTCTTAAACTTAGTCTTAGATCTACTGGGTTGTGGTTTACCACTGATTCAGAAAGACACTGAGCCAAAGTCTTCCAGGCAAATCAGTGATTATGAAGGTATGACCTAATTAAAGATATGCTCCAATAATGAAAGACCTACAGAATAGTTAAGGGAAAGGATCTATGAGATTAATAAGAGGTTATAGGACTTCTTTTGTAGTCCCACAATTCTGGCTCTTCTGTAGAAGGCATGAGAGCCGCTCAAGGTGAGCCACCAAAACGTTATTTACAAATGTGAGTCGCTCTACATTTCAAACGGTCAGTTTCACCCGCAGTCATTTGTCATGATTTATTCATTCAATGTCAGGTCGATTTCGAGGGAGGATGTATGCAGAGGTTCTTGAAAAGGTCACCATTGTATAAATGTAGCTTTCAGGAAGTTTCCTAACTTTCTGACTTGATGAATTTCTGCTATAAAGTGAATACTCTAGGTCCTGGCAGGCCAAGGACACAATTTTCGACTTCTGGGTAGAACAAAAATGTAAAATGAATCTGAAAAGGAAAGGCACAATAGAATATATTTCAGACTATGTGGCACAACCCCGGGGTTACCTATGTCAGCGATGAGGCTGCCCGGCTTCTGCTCCTGGAGGAACTGGCGGACTCGAGGCCAGGCTTTGCTCTGCAGGTCATTGAAGTAAGGTGCGGTGCCCTCATACACATCATGTACATGCTGCTTTTCCAGCTGGGCAGCTTCATGATCCATCCTGGGAATGGGGCCGCCCCCAAGAAATGCCGGTCAGAGTACACAGCAGAAGGAGCTGAAGGAGGATGCAGATTTTCTAAGATTAGGAACCTACAACTGCCAAGGTCATACTGTCCTTATACTTTTTTTTTTAACTGAAAATAACAAAATCTGCACTGTAACCCCACCATAATTGTCCAAAGACTAGCAAATGCATAGTTTTTACCTGCATATCTTCAGAAAATAATGGTTTGGAAATGAGCCAGTCAGTGTGAGTTCCTGTACAAGATCAATTCTTAATTCTGGAAGCATATACAAAAGGTTCACCAAATGGTTCACCCTGGATAAAATCATTCTATTTAATGCTACAGAAGTTTTAAAATTTTATAACAGCTCATCACTCCAATCCAATCACAAAGCCCTATTGATTCGACCTTTTTAACGTCTTTGGATGCTAACCATTTCTCAATCTCCCTACTGATCCAGCTTTAGAAAAGGTGCTTGCCTCTTGTCTGAATTACTTTCATAGCCGTAAACAGATTTTGGGGGGACAGATTTTGGTTGCCCCTCAATCCCTTTCCTTCACTTATGGAAGGAACTATCCACAACTGTTTTCCTAAAACAGAAATCTAATAATGTTGTTTTCCACCTTAGATTTCTTCAAAGGCATTTTATAGCTTGTCCAGTCAAGTTCAGGTGTCTTAGTAGGGCATACAAGGCTCTTTCTGATCTGGCCTCAACTTATCTCTTGAAGCTATTTCTCACCGCCCTTCCCTAGCATCAGATGAGGCTGTATTGCTCAGTGCCCCATGGTTTCTCAGACGCGACACACTCTCTCTCATCCAGGGGCCTGAACGGATACTTATGCTTTGCTTGGCTAACTTCTGTTCATTCTTGACACGAGCATCACCTCTTGCAGAAAGCCTTCTCTGACCTCTCATGCAGGATCAGGAAATCAGAAAGGAGTGAGAAAAATGAAAGAGCAGTCTTAGAGGCCCCTGCTGGGTTAGGTTTAATCTTTGAATTATTCTCTTGTGGCATGTGAGTGAAGAGTATCCCAGGGAAGTGGCCAGGGGCTCAGCTTGTAGCTTTTTACCAATCAATATGAAAGTATTTTCAATCATTTAAGAACCCATTTGGCCCCACTGGTGCGTATCAGCTAGTTTGCTCCTGCCCCTTTTACTCCCGTGCATCCCGTGCACGCTGCCACCGACACAGAGGGCTATAATCATTGATTGGATACTTGCCTCTAGCACTGGCTGGAAGATGCTAGAGTTCAAGGGCTCGCCTTATTTAATGCCGAATCTGCCAGAGTTTGCACATGGCAGATGCTCAATAACGAACAAACACAAGCAGAACTGACTAATCCTGAGTCCAGAGGGTGGCACTGGGTTTGGTAGAAAAGGGAGTGACCCTGGGGAGTGTGGGAAGAGATACACTCACAAACTTGAAGATGAAAGAGTGACAAGAGAGGGGTACAGTCTCTAGACAGCAGACAGCCTGTGTGTCCCGCTCCCCACCCTCCCTCCCCCTCACCAGTCCCACCCTGGAAAGTAGAAAGCGCTTGAGCAAGATGGTATCTGATTAGTTATTGCAAAGTACCTCCCTTCTTACCCTCCTTTGCATTTAAGAAATCTCTTGTGGAGAGGGGTGCCTGGGCGGCTCAGTCGGTTAAGCATCCGACTCTTGATTTCAGCTCAGGTCATTGATCTCACAGTTCGTGAGTTTGAGCCCTGCATAGGGCTCTGCACCGAGATAGCAGAGACTGCTTGGGATTCTCTCTCTGCCCCTCCCTACTTGTCTCTCTCTCTTTCTCAAAATAAACATTAAAAAAAAGAAAGAAAGAAATATCTTGTGGAGAGATACTTTGAGACAACATAAATATCCTGTTTCTCATACTCTCATCCACTAGTTGTAGCATCCTATCCATTGGTGATGCTTGCCCCAAACAGTTATTACTATAATTATCACCAAATGATGATATTTCAATTCCATCATCCATTCTATGGCAAGGAAGAGCTTTTCAGGATTGACTCCTAAGAAAGCAAATGAGCAGTAGACTATCCTTAATTACTACGGGCTGCCCACAGCCCCTGCAGAAAATCTGGCAAACTCCTAACAGAGTACAAATCTCATTTGTGAGGTCTGACAAAACTTCCACCCAAACTGAAACAGCTTATATTGCACCCTCAACTGGAATTTACAAAGTAAACATATGGCCGGCTATAACTGCCTACACACCAGAAAAACCCAAACACTGAGCGCTTTTCTTTTTAATCAACATCTCAGTAGACTTACGTCTGCTTAAATTTTTTTTTTCCCTCAAGGAATCAGATCCGGCAATACAATTTGGAGGAACCCTAAAACAAATAAATTTTACTTTCTTTTACTTGCACATGGTAATTGGCAATCAACATAAACATAATTATCTTCAATCTGGCTCTACCTGCAAGATCAGAATTTGTAGTATCTGAACAGTACCCCTTGGAGACCTTTCACTAAGTCCTCTTCCAAACTGCCTCTGGCCTCTACCGTAAACAAGGAGCTCTTTTAAAGTGTGTGAACAATATAAGTCCACTTTGTTATTGTATTTTACAGTTAAGAATATATACTGCAGAATGATTAGCTGTGAAACTGATTTGTGGAGCTGGGGCTATCCAAGGTGACATTTTTAACACTGGATTTAAATTTCCTGCAATATTTTCCATATGAATTTTATGCATATAAGCAAATTCCTTGTGGATTAGATCATGTGATTAAGCTAGGGAGGTTGGTACTATAAAATACGAGTGGGGTTCAGGGTGAAGCTAGGGAGATAGGGTTAGGTTTAGCCAGGCTTTTTAACCTGTGGGCTGTCAAATTCTAGGCCCTTGTAGCTAGCTGATGCCTTGTTGGTGAGTCATGAGAGAAGGGAAAATAATTTGAAAGGTAAGGAGAAGTCAGATGTAGTAATGCACTGAAAATTCAAAGCACTAATTTGGATTTTGTTTTAAGTGCAATGGAAAGTAGAAAATAGTTTTAAGTTGGTAGATGGGTTGGGGGAGGTAGGTAACATGTTTGGATTTACAATTTTTAAAATTTTTTTTAATTTTTAATTTTTTTTTTTTCTAGAGAGTGCACACATGTAAGGGAGGGGCAGAGGGAGGGAGGGAGGGAGGGAGGGAGAGAAAGAAAGAAAGAATCTTAAGCAGGCTCCATGCCCAGTACAGAGACTGACTCTGGGCTTCCTCCAATGACGGTGAGATCATGACCTTAGCCAAAATCAAGAGTCCAAGGCTTAACCAACTGAGCCACCTCGGCACCCCTGGTTTTATAATTTTAAAAGATCCCTCTAGGCATATCTTTTAGAGTAGCTATTATTTTATTTGTCACAACCCCCTTTCTTCCGATAATTGGTATCTTGTCCTCCCTGGATGAGCAGGGGACCTAGGCCTGGCCAATCACGGTATCTCTATCGGGACACAATCATTGGTTCAAGGCGATGCAAGGTGAGCCAATCAGAGTCCTTCCTTGAGATAGCTCCGTGTGGAGCTAAAGAACAAGTGGCCCCACCTCTGGCATCACAGACCTATAAAAATGTGAAGGTCGGGCTGCCAGTGGCTAACTTTCCCCACATAGCAAAGATCTGTCTTTAGGTAATAGAGAATGAAGTGAGGCAAAGTGAATAGACGAGAGACCAATGCGGTGGGAAAAAGAATCATGGCAAGCATAAAATCCTGGTTCTGTTCCCGGAAACTTTGGTTCCTGCAGTCCTGGGGGCTACTCCTCCTACCCAACTCAGGGTCCGTCTGTTCCCCTTTGTGCTTACTCTTGTTGAGTTTCTGACCTGGCCAGCACAAGAGTCCTCTCTCGTTCAGCATTACTTCTACCAAGAGCTTTCTTTTTCTGTTCTACTTCTAGTTTGTAGTCCTTAGAAAATGGAAGAGAGGAGAGAAAGTGATAGGAAACTAACAAAAGAGGTCAGTGCCTTGATGTATTTCCCATGGAGAGAGGTACAAAGAGAAGGACAGCAGCAATTCTTCTAGCCACCGGGTCATCATTAAGAAGTCACAAATGTTTAGATGTCCTGTTCTGGGCATGTGATCAGGATAGCACTTCCCCACTCAACTTCCTTCAGGCAAAGCCATGTGTCTTGTTTTGACCATTAAATATCAGAAAAGATGTGGACTACACCTGGGGAGAAGCTTTATGAGCTGGCCTATAGCTCCAGTACCCTTTGCCGTGTCTCTGCAAAATCATGGAAATAGCATGATGTAGGACACCCCCCCCCCCGCCCCCACCCCGAGCGATTTCTCTTGATGGACAGACAGGATGTATGTTTTAAGCCAAAAAAGGGGGGAATAAACAGCTCATCATAAATGCCGAATAGGTAATGATAAAACAGACTATCAATCCTATGTTATTAAAAGGGACCTTGTGACTATGTGAGTCTATCCTACTTTTTTCTTCATACACGTTAACATTTTCCTCTTTACTATAGATATAACAAAATTGGGAGAAAACAGGATATAGTACTATATCCCACTTTTTAAAACTTAATTTAATATTGTGAGCCAAGAAGTGACTTTTGCCTGTGGTTTTCTCCAAACTTCTCAAATAAATGTAATTTCCTTCATCCCTAAATCGATGTGTTTCATAGTCTACCAAGTATTACAATGACTTAAGTAACTCTACCAGATTCTGAACTACTAAAGAAACAACATTAAATATACATCTTTGCCTAGCACTAGATTTAAGTATAACAGGTCTAACCACATTTAATGAGTAAATGGAAAATGAAACTCCAGCCAAATAAACTATATCTTTTTTTAATTTTTTTAATTTTATTTTTAACAGTTTAGGTACAACTGACATATGACTAACTGCACATATTTAACGTGTGCAATTTGGTAAGTTTTAGATGGACATACTTTGGGCACCATGAGACAATTATGATAATGAATATAGCCATCACCCACACAGTTTCCTTGCGCCCCTCTGTAAGCCATCCCTCCCACCTTTTAGTTTTTCTTAATGCCATGTTTCTGGGTAAAGAAACAGGGATGAATGGGTGCACACCGAGACATATGTCCAATACCCACAATTCCAAGCGCAACCTTGAGATTTGATGTGAGCACCAAAAGATGAAATACTTCTAGCGATTGTTGTCAAACTATACACCTACCACACAAATGTATAAACAGTAAAAATATTCAGAGGAGTTGAAAAGGCTTCACGAGAAAAGATTTTCCTAGCCTCTCATCAAGGAGATGAGACATTGCACTTGACCTACAGAGAACACAGGGAACTCTGAGAGACCTTGTCTCATCCCCAGGAGTGGCTCCTTGTCCCTAGGGAGGATTCACTATAGCTGCGTATCGTCAGAACAGTGTCTATGGTAACCATTCCTGGAAAGTCAGCTCAGAGACTGAGCTAATAGCCTCTAAACTCATGGCCCAATCACCAGAAGGGATTTGTCTTTTGTTTGTGACGGGAACTTCTGTTACATTTTTATCCTGAGTTTCCTTCTGCACCGTTATTTTCTCTGCAGTGTTCCATGTTTTGGCTCAATGGAAAACACACGTGGTTTTTTTTTTTTTCTTATTTAATTCCATCTCAAAATACCTACTGACTATATTTCTGAATTAAAGCCTCTTGCTATGAGGTAAAACAATATGGCTTTTAGAAGAAGAGAGAGAACATCTATAGAATCTTGAGGTAGGTTAAGATTTCTTGAACAGGTCCTTGAAAGCACTAACCATAAAAGGGAAAATAAATAAGTTAGACTGTATTAAAACTAATACATTAGTAGGAGAGTGAAAATTCAACCCACAGGATGTGAGAAGATAGTCACAGTACATACATCTGACGAAGGACTTGTATCCAGAATACAAAGAATTCTTCCACATCATTAATCAAGAGACCGATAAATCAATATAAACATGGGCAACCCTCCCCCCCACCCAGAACTTCACAGTGGGCAGCAGATGGGCAGGAAACACATGAAAAGGTTCTCATCTTCATTCATAACAGGCAGTTGCAGAATAAAACCACAGTGTGACACTTACATGAGAGAATGGCTAATATGAAGAAAAATGAGAATATGAAGTGTTGGTGAGAACATGGGGCTGCCAGAATTAGAATATGGTTCTAGTTAAAGTGTAAACTGTGTCAGCCTGTTTGGAAGATTATTTGGCAAGTGACAACCAAAGCCAAACCTATGCATATCCTGTGGCTCAGAGATTCTACTCTTTATGTATGTGTATACATATCCAAAAGAAATGCACACACATGTTCACCAAGAGACAGAATTTCCACATAGCACTCTTCAAAACAGCGCAAACATGGAAACTATCTGTATGCCTAATATCAGTAGAATGATCAAATAAATTGTAATGGATTCATGAAATGAAATATTGTAGAGCAACAAGAATGAAAAGTCTGTGACTATATGCAATGAGATGGATCAGTCTCATAAATGTAATGTTAAAAGAGAAAGACACAAAGAGTATCAAGTGTAGGACTCCATTTATGGAAAGTACAAAACCAGGTAAAACAAATCTTTGCCATTAGAAGTGGGATAATGGTTACCAGGAGGTGTAGTAATTGCAAAGGAGCATGGGAGAACTGTCCTGGGGTGCGGATAATATTCTATTTCTTGATCTGGGTTCTGGTTACACAAGTGTGCTTATTTTGTGTACACTTACATGTACTTTTCTCTATATTTCAATTTAAGAAAACCCTTTCACTTTCAGACAGTTGTCTTACTATGTACTTTAAAGCATTTTAAAACTCAAAGCTGAGCAGAGTATTCTTTCTCAGCTGTGTCCTGCCACTCCCAGGATGAATGAATGCCACTCAGTTAGTGCCTTCTTGGGGACACCTAGAAACTGGAGATCACTAGGTTCAAAGATGAGTGGGGATTTTATTTCAAGGCAGTATCCCCATGAAATTAGATTATGTAATAGTATGTACAAAAAACTGCGGAGCGCGTTTTTAGCTCAGAAGAAATTTAACTGAGGATTTCTTTTCTCTTTTTTCTTGGAATAAAATTATAAAACTTTATTGAAGAACATAAAAAAGACCTAATGAAACAGATAAACCCAGTGCTTGCGATGTGAACCCAAGCACTATGACCTCAACAACCCACACAATAATTCTGATTCACAAACACCTTGCTGGCAACCCTTATGGAGACGGTATAGGGAAATTAACTGAGGATTTCTTAATAATTTAAGATGATGTCTGATGTCAGATTATCCAGTAACCAGTGAAAAAAAAGTATATTTGCTCTTAGAAAGGATGTGATATTACGGCAGCAGGTCAGTGACCCCACTGGTCCACTCAAGAAAAGAAACTCATTTTACCAACATTAGATTCGTGTGTTTACTAGATACTGAATAGCTTTCTCTAAACATTCGATGTGAAATTAAGGATGAATTATGTTAGCTACAGCCTCCAAGTCACAACTAATTGATATATGAGGATTAGGGATCTCAATAAATGGATGGGAACAGTAATTATGTAAAGAATCCAGGAAGGATGCTGCCTTATCCTCAGCTTGTAACAGTGTGTGGGTCCTATTCTTACCTACCATCATTCTCTAATTACCTCGTTCTGTTGTGACTGTTAGTCATTAGCACACTTCTCAGCTACTTCAGTACTTTGTTAGAAATGTTTGGACAAACTGAAACTCCCTGATTTATTACTCCTATGTCAATCAGCTGGAATGTTTAGCCAGTTGTTTATGTGGCTGTCTGTGAGTACACTTATTGGAAAAACCTGCTGAGCTTATTGGAGAATAAAATCTTTCTGAACGATTTCATAATATTTATAAGCCTTGGAACCAAGGAAACAGCAATTTGGAGCCCGATACTTGGACAGTTAATCTCCTGAACAACGCATACGTAACAGAAGAAACAGGGTTCTCCCCCAAAAACAAAGAAAGGAGCCAGAAATATGTGCCAATACAGTTTTTCTTTTTAAAGGAGAAACACGGAATGACAAGGAAAAGGAGAAAGGCACTAGGGGAAGAGAAAAAGAGAAGAAAAAGGAAGACAAATATATATCAAATGATGACTGTGTGCTTCCTATATGTTAACACAAAAGAATCAAGACATGGAAAGGAGGAAAAGTAGACAAAGATCTAAGAGTCCAATTTTATAGGGATAAAAATAAGAAAGAAGAGGGGTGCCTGGGTGGCTCAGTCGGTTAAGCGTCTGACTTTGGCTCAGGTCAAGATCTCTCAGTTGGTGAGTTCAGGCCCCGCATGGGGCTTTGTGCTGACAGCTCAGAGCCTGGAGCCTGCTTCAGATTCTGTGTCTCCTTCTCTCTGCCCCTTTCCTGCTCATGTTCTGTCTCGCTCTCTCTCAGAAAATGAATAAACGTTAAAAAAAAAAATAAAAACAAAAATAGGAAAGAAGAGATAGAATATGGAATTTTATGTTTTTATTAATTTTATATCTGTTTCAATTAGGGCTCAGAACAAAGTTAATACATTCTAATATTTATTGTTCATAGAATGTATTACCATTAATCATAGAAGTTAGACTCTGACAACTTGTAACTGAGATTTGCTTGGACCCTTTTTTTAAAAAATTAACGTTCAAAATAATGCCAAAGAAGCTTAAAAACCCTTGCTCTAGAAGTCTGGAATTGTATTACGTTGGCGTTTAATAGATTATGTTCATTTCCAGTGTAACTGGAAATTGTTAAAAAGGAAATCGTGAGCCCTGCTTGTATGTAAAGTAACACTTCCTCAAATGAGTGCACTAGAAGTGGGGATCGCCACCCTAGAACTCAGTTAAAGTGCACTTACAAGAAGCATCAATTCAAAGATCACCCAAAGCTGGGCACGGCACTATGTTTCTTAAGGCCCTGTTTCTAATACCGCTAGGGCATAAAAATCAAATCGCTTCAGGCCACTTGATGTGTTTGAAGAATGGACTGCTACCAAAGGACAAAAAAGGAGAGTGGGAGGGAGAAAGGACACTAATGTGTGGACCCTAAAGCATGAAGGGATTGCTGGAGGTGATTTTCTGGTTAATACTTGTTTATTTGTCTGTCTGTTTTTTAATAGTAAAACTTCAGTTTGGAAGAGCTGAGGGTCTGCCAAAGGTAGTTGTGGAAAAATAATATTGGGAATCTGAGATTCTGCAAAAGAGTTGATTTCTCCCCAAGCCTGAAGCCATGAACTTATGACCATTATTTGAAATCCCAGAACTTTTAGAAGGTTAAATACTTTTTTTTTTAATGTTTCATTTATTTTTGAGAGACAGAGTAGTAGCAGGGGAGGGGCAGAGAGAGAGGGAGACACAGAATCTGAAGCAGGCTCCAGGCTCTGAGCTGTCAGCACAGAGCGCCACACAGGGCTCGAACCCACAAACCGCGAGATCGTGACCTGAGCCGAAGTCAGACGCTCAACTGACTGAGCCACCCAGGCGCCCCTAGAGGTTAAATACTTTTAAAAACTTCTGCTTATCCTTTCTTCCTTTGAGAAACTGCCCCTCTCTCAGATTCCAAGTGATGCTGGGGTCCGCTGGTCACATACACCAGGGGTGGACATGTGATGCGATCTAGGACAGTCCTTCTCTCTCCCCTGGGAAACTGATAAGAGGTAGTCGGAGCCCAATCACTTAGGGCACAAGCCTAAAGGAAAGATCCTCGGGGTTTCTTCCAAGGGCTGCCTTTCCTGAGGTTTGGTTTGCAGCTCTTTCTTCTATCAGCTACTCAGTACACTCCCAACAAATCCGTCCTTCGTGCCTGAGGGAGAGTTTGTTTTGACGTTTGCTGCCAACGGACTTCGTTACGGACTTGAACGTGTCTTTGCGACCACAACATGCACCTCGGGGTGCCACAGTGGAGGAGATGCACCGTGGTCACCGGTGTTCCGACAGGACTTGCCACAAACAGATGCAGAGACCCTTGTCGGAACCCTGGGGCACTGGGGACACTGGGATGGCAGCGTCCTGTGGGAACCATGCTAGCCTAAGGGAAGATCACGGGTGCAGTAGTCCCGCCATCTTTTCCGTCTCCTGCCTTTCTGTTTTGTTCTGCCACAACCTAGTATATGAGTTGCTGTTACAACTTTCCGGTCTCTCTGTCCCCCTTGCCTTCCACCCCCCTCATCTCAGGCATCCATAACACTGGGAGTTGCACCCCTCGTCCTCATTAACTTGCTGGAGACACTGTGTGCTCTTGTAGTAAGAGGTGGCTGCAGGGACCACCCAGCATATGTGTTACTCCTGGCTTCATGGCTGCAGCTTGTCGTTTTCCCTCCATGAACCCAAGAAAAGCAGTTTAGAATCTCTGTTTCCTGCCAATGCTGGATAATTTTCTAATCATGGCCATTTAATAATATCCCCTCCCTGTTGAAAACCTTTCAGGGGCCTCTGCTCTCTGTAGGAAAAATCTTGCACTCCTTAGTCTGGCATTCAAAGCCCTCCATGACCAGGTGCCAGTCTGTGTTCCCAGGTCTTATATCTTGGTGCTACCGTATCTCAAATTCTCGGATTCTACCCAAAGACCTCTACTCGCCCTTCCCTGAGTGGGTCTTAAAAGAGCTCCTCGTTCAGGTCTTTGCTAAAGCCAACAGACTGTTCTCTGTCATCTGAAATGCTCTATCACCTTCCCCTTCCAAAATCTTACCTGGCCTTCAATGTCTAGCAAGCTTTTTCCGCCTCCATAAAGACTTCATGGAGAGCCATAGGTATAAACCAGCTCCCCCACTCTTTCTGTGTTCTGCATATTTATTATCTCTGTCACTCTTAGGACATTTCTCCTGATACCATCTTGAACCCTCAGCTTTGTATATGTGCCCAACTAGATTCGAAGCTCTTGGAGGGCAGGAACTAGAACATGACCTCTTGTGTATATCACAGAGTGCTTGGGATAATGCTCAACACAGAGCAGACACTCAACATTAACCATAGAATCAATGTATCATTAAGCTCTTTCCTTCGCTCCTTCTGCAAGACAACAATACTTTACTCCAGACAAACAGGTGCTCGAGTCTTTGATCGGAAATCATAAATGCCCTGCAGGGGGCAACAGGCACTGGGAGGAAACAGGGCTAAGACGGAGCTTTCCCAGTTGTGTTTTGTATTTCAGGATTTCCTGTCCTGGTAGACCCTTGTTTTACAGACCTACCGTAGGCATGCAGAAGTCACATTTTTGTAACTAAAAGCAAGCATAAGCATTTAAATTGTTCACCTATTTCTAAATCCCACAGAAGACGCAATATTAAAAAAGAGAACACAACACTGCTTTAACTTTCAAAGACCTACTCAAACTGCAATTCTAATACAACAACACAAGTTGGGTCAGGACAGTTCAAAGACTTGATTATAAAAAAATACTTGAGTTTTTGTGGTTTGTTTTTTTTAACCTTTTAATCCACAATCCTTAAAACTTAACATCTACATATTACCTCCAAGTACAGCTTGCAAACTTTTCTATGATAAAAATGATCATTTAATAACGCTCTTTACGAGAAAAGCATTTTCCTCTCTAAAAAGATACTAAATATATTCTTGCAATTTTAACTTACCCTGTACAACTATTTTCAAACTGGTTTTTATTGCCTAGTGCAAAAATAAACTCCAGCTTCCTTTATATCACATCATCATAAATTTAAAAGTAGAGACACGGGGCCTAATTAGGTTTGCATACAGCCCTACACCCTCATGTTATTTGAATTGCAATAACAAAAGCTACTAACCTGAGTCATCTTGTGATGACAGGAAACTTACTTCTTGTCTTTGTGAATCATGGTAGTTTCTACCCTCAGAGAGTGACGATTTTTGCTCATGACTTTCTCGGTGTGTGATGTAAAGGAAAAGTAGTAGGAGGGAAATCAAACAGTGAGGTCCTTCACGCGATGAAGCAATTCTGCATGAGTCGTTCAAGTGAACACAAGCCCTATTAGGAAAAACACAAATACTGAATGTCATTTTACGTAACAAAAATATTGAACCAGCCACAGCCCAGGGTGACCTCTTGACCTCCACATAAACTACCCAGGGAAGACGGGATTAGAAAGAACTGTTCATACATGGAGTATGCCAGAACTGTAAGAGCAGTTTCTGAATTAATTCCTAAGCTCTCTATAAAATATACAGTACTGTCTCCCCAAATTACATTGAATGATTTCATCTGGTTCCTAGAAAAATTACCAGCCTGGAGAGTCAACTCTGAATCCCATGGCTTAATGAAATGGATACTATTTCAGACAGTATTACTAAATTGCATTAAATCATTCCAGTACTGTTTGCTCAGTATTTGTTCAGAATACCAGCTACTTCCGCATCACTTTAAGAATTACTCCTATTCTTCGTTGTTCCCATTTATTTTTCTTTTTTCATAGCACATAGTACAGTGGGTCTGTCATGAAACCCATCAGAAGACTTAGTTACTTAAAAAAAAAAAAAAAAAAAAAAGGACCTTGTATGCCAAAAAGCATTTTGCAATGTATAAGTCTTGGGGTATAAAATAAGGTCTGGAGAGATGCCTGGTGTGGCAGAAAAGCCAATTCTGTAATACCTCGGGCCGGATTCCTTATCTGTAAATGAAGCAAATGGACCTTAATGTAGCTCACAGTTCTCCACCATTTTCCCTAGTCTTCGTATTCTTTGTGTGAATACCTCACTACCACACGCTGCACCTCTTATATACAGTGATTCTCAGGATGGTGGGGGGTGGAGCATGCATGTGGCTTCCCCCAACCTCCCCCTGCTCTCCACTCCACCCCAATCTTGGTCCAGATCTAATTATCACTGATCGGGATGTGCTCTGGAAAGCTTCTGGGTCTTCAGAATATGCCTATACATTTAAGCCACAGTCATCTCTCAGTCATATCAGGTATATGCTCTGTGCCACCGAGAACCACAAAGCCTGACTTTTAGGAAGAACATTTAAGAAGGGTCTTGAAAGAGCTATTAATCAAAGGATCTCATCTTTCCTCATGCGGTTTTAAAGCCTACCTTTATCCTAAAGGAAATGACGTTTGTTTACCGAGCCCTCATGCCGGTCCCCAAAATAAGTGCTCTCTGCTAGGATTCACCCTTCCATGTCCTGACCTAAACACTCCATTGTCATTGGCCAACTTGGCTGGCTATGCCTTTCCTTCAGGCATTAGTGCCTAAATGAATTAACCCTCTCAGATACACCACTGAAGATGGGTCAGTAAAAGTAGCTAACGAAAGGAATTGTAGACAGTGCAGAAGGCATCTGTTAACTACTTGGGTGGGAGCAGGGGTGGGGAAGATTTCTCTATGCCCAAATCATCCTTCCAACACCTATACATATAACTGACTTTCCTCACGTTTACTAAATTATGATCCAAATCTGCTTCTGTTAAAAATGTGTGAATCATTTTATCTTCTCCAAGAAGTTGCTGGGCAAAGACAAAAGAGGGTAGTATATTCCGTTTAAAATGTTGAATTCAGATGAGTCCTTTAACTATATTAGCCATCTATCTCTAGAGTAGTTAGTATTAAAAAATGTATATCTTCTCCTTTTTTCCTGAATAAATAGGAAACTATCTTCTAGGGCAAAGGTTTGTAACTCAAACCTTCTGAAATTTTGCAGTTAGCCATGTGTGCTCTTCCCTGGGGAAATGGGTCAGCACCTCAAAATTATGGCTTAAGGGCCAAGTCAGTTTTGAGATACATAAAAATTCATTCTTTTACACATTCACTCAGCAAATATTAGTTAAGTTTCTTGTACATATAAGGCACTAGGGATAGAGATAAAACAATCTGTCCATTCAGGAACCCAAAATTTAACATGAGAAACAACACAAAGAAATAGAAAACGAAACTGTGGTAGAAACTTGACTTTAGGAATGGATATATCCTGAGAGCTTCTGAATCCCCAAACGTATGCTGTACCTTATTTAATCCTAATAGTCTTATGATATATATAATTAACCCCACTACAAATTACTAAACATCATAGCCCTTTAGGTCACTTAAAATTCTTCAAAACCACAAACGCCTTGGTCCCATATCTGGTGTAATGAATATTATGATCCAGGTACTATAGGAGCACATAGGACAGGTAACTCGTCCAGCCTGGAGCAGGGGCAGACAGTGAGGGTTCCCTTGAAAGACTGGCATCAGAGCAGGAGTTCAGAAGAGAGAGGGTAAGTCAGATAAAGGGGGAGTGGGTGATTCTAGGCATACAAAACAGCATATGCAAAAAAGAAACAAGACCTATTACACTCTCTTTGATGAACTTCAAGTAAATTAATAATAGCAAGACACGTACACACACGCATTCATAATTTACTATCATCCAGGCTGTTTTAAGCATATAACCTACGTTAACTTTTAGAATCTACCCAATAAGGAAGATGGCGGCGTAGGAGGACGCTGGGCTCACCGTGTCCTGCTGGTCACTTAGATTCTACCTACACCTGCCTAAATAACCCAGAAAACCGCCAGAAGACTAGCAGAACGGAGTCTCCGGAGCCAGGCGCAGATGAGAGGCCCACGGAAGAGGGTAGGAAGAGCAGAAAGGCGGTGCGCGCTCCACGGACTGGCGGGAGGGAGCCGGGGCAGAGGGGCGGCCTGCCGGCCAAGCAGAGTCCCCGAGTCCAGCTGACAAAAGCGGAGGGGCCGGACGGAGTGTGTTTGGACAGCAAGCGGGACTTAACATCTGGAAGGTTGTAAGTTAACAGCTCTGCTCGGAGAGAGGGAAGGCTGGAAGACGACGGGAGGGAGAGTTGTTGAGCCCCGGACAACAGAGCTCGGCTTGGCGGGGAACAAAGGCGCTCGCCAGCGCCATCTCCCTCGCCCATCCCCCAGCCCAAATCCCAAAGGGAACCAGTTCCTGCCAGGGAACTTGCTTGCTCTGTGCAAACACCCAACGCTGTGCTTCTGTGGAGCCACCCCTCCGGCGGCGGGTCTGACTCCCTCCCGCCGCCACAGGGCCCCTCCTGAAGTGGATCACCTAAGGAGAAGTGAGCTAAGCCTGCTCCCCCCCTCCCCCCACCGTGCACCTTGCCGATCCACCCCAGCTAATACGCCAGACCCTAGCACCACAAGCCTGGCAGTGTGCAAGTAGCCCAGACGGGCCACGCCACCCCACAGTGAATCCTGCCCCTAGGAGAGGGGAAGAGAAGGCACACACCAGTCTGACTGTGGCCCCAGCGGTGGGCTGGGGGCAGACATCAGGTCTGACTGCGGCCCCGCCCACCAACGCAAGTTATTCAAGACAGCACAGGGGAAGTGCCCCACAGTCCCGCACCACTCCAGGGACTATCCAAAATGACCAAAGGGAAGAATTCCCCTCAAAAGAATCTCCAGGAAATAACAACAGCTAATGAACTGATCAAAAAGGATTTAAACAATACAACAGAAAGTGAATTTAGAATAATAGTCATAAAATCAATCGCTGGGCTTGAAAACAGTATAGAGAACAGCACAGAATCTATTGCTACAGAGATCAAGGGACTAAGGAATAGTCAGGAGGAGCTAAAAAATGCTATAAACGAGCTGCAAAATAAAATGGAAACGACCACAGCTCAGATTGAAGAGGCAGAGGAGAGAATAGGTGAACTAGAAGATAAAATTATGGAAAAAGAGGAAGCTGAGAAAAAGATTAAAAAATCCAGGAGTATGAGGGGAAAATTAGAGAACTAAGAGATGCACTAAAGAGAAATAACCTACGCATAATTGGTATTCCAGAGGAGGAAGAGAGAGGGAAAGGTGCTGAAGGTGTACTTGAAGAAATCATAGCTGAGAACTTCCCTGAACTGGGGAAGGAAAAAGGCATTGAAATCCAAGAGGCACAGAGAACTCCCTTCAGACGTAACTTGAATCGATCTTCTGCACGACATATCATAGTGAAACTGGCAAAATACAAGGACAAAGAGAAAATTCTGAAAGCAGCGAGGGATAAATGTGCCCTAACATATAAAGGGAGACCTATAAGACTCGTGACTGATCTCTCTTCTGAAACTTGGCAGGCCAGAAAGGAATGGCAGGAGATCTTCCATGTGATGAACAGAAAAAATATGCAGCCGAGAATCCTTTATCCAGCAAGTCTGTCATTTAGAATAGAAGGAGAGATAAAGGTCTTCCCAAACAAACAAAAACTGAAGGAATTTGTCACCACTAAACCAGCCCTACAAGAGATCCTAAGGGGGATCCTGTGAGACAAAGTACCAGAGACATCGCTACAAGCATAAAACATACAGACATCACAATGAGGCTAAACCCATATCTTTCAATAATACTGAATGTAAATGGACTAAATGCGCCAACCAAAAGACATAGGGTATCAGAATGGATCAGAACAAGACCCATCTATTTGCTGTCTACAAGAGACTCATTTTAGACCTGAGGACACCTTCATATTGAGAGTGAGGGGATGGAGAACTATTTATCATGCTACTGGAAGCCAAAAGAAGGCTGGAGTAGCCATACTTATATCAGAGAAACTAGACTTTACATTAAAGGCTGTAACAAGAGATGAAGAAGGGCATTATATACTAATTACAGGTCTATCCATCAGGAAGAGCTAACAATTATAAATGTCTATGCACTGAATACAGAAGCCCCAAAATATATAAAAAAATTATTCACAAGCATAAGCAAACTTATTGATAAGAATGTGGTAATTGCAGGGGACTTTAACACTCCACTTACAGAAATGGATAGATCATCTAGACACACGGTCAATAAAGAAACAAGGGCTCTGAATGATACATTGGATCAGACGGACTTGACAGATATATTTAGAACTCTGCATCCCAAAGCAATAGAATATACTTTCTTCTCGAGTGCACATGGAACATTCTCCAAGATAGATCACATACTGGGTCACAGAACAGCCCTTCATAAGTATAAAAGAATTGAAATCATACCATGCATACTTTCAGACCACAATGCTATGAAGCTTGAAATCAACCACAGGAAAAAGTCTGGAAAACCTCCAAAAGCATAGAGGTTAAAGAACACCCTACTAAAGAATGAATAGGTCAACCAGGCAATTAGAGAAGAAATTAAAACATATATGGAAACAAACGAAAATGAAAATACAACAATCCAAACGCTTTGGGATGCAGCGAAGGCAGTCCTGAGAGGAAAATACATTGCAATCCAGGCCTATCTCAAGAAACAAGAAAAATCCCAAATACAAAATCTAACAGCACACCTAAAGGAAATAGAACAGCAAAGAGAGCCTAAACCCAGCAGAAGAAGAGAAATAATAAAGATCAGAGCAGAAATAAACAATATAGAATCTAAAAAAACTGTAGAGCAGATCAACAAAACCAAGAGTTGGTTTTTTGAAAAAATAAACAAAATTGACAAACCTCTAGCCAGGCTTCTCAAAAAGAAAAGGGAGATGACCCAAATAGATAAAATCATGAATGAAAATGGAATGATTACAACCAATCCCTCAGAGATACAAACAATTATCAGGGAATACTATTAAAAATTATATGCCAACAAACTGGACAACCTGGAAGAAATGGACAAATTCCTAAACACACACACACTTCCAAAACTCAATCAGGAGAAAATAGAAAGCTTGAACAGACCCATAACCAGTGAAGAAATTGAATCAGTTATCAAAAATCTCCCAACAAATAAGAGTCCAGGACCAGATGGCTTGCCAGGGGAGTTCTACCAGATGTTTAAAGCAGAGATAATACCTATCCTTCTCAAGCTATTCCAAGAAATAGAAAGGGAAGGAAAACTTCCAGACTCATTCTATGAAGCCAGTATTTGATTCCTAAACCAGACAGAGACCCAGTAAAAAAGAACTACAGGCCAATATCCCTGATGAATATGGATGCAAAAATTCTCAACAAGATACTAGCAAATCGAATTCAACAGCATATAAAAAGAATTATTCACCATGATCAAGTGGGATTCATTCCTGGGATGCAGGGCTGGTTCAACATTCATAAATCAGTCAACGTGATACATCACATTAATAAAAGAAAAGAGAAGAACCATATGATCCTGTCAATCGATGCAGAAAAGGCATTTGACAAAATTCAGCACCCTTTCTTAATAAAAACCCTTCAGAAAGTCGAGATAGAAGGAACATACTTAAACATCATAAAAGCCATTTATGAAAAGCCCACAGCTAACATCATCCTCAATGGGGAAAAACTGAGAGCTTTCCCCCTGAGGTCATGAACACGACAGGGATGTCCACTCTCACCGCTGTTGTTTAACATAGTGTTGGAAGTGCTAGCATCAGCAATCAGACAACAAAAGGAAATCAAAGGCATCAAATTTGGCAAAGATGAAGTCAAGCTTTCACTTTTTGCAGATGACATGATACTATACATGGAAAATCCGATAGACTCCACCAAAAGTCTGCTAGAACTGATACATGAATTCAGCAAAGTTGCAGGATACAAAATCAATGTACAGAAATCAGTTGCATTCTTATACACTAATAATGAAGCAACAGAAAGACAAAGGAACTGATCCCATTCACAATTGCGCCAAGAAGCATAAAATACCTAGGGATAAATCTAACCAAAGATGTAAGAGATCTGTATGCTGAAAACTATAGAAAGCTTATGAAGGAAATTGAAGAAGATATATAAAGAAATGGAAAAACATTCTGTGCTCATGGATTGGAAGAATAAATATTGTCAAAATGTCAATACTACCCAAAGCTATCTACACATTCAATGCAATCCCAATCAAAATTGCACCAGCATTCTTCTCGAAACTAGAACAAGCAATTCTAAAATTCATATGGAACCACAAAAGGCCCCGAATAGCCAAAGTAATTTTGAAGAAGAAGACCAAAGCAGGAGGCATCACAATCCCAGACCTTAGCCTCTACTACAAAGCTGTCATCATCAAGACAGCATGGTATTGGCACAAAAACAGACACATAGACCAATGGAATAGAATAGAAACCCCAGAACTAGACCCACAAATGTATGGCCAACTAATCTTTAACAAAGCAGGAAAGAACATCCAATGGAAAAAAGACAGTCTCTTTAACAAATGGTGCTGGGAGAACTGGACAGCAACATGTAGAAGATTGAAACTAGACCACTTTCTCACACCATTCACAAAAATAAACTCAAAATGGATAAAGGACCTGAATGTGAGACAGGAAACCATCAAAACCCTAGAGGAGAAAGCAGGAAAAGACCACTCTGACCTCAGCCGTAGCAATCTCTTACTTGACTCATCCCCAAAGGCAAGGGAATTAAAAGCAAAAATGAACTACTGGGACCTTATGAAGATAAAAAGCTTCTGCACAGCAAAGGAAACAACCAACAAAACTAAAAGGCAACCAACGGAATGGGAAAAGATATTTGCAAATGACATATCGGACAAAGGGCTAGTATCCAAAATCTATAGAGCTCACCAAACTCCACACCCGAAAAACAAATAATCCAGTGAAGAAATGGGCAGAAAACATGAATAGACACTTCTCTAAGGAAGACATCCAGATGGCCAACAGGCGCATGGAAAGATGCTCAACGTTGCTCCTCATCAGGGAAATACAAATCAAAACCACACTCAGATATCACCTCACGCCAGTCAGAGTGGCCAAAATGAACAAATCAGGAGACTACAGATGATGGAGAGGATGTGGAGAAACGGGAACCCTCTTGCACTGTTGGTGGGAATGCAAATTGGTGCAGCCACTCTGGAAAACAGTGTGGAGGTTCCTCAGAAAATTAAAAATAGACCTACCCTATGACCCAGCAATAGCACTGCTAGGAATTTACCCAAGGGATAAAGGAGTACTGATGCATAGGGGCACTTGTACCCCAATGTTTATAGCAGCACTCTCAACAATAGCCAAATTATGGAAAGAGCCTAGATGTCCATCAACTGATGAATGGATAAAGAAATTGTGGTTTATATACACAATGGAGTACTACGTGGCAATGAGAAAGAATGAAATACGGCCCTTTGTAGCAACATGGATGGAACTGGAGAGTGTGATGCTAAGTGAAATAAGCCATACAGAGAAAGACAGATACCATATGTTTTCACTCTTATGTGGATCCTGAGAAACTTAACAGAAGCCCATGGGGGAGGGGAAGGAAAAAAAAAAAGAGGTTAGAGTGGGAGAGAGCCAAAGCCTAAGAGACTCTTAAAAACTGAGAACAAACTGAGGGTTGATGGGGTGGGAGGGAGGGGAGGGTGGGTGATGGGTATTGAGGAGGGCACATTTTGGGATGATCACTGGGTGTTGTATGGAAACCAATTTGACAATAAATTTCATATATTGAAAAAATAAATATAAATAAATAAAAATAAAAAAATTGTGAAGGGGCATCTGGGTGCCTTAGTCAGTTAAAAAAAAAAAAAAAAGAATCTACCCAATAACTATATGAAACAGGAACTAGTATGTCCCCCATTTTACAGTAAGAAAACCAAGGCACAGAGAATATTAGTGACTTTCCAAAGTTACGGTGCCAGTAAGTGGCAGAGCCGGGATCTCAACCTAGAAAGTTAGATTCCAGAGTTCACAGTCTTAATTCTCCATCTTGGGGAAAGGAGAAAGGACAGGAGGGGCTGGAAGAGTATGTAGCAGTCAGATCTCATAGGTCTTAGTTTAGCATTCTAGGGAGTCTGGATTTTGTCCTGAACATAATGAGGAACCATTTAAGTATTTCAACAAGAGAAACGACAAAATTTGATTGGAATTTGGAAGTCTCCTTCGGAAATCTCAAGTAATGATCAGAAAGGTACTCAGTGGACTTGAGAAAAGAGTGGAAGACATTGGTGAGACCCTTCACACAGAGATTAAGAATAACACAGCAGAGAACGGGTTCAATAAACAAAACAAGAAACAGGCTTGATGGAATGAATGGCAGGCTGGAAGAAGAAGAGGAACAAATTAATGATCTGGAAGACAGGGTAATGGAAAGTAATCAAGCTGAACAAAAGAAAAAAGAATTATGCAAAACGAGAATAGACTTAGGGAATTCAGTGACTCCATCAAATGTAATAACATTCCTATTATAGGGATCCCAGAAGAAAAAGAGAAAGAGGGAGACAATGTATTTGAAAACATCATAGGTGAAAACTTCGCTCATCTGGGGAAGGAAACAGACATCCAGATCCAAAGGCACAGAGAACCCCCCCCACCAAAAATCAAGAAAAGCAGATACACATTAAGACACATTGTAATTAAAAAGGTAAAATGTAGTGATAAAGAAAAAAAAATAAAAGCAACAATACAAAATAAGACATTTACAAGGGAAAACTAGCAGTTTTTTTCAGCAGAAACCTGGCAGGCCAGAAGGAAGTGGCATGATATAGTCAAAGTGCGGAATAGTAAAAACCTGCAGCCAAGTATCTATCTAAAAAGGCTATCACTCAGAATAGAAGGAGAGATAAAGAGTTTCCCAGACAAACAAGAACTAAAGGAGTTCATGACTACTAAAGCAACCTTATCAGAAATATTAAAGGGGACTCTCAGTGGAAAGGGAAGACCAAAACTGACATATCAAAGGAAGAAAAGCAAAAGCAATGAAAATGTATATTTTTGTAAAAAATCAGTCAAGGAACCAGCAAAAGATGTAAAATATGAAACCATATACCTAAAACCTGGAGAGGAGACGAGTAAAGAATGGATTCAAACAACCATCAACTTGATGCAGACTGCTACATGCCAAAGAGGTTATATAGAAATTTAATGGTAACCACAAATCAAAAATCAGCAACAGCTATGCAAAGAATAAAGACAAATCACTAAAGAAAACCAGCAAACCATGAAAAAAGGGGAAGAAAGGATCAGAGAAAAACTTCAGAAATAACGACAAAACAAGTAATAAAATAATAACCTTGAATGGAAATGGACTAAATGCTCCAATCCAAAGACACAGGGCGAAAGAATGGATAAAAAATGAGACCTATCTATATGCCTCCTACAGACAACTCATTTTAGACCTAAAGACACCTGCAGATTGAAAGTGAGGGGGTGGAGAAACGTTTATCATACAAATGGATGTCCAAAGAAAACCAGAGTAGCAATACCTATATCAGACAAAATCGATTTTAAAGACTGAAACAAGAGACAAAGGACACTATACAATAATAAAGGGGACAATCCAACAAGAAGATATAACAATTGTAAATATTCATCCAACATGGGACCATCCAGATATATAAAGCAGCTAATAACACACAAGGAAGTAATCAATGGTAATGCAATAATAGTAGGGGACTTTAACACCCCCATTTATATTAATGGATCATCAAAACAGAAAATCAATAAAGAAACAGTGACTTTGAATGATACATTGGAACAGATGAATGTAATAGATATATTCAGAACATTCCATTCTAAAACAGCAGAATACACATTCATTTCAAGGGCACACGAAACATTCTCCAGAATAGTTTACATGGCAGGCCACAAAACAGTCTCAACAAATCCAAGAAGACTGAAGTAAAACCATGTATATTTTACAGCCACAACACTATGAAACTAGAAATCAACCACAAGAGAGTCTGGAAAGTACCCAAATACATGGAGGCTAAATAATATGCTACTAAACAATGAATTTGAATACACTGATTACCAACAAGGAGATTGAATCAGTAATCAAAAAACTTCAAATGAACAAAAGTCCAGGACCAAACAGTTTCACAGGCCAACTCTACCAAACATTTAAAGAAAAGTTAATACCTATTCTTCTTAAACTATTCCAAAAAGAGAAGAGAAAGGAAAACTTCCAGATTCATTCTATGAGGCCAGCATTACCCTAATACCAAAGCCAGATAAAGACACCAGGAAAAAAGAGATTTACAGGCCAATATCTTTGATGAACATAGACACAAAAGTCCTCAGCAAAATACTGGCAAACCATATCCAACAATACATTTTAAAAAGGCATTCACGACCAAGTGGGATTTATTCCTGGTATGCAAGGGCATTTCAATATTTGCAAATCAATCAACATGAGACATCACGTCAATAAGAGAAAAGATAAAAAGCCATATGATCATTTCAATAGATGCGGAAAAAAAAAACATTTCAAAAAGTACAGCATCCATTCATGATAAAAGCACTCAACAAAGTAGTTTTAGAGGGAACATATCTCAATATAAGCAACCGAACCTTACACTTAAAGCATCTGGGAAAAGAACAACAAGCAACCCAAAGCCAGCAGAAGGAAGGAAACAATAAAGATTAGGGCACAAATAAATAATATAGAACATAAAAACAAAACAAAAAAACACAGAGTAGAATAGATAAATGAAACCAGGAGCTGGTTCGTTGAAGAGATAAACTAAATTCATAAACCTCTAGCCAGACTCATCAAAAAACAGAGAAAATATTCAAAGAAGTAAAATTACAAATGAAATAGAAATAACAACCAACACCACAAAAATACAATTGTAAGAGGACATAATAAAGGCCGCATATGAAAAACCCACAGCAAACATCATCCTCAAAGGGAAAAACTGATAACTTTCCCCCTAGGTCAGGAACAAGACAAGGATGTCCATTCTCCCCACTGTTATTCAACATAGTACAGGAGAGAGTCCTAGCCACAGCAATCAGACAAGAAAAAGAAATAAAAGGCATCCAAATTGGTAAAGAAGTCAAACCTCCAGTATTTGCAGATGACATGACACTCTATATAGAAAACCCTAAAGACTACACCGAAAAACCTACCAAAGTTGATAAGTGAATTCAGTGAAGTCTCACGATACAAAATCAATGTGCAGAAATCTGTCGAATTTCTATACATTAATAATGAAGCAGCAGAAAGAAATTAAGAAAACAGTCCCACTTACATTGCATCAAAAGCAATAAAATACCTAGGAACAAACAGGTGAAAGACCTGTACTCTGAAAACTATAAAACACTGATGAAAGAAATTGAAGACGACACAAAGAGATGGAAAGACATTCCATGCTCGTGGATTGGAAGAACAAATATTGTTAAAATGTCTTTCTACAGATTTAATGCATTCTCTATCAAAATACCAATAGCATTTTGCACAGAGCTAAAACAAACAATCTTAAAATTTGTGTCGAACCACAAAAGACCCTGAACGGCCAGAGTAATTTTGAAAAAGAAAAGCACAGATGGAGGTATCACAACTCCAGACTTCAAGCTCTATTACAAAGCTGTAGCAATCAAAACTGTATAGCACTGGCACAAAATAGACAAATAGTGAAGAGAATATCCAGAAATAAACCCACAGTTCTATGGCCAATTAGTCTTCAACAAAGGTGGAAAGAACATCCAATGGAAAAAGTCTCTTCAACAAATGGTGGTGGGAAAACTGGACAGCTACATGCAAACTAATATAACTGGAGCACTTTCTTACACCATACACAAAATTAAAGTTAAAATGATTAAGGACTGAAATGTGAGACCTGAGACCATAAAACTCTGGGAAGAGAGCACGGGCAGTAATTTCTCTGATATCAGCCATAGCAAGATTTTTCTAGATATATCCCCTGAGGCAAGGGAAACAAAAGTAAAAATAAACTATTGGGACTTTGTCAAAATCAAACAGCTTCTGCTCAGCAAAGGAAATGATCAACAAAACTAAAAGGCAGCCTACTGATGGGAGAAGATATTTGCAAATGACATATTGGATAAAGGGTTAGTATCCAAAATATATAAAGAACTTATGCATTCCCACACCCTAACCCTACTGACCCTAGCCCTAACCCCACCTCCAAAAACAATCCAATTTAAAAATGGGCTGAAGACCTGAACAGACACTTCTCCAAAGAAGACATACACATCACCAACAGACACATGAAAAGATGCTGAATGCCCACTCATCATCAGGAAAATGCAAATCAAAACTATAATGAGCTACCACTTCATACCTGTCAGAATGGCTAAAATTAACAAAACAAGAAACAACATGTGTAGAGGAAAGGCTAGCCATGGGCTGCTGTTAGAGCTCCACCATAATTAAATTTAATTCAAGAAATACTGACTGAGCCCCGACTAGGCAACAGTTGCTTTGGTAGCTATGAGAAGAGCAGAAGATGGGTGGTCCCTCCTCTCAAGGAACTATAGGCTAACACGAGAGTAACACAGAACAGCTGCATGATAACAGTACGAGGCAGGCACATGCTTTACTGATAGAAAAATATAGACAGCAAGCGGTGTTAGCTTTCATGATTTGTACTGACACTTTGAGTATTATCCCCTCTCTATAATAAGGCAACTGAAACAGGATGCTGTTTTCATGAATATTCCCTACCCAACGCAGAACCCCTTAATGATACACCAGAGAGATTACAGTAGAAATGGTAGGAAAGGGAACAACAGGCATTTCTAATTAAAATCTCATGAGCAGAATAAAGTCAGGGCTTCCAAATAACACAATGTGTAGCATTAGGAGAATATGACCCTCTCTGTAAGCCCAACAGGGTCCAAAGGTTACCCCAGAGTAAATGTATGTTGAAAGAATGTGGACATGAGGGAAGTATATCTAAGAAGGGGAAAGAGGGCAAATATTCCCAAAGAATACTTTGTTTTCCTTGAAAATTTTCAAAGATTACATGTCTAAGTTGACTTCATTTAGGAGCAAGATACTATCTCCAGCATCTCAGTGAAGGAAGGGAAGGTGATATCTGGATGAGGAGCATGAGTATGCGAGGGAGAGAGGTGGTCACAGGAGGAGAATACAAAGTAGGAAATAAGAACTCACAGCACAATATTGATGATGAGATCCATTGTCGAAGATTGCTCGTCTACAGGCAATGAACGACTAGGCCAGATTCATTGAACTCCATTACAGTTCATTTTGATTTTGTAGATTAGAGACTGCCAGAAAATCAAGTGTGAGCTTCAAGAAAAAAGGAAAACACAGCACCCTGCTTATGCCAGGCATTTGCTGCTGCTGGTGGTTTGACAAAACCAGCTCTAGTCTGTGTTCAGATAAAGGTAATATAGGATCTCCAGAATGGCAGCTTGCAAGAGGATTGTTCCAGAGTTACGGAAGGCAACATCAGCGGAGAAGTGGAACATGACCCATCTTCCTTCCTCTAAGGAAAGGTTTCAGAAGGTCAGGTGATGAGAAATCCCACACTCCTCTTGCTGTCAAATGACTGTGCAAGAAGGAGTTTGACATGAGGACCACAGTATCAATATAAAAGAAGACAACATCCGAGGACTTTCTAAGAACAGAATTAAGGGGATAAATGTGAGGACAATTATATAGTCTTAAATATGTTTATCATATAATTGATTCAAAAGAGGTATGCATGAGGTTGTTCTGAAAAGAAATCTGATTATTTGAGGTTCAGGAAGAGAGTTACATGCATAGGAAGTATAGTAAGATCTGTAATGTCAAACATCTTATCCTGTAGATTGAACCTGCATCTCTCCTCTCATGTGCCTCCCACCTTCTTCTCCATTGCCTCAGCTTGGAGTTCCCACTCTTGTGGATTTCACAGACAACCCCCCCCCTCAAAAAAAAAACCCACAAAAACTCAGAAGGGCATCTGGAGAACAAGAGGGACCAGTTGGTTCTTTTCTCGAAGACTAGGACACATACACACACACACATTTTTAAAGGCTATTATTTACTGTCACCATAATTGCACAGAAGAATGGATAATTTACCCCCCCCCCCAAAGCTGGGAAGCCATAATTTCGAACTAAAGAAGTCCTTTAAAATTGAATAAACTTTAGTTTCGTGAGAAACTGGCTGAACGTCCTTTAATTTTTTCATTCTGCTACTACAGATTGATCGCAAACCAACACTGGAATAAAGAACTGAGTTTTGGGGATCAGATTAACACAACGGTTTCCAAACCCACCAGACCCTCAGCCTTCACAGCTCTGTGCTCTGAAATTCAACCTCAACAGCACGATCATGGTCATGTCTCACTCCTCTTCAGACTGGAAGAGAGAGTCCAAATACCTCAGCATGTCCCAAAGCCTTCTGCGATCTGACCCCAGCCCACTACCCTGCTTTTCCCCCCATGATGTTCCACTCAAAGTAGCCAGTCAGCAAACTGTTACCATGAGATAGACTTCGTACCAGAACGTAGATCAATGATTGTTTCTTTCATTGAGAAACTTGCTACGATAAAGGTTAAGGGAATCGGTTCAGTGACTTAGCTTATTTGTAGTCAAGGACAAACTCCTTATCCAGTGCCACTGCTCTACCTTTAGGACCTAAGAGTCTCTGAATGCTTTAGACCTTTGATGTCTTCATGCTTTTTGTGCATCTGTTCCCTCTGCCTAGATAAACCTTGCTCCCATAGACTTCCTGAAAGACATGATTAACTTTGAAGGGTCAGCTTGTGCCATATTCTCTACAAAGCCTTTCCTGTTCCCCAGCTGGATTGACCTCCCCATGCTCCCTTGTACCTCCCCTTATTACATAGATACACATCAGTACTGGCCCCATGGTGGCCATTGTTTGGTCCATTCTGGGTGCCTCACATGGTGTTAATGAAACAAATACATGGTATTTCACACAAGAATTTTCTGGACCAAAAAATTTACCTTACAATGAAAGAAGTAAAGTAATAAATGATGCCCCATCACTGATCTTACCCAATCACCTAGAAATCCTTGGCTATTCTAATGGGAGGATGGCCTAAGAAAGACTCATTTAAGGTACAAGTGGAAAACAACATCTTCTGACCTTGAGATGTGGCTTTGTATATATTATTCTGAACTATGTGATATGTGGCACTCTTTTTCCTCTGGGTCTTCGGTCCAGGAAACGTGAGGTAGGAGTGGAGTGAAAATGTAGAGCAATGCCAGTAATAATTCAATCTAATCAATTTTTAAATTTTTTCTCTCCGTTATGCCTCTGGGTTTGCGGGTTTAGAGGTTTTCACACACAAGGGATTACCGTGGCAGGGGAGCCTCGTGTGGCAGAACTCTGCATCTGTGGCAGTAGGTCCCGGTCACTGGTCACGCTGACAATTGGACCTCACGGTCTTGAGTTCTGGAGCTGCGCTAAGGTGTACTTACTTTCCAAGTCTGGTTCTCTTTCTAGGACGTTCATATGCTTTCAGTAAATTCCTAATCAGTGCCAGAGCCAGTTTCTATTGCTTACAGTTAGGAACCATGGGTCACATGGAACTGGAAAAACCTGGCACTCACTAGTTTATGTGTTTGTTTCCTCCAACTTGACTTTCAGCTCTGTATGACCATACCTGACGTATCTCTTCATCCATAATATCTCTTAACACATAATACTGTATCCGGCAGATCTGGTGGTGGCAGAAAATTGCCAACTAAAGGAATGAATGAGCTCCCAAAACAGCTAGAAGCATCAGTTAAAAAGTGTTTTGTTTGATTCACAACTTTTTTCTTCTAAATTTTTTTTAACATTTATTTATTATTGAAAGACAGAGAGAGACAGAGCGTGAGCAGCGGAGGGGCAGAGAGAGAGGGAGACACAGAATCTGAAACAGGCTCCAGGCTCTGAGCTGTCAGCACAGAGCCCGACACGGGGCTCGAACGCACAAACTGCGAGATCATGACCTGAGCCGAAGTCGGACGCTTAACAGACTGAGCCACCCAGGAGCCCCTGATTCACAACTTTTAAAAAGAAAGAGGCAAATAGTAAGTTATAAATTAAAAAAAAAATCTTGTTATTATTTTTAGTTGTGATGAAATCATGTAAAATTTATCATCTTCACCATTTACAAGTGTACATTTCAGTAGTGTTAGTACATTCACATTGTTCTGCAACAGATCTCCAAAACATTTCATCTTACAAAACTGAAAGTCTCTACCCATTAAATAACTACCCTTTTCCCCTACCCCAATCCCTAGCAACCACCATTCCTTCTAAGAATTTGACTACTTAGATACCTAATATAAGTAGGCTCATACAGTATCTGTCTTGTTTTTTTTTTTTTTTAATGTTTACTTATTTTTGAAGGAGACAGAGACAGAGCATGAGTGTGAGAGGGGCAAAGAGAGAGGGAGACACAGAATGCAAAGCAGGCTCCAGGCTCTGAGCTGTCAGCACAGAGCCCGATGCGGGGCTCAAACTCACGAGCTGTGAGATCATGACCTGGGCTGAAGTCAGACGTTTAACCAACTGAGCCACCCAGGCACCCCTGTCTGGTAACTGGTTTGTTTCACTTGGCATGATGATCTCAAGGTTCATCCATGGATTTCCTTCCTTTTTAAGGCTGAATAATATTTCAGTGCATGTACATGCCACAATGTTTATCCACTCATCCCTTAATGGACATTTGAGTGACTTCCACCTTTTGGCTATTGTGAATAATTCTGCTAGAACATGGGTGTACAAAAGCTCCTCAAGATTCTGCTTTCCATCCTTTTGGATAAATACCCAGAAATGGGTTGCTGGGTCACAGGGTAGTTCTATTTTTGATTTTTTGAGGATCCTCCATACTATTTTCCATTGTGTCTACACCATTTTACATTCCTACTGATGGTGTGCATGGGTTCTACATCCTCCCAACAAGTTATTTTCTGTTCTTTTTTAAAAAAAAAAATAGTATCTAATTGGTGTAGAGTGATACCTCATTTTTATTTGCATCTCTCTTAATAATTCGTGATGTTGACCATCTTTCACATGCACGTTGACCATTTTTATATCCTCTCTGGAGAAATGTCTTTTCAAATCTCTTGCCCATTTTCAAAGTCAGGCAATTGAGGTTTTTTTTTTTTCTTTCTTCCTTGTTGAGTTGTAGGAGTTCTTTATATATTCTGGCTATACACCTCTTAGATATGTGCTTTCCAATAATATCTCCCATCCTACCGGTTGCCCTGTCACTCTGTTGATTGTGTCTTTGGACGCAGAAAGGATTGTGTCTTAAATCTGACGTAGTCCCAAATGAGTTCTAAATTTTAGACTGGGGAATACATATATTCGACAGTGATATGTTCAACAAAATACTTGCTATCCATACGAAGTAACTTGTTTGGGTGTGCATGTGTAACATTCCGATTTCCATGGGCTCACGGAAGTACAGCTGCTAACCTACTTGCATTTGTTCTAATAAACTCCTTCTTCCTGGAAGAGAGATAAGGGATGAGCTGTCCATACTTGCCTATAAAGCAAACCCATCAGCTGTATGCTGACAGCTCAATGGTTCCTTCCTGCAGGTCTCTCCCCTTGCTTCCCAACCATCAATTTTCCCTCTGCTATTGTATCTTTCCCATCGGTATAAAAATATGCTTCAATATCTCTTAACTTAAAAAAAAAAAAAAACCCTTCCAGGCATGACCACAGATCATTGCCTAGTTTAAGCCCTAATTTCGCTGCTTCCTTTTATGGCAAAGTTCTTCAAAAACACTGTGTCTGTCTGTTGGCTTCCCTCTTATTGCACAATTTTCTGCCATCGTGCTGATCATAAAACAACTGTCAATCCTAGACCACGATACTAGAACCAGCAAGTGGAGTGGTCAGGGGGGCTACTTTCAGGGAAAAAAAAAAGCTTTGCTGCTGTTGTCCCCCTTTTATGCAAGAAAGAGGTTAAATGCTTTTGTTTTACCAATAATGCAGTGGCATCAAAGTGCCATTCACTTTCCACTGACCCCAAGTCATTGCTTTGACTACAGAGCAGACAGCACTGCGGACGGCAACACTCTGCTTTGTTACGGCCACAGCCTTTGCCGCCACCTGAAACATTTACTTGCAGAACTGTCGGGTGGGACAAGGGGGATTTGCAGGTGACTTGATGTCCCTGGAGACCCATTCTGTGGCACTCATACTTCTGCTGCTCTCGTTCTCCAAGACTCTTTGTTCTCAAACAGCCTTACTTCTGAAACGAAGACTCCTCGTCCAGTAGAAAATCACGGTCCACACTTCATTCCAATCTGAAGCTTCTCATGGCTGGCTCGGACCTGCTGTCGTCATGAGGCCAGTGGCAGGAAAGATGGAGCGTGGCGGCCTCTGTTTTGGAGCTCCTCTGTTACTCCCAGGTCCAGCTGGCTTCACACCTTTAGTGCTGTGGTGGCATCTCCTGGCAAGAAGATGTCGGGGAGCCAGAAAAGTCCCTTTCTGACAGGGACTGGTGTGAGCTGGTGTCTGTGATCTCCTGGCATGGTGGGAACTAACGGCTGCTTCTCTATTTCCTGGAGCATTTGATGGCCTCCATGGAACACTTCCTTGGTTCTTTGCAGACCCTCGTTGCTGCAGACCTCAGACCTGCAGTTTCCCGACACGAGTGCACCGTCCCACTGGCAGCTTACGAGGGCCCCTCGGCAGCCGGTCACCTGCTCTACATCTCCTGCGTTTTCACCTGCCGTCTTGTTGCCCCTCTGGATGAGATCGTGTGCAGCCGGTGGGCCAATGCCATCTGTCTTGTGTGGCCCACATCTGGTCCAAGGAAAACACCTTTTTAAAAAAATTTTTGAACTGTTTGTTGAATTAAAATGTTTAATGTTTATTTTTGAGAGAGAGAGAAAGAGAGAGAGAGAGAGAGCACACAACCAGGGGAGGAGCAGAGACAGAGAGGGAGACACAGAATCTGAAGCAGGCTCCAGGCTCTGAGCTGTCAGCACAGAGCCTGATGCCGGGCTCCAACTCACAAACCAAGAGATCATGACCAGAGCTGAAGTCCCACCCTTTAGCCACTGAGCCACTGAGGCACCCCTAAGGCAAACACCTGTGATCCACCCTCAGGGAGAGCGCTGGTACTTCCCAAACAGTCCCCCTTGGCCTGCTGCCACAGGCTGCTTCTACCAACCTTTCTATTGCTCAGGCTTACGCTCCACCCCAGACGCCGTGGCCCCGCCAAGAGATCTGTGTCCCGACTGCTCAGGGGCCTTTGCAGGACCTCTTGAGGTGTCAGCACTAGCTGGCCAGGGCCCCCTTCTCGGAAGTCTTGGCCCCGACTCCGGGCCCCTCTGAGTTCCTACCCAGGTCTGGCCCCAGGTCCAGGGCCCTCCTCCAAGCTGCCGGGTTCTGAAAAGCCCATTCCCTTCTCTTTGTTCCCCCAACACTCGGTGGCAACTGCAGGTCCTCTTGCTGTCCTACCTCATTTGTCCCCACTGTGCATGTAAAGCTCTCTAATCTCTCTTTAACCAGCTCCCTGTATCAAATTCCCTCTGTTCACGTAAGTAGTGCGGCCTCCATTTTTCCAACCTGACACCAGTACTTCTCTATTCTGGCATTAGTGAAAACAAGAACATTCCATTTCCACACCCTGCTGGAGTTGTTGCTTGCCTGCCTCCCCCAACTAGTTGGTAAACACCATGGAATCCAGTGTTTTTGGTTCACTGATGGATACACACAGCACTCTGCACAATGGCCAGGCGTATGGCAGGTGCCCAATCATCTTGGTTGGATAAATGAACAGGAAGTATTTCATTTAAACATAAAACACAAAATAAATCTGATCATGAAAATAGGCTTATAATATATAAATTTTATAACTACCTGCCAATAGATTCAGGGGAAAATAAAGAGTTGACTTTTATAAAATTCTCCGCAATATCCATTTCCTCCTTCTTTCCCACCCCATTTTCTTGTTTAGTAATTTTGTAAGTGGGGGTTTCTCCAATTTTTTTTCTTGTACGTTAGGGCATATAATCCATGAGATAGTCATTCGGTGTGATATTGTGATTTATAATAAGAAACGTGGCTCAGTCGGTTAAGCGTCCGACTTCGGCTCAGGTCATGATCTCACGGCTCCTGAGTTCGAGCTTCCATCAGGCTCTGTGCTGACAGCTCAGAGCCTAGTGCCTGCCTCAGATTCTGTGTCCCTCTCTTGCTCTGGCCTTCCCCCGCTCCTGCTCTGTCTCTCTCTCTCTCAGAAATAAATGTTAAAAAAATTTAAAAAAAAACATATACTTGGTCTTTGACTACTGTTCCTGACACACAGCTCCTAAAACCATTGTAATTTCCTATATAAGAGCCCTGGGGACATCTTTTGTTGTAATATTTAGTTTTTTTCCCTAGATATTCCTGCAGTGGCTCCAGAGCTTAAAGGTGAAATGGGTATCTTTTGTTATTGATAAATACCAAACCCCTTTCAACCACACCTGAGTTTATGTTAACGAGGTAACCTTTGCAAAGCCCCTAAGGAAGGGCTGCTTGCCAGGGGAGGAGAGGGTTGGAACTACAGGCCCATCCCCCAGACCTCCAGAGAAGAGAGAGGGAACGGAGGTTAAGTTCAAACATCAGTGGCCATCCATGTCACTGCAAAGGGCAAGACTGCATTCTTTTTGAGGGCTTAGTAATTTGCATTGTACATACGCCACATCTTCTTTATCCATTCATCAGTCACTGGACACTTGGGCTCTTTCCATAATTTGAGTTATTGTTGATAGTGCTACTGTAAACATTGAGGTGCATGTGCCCCTTCAAATCAGTATTTTTGTATCCTTTGGATAAATATCTAGCAGGGTGACTCCTGGGCCATTGTGTGTTCTATCTTTAACTCTCCGAGGAACCTCCACGCTCTTTTACAGAGTGGATGCACCAGTTTGCATTCCCACCAGTAGCATAAGAGGGCTCCCCTTTCTTTGCACCCTTGGCACCATCTGTTGTTTCCTGACTTGTTAATTGTAGCCATTCTGACAGGTGTGAGGTGGTATCTCATTGTTGTTTTGATGTGTATTTCCCTGATGAGTGATGTTGAGTATCTTTTCATGTGTTTGTTGGCCATTTGTACGTCTTCTTTGGAAAAGTGTCTGTGTCTTCTGTCCATTTCTTTTTTTTTTCAATAATTTTTTTAATGTTTATCTATTTTTAGGAGAGAGAGAGAGAGACAGTGTGAGCAGGGGAAGGACAGAGAGGGAGACACAGAATCCAAAGCAGGCTCCAGGCTCCTACCTGTCAGCACAAAGTGGGGCTCGAACCCACAAACTGTGAGATCATGACCTGAGCTAAAGTCAGACACTTAACTGACTAAGCCACCCAGATGTCCGTCTTCTGCCCATTTCTTAACTGGATTATTTATTTTTGGGTGTTGTGTTTGGTAAGTGCTTTACAGATTTTGGATACTAGCCCTTTATCCGATATGTCATTTCCAAATATCTTCTCCCATTCTGTAGGTTGCCTTTTAGTTTTGTTGTTTTCTTTCCTGTGTAGAAGCTTTTCATCTGATGAAATCCCAATAGTTCATTTTTGCTTTTGTTTCCCTTGCCTCCAGAGACGTGTCTAGAAAGAAGTTGCTATGGCCGAGGTCAAAGAGGTTGCTGCCTGTGTTCTCCTCTATGCTTTTGTTGGTTTCCTGTCTAGAGTGTATTTATGCTAAGTGACATAAGTCAGCCAGAGAAAGACAAATATCATAATGATTTCACTCATATATGGAATTTAAGAAACAAAACAGATGAACATAGGGGAAGGGAAGGAAAAATAAGATAACAAAGAGGGAGGCAAACCGTGAGACTCTTAACTATAGAGAATAAACTGAGGGCTGCTGGAGGGGCACTGGGTGGGGGGATGGGCTAGGTGCATGATGGGCATTAAGGAGGGCACTTGTTGGGATGAGTACTGGGTGTTGTACGTAAGTGATGAATCACTAAATTCTACTCCGGAAACTAATACTACACTATAAGTTAACTAACTTGAATTTAAATAAAACCTTAGAAAGAAAAAAAATACCAATGGCCAATGATTTCATCAATCGTGCCTTCAAAAAAACCTGAAGGATACAGTTCAGAGAGCTTCCATGTTGGTTGACAAGTGTCAGGAGGGCATGCACCTCAATCTCCGAGGGGACAGAAGTTTGGCGCCTTAATGAGGTCTGGGCCATGCCCTCAGTCTCTCTTCTATCTGGCTCTTCCTGAGTTATATCTTTTAAAATAAACCAGTAATCTAGTAGATAAAGTGTCTTCCTGAGTTCTATGAGCTACTCCAGCAAGAAGGGGTTGTGGGAACACCTCACGTATAGCCTGTCAGAAGCACAGGTGACAAGCTGGACCTGTAATTGGCACCTGACGTGGGGGACAGGGGATCTTGTGGGACTGAACCCTTAACGTGTGGGATCTGAGGCTATCTCCAGGTAGATGTTTTTGCAACTGAGCTAAATTGTAGGGCACCCAGCTGCTGTCACAGAATCACATCTGGCGAGGAGAAGTGAAATGGTGAAGTCATTGTACTCAGAGTAGAGAAGACTCCCAGGAGCGTGTTTTTCCTTTACATTCATTCAGTCAATAAAATATGCAGCTCGAAAACTGGAACATCGATACATTAAACCTCACAAATAAAACTTCAGAAGTAGAACTCAGGGCATTTTGGTGTGATGGAAAATACTGTACTGCGAGAATACCCAAGGCCCAGGTCTGTCACTTCAGCGCGACCTTGGGCAAGTCGCTTAGCTTCTCCAGGAATGTGTTACTTTGTCTTAGGTATAAAGTGCCCTTCCTCGTCTAAGACTGACTGCCATATAGAAACGTACTTTAACATCCCCAAAGTGCAACATAACTTTCAAGCACTGACATTCTATGCCAGACTCGAATTTCTTCTTATGTCCCCAGACCTCAGAGTAGAGAACAGGTAGAGATTTGGGTAGTGAACTAGGAGCTAGAGTAGCTCTCTAGGACAAATCAATCAGAAATTTCTAAAGGATTAATGTTTGCCTGTGAGAGGAAAATTCCACAGAGCAAGCCAGTGGCTTTCTAGATTAAAGGAACCGAAATCAGGAAGGTCTGTCCACTCTGTTCCTCTTCCCAGCCTCATCTTCTGCAGGCCTTTATAGTCTTTTAGTGTGTATGTCTTTTGTGTTTGGGGTGACATCTCATTTAAAATAGAAATTCATTAGGGGTGCCTGAGTGGCTCAGTGGGTTAAGCGTCTGACTCTTGGTTTTGGCTCAGGTCATGATCTCACGGTTTGTGGGTTCGTACCCCACATCGAGCCCCGCGTCAGGCTCTGTGCTGGCAGTGGGGAGCCTGCTTGGGATTCTCTCTCTCTCCGCCCCTCCCCTCCTCACTGTCTCTCTCTCCCCCTTTCTCTCAAAATAAATAAACTTAAAAAAATAAAATAGAAACTCATCTTTATTATTGTCTTTTTTGAGAAGCTGTATTACACGCAAGGTCCTTCAGCCTATACAATGACTTGTAACAATGCTTCAAAACAAATTTAAGATTTGTTAGCAGCTTAGTCCCCGTTACTACACTCATATTGAAAATCACTCTATGGAATTAAGACAGTGTTCTGAAAATGTATTTAATACTCTTCTGGCATTCTGAGTGGATTCGTGATTCTAATACTTTGAGAGTGACAGCTTCCCACTTAATTAACAAGAAAAGCGGAAAACTCAGGAGGCCTTGTCTTCCCCAGAATTTACCAACGGTAAAGGGCAGCTTTCTGTAGAAAGGAATACACTTAGGTGTAGTGCATTAGTGAAGAAAAGTTCAATATAATCAAAATCGGTCAAATGTTAACATTTTAATGTCAGTTCTATCACAAGAAAAACCTCTAGGGCGAGCACATCGTCACTGTCCTTGTCCCTATACCTTCACTGTGGTCTGATGAGCTTCAGGCTGTGTGCACATGGTAGGGGAAAGCAGGAGTCAGCACAAGACTTTGATGCCTTAGGGTCCTGAGGCAAAGACGGAGCTGTGACAGTGCCTGGTCCCATTATGGAATCCATTTGTTCCTGAGCCTTTGGGTGGTTTTTTACATATGCTTTTGCCCAACATACCAGTATTAAGTTTAACTCAGCAAAGATTTCCGGGCACCACACATATCTCTTTAGATGACCATTTCAGAGAGAAAACAAATACAGGAAATGATTTACTCAGAACCCTAGAGTGAAGCAGTTTTTTTTTTTTTTTAACATGAAACCCATAGAACATTCCTGCTTCTTGATCCGATTTTTCATGTACCTTAAGTTTATTTTCATGCTATCTAGAATTTTATTACGGACACCTCCCATACCTCAGGACTATTAACCACTGGTGTCTGTACTGAGGAGGAATGCTACGTGATCCTAAAATGCGTTTTGTTGTATGAGGATTATATTCACATAATGCAAAAATCGAAAGAGACACTGTAAAAGGTAAACAAGGTAATGAACATGTTGTGAACTCAATTTCTCGCTCCCGTGATCTGGAGAAAGGAGGCCTTGAGTCCTCCAGCAGGCACCTTCCCACTGTGCCCAACTCCTGAACAAACAGGCTAAACCCATCTCGGAGAGGATGATTCATCCCCCTGAAGCCAGAGTGGTGGAAGGGATTAGCATGCGCCATCCATCTCCTGTGTTAGGCTGAGAAGTCCTGTGCTAAATAAATACGGACTGAACTCCAATGTAGACCAATTAAAAGAAAAGGTTGTTTTTAATGTTTATTTACTTTTGAGAGAAAGAGAAAGACAGAGGCATGAGTGGGGGAGGGACAGAGAGAGGGAGACACAGAATCCGAAGCAGGCTCCAGGCTCCGGGTTATCAGCACAGAGCCCCATGCGGGTCTCGAACTCACAGACCACGAGATCATGACCTGAGCTGAAGTCGGAGGCTTAACCGACTGAGCCACCCAGGCACCCCCAATGTAGATCAATTTTAATAAAAACCTATATCACATAATTTAACATTAGAAATAGCTGAGGTTCAGGTGCCCGGGTGGCTCAGTCGGTTGAACATCCGACTCTTGATTTCAGCTCCTGTCATGATTCCAGGGTCACAGGATCGCTGAGCTTGGAACCTGCTTAAGATTCTCTCTCTCCCTCTGCCCCTCTCTCCCTGTAAAATTTAAAAAAATGAAAACTAGCGGAGGTTGACAAAGATATTATTTTAATCGCCTTTATGTAAGGCGATTTCGCCTTACATAACCTTACTAACATATACCACCTATTTTTATTGTCTTTCTAAATATCCTATAAATAACATTTTTTAATTGGTCACATAGAGGCTGAGTATGAGAACTTTGCTCTCTGGGGCTTAGGAGAGTGTCTGCATCTACATTAAATAGGATTAGGTTTTGAGTACTTCTTGACCGTTTCTGGATAAGCCAATTTGGTGACATCTGTACTGACTGACCGCTCTTCCGCCTTCTTGGTTCTGAGTCGTGACCTGGATGCTGGCAGAGGCTGGCAGCACGGGTGACCTCCTGCTGAGTCCCTGGGGCCTGGCCCTCTGATCGGCAGGCTTTTGCTTTGTAACCAGAGCTCCCTGACACTCTCCTTGCTGTGCCTTTGCTTCAAGGATAGTTTTGTTTCTTTTACACTGAGCTCCTAATAGCTCTGATCCTGGAGTTCCCTGTATTGTCGGCAGCGACCCACCCCTGCTTCATGCATATGAAAAGTGATGTGGTGGTAGGGTTTGAATGTTTACACCACGCACAGAGGCTCTCCGTTCTAAGTGCCGCAATTATGAAAGATGCACAGAAATAGGAGACATGCCAGCTGAAAGAATGGTCTAATTTGCAGGCAGCTTGCATTGTGTTTTGTAAGAATATGTTTGACATTTTAAGCTTTGCTGTGGCAGTAAATTGTACCTCTCCTAGCAGCAGGAGTTATTAAGTCTGTGCCCAGAATAAACCAGACTGTTCTGGAAAGTTTCATTTTTTTCCAATTTTCATCCCCCATTTTATAACCGTGTTTGTCTCTTCGGAGATAGCCTATAAGGATACAGTCTATTATTTCTCATTTAGAATTAGAAATACCACTTTTTTAACCTTCGCAGGGTTTTATCATAATCTCCTTAAAAAGTCAGTATGAGTTCTGATTCTAAATTTTAAAAAATTAAGAGTAAATACGACAAAAGATTTAACCTGAAACTCCTGTGGTGGATGGAGTTATCTCCATCTTAGTGCTGGCTATATAGCATGGCCTAAATGTTTGTGTCTCTCCCAAAATTCATATGTCGAAGCTCTAAGTCCCAATGTGGCTGTGTTTGAAGCTGGGGCTTATACATCAGGAGGTAACTAAGATTAAATGAAGTCATAAGGGTGGGGCCCTAATCCAATAGGATTAATGTCCTTACATCTTTATAAGAAAACAGAGCAGAGGGGTACCTGGCTGGCTCAGTCAGTAGAGCATATGACTCTCAATCTTGGGGTCAAGAGTTCAAGCCCTATGTTGGGTGTGGAGCCTACTTAAAAAAAAAAAAAAATCCAAGAAAATACACTGAAGAACTCTTCCTTGATGTGCACATAGAGGAAAGGTCATGTGAGGACAAGCAAGAAGGTGGCCATCCACAAGCCAGGAAGAGGGCTCCTACCAGAAACCAGACCGGCTGGGACCTCAATCTGGGACTTCCAGTCTCCGGAACTGTGAGAAATAGGTATCTATTGTTGAGGCCACCCAGTCTGTGGTGTTCTCTTATGGTAGCCCATCCTAAGACACCTTCTATTTTGTCATAGGCACAATTATTTTGCCAAGAAAGCTGATGAGACACCATCAGCTGTAACACGCACCCCCAGTTCCCATGACGTTGAAACCCGAAAGGTTAAAAAAAGGTGAATTAACAATATTTTACAAAGGTAGTTTTTAAAAAGCACAAACGGTGAAGGTGACAGTAATGAGTAGAGGTTTTTAGTTCTGTTTGTTTTTAGAGAGTGTGCTGTGCACAAGCAGGAGGAGCGGGGGAGGAGCAGAAGGCGAGGGGGAATCCCAAGCAGGCCTCATGCTCGGTGCAGAGCCCCATGCAGGGCTTGATCTCAAGACCCGGGGATCCTGACCTGAGCTGAAATCGGGAGTCGGACGCTTAACCGACTGAGCCACTCAGACGCCCGACTGGAGTTTTTTAATGTAGCTTTTCCTCACAAAAAGGCCAATAGTCTGCTTCAGTCACCTGATCTTTGTTTTATGGCCTCCTAAATTGTTAGAAAAGGAGATGGTGCAGAGCTCATGCACAAGAAAGTGAGGGCCCCAAATGGGCAAGTAGATCTAAAACCAAAGCTTAAAGTTTTATTGTTTACATTGGGAACCTAACTCAGTTTCCCCGGAAAAACCTCAGCTATTGACAAAACATCGCCTTATCAGGCTAACTCTGCTCCTACCTTGCTGAGAAAATGCACATTTCTTCAGTTTCCCTCCTTGCCACCCCAAGTCTTGTCCATCCCGCGCCCCCCAGAATTACCGGCTGCCTCTCAAAGGCCAGCATCTCTCTGTTGAGCTCCTCTTTCCTGGCCGTCAGCCAACCCTCTGTCTCTCTGCAGCCTCTCCCCCAGTGGCCTCCTGTCCTCGCCCACACAGCCACCGTCTCCTCTCCTGAACCAGGAACAGAAAACCACACACCAAGACAAGCCACGCCCAGCCCTGCATCTGCCTGCCAGCGTTAGACGCCCCTTCTCCTCCTTTCCAAGAGGGGTCCGCGAGCCTTGCCTACTTCCTTGGCCTTCCTTCGCCTGTCAACCCGCCGCGGCCTCCCTGCCCTGGAACACCACTCCATCTCAACAGTCTCTCGGGTTTTCCTGCCACAGGCTTCCATCACCAGGTTTTACAGCAGCATCACAGGTCTCAGAACAGCTGTGGTTGAACTGCACAGGATGATCATTCCGCTGGCACCCCCGGGACTGACCGTTAGCACACGGACCAGAATGTACTCTTTCTGAAGCCGCTGGTCATCCAGCAGGCAGGAAGCCTGGCACAGCTAATGTGCTGCCCCAGTGAAGGGCACCGACCCTGAGCAAGACCTGGGAGGCGGGCAGGCAGGGTATAAAGGCCAACAGGGAATAGCATCGTGCTGAGGTGGGGTCGAGGAAAACGTCAGCTGCGTGTGGAAAGAGGTTTAGGCTCTATGTCATCGTAGGCGAAAACTAATGCCATTAGGGTCACTTATAAATACTTGAGAGTCAACTGTTTAAGGAAAAAAAAAACCTATGTGAGTTTTTTAAGGACGCTTAACTGACTGAGCCACCCAGGCGCCCTTGTGTTTCTCAAGGACGAAGGACTAGAATCCACATGTACTGATTCTCCAAGCCCAGCGGCCCAGCTTACCACACTGTAGTCTAGTTTAAATAAACAGATCCAGGAAAACAGGCTTTGTCCGGAGTAGTTGGTGCACAAAGTATTCAATAACCTGCATAAATGCTTTAGTGATTACTGTTTACCTATGATCAAAATTTCCACGTCAAAATAGAACAGAGTTTTCCTCCACTGCTTTATTGTTCAAGTATTCTTCGATGTCCTGTTTTAGTGGATGAATCATAATACACAGAGCACTGGGAATCATTGAGAACACCAAACTGTGTGCTTGAAAGTTTACAAGCTCACCGCTGAGTCAAGAGGGCATACCCTGCCTGCAGCACAGAGAGCCAGTATTACGTTGATCTGCCTTCAGCTCTACCAGTGGTGCGATTTCTAGTGGCTTCTGCTTTTCAAAGATTCACTATCACTGTAAGGTGATATGCGCCCCATAAAACCATCAGTTTTACGCAAGGATATATCATCTTCGTAAGAACAAAAAGCTTTCGTATGCACGCACTGCCAGTACATTTCAAGAGGCCCAAATTTGCATGAGTGGAACAAATTATCAGACAAAAGTTCACAGATTACTTTGGCTAAAAAAAATATCTTTAAAAATATCCAGCTCGACCTTCTGCTCGCTGGTTTCTATATGCTGCATACATCTGGGTGTGCGTGGGTATCTATATAGCTTTTTTAAGGTGTATGGTCTAGCCCACTTTGCCATAGTTCTGTAGGAACTATAGCATGCCTCACTACAAAAGCAAGAAGAGCTCGGTCTGCATTTCTGCCAACTTGATGCAAGGCCTTAAGAGCTTCCTGTGGAAGAGAGCCAGCATGGAGAATCCAGTCAATGTCTGCAGTGGGGAAAATTAATGGCAGACAGTTGGAGGGACTAGGTGATTGGCTGTGCAGCTTCAGGACCAGCATTTTCTCTGGTTTCAGGTCCATCGATGGATCCTGTGAGCGCGGACCCAAGTCTTTTTTAAATTAAAAACAATTTTTAACATTTATTTATTTTTGAGAGAGAAAGAGAGAGCAGAGGAGGGGCGGGGGGTGGGGGGTGGTGGTGGAGAGCATCCCCAGCAGGCTCCATGCTGTCAGCACAGAGCCCAATGCAGGGCTTGAAACCACAAACTGTGAGATCACGACTTGAGCCGAAATCAAGAGTCGGATGCTTAACCAGCTGAGCCAGCCAGGCGCCGCACCCCCCACCCCGCCTCCACCGACCCAAGTCTTTAACCACTATGGAAAGGAAGTAGTTTGTTCAGAAGTCTCATTGCGTGCATCCTCCTCACCTGCTGAGAGCCTGGGTGAACAGTTCGCACTTCAGGTTCAGTGTAGCTGATTAGCTGTTTCAGCTGGGAACAAATGACAGAACTCTCATTTGTTCATTTCAATGACTTGGAGCTATGTTCCCTACACTTGACATGCCATCACCTGGACCCCTGAAGATAACAGTTTCAGCATCTTCTATTCTAGCAGCAGGCAAAGCGTGCATTACTTTTTTAAGACGTAGTTTATGCGATTCCTAATTTAACATCTTGCATTGCTGTGAAGCATCAGTTAAAACTGACGAACCAATATCGATACATTATTATTAACAAATGCCCATAGTTTATATCAGGGTTCACTCTTTGTATTGTACTGTTCTGTGGGTTTTGCTGAATACAAAATGTCACGTGTCCATAATTATAGTACCACTCAGAATAGTTTCACTGCCCTAAAAATCCCCTGTGCTCCATTATTGATCTCCTCTCCCCCCTCAAAAAATCCCTGGCAATCACTGGCCTTTTTATTGTCTCAGTCCAGAATCACACACTATTCTTTCCAGAACGTCATACAGTTGGAATTATATCGTATCTAGCCTTTTCAGATGATTTCTTTTACTTAGCAATATTTATTTAAGGTTCCACCATGTCTTTCCATGGCTTAAAAGATACTTTTATCTTTGGATATCATTCTATCATATGGCTATACCACTGTTGATCTATTCACCTGCTGAAGGATGTGTTGGTTATTTGCAGTTTAAAAGTGTTTATATTGTAAACGTCCGTGTGCAGGTTTTCGTGTGGACTTGCCTGTTAATATTTCAGTCCCCACTGATACAGCTGCGGTCTGGTGAGAACAGACTTGTGGGCACTGTTCATTCTGGAAAGCTGTAAGATATTCACTTTGGGTCCATTTTTCTCAAAGCTCCTTAATACCTATTGGGCTCTCAGCTACCATTTCTGAGAGATTGGCAGATTAACCTCTGCAGATGTATTTTCTGAAGCTTGGTTATTACTAATGACCAAAAGTTTATCAAGTTCCTTCAAGGTGTTACAAATGAATTCGTTTTTTTATTGACTCCAGAGAGGGCTGACATATGCCACAGAGACTTAGAGAGGGAGAGGTGGCAATCCCTTATTCGTTCCAGACATGTCAACATTACTTTCCAGGACTATAAATCCCTAGTGGAAATAAAGGTGCTTAAATTTTCAGGTAAAAAGTTATACTTTGGGGGCGCCTGGGTGGCTCAGTCAGTTAAGTGTCTGACTTCAGCTCAGGTCATGATTTCACGGTTCATGGGTTCGAGCCCCGTGTCGGGCTCTGTGCTGACAGATCAGAGCCTGGAGCCTGTTTCAGATTCTGTGTCTCCCTCTCTCTCTGCCCCTCCTCTGTCACACACCGTCTCTGTCTCTCTCAAAAATAAACAAACATTAAAGAAAATTGTTTTTAGTTATAAAAAGGGATTATCTAAGCTGAGATCAGATGTACCAATGTTCTTGACATTGACTTTCTGATATCTACTTCTACAGCCAAAAGAACATTTTTCTCAGTATCTGGAAGGCCCACAGTCCTGTAGCCTGTCTCCTTTCATCTCAGCTTCCAAATCAACAGATGGCGGTTGGTTGGTTCTGCTGCCTGTTTCCAGGAAGTTCATTCCCCTGTGTTACAAAGATGTTCTTGGTCACATGGAGCCTTCTGTTGTTCAGTCTCCTGCTGCTGATTTCCTGGTTCTTTGTGCTGCTGAAGGCCATTGACTTGACTCAGATTCTGATGTTCTAGATGCCAGCCCTTTTCACTTGCAAAATCCATGATCAATGCATATGGTAGTGAAGACAGAAAAACTAGCTTTCTTCCTTGTGTGGAGATGGAATTTGAGCCTGTGCATGCTTTTTTTTCAGCAGGCAGTTTCTTTAGATTATCTGCAGCCGCTGATTTTTCTGCTGAGTTCTATAGAGGCATAGCGGGACTCCAGTCTGACAGAAGGATGAACAGAGAGAGCCTGTCAAGGAAAAGAATGCTCTTTTTCCCTCCATTTTTAATTTCCTCATTTACAACTCAATACTGTGAATGGAAAAGAAGGGACAGCAAGGGCTCACAGAGATCTTTGCACAGGCTCAGGAGAGCATAATTCACAATCGCCAAACTCAAGTGTTCGCCTACGAATGAATGGATAGACAAAATGTGGAAATACGTACCCTTGGAAAAATATTCCTCATTAAAATGAAAGGAAACCCTCATACATGCTACAACACGGATAAGACCTGAGGACGTTACGCTAAGTGAAATAAGCTCGCTACACGAGGATAGGTAGTTTATTACTCCACTAATGTCAGGTACCTGGAGTAGCCAAATTCACAGACAGGAAGTAGAATGGTGGTTGCCAGGAGCGAAGGGGAGAGGTGAGCGGGGACTTACTGCTTAATAGGTACAGTTTCAGCGCTGCACAATGATCACGATGATAAAAATTCTAGAGACAAATGATGATACTTGCACAACAATATGAATATACTTAATGCCACTGAACTGTACATTTCAAAATGGTTTAAATGGAAAGTATTATGTTATGTATATATTTACCACAATCTTTAAGAAATCAATATTGCAATTAATGCAATAATATTATACAACAAGCGTCTTAATCTTGGGTGACCATGAATCCTGGTTTGCTGGCCTAAGTCCCCATTTCTGCTTCTTTGCCCAGGGCGATCGTTAATAGTACCCCTTTCACCCTTAACAGTGTCCCAGATTGAACAAGAAGTCATATAGTCCCCCTAGATCTGTTTCAAAATCGCATAAATCATCGCATGGCCATTCTCATTTGCAAATATCTGAACATTCAGAATGCACCTGCATTTTCTCAAATTACTCTGTAAATTCAATGGCCTACAGAATGTTAGGGGTTCTGATCTTTGTTTTTTTGTAACTTAAAACAACACCCATTTATTAGCTGACAGTTCTGTAGAGCAGAAGTTTGGAACAACAGGCCTGAGTTTTCTGCTCAGGATATGACAAAGCAGAAATCAAGATATCGGCCAGGGTGAGCTGTCATCCAGAGGTTCTGGGGGAAAATCTACTTCCAAGCCCATTTTTGGAATGGAATTCAAATTCTTGTGGTCGTAGGACAGAAGTCCCTGATAGGACTGAGGTCCCCCTTTCCTTGCTGCCACCCTTAACATTTTTTAAAGATTATAGATTACTTTCTTTTTTTATTTATTTTTAATTTTTATTTCTAATAGATTTTGCCCCCCCTCTTTTTTTTTTTTTTTTTTTTTTTTTTTTTTTTGCAAGAGAGAGAGAGAGGGCACAAGTGAGCAAGGGGCAGAAAGAGAGAGAGATAATCCCAGGAGGGGCAGAGGGAGAGAAAGAGGGAAAGAGAAAGAGAGAGAAGCCGTGCTCACGAGAAGCAGGGCTTGAGCTCACCCAGTGTGGAACTCGAACTCAGGAACTGTGAGATCATGACCTGCGCGGAAGTCAGATGCTTAATGACTGAGCCTCCTAGGCGCTATGTAGATTACTCTCTGAACCCCTGACTAAAGTACCAAAAGCAGTCCTCTTCCTTCACAAAATCATAATTTCTTTAAACCAAAACCCTCTAACTTTTGACAAGCTCCTTTCAATTTCTGCAGGTTCAAGGGAGCAGACAAAAGGCCCAGTCCGAGACAGTTGCCTCTTTTGGCTGCCGTTCTGTTGTTTTGCTGTTGTTAAAGATAGCAGCAGACAGTCTTTGAAGTCAGAGATATGTCTGTTTCAATTAACTCTGCTTTTCACCTTACGACCAGAAAATACCCCACTTTTTCTTTGAGAAAGCCACAGTTCTCCATCCTCACCATAAGAGCACCATTTTACCTGCCAAAACCCTTTCTGACTGTCTCCCCCAGAGCGAGTGTCAGTCTCTCAAAGGAAGAGTTGCACATCTGTAGCACCCAGCACCAATCATGGTACAAAGGACGTTCTTAATAGATACATCTTGAGACAGTGAGTAAACAGATCACTCAATGATGTTCAAATACTCGTCTTGCTTGATCGTCCTCAAATTCTGCTTTAAAAAATACACCAAAAAACCATGCCTTCTCTACCCACCTCCTGCTTCAATTTGGCCCATTGATGATCCAAGCAGAGAGTGAGTTCAGGTTTGGATGTTCTACTTTATAATACACTTAGAAAATCAAAAGATCATTTTGATTTTTTTTATTTATTTTTGAGAGAGAGAGAGAGAGAGAGCGTGAGCACACGTGAGCAAGCGGGGGAGGGGCGGCAGAGAGGAGACAGAATCCAAAGCAGGTTCCAGGCTCTGAGCTGTCAGCACAGAGCCTGATTCGAGGTTCGAACTCAACAACCGCGAGATCATGACCTGAGCTGAAGTCAGAGGTTCAACCAACTGAGCCACCCAGGTGGCCAGATCATTTTGACTTTTAAAAAAAAATTTTTTTAATGTTTATTTATTCTTGAGACAATGCGAGGGACAGAGTGCAAGCGGCAGAGGGGTAGACAGAGGGAGACACAGAATCGGAAGCAGGCTCCAGGCTCTGAGCTGTCAGCACAGAGCCCGACGCGGGGCTCAGACTCACGAACCGTGAGATCATGACCTGAGCCAAAGTCAGACACTTAACCAACTGAGCCACTCAGGTGCCCCTGATTTTCAGTCCATAAAAGGAGTTGTGTCCTACAACTTAACCTGCCACTACGCTCCATATAGCTGAAGACAAGAACTCATCCCCCTTATAACCCAGGGGGAGGGAAATCCAGATTTTTCTCTTGAATGTTTGCTCAAATAGGAAGGAAAGAGAAAAACTGTGGGAAGCGGGAAGTGGAGATCATAATGTGTTACTGTAACATAGATTAATACTACTTACTTTCCCTTATAATTAATCAAGCAATAGTGTAATATTAGATACAAACACTTCCCTCCTGAGAATACACTGTGTGTGGGGCTTAGGTGGGGGCTCAGGAGGGAGGACAGTGGATTTGTCTTGAAGCTGCATTTACAGAGCAAAAGCCCTGTGTTTATTTTCATAGGTTTAGTTTTGGTGGCTTGGGTGGGATGGCTAAACTCGGTGTCACCACTGGACTTGAAAGAATGTATTCACATTAGAGTGTGGTTTACCCCAGGCAGCATTTGTAATTCTGCATTTAAATGCTTTCACCACCTACCAGATATCTGAATGGAGTGTTGCCTTTTGAGACATAAAAATCAATTAAAAATAGATATGATAGACTGACAAACTCACTAAGTTACCCTATTTGTTTTTGCTACTCTGCTTTCATTTTCTAACTCCAAATATCAGAGGCAAATATAAAATGACTGCATTCAGTAATCAAGATTAAGTCTTAGATACACCAATGGAATTTCTGACTGCCGATAAACGATCATTTATGGCTTAGTAATAGTAGAGAGTCCATCATATTTACTTTAATGGTTTGCAAAAACAGAATCTGACAAGTAGCAGGGTATGAAATACGTTATTACAGTCAATACTCTTATTTAATTTCCAATTAACAGGTTATTTCTATCTTTATGATCCTTAAAAAAAAGCACATTAAAGTTATAGAGGAAAGAAAGATTTAGTAGAAACATAGAGACACAGATAACTCATCTAATGAAAGAGCCAGCCTGCCAGGAGCTATAATTTCTGTTATCACGCCCTGAATTCTTCCTTTGTATTGCTATGCATTAAACATAGCCTATCTGTGACTTTGGTGGGGAGGACTTTTTTAGAAATCAATTCTCCTGGTATTTGACTTTGATTACTAAACCAGAACAAAGGAATATTATTTCGTATTCAGATAGAACCACATGCAGAGGCAGGCACTTGGTAATTTTTAGTTATTTATTTGCTTGATGCTTTTTCCAGCAATTTCAACTATAATGACTATCATATCCATCTGTTTGAAATGGAAATTGGTTAGCAACCAGATCCTTTTTGGATTCTTACAATATATCATCTACCTGCTTTGAATGAAATATGCTAGCTCAGGCTCTGATGAAATATGTTTTAGATATGTAAGACGTGATGGGGTGTCACTTAGCTTTCATTCCAGTCTCCTTCAAGTATGCCTTCCTCAATTGTGGAGGCTGGAAAGGTGTAAACTACATTTCCCAGAGTTCCTTGCAGCTAGGGTTCTGGGCACAGATCAGGTTCTGCCCATGGGATGAGCTGGATGAGAAGGGAGGGAGAGGGTATATATAAAAAAAATATGTTTGCTAGCTTGTTTTTGTCATTAGTAGCTGTGTTCAGTCACTGGCTTCCTGTGTGGAATTGCACTTTGTAAGCAGCTAATCTGATCACTTGTGCCTTGGACTGTCAATAGCTCCAGTGGTGGCTCTGATTCCCAACCTTCATCCCTTGGCAATGACAGCAGCAGCCCTGGGGGGGGGGGGGGGGGGGGGGCAGTTCCGCTGTGCTGTCTGGGTGTCACCCTTAGAGCTCAGCCTGGATCCTCTTCTCCCCTTTCAGCTGCAACCTCTTCTTCCAACCTTGTCAACACCTAACTCCCGTACAAAAACCGTTTTGCTTACAGTAACTAGGATAGTTTCTATTATCTGCAGCCTCCCTCAACAGGGAAGAAGGGAGAGATGAGGGAATTCAGTGCACAAGACATTAGTTCTGATGCCTGGGAAGAACTGCCAAAGGGAAAAAGTTTGTGCCCATCTGACACATACGGTTATACATTAAGAACAGGGAGGAGATCAAGGGCCATACCATCCAGATCTACCCAAGTGAGGGCCAACACTGCAGGGCCTGAGGTTAAAGCCAAAGCATAGTTATGAGGGCTGAGAAATAATTCTAGGGACCCCTGGAGAGAGAAGAAAAAAACATTAAGGAAAAAAAAAATGACAGGGGAAAGAGGAAGGAAAAAGAAGGGAAATGAGAACAGGGAATAGCAGGGAATAAAAGCACGCCTATGGCGAAGAGAAGCCTATGCCAGATTGTTCCCTGACCTTGCCTGGATGGTGCTGGAGAGCGGTCCGCCAAGGATGCATGCTGCTTCCTGCCCCTGCTCTGCAGGCCTAGCTCACAGCTTCTCAGAGCTGGGCTCAGGCTTCTCACATACACACTCAGGAGGCCTTTCCCTGGGTGAAAGACACGTGACTCTGTCCCTATAGCTCTTGAATAGACATATAAATTCAAACTGGGTAAATATGTATAACCCATAAATTTTTGTGTATATATGCATAGAGAGAGAGAATAGCTGGAAATACACAAAATGGAAATACACAAATAAATTTGTATATAGGACACAGATGTGTGTGTAGGATAGATGGAAATCTACAAGATGTGTATATTAAACAAAAATCTGTTAGATTTTTCAAGAGAAAATTAATCCCAGTGGTTTTCAAGTCAGGCAATTAGTAATGCAAAGAGCTGACAAACTAGTCAATCATGGTATATATCGGCTTAGGCTCTGATCAGCTTCAAAAAAATGATTGTAAATATCTTTTGTATAATGCATTAGAGTAGTCTGAGAGCCTAAGATGCTTGCTTACACAAAACAAGAGTTCTGAGACCATAATCCTTAGCATAAAAGACGAGAAAATGTGTGTCAGAGCCCAGGCCTGCTGTTCCAGCCTCATTCACAACATTGTCCCTTCCTCATAGATACCTGGCTCTCCTTGGCCCACCCCTACAGTATACATGCGCATGCACAGTCTTCGCAGGCGCTGTTCCTTGCGTATTAAATGCTCTTCCTTCCTCAAGGACCTTCCTTCACAACCCCACCACCACCGCCTTAAGCAAGCACTCCTGACATCCCTCCCTTCACAAGTCAAATTCCCTGTTTCTGCCCTTGACATTTTTCCTGCCTAGCACGAGCACCAGTGTAATTACAGGTTTACGTATGTATGCCAGCAGACAGGTGTTCCCTGAAAAGTTAGGTCTGTTTTTCTTGCTATGGTATTCTGAAGGCTCAGCATAGTGCCTTAGGTGCCTAGACAGTGCTGAACAAGTGAAAAGCTAAACGAATGCTATGGCTGTTTCGCCCCCAAAGTCCAAATGCTCCATTGTAAACTATGTAACTGTCCATGCGAAAACTAGAAACTATTATCATTTTACGAGGCCCATACTTTTTTTTTTTTAACATTTATTTATTTTTGAGACAGAGAGAGACAGAGCATGAACGGGGGAGGGTCAGAGAGAGGGAGACACAGAATCTGAAACAGGCTCCAGGCTCTGAGCTGTCAGCACGGAGCCTGACGCGGGACTCAAACTCACGGACCGCGAGATCATGACCTGAGCCGAAGTCGGCTGCTTAACCGACTGAGCCACCCAGGCGCCCCAGGAGGGCCATACTTCTAATGGCATTAACAGAAACTAGCCAATTTAATGTTTAAATTCTATTTTAGAATTCCAACTGGTCATCTCTCCCTCCCCGTACTGTCTCATCATTTCTAAACACCACCGCAGGTAACGTCTTTAACCCTAGATAAGCCAAAGGCCTGCGTAAGGTAGAAGATATGCAGGCTTGACAGGGTGAGCCTCTAGCTCCCAAAAGACTAACTACTAGGAGCTTAGCATATACTAGTGTATACTGTGAGAGCATACAGAATACACCAGGACAGGAGAATGACCCGTTCGCCTGCACGTTCGGTTCTCCTGTCTGTTACGCAGCAATCCCTCCATAGCCCCCCAGAGATGACATTTAGGGCAACACATTTCTCCTCCTAATACGACTGCTCACAGCGTGCTAACCGCACACTCGATATTACAAATTACTCCATGCGCTTCTCCCCACCACCTCGGGAAGGCTCATTATCGCCATTTCACAGGTGAGGAAATGGCCCCGAGATGGGATTCATTCCAGGTATTCCAGTGCACGCTCTGAATTCCTTCTCTTGAGTGGTTAGAAGTTTGCCTGATTGGGAAGTGAGTAGCCAGAGAGAAAGCCGTCGACTCCTCTTGGATACCTCTTAGGTAGGGGTTCTACGCGACGTACTCTCTTACGACATCAAGAGAAGAAAATCACAAAAGCTGAAGGACATTCAATTGGCCGTGAGGCACCACCACACTTGCAGACCTTCCAGGGACCAAGCTATACCACAATTAGGCTCCATTTTTATTTCCTTCGGTGTGGTCTTAAATAAATCCCTGGCATCTTAACACTTCCATACCCGTCTTCTCAGAGCACCTTCTCACTTTCCCTACAGGTAGAAACATAAGATTGCACAGACAAGTGCTGACAGCCTCATACCAACAATGCATTATACCCAGGGCTAAATGACAATGAGAGCTTGACTCAATTCCTATCTAAAATACGAATCAGAACATCACCATGCAGTAAAGAAAGATTTAGTTGCATTTTTTTCTCCTGTATATCGCCAAGCTTGACTGGTCCTTTGTAAAGGATAGAGTGATAGAACCTTCATCATGTGTTTCAAATTTTGGATACTAGTTTTCTAAAGGTGCATATGAATTATTTATAGTGACATGCATATAAGTAGTCACATATCTACCCGCCAGAAATACCTTCTTTAGAGTCCTCTTAATCTCCAGCAAGATTTGGCTTTAGAAAATACACATAAACAGAGACTTAAGATTTATTTGGGAAGCACCTCTGCCCCTCCATTTTAAAACAGAATTAACCATGCATACATAGTATTTTCAGTTTCACATCCTGCTGGTAAGTAAAATTTTTGTTAAAACCTTGACTACCTTGGTGATTTAGCTACAGCAACACACACACACACACACACACACACACACACGGACAAATAATTTCCAGAGAACGTCATACAATAATTAAACCTTTCTAGAAATGGGCTTTCTTTTGAATGACAAGAAGAGCCTATAGGGAGCTCCAGTTTCAAATCTGACCAAATGCATTCACAAAGCAGTTGTCTCTGGAGTGGTCTCCTTAGTGGGGAAACACTTTCCAACTTGTCAAGGTCTCCTTTAAAAGAAGTTATGTGCAATCCGTGGCCATCAGGGAGTTGCTTTCATTCTCTGCAAACAACCCTCTCCTCTGAGGTCCTCCCAAGATCCCTCACCAACACTGGAGAGTCCTTTACACTGCATGTTCAGTCAGGCATCAAGGACAGAAAAATCCACAATCTAAACTTCAAACGGAATTAACCATTCATTAGACAGTAACGTCAAGGATTCCATAGTTAATGAGCCACACGAATAGTATTACATTCAACAGCTGAAAGGAGGAGTTAAATGTCAATCATTTGCCTGTAATATTGCTAATAACCTTAACCTCAAAACGATATAGATCTCTTCTAGCTCTCTGCCCACAGGAAACGTTCAATGTACATTTAAATCCATGCATACCAACTGATATAAAGCTTTGCACGTAGATATTTACAGCCTTACCCTCTTTCTACATAAAGCGTTTCTATCCTCATGATATTTACCACAAAGAACCCAGGTAATACCACGAGATACACCTAGAGCAATATTACACAAATCCTAGCATCCCGTTTTGAAATTCCTTCTTAAACTGTGTTTTTTGTTGTCAGCTTTGACTACGTCCATAAGTTCTTTCACATCACCTAAAAAATATTCTGACCAACTTTCTGGGTTTAAGTTATTAGCTCACTGCCTCCTGCTAGTTAAAAATCAATTCCCAAGTGGTAGCTTCTAAAGGGAGAGATACACGTGTACTCCGTGAAAACAGAAATCTATTTTCACCTTTAAGACACTAAACATGTCCCCTGCAGCTCTGAGTTCTGACTTATCCGATGTTAACATCTGAAGCACATCCCGCAATCCCCTGCCGCATGGCAGGCTCGCCTGTTTTGATCACGTCTAAGTTTTCAAGGTAAACAGGTCACTCTCGGCGGCCGGAACGACAGAGGAAGAGAGCACGAACTCACCTAGGCGGTCAGACCCCGGACACGGGGGGCCCGAGCGCGCGAAGCGACCTGTCGCGCCCCCGACTCCCCGCGTGCTGGGGGAGGGCGGGCGCAGGGCGGGCAGAACTAGGGTGGGAAAGAGGCTCGCCGCCGCTCCCCTCTGCGGACCATTGTCAGCGCCACGGTCGCCGGCGCTTTCTGCACGGTATGGGGGCGGGAGACTCTACCGAAGCGAATAGTTGCAACGCTCTCCCGGAGCCGGGGAGAAAAAGCTGCTTTTGCATCAGAGCCGGGGGCCGTACCAGGTGTAACTTCCACCCCTTGACCTATTTTAGAGTGTGAGAGCGAAAGCGGTAGGGAAAAATAGACGGAGCGCGCGCGGGGGGGAGGGGGGTTCCGGGACGCGCGTGCCCGAGTGGGAGCGCGCGCCCGCCCTGCCGGGGCTTCCAAAGAGAAGTTACGGCGAGGGCCCCGAGGCCTCCCGGGCCGCGGCTCGGCGGCGGAGCTCGGGGCTGGCCCCCCCCCCGCGAGCTCCTCCCGCCGCCGCCCGGGTCCAGGCTTCGCGCGCCCTCCTCCGCGCGCGCGCCCTGCGCGGGAAGCTCCGTTCCCGGGGCTCGGGGGCTTTCGGGCGGGCTCCGCGACAGTAGCTGGGCGACCGCCCGCGGCCCGGGCGCGCGGTTCCCCGCCCCCGTCACCGTCCCCGCCTCCCCGACCCGCCCTCACCTCTCCGGAGGCGGCGCTTGGGCTCCGGCGGCGCCTCCAGGCCGGGAGGACTGACGGCCTCGGAGGGGCGGCGGAGCGGAGCCGGGGGAGTGTCGCCTCCCAACCCAGTGCCCTGGGGACGCCCCGCCCGAACGTTCCCGGGAAGTGAGGCTCTGCCGCTCCCGCCCGGCCCGGGGATGGGGGTGACCTTCCTGCCTCCTTCCCAGGCTCTGCGCATCAGCTTTTCCCGGCGTGGCCGGTCCTACGTGGGAGAGGACGCCAAGGGGAGTACACCTGGCCGGCCCGGAGCACAGCAACGCGGTACCTGGGGGTGACAACAACGTGACGCTTTAGCGCGTCTTTTCTCCTTTGATTTTTGCAACCACCTACTTCAACGGAGATGTGCCTGTTGGGTTTCTGGGATAACCGAAGTCCGAGGTGCCAATGCTTAGAGTCTCCAGATCTTGTCATTGAAACGGGATGCTTAACCTGTTCAAAGAGTTTTGCAAAACTAACCCCATCAAAATAGCATCTATCAGAAGGAGGGATGGAATTTAGGTTAGAAGTTTGTGTCTAAAACTGGACACGTCTGCCCCATGCACACCCTCTTGCTTCTGTAACAATAGGATTTATCTACTTTCTCCCAACTCCTTGGTGTGATCATCTTCAACCCCTATTAGTAAACAACTCACTAGTCGTCAGAAGCCTGTGCATTACAAAAAAAAAAAAAAAAAAATTCTCGGGGTGGGGGGGCGCTACTCTAGGGCTCCCATAGACACTGGTGTATTTAAGGTACTACTAAGAGGGTGGGTGGAGATCAGCATACATAGTTTGTGATTCTGAAATAATTTGCCAGTGCAGCACTATATTGGGGTAGGGGAGGGAACCTTTACTTGGGTATTACCATGCTCAGGAGAATCAAATCGACATTTCCTTTTTCTGTAGAAGTTTCCCTTTTGCATTTAAAAGGGGGAAAAATCATGAGCCTGATTTCACATGTTTTTCTTGAGCTGGATCCCAGCCCACTGAAGTGCCACTGGTGATTTTTATTTCTATTCCATGGAGATGCGACCGCAGTATGTCCTTGAGTGCAAGATACATATATTTGACACTGTGATGTCCCGTGCCATCTTCTAGCGGTGCACTAGGGGACAAGGCACACCTAAATGAGTATAGTGACTTAAACATAACAGGTACCTAGTAAATACCTGTCCAGTGAATGGGGTCTCAACAGTGTGTGATAAATACAAAAGTGGGCTGTTTCCAATTCTGCGGGAAAGCATGAGGGATATCAGTTAAAAGTGACGCGGTCAGGGAAGGCGCCCTGGAGGTGGTGACAGGTGCAGGATTTTGCTATGGAGAATCGGCTAAGGGATGAAAGTAAGAAAGTCTGTTTACTATGTTTCTGAGATCTGGCAGGACAAGAGGTTCTTAACATTTTGTAGGTATTAGGCTCATCTAAGAATCTGAGAGAAGTTTTGGAACGCTCCTATATAAAAAACAAATGTAAAAATGTTTGCCTATATTTTTCTGGGATTTCACAGACTGGCTAAGGCAAATCTACAGAATCCCTAGAGTTCTGTGGACTTGACTTACCATTTCCTTATTCGGCGGCAGGGAGAAAAATAAGGAGATTATTCTACTTGAGGCCATCATAAGAGGCATTTCCGTGGCCACCACCAGAATTTGGGCAATGACCAAGGGAATAGAAAAGAAATTGTGCCGTAGAGGAATCTCTCAGCAAAAAGATAAAATAAAATATGTCTGTCAAGCATGGCTGATGCAGGGCGGGTACATGGAGGGGAATGACAGGCAGGGTATTGAATTATCATCTCCGTACATGTGATGTTTGACATTATTCGTGAACAAAGGTAAGTAATCTTTGCTCTCAAGTAGACATAACCAATTCTATGATATTTCTTTTTATTTTAATTTTTTAAGTTTATTTATGAGAGAGAGAGAGTCAGCATGAGTGGGGGAGGGGCAGAGACAGAGAGAGAGAGAGAAAGAGAGAGAGAGAGAGAGAGAGAGAGAGAGAGACAGAATCTGAAGCAGGCTCCAGGCTCTGAGTTGTCAGCACAGAGCCTGACACGGGACTCGAGCTCACAAACCATGAGATCGTGACCTGAGCCAAAGTCGGATGCTTCACTGACTGAGCCACCCAGGCACCCCTATGATATTTCTTAATTTGGCTGGTTAAAATAGAAATTTGATATTAAAATTTCTTTTTCTTTCTCTTTATTTCTTTCTTTCTTTCTTTCTTTTCTTTCTTTCTTTCTTTCTTTCTTTCTTTCTTTCTTTCTTTCTTTCTTTCTTTCTTGAGAATCTTAAGTAGCCTCCATGCTGATTGATGCAGGGCTCGATCTCATGACCTGAGCCAAAATCAAGAGTCAGATGCTGAACTGACCAAGCCACCCAAGTTCCCCTGTATTAAAAAAAATTTTTTTAAAGAAATAATACAAGTCTGGCAGTGATGCCACACAGAAGATTCCAGTAGTCCCGCTTTACCCACGTTTTCACTTTCTGTGGTCTCAGTTACCTGGCTGTCAATCGCAGTCCGGAAGCAGACGTTCCTTATGATATATCAGAACATTAGTCGTCAACAGTCACCTAATGCTACGTCACAACACTGCAGTCACTCACCTCACTTCCTCCCCTCTCCAGGGCATTTTATCATCTCATATCTTCATAAGAAGAAGGGTGAATGCAGAACAATAAAATAGCTTGAGAGAGACAGAGACCACTTTCCCATACCTACTATTACAGTATATTTGTGGAATAATTCCATTTTATTATTAGTTATCGTTGTGAACCTCTTACTGTGCCTACCTTATAAATTGAACTTTATCAGAGATATGTGTGATAAGAAAAAACATAGTATACATAGTGTTCTGTCCTGTCCCCGGTTTCAGGCATCCACTGGGAGTCTTGGATGGTGTCCCTTGTTGACAACTGTTTTATTAAAAAGTAGAGTCTAGGGGTGCCTGGGTGGCTCAGTCGGTTAAGCGTCCAACTTCAGCTCAGGTCATGATCTCGTGGTCCGTGAGTTCGAGCCCCGCGTCGGGCTCTGGGCTGATGGCTCAGAGCCTGGAGCCTGCTTCCAATTCTGTGTCTCCCTCTCTCTCTGCCCCTCCCCCGTTCATGCTCTGTCTCTCTCTGTCTCAAAAATAAATAAACATTAAAAAAAAATTTTTTAAAAGTAGAGTCTATATAGAAACAATAGGTCTTCTCTTACAGTTAATTATGAAGTAAGTGTTGGTGATGGCCTCAACAGAAGTTAGATCACTGTGGAACATGTAACAAGTGTTCTCCTGTTTCTTTATAAATTTACACTTCATTTTGTATTGCTTAGTTAACTAAATTCCTTTATTATTATATATATTTGTGTATCATATACACTGTATGTAAAATAAATATGTGAATACATCATACATAATACCCGTAAATATATAAAATATGTTATATTGAAAACGTAACACGAATATATAACTATATATAATATTGTCTATATTATATATTATTGTGTAACACGTTATGTTACTTTGTATTATTGTTATGTTGCTTAGTCAACTCAGTTCCTTAGTTTGTGAACTCTGGGTCTGGCACGTGCCTCTTGAGCAGATGGGAGTCCACGTTTGTCTGAGTATCTGCTCTGTGCCTTCGGAGAAAGGCAGTGACGGTGGTTCCTCACACAGAGGTACGATATTTGCCATCACGTGACTCACCCAACAAAGGGTTCGTGTCCGCCTAACAGAGCTGTCTGGTTTGTCCTGTGGCCCACGAGGCGGTGGCTGGAAGCATGCTGCCAGATAGAGATATGCAGTACGGAGGCTGAGACCTGATGAGATCCTTTCCTAAGTGGCTTAAAGGCGAGGCTTGGATTCGAATCTGGGCAGCGAGTGCTCTAGAGCCTGTGTCTTAACCTGTCTGCTCTCTGCCCCGAGAGAGGCAAAGACCGAGTTAAACTGGGCCACATACACATGGCCAAGTCACAATGTAGGAGTGATGGGTGGCTTGACGGCTGAGAACTCACCCTACTATCCTACCTGGAGCTCTGTTTCCTCGTTAACCTTCCAGGACCTTGGGCTTCCTTACTTTGTCATGTAGCTTCGTGTTAAGTCTTATCAAAGTAGATAACTGGCTTTTCTTTGTAACCTGAATGAACACAGCATACTGGTGGTCTGTAACACCCGCCATGACAGGAAACAGACATAACTATCCCGTCCATCCGTGGCTCTGTTTTTTTAGTGGTCTCCTTTCCTCCTGATAAAATCAGAAGATTCCTTCTTAGAGATGTTATCCGAAATCAACTGTCTACAAATCGAATCACCTTTTTTACCAGCAATTTTTTTTAGTGAAGTGAATCTTTTCCCACAAAAAATAGCATTTCTTTTCTCTGAACCATCATGAAAATTATATCCAGAATTTAGCAGTTGTTATTTTTAACCATTTATTTAGTGGAAATATGGGGGAAAATACAAATCAATATTTACTAAAACCAAATTATTTCACATCCCTTCTGCTTGAGATTCAATACCAGCTCTCCTTGGCCTTTTAAATACCACACATCCCATAGAATAGGCCAGAGTGCCCCTCACGGCCTGGCCCCAAGCTACCTTTCTGGGCTCAAGGAAAATCATGAGATTTCTCCAGCTTATACAGCCCTAAATTCCAGGCCTCTAATTAAAGTTATGGCATTTATGTAGAAATTCATAGGGGCGCCTGGGTGGCTCAGTCGGTTGAGCGGCCGACTTCGGCTCAGGTCATGATCTCGCGGTCCGTGAGTTCGAGCCCCGCATCGGGCTCTGTGCTGACAGCTCGGAGCCTGGAGCCTGTTTCAGATTCTGTGTCTCCTTCTCTCTGACCCTCCCCCATTCATGCTCTGTCTCTCTCTGTCCCAAAAATAAATTAAAAAACTTAAAAAAAAAATTAAAAAAAAAAAGAAATTCATAGAAGCTGTTTTCCTAGAGCTTGTGACCATTTATTCAGTTTGTCCTCCTTGCCTATCATAGTTCTTAGCATTTAGTTAGAGCTCAGTGCATACATTTGAATTAATTAATTTGCATGTATTGCGATAAGCCTCGGATTGTGCTGAATGATACTTAGAAAACTATTTCATTCGTTTCAACTTTGGCTGTCTACTACATAAAACGCCCCTGGTCAGTACTGGCTTTAACCACTTGGGTGCTTATTTGTTATTACCACAATAGAGACAGACTTTAAAAAAAAAAAACATTGCTGTGTTTTTGTTTCTCCTCCTTTCAAAGTCATTCCGTATTTTTGAGCGATCCTAACTAGTTTAGAAAGATAACATCTTGGTGCATAAGAAAATCGGACCTCTCAACAAATGGAATGGTAAACTGAGGTGAAGTTACCTACAGATTATAGGAAGAAATTGATAGGTGCTCCCAGAATGATCTCTGTAGGAGACCAGAGCTAAAATAGTCTGACAACAGGGATAAGAAAGGCTCAAGCTTTGTCACCTCATTGGTTTCAAAGCCTTCCCCATAATAAACCAGTCAGACTGGCCTGGGGATCAAGGAGCTCACGGCTGTTGATAATATAAATCAGCACATCCTAGGAAGAGCTGTCCTTGGCATCTGGGGCATGCATGGGCTGGGGTCCGGGACACCATCCACCTAAGTCCTAAACCCTTCTCCCGCCGCCGTGGTGCTCACAGAGGCTAGAACTGCTCTGCCTTTTTCTAAGGAACTGGCATTCTCCAGACCTATGAAGGCTTCAAGGCCTCTTTGGGGTAAACTGAATTTCCCAGCATGAAGGAATCAATGGTTTCTTATCTGATAGGGTTCTATGGGCTTTCTGTCTTCCTGAATTACAGAAAAAATAGCCCTGCCAAAAATTGCAATACTTCTCAAGCACCCGTCCTTGGTTCTCTGCTTTTCTCTCTCCGTAATCTTTCCCTGGACGGCTTCATCCAACTTTATAACTGCAAGCAGAATTTCTGTGTAGATGGATAAAAAAAAAAATCTGTGTCTCTGAGTTGGTCCTCTCCTAAAATTCTGGATCCTCGTTGCTAGCATTTTGCTTGCCCTCTCTGACCTCAGTACATTTGAATCGGAGATCCGATGCCCCGTTGAACTAATCCAGCTACTCTCTGCTTTCTTCTATGAATCCCTAGCACACCTGGCACATCCTTAAACTATTTGCTTCTTATCCCTCCGGGGCCCACCAGCTGCCCGTTGTATCTTTGTAATACTTTTACTTATCTACTCCTCTCCCTGCCTACTGTTTCTACCCATGTTTATGTCCCATTACTTCTCACCTGGATGATTATAATAATTGTGCAATCTGGCCTCCTGACTTCCAAGGCCATCTCTTTCCCCAAACTTTTTAGCTTTTATCTGGAATTCATCAATCTGTCCTGAGAATTTTTTTTTAAATCTAAATCCTATTTTTCTTTCTCTATATCCTATTTGAGACACATATCACTAACTTTTACAAAAACGATTCGTTCATTTCTTTATTCAACACGTATTTACCGAACCGTTATTATGTGGCAGATAGTGTGCTAGGAAAACACTGGTGAGCAAAACGGATAAAATGAAACAGCTCTCCTCGTGGAACCTGTGGTCTAGTGGGATCTCTGCCATTAATCGAATTATTACAGACAGTACAGATAGAATGTGTCGTTCGCAACTGAAACGTGTATCTGGAAGGAAGATTACAGAATGTCATCAAAACTCATGCGTCCCGCCTTTCCCTAAAGGGAACACAGGGCTAGGATTCATCCTGTGCCCTCAAGAGTCTGGCCCCGAGTCACGACTGTGGAGGTGTTTAATAAGTTTTTGTTGAAGGAACGGATACATCTGCTTCTTTCTGATGTGTGAGTGTGTGACGCTTTCTGTATTGCACAGTATTGGATAAAATACACAGCAGGTATGTCCTCAGATGCTGATCTCAGCACACGGCCACTTAAGCTGTTTGCTTTCGCTTCCATAACCACAAATCCATGGGTCATCTAGCTCCAGATGGACCTTCTCCTTGCCTGCATCACAACATTTAGATTCTTGTTATTCTAGCAAGAGCGTTATCAAGAACAGTCTTTACTGTTCTTATTCTCACTAGTAATATGCTGTGCTTACCAGCACAAAGCCCACTGTTCCTTACAGTTCATAATGTTTGCCAAAGATGGAAAACAACGCTGTGTCTTTTGCCCCAAGGGGCAACAGTGTCATCCTTCGCTATCGTTTGTGTCGTTTCCTGCTTCCTCTCCACCTCTGGGGCAATTTGGGTGTTGCTTCTGTGTGCTTCTTCTCCTAACTTCTGCCCTGTTGCTCTTTCATGAGCTTTTATTTGTCATCTTGTGATTTTCGGAGTCAGCTTTTAGCTGGAACAGTGAGTGACACATGTCTCCTGGTATATTCCCTCCCCCCACCTCTCTCCCCCACCCCCACCATGCTGTTATATAATTCTTTTGCAAGAAGCACTCTCAGATACAGAATCTCAGGTATGATTTTTTGTGTGTCTATGTGTTGTTTGTTTTTGGCTTAGAGTGGGCAGGGAATGGGAGAGAGGAACTTATTAGTCATGGTAGACAAAGAAAGACTGTAAAAAATAAATTCCAATAACAGAGAATGTGCTACATTTAAAAAAAATGGAATATCTATCATGCAGGGAAAATATGGAATTATGATTTTGAAGACAATGCTGTCACCTGGAAATTCAACGTAATGTTAAGTGGAAAGGCATTTTGGTCGCTATTTTGTAAATATTATATTTACATCTTTGTATGGGGAAAATGCCAAAATGTTAATAGTGGTTTCCTCTGGGTGGTGAAACTCTTATTTTTACACTCTCCTATACATTTTTTGAAGAGCAAAGGATTGTATGTAGTTTGGGGGCGAAACATATTCCTATTTGCAGCCACGACGGAGCCTATTTGCAGTCCTCATGGATTTTATTGTCACTGCATCCCTGCCATTACCGATCAAGCGTGTGAGAAGCAGGATCGACATGCGGAAAGCTGTCTTGTTCCTTTTCTTTAATATTATTTTAAATTCTCAAGGGCAGTAGTGAGAGAAAGTCCAGTTGTTTTTTTTTTTCTACGTTTTTTTTTTTTTTTTTTTTTTTTTTTTTTATTTTTGGGACAGAGAGAGACAGAGCATGAACAGGGGAGGGGCAGAGAGAGAGGGAGACACAGAATCGGAAACAGGCTCCAGGCTCCGAGCCATCAGCCCAGAGCCTGACGCGGGGCTCGAACTCACGGACCGCGAGATCGTGACCTGGCTGAAGTCGGATGCTTAACCGACTGCGCCACCCAGGCGCCCCAAGTCCAGTTGTTTTAAATATAGATTTCCCAATTACCACAGCATTCACTTACCAACAAGCTATTCGCAGCTACGTCACAGACACAGCCATATGTGCCCCATATTGTATTGTAGCTAACTTACTTGTCGTGTTCCATCCTGTTTGTGAGGTAAAACGAAATGTCAGCTCTCTGGCTAAGTGTTTTGATTGCATCTACCTATTGGTAACGGTAATCTTGAGTTTATATGAAAGTCAGTTCTGGGAAAAATGGAGTAGATCTGTGTGTATGTGTGCAAATGTGTGCACTTGTGTGTGTGCGTGTGTGTGTATGTGTAGTTCCTGGAGATTTAATAGTCTGGGGAAAATGAAAGGTGAATTTTTATGCGGTTATTTTTATTTTTCTTTGATGATATTGTTGGAACTTTTAGGGGTACAACTTGTTTTTAAGTTTATTTATTGTGAGAGAGAGAGTGAGCAGGAGAGGGAAAGGGAGAAAAGGGGAGAGAGAGAATCCCAAGCAGGCTCCACACCATCAGCAGGGAGCTTGGTGTGAGCTCAAACCCATAAACTGTGAGACCGTGACCTGAGCCAAAACCAAGAGTCAGACGCTCAACTGACTGAGCCACCCAGGTGCCCCTGAGGGTATAGCTTCTGGAAAAAAAAAAAAAAAAAGTTTAAGATTAGGTACGAATATATGTCACCAGAAGTTAACTTGCTGTAAAATAGTTTCCGAAAACTATGCAATAAGAACATTTTGTTAGAAAACCATTTGCAGTTGTCAAAGTACAATTATTATTTTCTGAGAACAAGACAATACTACTCTACCACAATCCTAGTGAAAACCAGAGTTCTTACCTGCAAAGTGAGAGAGTTCAGTTGTAAGATCCCTGAGGGTCCCACACAGTTCTTAAAACAGAAAGCATTTTTGTTTGTTTCTAGAAAATTTTAAGTTAAGAAGGGATTTGGTGTCTTCTTTATCTTATTCATTTATGATCAAGTCAGTTCTAGGAAAAATGGGGAAGGAGATTGGGTAGGAGAAGGCTGAGTAGGAGGTTTCTATTTTCCAAGCTGGATTTCAGAGGTTTGGAAGGGGAGTTAACAGTTGGTCATAGCTTCTATTTAACTTATGTGAAGAATTTGGGAAGGACTTGCTATAGGAAAGAGGAAAGAGACGTATTCTGAGAGGATCCAGAGGGCAAACTTGGGGCCAGCCAAAGTGAGTCATAGGGGAGAACATTTAGACTCAAGAAGAGGAAGGTATTTCTGAAGTTTGAACTGCTGGAAAGCAGGCACCCTTCAAGAGGTACAATTCTTTGTCACTGGACAGGCAGACAAGGAGGCCAGCCCACTTATGGCTGATGTTTGAAGAGGGAATCCATACATCAGATAGCACGCCATGCTTCAAAGATACCTCAGAGTCCTTTCCAGAGCTGAGATTCTTTGATGTGCTGTTGACAAAGGGTGTGGAGACATGGCAGAACACGAAGTCTGTTCAGGTGTGCGGACAAAGAGTGAGGCTGGTGTTTACAACACAGCCTTTGCAAATCTTCTTTCTCTTTCCTTCTCTTTCATCTTCTCTGTTACAGGAAAGACCCTGGCTTTGTGTGGGAACGGCAGTCAAGCCAAGGTACAAAATAACATGGGAAGGGGTGTGCAATGATTGGTTTCAGCCCATTATTAGGAACATGGCTGAGACCAGAGCGGGAGTATGCTTTAGAGACGGTGGGGCACCTGTGCACAGGTCATCAGGGGAAACTGCGTTCTGAGTTAAGCAGAAGGCTGCTCATACCGCTGACCTGGAATTTGTACTTCCTTTTTCTCACTTAACATGAAAGAAGAAAGGAAATAAAATAAGCAAATAAAGATCATCAGTAGGAAGGTGATCAAAAGCATTAAAAAAATCCAACTGAACAATTAAAACAACCACAAAAGGCCAAATAAGGATATTTGGGTTGGGATATTCTGTTTTGTTTTGTCTAAAAGCGAAAATAAATTGCCATCACCCAACAAGAATCAGAAACCAGGCGAAAATGCCTTTCTGAGGGGAAGATTGCAGGTGAAATGGACCAGAGGTTAAGTCACTGCCAAGGGGCAGACAGGTGTGAAAGTCCTCTGCCCATGCATTTTCTATTATTGCAGGAGAAAACTCATTCATCATTTTGGACAGTGGCTCTTTCATCCCCAGGGCAAAAGCTTTTCTGCACTATTCTGGCCGCACATAGACAAATGTAATGTAATATAGGTAGACTTTCCTCATGAGCTCAGTTTTATCTGATCAGAAATCAAATCAGTATAGCCTGAAGAGAACAACGTAAGAGGAATGTCAAACACAATTTCCTGTATCCAAACTGAATACACGTTAAGAGAATTTTCTTTACACAAGAGTTAAATTGACTGAAGAAACAAATGTTCATTCACAAGAGAAAGCCATCTTATGTGGAATAAAAATGAAATTTTTTTTCAAAATTTCATTTTATACCCGTATTCATAAATTATATGTATAATGTTGGTATATCAAAGCTCCAGCTTTGAAGAAAATCTGAAATAGCTTGGAGTTCTAGAGTTCTATATCTCTGATTGTCATGTTCAGCTGTTAGTGAAATTTTATGTTAGAATTATTTAGGGGCACATGGGGGGCTCAGTTGGTGAGTAAGCACCTGACTTCGGCCCAGGTCATGATCTCATGGTTTGTGAGTTCGAGCCCTGCATTGGGCTGTCTGCTGTCGGCACAGAGCCGGCTTTAGACCCTCTGTCCTCCTCTCTCTCTGCTCCTCTCCCTCGTGTGCATGCTCTCTGTCTCTCAAAAATAAATAAACATAAAAAAAATTATTTGGAATTTTTCCAGCATGTATTGATTCAGGACCCCGATGCATGTAAGAGAAAGAAGGGAAACAACAAGGATTGAAATGATATTTTAGCTCTTTACTATTGAGCTATTACTAAGAGAGGAAAACAAAATCTAAAAGCAAACAAAACAAGACAAAATTATTTGCTTCTTAGTGAATTAATTTTTAATGTTGCTGGGCAATTATTCTAACACAAGAGTAAAGCAGAGTTTCCTTAGGGAGGTCTTCTTGTCTTTATGAGAAAATAACATAAAAGAATCACATCATGTTAATAAAGCAATTATGTGTGCATACAAAGTTTAAAAACTGTAAGGGATTTTTGAGACAATAGAGAGTGTGTGAAGGAAACAAATGTTTATTCTAAAAATATCTGATAATTTAGAATTACATGAAAAACAAAACAAAACAAAATCCATAACTGCACCAATTAAAGACATCATTGTTAACGTTTTAGGGCATTTCCTTCCTGCGTGTCCCTGTCTGTCCAATATTTTGAAAATCAAAATTAGGTTGATATTATATCTATTTTTGCTTTATATTGTATCGTTGTGCAACATATCCATGCTGTTCAGTAATCTCCAGAAACACTGATCTTAGCATCATCATCATAGATCCTTTTTAAAAGATGTATCATGAGCCAGCTGGTAGACAAAATACGATGATGCATTAACACAGGTAATCCACAGGAGAGCCCAGGGCAACATTATTATACTTACTGATACTGTCCTTCTTTTGTTTGTTTACAAACAAGGAAACTGAGGTAAGGGAGGTTGAGTGACTCACCCAAAGCCAATGAGTGATATGGCTGTGCCTTGAAACGATTTGGTTCTAACTCTAACGCCAATACTGTTAGTGATTATGATACACCACCTCTACGTGAGAAATGTAAATGATGCAAATAAATTGGCAAAACCTTTTTTTAAACCTCGTCAAGCAATCAAATAACATCCTTCAGAGAAGCCTTGCTGAATAAATCACCGTGACAGCTACATCAACCGCATCTTCCCTTGGAGAACAGATAATTACTCTCTGGACAACATCTTCCATTTGCTTTTTCAAAGCTCTGAGTTTTATTTTTGTTTGTGTGTGTGTGTGTGTGTGTGTGTGTGTGTGTGTGTGTGTGTGAGAGAGAGAGAGAGAGAGAGAGAGAGAGAGAGAGAGAGAGAGAAGGGAGAGGGGAGAGAGGGGAGAAGGGGGGAGAGGAGAGAGGGGAGAAGGGGGGAGAGAGAGAGAGAGAGAGAGAGAGAGCGAGAATATCCCTAGCAGGCTCCCAGCTGAGTGTGGAGCCCAATGCAGGGCTCCAACCCACGACTCACAACCCTGGGATCATGACCTGAGCCAAAAGAGTCAGATGCTTAGCCCACTGAGTCATCCAGGTGGCCCACAAAGCTTTGAGTTTTAAAAGGGCAATACATTTGTCTTGTGTTTGGGGAAGACTATAAGACTACCTTAAATTATATATGGAAACCCAGAGAATACAATACAATTTTTTTATAGTAATATTACATGAATTGTAAACTAAAGTGTTCATAAAGTGCTGCTCTGTGTTTTGGTACTTACCATTCCTTACACTGTGTTATTTTTCTTATTATATGTAAGTGCTGATCTCCGCCTGAGTTGTCAACCTCTTCAGTAAATTATATCATTTCTTGCATTTCAGAATCTAACACTTTATCTTGCAAAATATTCAACATTTATTTGCAATACACGTGATTGTATTCTGTTCAGTGTTTCGGTTCTTAAATACTAAATATTTAAATGCTACACAGTAGTCCCCTTATATGAATTAGCCTTTATAGATAATCTTGAGATTATCTAGCAGAGATAATGCTAAGTGTTCAGGACAGGTCCATTTACCCCCTTGGCACATGGGGAAACTGCACAGCCCAGCCTCCTTTTCTATTAAGTGGGACGATGTCTGTGTGACTTAATCCTGGCCAAAAGAATGTGGAAAGAAGTGATGTATGCCTTTCTAGTGTTAGTCCTTACTCCCTACGTCCTCCTCTAGATATGATCTCTCTCTCTTTCTCTCTCTCTCTCTCTCACAGGTGCACACACATACACACATGCAGAATTCATATGGAAAACAACTCCTAGAATCATAGGTCCATGAATCTCCATGTGAATACTAAACCGGACTGTGATGTGAGCTCTTGAAATCTGGGGGTTGTTTGTTACAGCATCTAATATCCCATCGTGTTATCATGTCCCGAGTTTCTGTTATGCACTACGCCAGTATATACTAATGTATTTCTCTTCCCTTTGCTTCTACTCTTTCTTCAACCTGGTGTTCCCTCCTTCCACATCTTTACCTATTAAAATGCTACATATGACTCAGCACCAATATCCCGTTTGAAGTTTTGTTTCATATGAGAGGCAGAATAATCTTGCTCAACTGTCACACAGCTTCGTTGCCTTACTGTAAGTTCTTAGCTGAGTGTTGGTCACCACTATATCCCCAGTGCTTTGTCCAGTGGTTGGCATTTATTATCACCCAATAATACTTGTCAACTAATGGATGGATGGATGGATGGATGCATGGATGGATGGATGGACAGATGAGTGCATTTCATTTCTCCCACAGGTTTGGTAAATTCTTTGTGTGTAGATCATGGTTCATTTATCTTTATACTTCCCGGTCACAGACAGAGAACTTGGCACATGGGAGGCACTCAAAAAGTTTGTGGAATAGCTAAAGTGCCATTGACAATGATAGAGGTACATTTTTTTTTCTTAGAGTACGCGTTCATCAGAGTTTTATAGTTCTTCAAATATTTAATAACTTTCACAGATGGGAAATTTATCACTAAATTTGACCCAGATTCCCCCAATCGCAATTTCAAGTCTTCCACGAGTCTCGGTTACCCTACACTCGCAGCACTTTTGAGCAGGAAGAAGTTCACTTCTCATAAGCTACTTCTGTCTGATTGATGCATTTACAGAAGAGATCGTAATGATTCAATTGCTCTAAGTCAATACTGCTGCAAGATTTCAGGAAAGACAGGGTTTCTTTAGAGTCTTCTATCATATATTCCTTTTCCTGTGTGGTTTCTATGATTGATCACAGATTCGTGCTCGTATGGAGGTGGAAAATGGAGATGTAATTGTTGGGCAGAAATTAGGAAGGTGGTAGTAGGCGATGCTGACTCCATTACCAAAGGCTCAGCAATGACTCCTACAAACAGAAAAGAAAATATAAAGCATTTTGCAACTATGAAATCAAGAAATAGGTATCTCATGAGTAAGTAAGGTGGAAATCTATATTTCTTGCCAAATATTATACAAGGGCAGCTAACTGAGCTTTTACATTATAATGGCGCAGCTAATACCCAAGTGTGTTTTGGTAAAACTTCAAATAATAAGTACAGGAACAGAAAGGCCCTTGCCACAGCCTCCTTCTCAGCGTATACACTCTTCTTCCCAGAAGTGACCTTTGGCGAGAGTGTATGTCATCCCGCTAGGCTTCTGTGCCATCACCAACACGCATTCGTCTATGCAGATGTGGTGTGTGGGATGGGGAGCAGCTCTTCCCTAAATGTCCGACTGGATGGATCAGTCTGCCACTTGCTTTACTTGTTCTCCCACTGTGTCTTGAAAACTCCTGGAAATTCGTGTGCATAGCTTCACCTGTTCTTTTTAACTGCTGCTGTGACATCCACTGTGAGATTTACCACATTTCATTTAACCACGTCTTTGTTGGTAGAGATTTACATGACTTCTGAATTTGTCATTATGCACAGTCATAATGGCAATCATTGCATTTGACCATCTGTGCGCACGTATGAGTTTTCCTGCAGGGTGAAATGTGAGAAGTGGAATATCTGTATCAAAGGATATTTATAGTACATTTACGATTTTGATGAATGTTCTTCAGGGCCCTTCCGCAAAAACCCCACCTATTTATTGTCCCAACAGTGTATGAGGGTACCCCCTTGTCAATGCTGGACACTGAAAATCTTTGTTGGGGCACCTGGGTGGCTCAGTCGGTTAAGCATCCGACTTCGGCTCCGGTCATGATCTCGCGGTTCGCGAGTTCGAGCCCCGCATCCAGCGCTGTGCTGACAGCTTGGAGCCTGCAGCCTGCTTCGGATTCTGTGTCTCCCTCTCTCTCTCTCTCTCTGCTCCTCCCCTGCTCGTGCTCTGTCTGTCTCTCTCTCTCTCAAAAATAAAATAAACATTAAAAACAATTTTAACAAAAAAATCTTTGTAATTTTTTCTGCCAACTCTGTAGATTAAAAAAAATACCTCCTTGTTCCTTTATTTTGCATTTCTCTAATTGGTAAGAAGGTTGGACAACTTTTGCCATCTATAGTTCTTTTGTGAGTTACCTATTCTCGGATTTCATACTTGGATTTTTTTTTTCTTATTGATTCGCAAGAGAATTTTATGCATTCTAGATAATCCTTTGTTTGCTCTAAATGTTGCAAATATTTTCTCCCAGTCAGTTACAAGTCTTTTTAATCTTGTTTGTGTATTTTTTGTCACACAACTGCTTTACAGTTTTAGGTAGTCAAAACTGTCCATCTTCTGAGCTTCTGGGATTTGTATTTTGCTTGTAAAATCTTTCTCCTTCCCAAGATTATAAAAATCCTTGCCTGTGTTTTCTTACAATGCCTTTGTTGTAGTTACCGTTGTCGCTGCTGTTACGGTGTGAGATAAGGATCGTGGTCGACACAGTGAAATGCCTCACTGAATGACCATCCCACCCTCCTTCCAGACTTCCATATAACTGGGGTTTGGGGATGTGAGTCTGGTTCTACCAACAGGAGGCACTTACAACTGTATTTGAACTGAGTTGTTTAGAGAGAGAGAAAAAAAGTGCATGGGCGTTCTTGTGCAGGCTCGAATCATGGCAGAGGCAGCGACTTCTGGAATCAGCAGCTATGGTGGCTGCCTCTAATTGGGCAGACGGATGCCTGTTTTGGCAGCTTGCGAGATGGCAAAGGGGTGTGGTTCCGAAGCAACAGCTGTGGTACAACTTTCTGGTTTTGCAGCTTCCTCTTGTAGTTCATGCGTCAATTCCTTGGCTGTTTAGTTCCGTGGTGTGGTTTTGGTAGTCATTCCTGGAGATGCAGCCTGCGATCTTTTTCTTCGTTTATGCGCTGTAGCATTTTGTGAACTCCACATCCTCCTTGTTTCAATTCCTTTTATCATAAGCTAGTTTGAGAAAACTTGATTGCCCAGAACTCAGAGTCTTAACCAAAGCGAGATCTAACTTTCTGCTTTTCTCCCAAATCTTCCTGACATTTGAGCACACTTTTCTCCTTTTGTTTGAAATGTCTCTGTCTTAATGAGTTTCCATGATTACATTTTAAGGGGTAATTTCTGCAGGTTTCTTTTCTGTTCCATTCATCTTTCTACTCTGTACCAACTACACAGTTAAAATTGCTATAGTGTTATATTAGGTTTTAACAAAATTGGGGTGTCCCTTTTCATTGGTATACTTTTCAAAGGTTTCTTGGTTGTGCATGCACCTTTTCTTTTCCAAATGAACTTCAAAATTAACTGGTTGAGTTGCATAAAATAAATCATTAGTGTTGTGATTTCATTGCCATTAAATTTATATATCAACTTAATAAAATGCTTTAAAACAGTGGTTTTCAAACTTTTTGTTCTCTGGGGTCCCTTTATTCTCTTAAAAATTAAAGGACTTCATGGGGTGCCAGGGTGGCTCAGTCGGTTGAGCCTCCGACTTCGGCTCAGGTCATGATCTCACGGCTTGTGAGTTCAAACCCCCCGTCGGGCTCTGTGCTGACAGCTCGGAGCCTAGAGCCTGCTTCAGATTCTGTGCCTCCCTCTCTCTCTGCCCCAACCCACTCACATTCTGTCTCTGTCTCTCTCAAAAATAAACATTAAAAAATTAAAAAAAAAAAACCAACTAAAGGACTTCAGAGAGTTTTTGTTCCTCTGGGATTTGTCTATCAATATTTACTGTGTTAGAAATGAAAAAAATTAGAAATATTCATTAATTCATTAAAAATAACCATAAGACACATTATGTTTTAACATAGATTACAGGCTTATTGTGAAAATAACTAGATTTTTTTGATACGACTCCTGGGGGCTCCCCTCTGCTTGATAGATGGAATGCTGCCTGATTCATAAATTGTTTAATAAAGCCAGTTACATCTCCAAATTTACTCAGCTGAATTTTGTTTTTGTAACAATGCATAAGTATATGTTTTGAGCAATGACAGTTGAAATAAGGAATTAAAAGTCTCCTTAATCCACTTGTGATTATATAAAAATAATGCAGGAAGCAAACCTTGTGCTTTCTCACTAGCCTACAGGAAGGCGTGCTACCACACTGCCTAATCTCCCCCCAGTTGGTGCTGCTGGGCAAGTAAAATGGAGCTTGAGGCAGACAACAACAGATTCCCAGCCTAAAAAAGAGGGAAAAAAGTCCTCTTACATAAAATTTTTAAAAACGAAATAAAACTACATTTTCCAAAACAAACAAAACAAGACAAAAAACAGTGAGAAGAGTGGCATTCTTTTACATTTTTAAAATGTAACGTTATGTTTTTGGAAATCTCTTTACTGCCTGGCTTCATAAAAGAGAGTTGGATTCCTGTATCTGCTTCTGCATCCAATCTGTTGCGATATGCTGTTTTGATTGAAGTATATGAAAAAACCACTTGGCCTTACATGGATATGTAGTTGAGAAAGGAAAGTGTTGAATAACATTTTCAGATAAGTGCGGATATTTTTCCTTTGATACGACACTACAACTTGATATGTAGCAGTTTTATGAGGTTAGGAAAAATGTGGAATCTGAAACATTATCAATGAAATTTTTGTAGTCTAATTCATTAAAATCCATTCATCTGCCTTGGACTCTTAGTACATTTTTACCCATACATTTTGCAACTTGATGTATTGGACATTTGGCAAGTATTATGGAGCTATGGTGACCTTCCAAATATTAACACATTCCATTAAGCAAAATCTTAAAATTCCATTCATTAATATCACCACTGATTTCGTCAGAAAAGCCATCAAGTATTGGAAAGCTGACAAGGTCACTATAGTGAATATACGTTCTCCAAAATTCTAGTTTTCATGTAAAAGCTTAAATTTTATCATGAGCAATAAACACTGTCAGTTATTTTGTTTGGAGCAATAGATCTTCATTCCATTTCCAAGAAAGTGCTTGCCGAACACCCAAGTCTGAATAACCACAATTTTCCATAATTTGTTCTTTCAGGTAAAAATGGTTCTCCATGAACAAAGTAGATGAGTTATTTTTTAAAAATCCATCTTTGAGTTAATAGAGCATTTTGGGGTTCAAAATCGAAGATAAGGAATTGTAGATCTGAACTGCATGTACTTCATTACTGATACCCACATGTCTTCGCGCTCACGTTTCGGGGATTATCTTGATGGACTGAACCATCAGTTTATTTGACAAATATATATTGAGCACCCGCCGTGTACCAGGCACTGTTGTTCTTGGTCCCAAGGATAACAAAACAAAGCTGTGAAGCTTACATTTCAATGAGGTGGGCAGATTTAAACAGATAAATATAATCCAAATAGTACAAGAGCTAGGAGAAAAACTGAAGCACAGTGCAGACATAGAAAACAACAGGGGTGTGACAGAGGGGCTAGGGTGAGGTGGGAGACATGTGGATGGAGGGGGAGGGGCGGTGCTATTCAACAGGGTACTCAGAGGAGGCTGCCTTGGCCTTTGGCCAAGAGATCCGTGTGAAGTAGGGCAATAAGCAAGAGAAGTCTCTAAGAGATATTCTCTGGGCACGGTGAACAGCAGGTGATCTAGAAGCAGGCATGTTCTAGTATGTTCGATAGATGTGAGGCCAGAGTGGCTGCAGGAGAAAGAGCAAGGAAGAGCTTGGAGGGAGAGCCTGCCGCCAGATCGAATCGTATAAGGACTTGGGATCCTATCCAAGCATGATGGCAAACCATTTGTGAGGGTATTGAGCAGGGGAGTGGCAAGGTGAGGTTTGTGTGTAACAAAATTACTCTGGCTTTTGAGTGGTGCAGTAGGGGAGTGTAATGGGTCCTGGGATCTGGTGCTCAATATCTATCCCAGCCTCCTTCTAGAGAACCCCACCCTCCCATCCTGCAGAGACTAGAGTGCTAAAAACCACATCCCCTGTGATAGACGTTCTGCCGATCGGGTGCATTTGCATGAGATTTAGTCAGGTAAAGGCCCTGAGTCATTTGGTTTTCCTATTTTCTGCTGGCAGGCATCATTGCCGGGAGAAGCGGCCTCTCCTGATCATGGCAGCTTTTTGTTTGTGGCAAAGCAGCATGGTTTGGGATGCGTGTGCTTGCCTGTTGAGTGATTGGAGGAGTGGCGGCGGCTCCCTTGGAGGCCTGGTTCTACAGTGGATCACCAAAGTTTTTATTGGGAGCTCAAACTGGCATTTGTTTCTTCGGTCTTCCCACTGATTCTGCCATTAAAGTGGCTTCTAGTAAGTTTCTTTTCTGCTACACTAACCAGATTCCGGTCTCACCCCAGTAGAGGGAGCCAAGGTAGAGACTGGAAAGGGAATTAGGAGGCCACTTGTTCTTGCCAGCGAGATGACGGTGGGATGTCACAAGTGAGGCTGGTGAGAGGTGTTTGAATTCAGAATATATCTTACAAGTGGAGCTCACAGGATTTTGATGGATCGGATGCTCAGTGAGAGAGATTGAGGATTGTTAAGAGTGACTACAAGGCTTCTGGACCTGGGCAACTGAATTAACTGTGGTACCATTTTCTAGGATTCCAGTTTGGAATTCTCTAGGTTTCTCCAAACCTTGGAGGTGGGACAGATTTGAAGGGAAAAAAAATCTAGAGTTAATTCTGGGCAAGTGTGAGATGCCTGTTAGATATTCACATGGATCTATAGTATAGACAGGTGAACACAAGAGACCAAAGTTTATGGGAAACTGGAATATATAAATTTGGGAGTCATCAGTATGCAAACACTGTGGATGGGATTCCTATAGAGGGAGTGTGGAGAGGAGAGAAGAGAAGAAAAGGGGAGGGGAAGGGAGTGTGCAGCAAAACTGAGCTCTAGGCAGTCGGAAGAGGAAGGTGATCAACAAAGAGACAGAGCAAAACAACAGTGAGGCAGGCAGCGTCCGTGCTCTCCAGGAACACGCCTGTAACTGAGCAAAGTCGAGTTTGTTACTTGATGCGGCAAAGGGAAACACACCCTTTAGGGAACCACGGACGTCTCAATAAGAGTGTCAGAATGACTCCGTTGTAAGATCTGGGTTTGTGTCAGATGATTATGGGGAGCGATGCAGGGCTCTTTGGTTTAGACTAGATGCTGTCAGGAAGGGAGAACAATTCTATGATTGGGTTTCTGAACAAGTCTCTGGAGAAGAAGAGAAGACTAGAGCCAGGGTCAGGCTATAATTGATCCCAAAGCAGAGGTCCCTTGAATTAGCCAGGAGAGAGGGATGTTTGTGACTCTGTAGGTTTGGACAGTGTTCACAGGTAGGACCGTGTTAAGATAGCATCAGGAAGCAGTTGTTTGTTTGTTTGTTGTTGTTTGTGGAGGTTTTTTGTTTGCTTGTGTTTGTTTGTTTTATGCCTAATGATCACACAGTGGCCTTGTATGAGGTTGATGTTCTGTGAAAGTGTCCATATTTGAGAGAAGAACCAAGGCTCAGCTGTGAATGCAGGGCGAGCTCCTAAACAGCACCAATGCCTGACCATCGTCGGCAACAGGCTGGCTCCTGGTTTCAGAGGGAAACCAGGAGAGTGTGGTGTATCAACAAAGCCAAGAGATCAAGCTGATTCAAGAAGGGAGGACTGACCAACTCCTTAAAACACTGCCGAGAGTTCTGGTTAGATGGAACTGAGAAGTTCCTGTTGGGCTTGGCAATATTGAGTTTTTTGGAGACTTTGACAAAAATGTGGAAAGTTCATTGGATTAAAACCTAAAAAAAAAAAAAAATCTGAGTCCTAGTTTCAGCTATTATTTTTAAACTAGCCATTTGACCTTGGACAAATCAATTCACTTTTCTGAATCTCAGCTCTCTGTTCGTAGGATGAAGAGGTCGACCTTGATGGTCCCCAAATCCCTGGGGAAGACAGTGTGGGATAGAGTCTTGACTGTAGAACAGTGGTTCTCAAACCCGGGCACGAATCAGAATCACTTGGGGAGCTTGTTAAAATACAGGTTGCTGGGGCCCACCCCCAGAGTTGTGATTCAATAAGTCTGAGGTGGGGTCCTGAGAGTTTGCGTTTCTAGCAAGTTCCCACATGAGGCTGCTGCTGCTGGGGCTGGCCCAGGGACCACTAGTGAACCACTGGCATTGACAAAAGAGAAAAGGACTCTGTGATCATACAGATCTGATATCAAATCCTGGCTCCACACCCTACATCTGATATCTTGAAGAAGTCACTAAAACTCTTGGAATCTCAATTGCCCCAACTCTGTGAATTTCCAAAGTCACTGCTCCCCACCCCTTGGCCTTGGAAGCCTCTGTTCCCACTCCATGCCCTCTTTGAGGCAAGATTTAACATTTGTCCACAAAGCAAATTCAATGTCAATTTTATTAAAATAGGTTTTTTTTAAAGGGCAGTGTGTAGAAATGGAGGAAATGATTTACAATGCACTCATTTAGCAAGTAAGTTACCATCTTAAAATCCTATAAACATTTCCTTTCCATCCTGATATCTCTCCTCAGTGGCCAGCCTCTCGGTTTCCTCCCCTTCCTCCTTGGATGGTCTCCCATGCAGCCTTTTCTTTTCCTTCTCCTCTACTCTTCTTATCCTTTCCATCTTTGTTTGTTTGTTTTTGAGAGAGGAGGGTGCAAGTGAGCAAGGGGCAGAGAGAGAGAGAGAAGCAGGGCTCACTCGCTGCGGGACTCGAACTCAGAAACCGTGAGATCATTACCTGAGCCAAAGGCAGATGCTTAACTGACTGAGCCACCCAGGAGCCTCATCTCTGTTTTTCTTAAGCGGAGCATTTTTGTTCTAGCGTTTTCACTTTATACTATAGTATTTCCATCTCCTCACAAGATGAGCCAACTTCGGACTCTCAGGTGACCAGAATTTATGCTAAGTAACACTTGAGGGGTTTAAAAGGACATACGCATTTGGCTTGCATCCTATAATAAGTAAGCCTGTCTACCTTTGTGGGTGTTTGGAGGTGTAAACGAGGTAGGAAATGTCATGTGCCTAGCTTCGTGCCTGACGTATAGTGTAAAAATCACTTGTCGCTCTTCCCTACAGCCAGATCTCAGTTTTTGTGATTTATGGTTTTCTTTTTTTAATGTTTTAAGAACAGTCTTAGCAAATATCTAACTCACTGTTGGGTAGCACTCCCAAATAAGCAGTCTTTCTCATCCTGGTGTCCTTTGCCCTCTCGACACGGTTGATAAGGACTCACAAGTGGGTTCTGATTACTTATACCGGTTGCCTCGGGAGCCACGCATCAGGGAACGTGGGGACGGATCAAAGTACAGTAAAGATGATCTGAAAGGCTCTTTGGGCATATTTTCATTTCCATCTCACTGTCCTTACCACTCAGTTCCTACCCAGTAGCTAAAAGATTGAAAAGCTTAAACTTAATGTTCTAGCTTAAATTCAATGTTCCAAGAGCCTTCCAATCTGACAGCAGTAAAATATTTAAGTCTATTCGTCTTTTGGTTTCAGGAATTTCACGAAGATGCTTTTGTCAGATGATTTCCAGCAAGGACATATTAAAATGCATATATCTTATCTGTCTGTGAAGACCTTGAACTTAGAAACAGTTTGTTGGAGGGACTCAGCAGGAGGGGTCAGATGCTTCTTTTAAGCCCTCACCAGCCATCTCTTTGTTTATGACATATTAAGCACTTACTTGCCAACAGAGATGGGAGGTAACTATTGATTCAAGGTATTGACAGTACTTGGCAGGACTCAGTATATGTAACCCGGACACCGAAATGGATTTTTAAATGAACCTTGCTACTCAAGCTTGTATTCAGCCCCCAGATCGGGGAAAATACTCCATTAACAGTCAGATGCTGAGACAATATTTACAAGCTGCACCTACCTATGAGGGTGCCAATATGGAATTTCTGGCTTGCTCAGTTGTATTCTGCCACCATGCTGCATATATCTCTGCCCGCCCTCAATTACCCCAAATTACCCTCCTTGAATTTCAGATCTTCTTCTCCCACATTCCCTTTGGAGATGAAGGCCTCTGCTTTTTTCATTTTTCTAGCCTCTGGAATGCACAGCATAGTGCCTTACACCTGGTAGAAAGAACTTAGCAAATATTTAAGCATAAAGAAGAAATCAAATACTCATGAGATTTAAAATTTGGAGTCCACGGAAGTTGTTTTGAAATAAGATTCTTGCACTTAGGTCTGAATATCTCAGGAAGCAAGCTGAAGCTGTTTGTGGAGGAATACTCAAACCATGCTTTCCACACCCCCCCTCACCCCCCCAGATCTTCTGTCTTCTCACAGGAAACAGAATATCCTCAGAGACTGCCTTAATAAATTGAAATATGGTCCTACATGCAGGGTTACATAGCCCAGTTCGTAAACATCGCCTTTTCAAATTTAGCACGTTCCTCCCTTGAATCCAGGGTCCACAGATTTTGCATCAAGGGACATCATCTGTTGGCATTTGCTTACTAAGGAAACTCGTAGTCCAGACAACGTGTCCCTTGGGCCATCGACCAAACTCCGTATATATAGACAGGCCCACAAGGATGCATCTGTGTGTGATCATAGAATCACACGTGGGATAGTCAAGGGACATAAAACTTCTAGGACATTACACTGCAATCCACTTTCACTAAAGGGCTGGATTGCGTGAGGCATAATTTTAGCTACATCAATCAATAGTTATGATGGCTAAGAAATCCTCTTATCTGAGTTCTTTCTTTTTCTTGATTTCCTCCCTCAGCCTAGTGTTTTAAAAGAGGGGAGAAATTTCTTCTTTCCTGACTATATTTCCAAGTTAAATTTTACAGTGAGCGTATAATATTTTGTCTTGGTTTGGTTTGGGAATTGATTAATTGATTGATTATTCCTTCCTTCCTTCCCTCCCTCCCTCTCTCCCTCCTTCCTTCCTTCCCTCCTTCCCTCTCTCCCTCCTTCCTTCCTTCCCTCCTTCCTCCCTTCTTCCTTCCTTCCTTCCTAAATCTGTAAAAAGGAACAAATAAGACTGTATTACTGTGCTGTGCCAGGAGCTGTATACATTCAGCTGGGTCATATCTCTCATTATTTTGATGCAGTTTTTTTCATTAGCAAATGACATAATAGTCCTGGTTGATTCCTCTGCCCAAGATTTCTATTAAGTTAATAGAAGAGATTAAATCAAGGTAATTGAAAAGATTTGTAATCCCTTTAATGCAATCCTTCATCTCTAAATCTAATTACAGTGACAAGCCTGGGGTCTGACTCATCTTCCTTCTCAGATAGGGAAGTTGTGTCCTGGGCGGGACCCATGTCTGAAATAACATTAGTGCTTTCAGGCTTTGACTTCAGTGAAATAGACTCAGTGAGAGCAGATCCGCTGCCTACGGGTATGCAGGTACAGTAACCACTGCAGAGATCACAGAGGACGTTTGGGGGAACCTTTCCCTCCCTTCCCCCATACTCTTTGTAAACGGATAGGCAGATACACGTTGGTAAAGAGAGTCCCAGCTGATGCATGAAAAATTCCCACACAAATGACCAGCCCACCCAAGCAAGAAGGAACATCACGGAACGGATGATGTGAGTTTGAGAGGGATGGGGCTAGATTCCTCAGGGGAAGAATGTGGAAAAGCGTCAGGCAAGGGAGCCTCCCTCCACTGGAGGGCCTCGTGTCCACAACTTTTTAAAATATTTTTTCATTTCTATCCCTTGGAAATCATTTTGTACCGGGAGGCAACTAGATGTGGGAGTCTATAGTCATCACACGTCAGTGGGACTTACTCTACTCATTGTAATTTCTCAATGTACCGGAGCACTGGAGGCAGGGAGGGGTTGTGGCAGGTCGGATAAATGCATGATATTTCTCATCTTTCATAGAGATATCAAATTGTTCATCTAGGGAGCAAATCAGTAAGTTATGAAATTATGTGAAATTATGAAGTTAACCCACCAGAAACACTGTCAACGAGAAGCTGGCAAAGGTGGGTACCACAGGGCAATGGGACTAGGTGGGGGGGTGGGGGGGTGGGATCTAACTTCCCATTTTAGAAGCTTCTGAATAATAGCTTGAATAAATTGCAGGACACATGCACCATGAAATAGTATGTGGCCATTGGAAAGGGTGAGGTAAGGAAGACCTGTCTGTTCTGATGAGGAACGATTCCACGACATAGGGCTGATGACAAGAATAGTCCCAGTACGATGTAGATAATATGATCTTATTCACGCAGGGAAAAAAAAGGCCTGTACATATACAGACAACCTTCTTTCTCGGTGGTCTTTGCCTGCCATTTCTCCAAGTGTGATTATTACTTGTGCTCCTCCCACGTTCGAAAGTGTCCCAGTTTGGGCAATAAATTCTGTGGTGACCTGCCCCGTCCGTTTGTGCAAGCGTAGAGAGCCGTGTGTGAGGGTCCACTCCACGCTGCGCATCGGAGAAGGCAGAGGGGCAAACTTTTCTTCTTTCCTGATGGTACTTCCAAGTTAAATTTTACAGTGAGAATGCAATGTTTTCTCTTGGTTTGGTTTGGGACTTTATTTATTTATTTATTTATGTTTGTTTATTTTTGAGAGAGAGAAAGGAAGGGGAGGGAGGGGCAGAGGAAGGGGGCGGGAGAGAGAGAATCTTAAGCAGGCTCGCTGTCAGCACAGAGCCTAACGCGGGGCTCGAACTCACGAACCAGGAGATCGTGACCTGAACCAAAATCAAGAGTCAAATGCTTAACTGAGCCACCCAGGCACCCCTGGTTTGGGGATTTTTTTAGAGTGGGATTTGCAAATAATTCAAAAATGCATCCTCCTCATAAAAATTCAAATAATTCGTATAAAACAAAGTTGATCATCTCTCCTAAGCCAGCTTCTGCTCCTGAGGTGGAATCAATACTCTCAATAAGCAGATGCTGTTTAAGCAAATGGGATCAATCTGCCTTTGAAGCTTGACTTTTACATCTTAAAGAACTATGTCTGTACACATATTCTTTTGCTTTTTTTTTTTTAAGTTTATTTATTTATTTTGAGAGAGACAGAGAGAGGACATGTGGGGAGAGGAAGAGAGAGAGAGAGGGAGAGGGAGAAGCCCAAGCAGGCTCCACACTGCCGTCCCAGAGCCTGATGCGGGGCCTGAACCCGTGAACCCGGGAGATCATGACCTGAGCCAAAACCAAGAGCCAAGGCTTAACTGACTGAGCCACCCAGGCGCCCCCGTCTTTTGCCTTTTAACTGTTGTATAGCATTCAATAGTGCTGTGAGCTTAAGTTTCTCCCCTACTCCCCCCAAATTGGTATGTGGAATTCCTTAGCTCCGGGGCCTCAGAATATCACTGTATTTGGAGATAGGGCCTTTAAAGAGGTAACTGAATTGAAATGAGGTCATTAGGGTGGGCGTGCCTATAGGCCGAAGAACACAGGGGAGAGACACATGGTGGAGACAGCCATCTTCAGGCCAAGGAAAGAGGCTTGAGAAGTTGCCCAAGCTGACATCTTGATCTTGGACTTCCTGCCTCCAGAACTATGAGAAAAATGTCTGTTGTTTAAGCCGTGCAGCACCCAGGGGTATGTACTTACACAGCCTGAGCAAACTATTACACAAACTAACAAAGTACCATTGTTTATCTAACTACTGCCTTGTTGGATATTTAAGAGGTTTTTTTTTTCTTTCCTTTTTTTTTTTTGGCTATTACAAATAATGCTGCAGTGAGACTTCTCATACACTGTTTTATGTGCACAGGTGTAAAGCTTTCTCTTTGTGCACATGTGTGAGAATTTCTCTTTGAGACGTGCCAGGAGCGGAATTGCTGGGTTGAAAGAATATTTGTCTTTGAACATTTTTTTAAACCCTGCTAAATGGCCCAAGAATGTCTGTAATAATTTTACTATGAGAAATACTAGAAGAGAGAATTTATTTCTTCGCATTCTCAGCCATGTATGATATTACCCATTTTTAAAACTTGTCAAACAAAGTTGGAGGCAAAGAGTTTCAAGTTTGGAATATATTATATAAATTTTCCCTAAATGTTTGAGGATTATTGTGTGTGTGTGTGTGTGTGTGTGTGTGTGTGTGTGTGTGTGTGTTTACATAGTTAGTGAGTTTTGTATTTTTTAAAATTCATAGCCTGTCTGCAAGGATTGTCAGGGAGGGTTGGGTGTATCGCAGGGTTCCGAATGCCTGTAGCAGGACTTCTGGACATGGGGACAGATGATACTGTGCATTCCTTGGTGCATGTGGGAGACAGGAAGTGGCTGACCGGCCTGGATGCTCTTCCTGCTGTTCCCCAACCATTACCTTGACATTTGCACCAAGGCCACCTCCAGCTCTCCCATCAACCACCTCAAGGTGCATTTCAATCCAACTTCTACTGCAGTGCTCTCTTACTCATATTTCACGCTGTGATCTTTCAAACATCCCATCTCTTTTTAGGGATTTTTCAAAATTTCTGTTCATTTAGAGCAAACCGACTTATTTCCTGGGCATGTTAAAAAAAAAAAAAAAAAAAAAACGTGCACGCATATGCACACTTAATGTCGTCTCTAGGGTCTTAGAGGTGGAAAGACAGGTTGTTCCATCAGCCATCTTACCCTAACCTGCTGGTAAAGTGCAACCCTATTAGGAGTGAATTTGAGATGGATAGAAGATAGATACTGATTTAAATAATTTCAGTCACATTCGCCTCAATGAATATCTGCATAAAAATGAGAGTAAGCTAGAAATTGAAAGCCACGTGGCTTCCAGAATGAACCCCTGGAAGTGCTCAGTGTGGGTTGAATATTTAGGGTGGGTGTCTTTGGGTATAATAAGGCCGCTGAATGTAAGCCAATCACTTCGTCTGATGCTTAACTTAAGAAACAACAATCTGTTCCAATGAGGGAGCAATCATTGTGCAGGACTTACCTAATAACCATAGGCTGGTCTTGAATGGGGTATCTTCCTACAGAATTCTCAGGGGGAATTTTGACTACGGGGTATGTTACCTTACGTGTTAACTTTAGTACCCACTGCTAACAGAAAGGTGTAGGTCCGTTGTATTAACAACGATCATTGAAGATTTCTAAAAATAATAAAGTGTTTTAGAAGAGCATCTAGTTGAGATGGACTGGAAGAAAATCTTCACTTGAGGGGCAGTCCGTGTAAAGAAATGAGAGAGTAAGTGATTTTGGAGCGTGGAAACGATGGGGTGGAAAGCGGTGGCAGGAAGAGAAGCTGGCTGACCTCAGGGAAGCAGGAGGCAGTGTTCCCACCCAGAGCCTCACGGGAGCACCATAGAACATGACCTGGCGTAACCCATGGCCCAGGAACTGATCAAATAGGACTTTTGGGCTATCACAATCTTTGAAATCGTATTTATTGAGAAGTATACTCTAGGTTCTGACAACAATCTTTATTTAGTTGGAGTATTGGCTAATTATTTGTGTTTTTGTTTCCAGATTCCTGCCAACAATTTAATATTGATTTTTGCCATCTGTTACTTAGTGTGTGTCTCAGATTTGTTTCAATGAAATAATTGCTAAAAATGAACTTATCCAAATCTTAGAGAAAAATGTTGAACAGGGCAGAACAAAGATAAGAACTTCGTGGTGCTTTACAAGAGGGCCCTTCATCCCCTGTAGTTTATAATCCTTACAGTTGTGGAGATGAAAGGCAGAATACCTAATGCAACATTCATATTAATGAGAAACAGAGACCTGAGAAGTGGGTTCAAGGACATACAATTTGTTTTTCATGTATTCAAGATGTATGTGCGTATGTATGTGAGTGGTGTTTAATCTATTATGTGAGCTCACTGTTACTGGAAGAGCCCAGATCCTTCCCTGACTCCGAGACGAGTGCTCTTTTTCACTGTCCTTTTGACAATGAATCATGAATCATCACTGTTTGAGTACAGGTATTTATGCAGCTCTTAGAGCCCCTACGTTACTTTCATCTATCTGCAAGGATATCACGGAATATTCTATAACATACTTTGTTGGCATTAAGATAAATTCAACCATAGCGTTCTCCTAAGAAGGAGATGACTTTATGGGTTTAACTTGGCATTGTTTGTACTTTAATTAACTTGTTTGTTCGTTCCATCCATAGTCCTATCCCATGGTCCTTCTTTTTTTTTTTTTTTTTTAATTTTTTTTTTTTTTCAACGTTTTTTATTTACTTTTGGGACAGAGAGAGACAGACAGAGCATGAACGGGGGAGGGGCAGAGAGAGAGGGAGACACAGAATCGGAAACAGGCTCCAGGCTCCGAGCCATCAGCCCAGAGCCCGACGCGGGGCTCGGACTCACAGACCGCGAGATCGTGACCTGGCTGAAGTCGGACGCTTAACCGACTGCGCCACCCAGGCGCCCCTCCCATGGTCCTTCTATTCACCCAATTTAGGACCCCTCATCCATTGTGATGACTCCCTAATGGACATTATCAGCCCCTACATCTCTGCAAAGTTTCAACCTTTTTCTTCCCATATATACCACAGAACTCAAACAACATATTGAAAACCACTTTTTATTCTGAACTTCTACTATGTTTGAGGTAAGCACACTTACCTTAATATTCTGGGCTGAAAACCTGAAAGATTCCAATTTCCTACTTCACCTATTTGTTCATCAAGTTATACTGATTTTATCTCTAGCTTAGGGGCTCATTTTATCTTGTTTTGATAACCACAATAGCCTCTTACCCTATTTCCATGTGTCCACACCTGTGGTGTTTAGTGTGTTTTTTTTCTACACACTCATATCTCCAATCTCTAGAGTGTTCTTTCAATAACACCAATTCAGTTTTTACCAAACTCAGTGGCCATGGAACATTAATTTGCAGTATCCTAAAAGATTTTTGATGAAAAAAGTTGCTTGTTGTAGTAGGCAGAACTCTAAAGCAGATCCTCAAGTTTCCTGGCCCCTAATTATTCATCAAATACCAATCTACTTACTGCTGTGAAGAGATTTTGCAGATGTAATCAAAGTCCCACTTTAAGATAGGCAAATTGTCCTGGTGGGTCTGACCTAAGCACATGAACCCATGGTCAGAGAAGAGAAGAGAGAGATGTGCTTTGGCTGGGCTAAAAGAAAGCAAGAATCCGTTCTGTGAACTGTCTGAGGGGGAAAGGAATACCATGTGGGATGGACCTGAAAGGGACCCCTAGGAGCTCCAAGCAAGTCCCGCTCAACAACCAGCAAGGAAATGGAGACCTCAGTTTTTCAAGGGCAAAGAACTGAATTCTCCCATCAATGAGCTTGGTGGTGGATTTTGCCCCTACCCCTGAGTCTCCAGATGAGAATTTATCTTGGGCAACACTCCGGTTTCAACCCTGTGATAACCTGAGGCAGAGAATGGAATAATTACACATCAGCCTTCTGATCTGCAGAACTGTGAGCTAGTAAATGGGTTTTGCTTTAAGTTGCTAAGCATGTGGTCATTTTTACACAACAATAGAAAACTAATGTACGTATTCAATTATATTTTGGAAATACTGAACCAAACGAAGTTAACAAGTTTCTTCATTTCAAGAATTCTCAAGTGTATATAACACTCATTGGAGTTCTTGTGAATCTCCAAGAAGGAAATGCCTTATGATATGTTTCCTAAACCAGAGACATTGGCGAGGAACACTGTTCTACAAACACCAGTTTGGGAAGTTTCTTGTATAATCTTTGTACTTCCTTACTTTACAACCTGTGATTACTTGCTATCATTCACCAGATAATGTTCAAATATCTTTTTTTTTTTTTTTTTTTTTTATGAGTGGGGGAGAGGCCAAGGGAAAGGAAGAGAGAGAATATGAAGTCAATGCAGGGCTTGATCCCACGACCCTGGGATCATGACCTGAGCAGAAATCAAGGGCTCCATGCTCAACTGACTGAGTTACCCAGGTGCCCTAATAATGTTCAGACATCTTCATTTGACTTTGGGGAACTGGCACCCTGTGATCCCAGCCTATATGTCCAATATTGTCCTCTGTAATTTTCCTCCATCCAACTTGGCTCATTCTTGTAGACCAAGTGATATTAGTTCAGGCATCTTTGACTTTGCCCGAGTCTCATTTTTTGAGACACACTCAGATATCTCTTCTGTGACGAGACCCTGTACTACAAACAGACATGCTTGCTATGCTCTTTGAACTCTGATTACACTTTGTTTATAGAGCCCTTAGGTCCCACGTCACTTTATGTGATAACCACTGTTCGCCTCTTCCTATGGAATCGTGAGCTACGTGAGGAAAGGGACTATCTTTATTCATCACATGATCTTTTATGACAGAAGTGAACCTCAGGCTTAATTTTCGGAGCTCTCTGGCTGTATTACTGTTTTCTTTATAAAAACTGGGGCAACATTAGCCTGTCTCAAAACTTCTACATTTTCCCCCTTGGATTAAAGTTTCAATTTTTTTTTAAGTTTTTTTTATTGTGACCAGTCAGGAGAAGCAAAGAAAGTAGAGAAATGGCAGGTGGAGTACTGAAGCAATCATAAAGCATAAAAATGAGGGCAGGGGCCACGTGCGAAGCAAATTTTCTAAAACTGCAAATCTACCGACTTTTGTTCCTCCCAGAAATCTCTCCTACTTGAATAGTGTTCTCTTTTTCATACACCAACACTGCTGCCTCTTTTCCTTTGGTTTCACTTTTTACAGGGGCCACTCGTGACTTTTATTCATTTTATTTATTTATTTTTTAAAGTTTATTTATCCCAAAAAAGTCAGAGACAGTGCGAGTGGGGGAGGAGCAAAGAGAGAAAGAGCATCCCAAGCACAGTCCGCGCTAGCGCGGAGCCCGACCTGGGCCGCGAATTTACGAAACCGTGAGATCGTGACCTGAGCCGAGACAAAGAGTCAGACCCTCAACCGACCGAGCCTCCCAGGTGCCCCAACTTTTACTTCATTTTAAACTGAACCTGTCCTCACTGCCTGTTCCACACGTAGCCACCAACTACGATTGTTTCACATATTCTAAGAATCAGTACCCCCCGCCCCGCCCCCGTCTCCTCAGTGGAGTCCAGTAAACAGTGGGGTTTTTTTGTTTGTTTTAAATTTTGTTCTAAGTTTTTCTGCACCAGCAGCACAGAGCCTGATGAGGGGCTCAGACTCAGGCACCAGAAGATCATGCCCTGAGCTGAGATCAAGAGTCAGATGCTTAACTGACTGTGCCACCCAGATGCCCCAGTAAACAGTGTGAAAGCAATGTCAAACAAACTAAAACGGCACACTGTTAAGATCGTCCTCTTCCAGCTCTGTTTTTCTACTTTGTGGACTTATTTTAAACACTTCTAACTAAAGTAGAAACTGATGGTGCTTCACAAGTGTCCCTCCTCTCTTTGCCCTCCATCCACTGCTTCTTCCTTTGGATTAACCATACAGCTGGGTTGGGTGTGGGTTTGCCAATTAGAATCTGGAGCAAAGTGAAGCAAATCACTTGACGTCCTGGCCCATGAAAGATCCCACCCGACCCCTTTCATGGCGTTCCTCGTCTGCCACATTGACCCTGCACACCCCGTACACCAGATGGCACCATTCCCAAGTGGAAGACAGCCAACTGATTCACCTCACTTTGTGTGAAAGTGCCATTAAAGCCACTAGAGTTTCAGGGTTTAATTGTTCACGTGACACAGCCAAGCCGTTACCTAGCTTAGTCTGTTAAACATTTAAAACTTGAAAATCCATACAGATTCACTGGCTGCAAATATGTAACTGAAAAATAAAAGATGAATTGGGAAGAAGTCATTCAAGAAACTCTGAATTTTTTTCAAGCGAAGCTTTGTTGTTAAAATCTAAATGTTAACACAAATGCTATAGACGCACAGATTATAATTAAAGGAATCGGAAGGAAATACAGTTCCCACGCACAGATATAATTTTATCCAAGAACTGGGTTGTACCCCTTCCAGTATTCTTTCAGAACTCTTAATTATAGAGATTACTAGCTCAAGGAACAGGAGGTTAAACATCTGCTTCCTAAAATGAAGCCAAAAAGCTCGAAACAAATAGGCTGAATCATACTGAAAGTAAAGAATGAGAGGCTAAAATTAAATATCTCTACCAGAAGCTATACTTCTATTGAAATGTTATGCCCAGAATTCGTGATCCCCAAAGACCACTAGGGAGCCGAGTCCGATGCAAAAGCAAAAGAACCTTTATTCGAGCTAGCTCGAGCTCAATCCCCTACCTGCACCGACGCAGCGGTGAGATACCAGGGAGAGAGAGCGAGTTTCAAAAGCACAAAGGTTTTATAGGGGTCTAGGGGCAGTTGGTGAGGTAATGGCTGTGGCCTCAGCCGATTGGCTGGGGAAGGGTCGTGGCCTCAGCCGATTGGTTGGGGAAGGGTCGGAGTCCTGTTACGCAGGTCGCTGGGCGTGTTTTGATCAGAAAGTTTGAACGGGTGAGCGGGAGGTTACTCAAGGGGAGGAGGCGCAGTCTGAGGTTTCTGTGAATTTCCCGGAAAAGGGGTCATGTCGGGGACATAGTCACTCAAGGTGGAGAACACAGAACAAGATGGACTCGGCCGGCGTAGGCCCGCCCTTTCATTCCCCCCTTGTCATGTAACTTACGGACCCAATCATGGGTCCGGCTGCATTTATGGTGACAAGGGGAACAGAGTTTAGAAGTTTACGCCAAGTTCTGGGAAGCATGTGTCCCTGGGGTGGCTCTGGGAGGTCTAATTAAGTATTGTCCCTGAGCTGGTATCTATGATCTGCCAGGTGATGTTTTGGGGGGTGTGGGGACTCCCGGTAGCATGAGCAATGACAAGCAGAGTTAACAGAGTTACCAATATTAGGTGGGTCGAATGTGCTGTAGCTTGAGCTTGAGCTTGAGCGGGTTGTGTTGGTCCCGACTGATGGCCCATCGCGTGACGAAGTCCTTCCGGATCGAGGAGGGGTCCGCTGGCTGAACGTGGGTGTGATGGACCCAGGTCGCGATGCCGTCTACTTTGAGAGCGGTGGGGGTTGTCAGCACTACAATGTAGGGTCCCTTCCAGCGCGGCTCGAGAGTCTCTCGGTGGTGCCTCTTGACATAGACCCAGTCTCCCGGCTTGTACTGATGAGGTGTCGGGGTCGGGCCAGCCTCGTAGATGGCACGGAGGCGCGGCCAAATGTCCTCGTGCGCCCTCTGGAGCCCTCTCAAGGAAAGAAAAAGTTCTTGATCTTTAAACTCTGCAAGAAGTTCAGCTCGAAGGCTGGGAATAACAGGGGGTGGCCTGCCAAACATGATCTCGTAGGGAGTAAAACCCAGAGTGTAAGGAGTGTTTCTAACCCGGTAAAGGGCGTACGGTAGGAGAGTCACCCAGTCCCCGCCAGTCTCCATGGTTAATTTGGTAAGGGTCTCTTTTAGGGTTCTATTCATTCTTTCTACCTGTCCTGAGCTCTGGGGCCTATAAGCACAATGTAATTTCCAGTTTGCCCCCACCGCCTTGGCTACTGCCTGTGTTACCTGAGAGATAAAAGCTGGTCCATTGTCTGATCCTACCATGGCAGGAAAACCATACCTGGGTAAGATGTCTTCTAGTAGCTTCTTAGCCACCGTCTGAGCCGTTTCATGCTTGGTTGGGTATGCCTCCACCCAGCCAGAGAAGGTGTCTGTAAATACTAAAAGATATTTATAACCATACTTTCCTGGTTTGACTTCAGTGAAGTCGACTTCCCATTGGGCTCCCGGTCTGGTGCCTCTGAGCCTGGTTCCTTTTTTATTTGATGTGGCTTTCGCGTTGGTGAGTTGGCAGGTCTTGCAGGCAGATACAACTTGCTCTATTTTGGTGTCCTGTTGGTGAATCTTGATTCCGGCATGTCGGATTAAGTCTTTTAATTTTTGGGCCCCCATGTGAGTAGACCGATGCATGTGCTCTAATATTGAGACTCCGAGCCGGTCTGGCAGCACGAGCTCCTTGTTAGGTGTATACCACCATCCCTTTATCTCCTGGGCCATGGGGAGTTTCTTGATCCGCTGTAACTCCTCCTGGGAGTATTTGGGCTGGTCTGGTAAAACTGGGTCTCCCGGGTCTGGTAGTTGTATGGTCATGGTGGGGACTGGAGTAAGGGCTACTGCCTTGGCTGCCTGGTCAGCCTTTCGATTACCTCTAGCTACTGGGTTATCAGCTTTTTGGTGCCCTTGGCAGTGGATAATGGCTAGCTTGGCAGGAAGCCATAAGGCCGTAAGCAGGTTAAGTATCTCCTGCTTATTTTTTATAGTCCGTCCTTCTGCCGTCAGTAACCCCCTCTCCTGATAAATTGCCCCATGAATATGAGCTGTGGCAAATGCATAACGGCTGTCTGTGTAGATGTTAAGCCGTTTTCCAGCTCCCAGCATCAGCGCCTTGGTGAGGGCTATGAGCTCCGCTCGCTGGGCTGACGTTCCGGAGGGTAGAGCCTCCGCCCATACGGTGTCCATTTCGGTGACCACCGCTGCACCCGCATACCTGTGTCCATCTCGCACAAAGCTGCTGCCATCAGTGAACCAAGTAGCCTCGGCATCGGGGAGGGGCTGGTCGGTCAGGTCCATCCGGAATCCATGTACTTGTTCCAGGATTCCCGCACAGTCATGTAGTGGAGCACCTAGGTCAGGGTCGGGCAGCAGGGTTGCAGGATTGAGGGCTGCACTGGGGTGGAACCGCACTCGTGGAGGGTTGAGTAGGAGGCTCTGGTAATGAGTCACACGTGTATTGCTCATCCATCTATCAGGAGGCTGTTTCAGGACCCCTTCAATGGCGTGTGGGGTTGTGATCCAGATCTCCTGTCCTAGGGTCAGTTTGTCTGCATCCTTGACTAGGAGTGCTGTCGCCGCAATAATTCTTAGGCATGGCGGCCAGCCGGCAGCCACTGGGTCTAGTTTCTTAGACAGGTAAGCCACTGGGCGGTTCCAGGGGCCTAAGGCTTGAGTTAGAACCCCTTTTGCTATTCCCTTATGTTCGTCTACAAAGAGGTGGAAGGGTTTCATAATGTCTGGTAGGCCCAGGGCTGGGGCACTTAGGAGGGCCTTTTTTAACTGATTAAAGGCAATTTCTTCTTTTTCAGTCCATTTAAATGTTTTCCCCTCTTTGGTAGCTTCATATAGGGGCCTGGCGATCTCAGCAAAACCTGGAACCCAGAGGCGGCAGTAGCCGGCTGATCCTAGGAATTCCCTCACTTCTCTTCGGGAGGTGGGAGTAGGGATCTTTAGGACAGTTTCTTTTCTGGCATCTGATAACCGCCGCTGTCCGCCCTCCAGGATATATCCCAGGTAACTTACCCTCTCCCTGCATATCTGAGCCTTCTTCGCGGATGCCCGGTACCCTAAAGCCCCCAGGGTAGCCAGCAGGTCCTGGGTCCCTCGCTCACAGTCTTTGGCCGTGTCAGCAGCAATCAGGATGTCATCTACATACTGTAGGAGGGTGAGGCCAGGGTGCTCCCTTCTGTACTCACCCAGGTCCTCGTGTAGTGCCTCGTCGAAGATGGTGGGTGAATTTTTGAATCCCTGAGGTAGCCGTGTCCAGGTGAGTTGCCCACTGTAGCCCTCCTCCGGATCATGCCACTCGAAGGCGAACAGGGGTTGGCTCTGGGGTGCCAGCGGCAGACTGAAGAAGGCGTCCTTTAAATCTAGTACAGTATACCAGACCCTGGAGGGCGCCAAGGAGCTCAAGAGAGTATATGGGTTGGGAACAGTTGGGTGTATGTCCGCAACCCTCTTATTTACTTCCCGGAGGTCTTGTACCGGTCGGTAGTCATTTGTGTGAGGCTTTTTGACCGGCAGTAAGGGGGTGTTCCAGGCAGACTGGCAAGGAACTAGTACCCCTAGGCTTCGTAGTCTCCGGATGTGTGGCTGGATCCCCTTCCGGGCCTCCTGTGACATGGGGTATTGTTTGATCCTTACCGGACTCTCTCCTGGCTTGAGCTCTACCAGGACTAGGGTCCTATGAGCGGCTAGTCCCATCCCCCCCCCAGTCTCTGCCCAAACCGAGGGGAATTCTTGTAGCCATCTGTCTATATTATCCTCTCTCGGGAGCGCCTCCTGGTGGAGGAGGTATTCATCCTCCAGTTTCATGGTCAGGACCTGGATGGGGTGGCCCTTGCCATCGGTGACCTGAGGCCCCCCTTGTCTGAAAGTTATCTGAGCTCCAATCTTGGTCAGTAAGTCCCGTCCTAACAGCGGGTAGGGGCATTCTGGTATTACCATAAAGGAGTGGGATACCCGGCCCGTTCCCAAATCTACTGTTCTTCGGGTAGTCCATGAATACTGGCTCATACCAGTTGCCCCTTGTACCCAGGACTTCTTGCTGGCTAGTTTTCCTTGTGGGGTGCGGAGGACCGAATGTTGTGCTCCGGTGTCGACAAGGAAGTCAACAGGGGTCCCCTCCACTTTAAGAGTTACCCTGGGTTCGGGGAGAGGGTCCGAACCCCGACTCCCCTAATCACTTAGTTCATCTAGCTCTAGGACTTTTACTCGATCAGTCTTGCTTCCTTTCCCGCCGGCCCTTTTCAGACAATCTCGGGCCCAATGCCCTATCTCCTTGCAGTATGCGCACTGATCCTTCTGCAGCCTCTGCTTCCCCCCCTTGGTGGTTCTTTTACCTTTTCTTGCGTCGTCTGCCAGCTGCCAGAGACGGCGGTCTCGTTCCTCAGGGGAGTCAGCAGTGGTAGCTAGTAGTATTCTCGCCAGGTCTCGAGTCTGCTTACTGCTGGCAGCCGCCATGGCGCGAGCCTGCTTGTCCTCAGGAAGCTCCCGGTTATTATATACCTTTTCGGCTACCACCAGTAAGTCCTGCAGACTTTTTTCTCCTAGTCTATCTATTTTCTGTAATTTTCTCCTAATGTCTATGGCCGATTGGTTTACAAAGGCCATGATAACAGCTGCCTTGCTTTCCGGAGCCTCTGGATCCATGGGGGTATAGGTACGGAATGCCTCCATGATCCGTTCTAAAAAGGCAGCCGGAGATTCATCTTTTCCCTGTTGTACATTTCCTACCTTGGCCAAATTGGTTGGCTTTCTAGCAGCCATTCGGAGACCCCCCATTAGAGTCTGGCGGTAGACCCGGAGCCTCTCCTTACCTTCTGCCGTGTTGAAATCCCACTGGGGCCGAGTTAAGGGGAAGGAGGCATCTATCTGAGCCTGGTTGGTGGTGGGATTCCCGTCTGTGCCCGGAACTAGTTTTCGGGCCTCGTTGACGATTCTTTCTCTTTCTTCAGTCGTGAACAGGACCTGCAAAAGCTGCTGGCAATCGTCCCACGTGGGCTGATGGGTAAAAAGAACAGAGTCTAATAAATCAATAAGCCCTGCCGGTTTCTCGGAAAACTTAGGATTCTGAGCTTTCCAATTGTAGAGGTCACTAGTGGCGAAAGGCCAATAGTGATGGGGCTGGTTCCCCTCCGCGTCTGGGGGTCCGGTGGCTCGCAGGGGCAGAATAGTGGAGTCGGCGGCAGAGGCGGATTGCTCCCTCTGAGCCCTTTGTCTGGTGAAGGGCGGGCTTCCCACTGGAGCGTTTCCGCCTCCCGCTCTCGGAACAGCGTCTGCCTCCCCCGGAGGGGGAGGATGGTGTTCTTCCGGCATCCTAGAGGGGTTATACGAGGGAGGAAAAATTAATTCTTCTTCAGTACCCCACTGTAAGACAGGGTAGAGGGGTGCTGAAGGCTGGATAAGACTTTTCTTCTTCTTTGTCCCCTGCAAAGCAAGAATGGGTTTTGGCTCCGGAGGGAGCGGGGCTAGGAAGGGCTTAAGACAAGAGGGTGGGTCTTCTACAAGGTCCTGCCAAGTGATAATGTAAGAGAGCTGATCAAGATGGCCCGTCTTAGGCTGAGAGATGATACTCCTGACTCGGTGGATGGTAGGGAGGTCGAAGGTCCCCTCTGGTGGCCATCCGACATTGAAAGTTGGCCACTCGCTAGAACAAAAAAACTGCCACCGACCCTTTCGGACTTCCACACTGAGGTTGTTAGCTCTTCCCCTCACATCCTTAAAGTGATCAATCATAATACTTAGAGGAGTAGTCTGAGTCTGTCCCATAACGTCCGTCCAGTAAGTCCACAGAACAAAACAGAGAAACACAAAAACAGACAAACAGAGGGCCCCTAGAAAATCTTCCAACTCCATGGAAGCAAAACTGAAAGCTAGCTTAGACATTTGAGGGGATTCCACGTCCCTCCAAAACCGATGAGGGGATTCCACGTCCCTCCAAAGACGACGGCCTCACGCCGACCAGCGGGAGCGACCCGCCTCGTCTCAGACCTTTGAGGGGATTCCACGTCCCTCCAGAAGGGAGAATCGGAACGTCTTCCGAAACTCCCGGCCCGTGGTCCTCCAGTGCGTCCACTTAGACCGCGTCGGGCACTACCAGAACTCCAGAAGTGAGCTCACACAGAAAAGACAGAACAAACAAACAGACACTAACCGTGGCCAGTCAGGCTCTCCGGGTCGGGGGTCCCTCAGGGGTCTTGGGGATCCCGGACGAGCCCCCAAATGTTATGCCCAGAATTCGTGATCCCCAAAGACCACTAGGGAGCCGAGTCCGATGCAAAAGCAAAAGAACCTTTATTCGAGCTAGCTCGAGCTCAATCCCCTACCTGCACCGACGCAGCGGTGAGATACCAGGGAGAGAGAGCGAGTTTCAAAAGCACAAAGGTTTTATAGGGGTCTAGGGGCAGTTGGTGAGGTAATGGCTGTGGCCTCAGCCGATTGGCTGGGGAAGGGTCGTGGCCTCAGCCGATTGGTTGGGGAAGGGTCGGAGTCCTGTTACGCAGGTCGCTGGGCGTGTTTTGATCAGAAAGTTTGAACGGGTGAGCGGGAGGTTACTCAAGGGGAGGAGGCGCAGTCTGAGGTTTCTGTGAATTTCCCGGAAAAGGGGTCATGTCGGGGACATAGTCACTCAAGGTGGAGAACACAGAACAAGATGGACTCGGCCGGCGTAGGCCCGCCCTTTCAGAAACAGTCCTGTATTAAGGAGTCAATGGAAGGGCCACAGTTAGGTAGTGAGGGCACCAAGACAGAAGTCTTCTCATCTAGCTGCCATTTTAGTTGGGAATTGAGACCCAGAGAGGTGAACTGTGCTAGAGACATCAGAGTATCCGTAGCTGATGCTTTCACCATCCCCAGCAGAACACAGATTAGTGGCATTTGGGAGGGACTAGGAAACAAGCAGGATGGCTCTGTGCCCATCTCTGGAATGGAGAGGAGATGGATAGATGAGAATCCGTCGGGCCTCTGGTGGTGTCCATTGTTTAGTCCTTTGTCATAAAAACACGGGACTTTAAGATTCATTCATTCTTCAGGGCGAACTGAATCTGCACCTTCCTATTTCTTTGTATAGGAAACGTATTTATTAGAGTTTTACTTTAGATCTTATTTTATTTAATTATTGGATATTTTTCAATGACCGAAATTTTACATGGTTGTATGACAGGTCTGTTCTGTGTTTTTTGGTGTGTGATGATCGGTCAGGTGTGGTCGAAAGCGGGGCCACAGGATAAAACAAATAAAAACAAAGTTTATTATTCTCACAGGTCCTAGAAAGAGGAAGAACAACACCTATAGCAGGGCCCCATGGGGAAGCCTCCTGGGAGGCAGGAGACAGAAAGCAGGAACAAAAGGAAAATCAAAGTCAAAGCCTATATTGGGCATTCCTCAGGAAAGGCAAGGCAGGGCAGGGGAAACAAGTTAGGACTGATTCGTTTGAATACTTTTGGAGGGCTCTAATACTATAGGGATGCTCCCTAGATGCCTGGCCTGAGGTAATTAAGGCCAAGGAATATCGCCTCCTGGACGGCCTGGACCAGATACAGGAAGTGTGGCTCTGGGTTGATTAGTTTTCACATCAAAGGCTCACTTCCTGCTGAGCCTCTTACTATCTCAGAGACTGGCTAGCCCAGGGAGGGGCAATCTCTCCCCCACCAGAAAGGTTTTTTAGCATATCAAAGCATAAGACACAGAAAATTTTAAAATCTAAACAATACAAAGTCAAACAATACAGAAGTATAAAAATGAAACGGTAACAATCTCACCCATCCCCACCCCAAGCCCCTGATATGCTCCCACCTTATCTGAAGTAAAGTTAGCACTTGGGTGTGCATCCTCTCACATTTTTCTCTATATAAGCGTATCCAAACAAACATGCTGACTCAAATGTAGGATTTTTTTTTTTAATAAACATGGATTCACACCCTATACTTCTCTCTGCCACTTATGCTCTCACTTAACTCTCTATTCCACATTAATACTTGCAGCTGTAACTCATTACTTTTAATCGATGCCTAATAGTTTATAGGATAGATATTCGAACTTGTTCATCTATTCTTTTCCTCAGGCCTATAGATAATTTTCAGTTGTTTTTCTAAAATAACTGCCCAGATGCTTTAATAAATAACCTTGTCCAGGGAAGGGATTAAGATGGCGGCGCAGCATGGAGACCCTGAGCTTGTCTCTTCCCTGAAACGCAGCTAGATCAGCGCCACACCATTTTGAACACTTAGGAAACTGATCTGAAGATTAGCGCAACAATCTGCATAACTGGAGTCACAGAATTCAACAGGTTCCTGGTGTGGAGAGAGAAAAGCTGCAGAGGGTAGGGAGTTTTTTGGGGGAGAGAGGACAGAGAAAGAGAAAGGGGGACAGTGCAGCGTATCGGGATTGTGCAAAAAAAGCACTCCCCCGAAAGTAGCTGGCGAGAATAAAAGAATGAAAACACTCGCAGAGGACTGAACAAGAAACCTGTTCCCCGAAACCATTGAAGGGAAGACAGGAGAAGGGAGAGGTTTCAATACCACCAGGATTCTTTAAACAGTGGAGCACAGAGTTTGAAGTATCAGCCCAGGGCCTGGCAGTGCTCTGGTGAGGAAGCAGGACAGATCCCCAGGAGCAGGCAGCGGGGTCTGAGGAGTCCCCGTGCCACAGAGGGAGAAGCAGTTCCCCTGCTTGGAAGGCATTTGGTAGAGGCCATAAGGCCTCCCCCCAGGCAAAATTCCCAGCAGACCCTGGAGAATAGCCATGTTTGCTGGTATGAGTGAAAGACGCCAGAGTGTGGTGAAACCTGGTGCTGGCTGTGTGTTGTGATTTGCCATAATCTCTGAATCATCGCACGAATGCTTTCTTGGGCAAGCGGGCACCTGGCCGTTGTTCCTTGAGACTCTCCCCCTGAGAGTCGGGGGTCCAAGCCGTGGGGCTCTCTGAAGTGTGGGGTTTTGAGACACAACCCCATCTGAACAGCTTGGACATGGGCAGGGTAGAGGCAGGGAGCGGGTGGAGGCCTGAGACAAAGGAAGGGTGCTCAATCGAGGGTCAGTGAGAGCACGAAGTTGCTATGCCGGAGACTAGGGAGCTGGGTGAAGCCATTTCCACCTATCCGTAATAGTAGGAGACTTTCAACACACCATTTACAGCAATGGACAGATCACATAAGCAGAAAATCAGCAAAGAAACAGTGGCTTTGAATGACACACTGGGCCAGATGGACTTAACAGATATATTTAGAACATTTCATCCATTCTTCTCAAGTGCACATGGAACATTCTCTAGAATAGATCACATACTGGGTCACAAATCAGCCCTACACAAGTACAAAAAGATCAAGATCATACCGTGCATATTTTCAGACCAAAACGTTATGAAACTCGAAATCAACCACAAGAAAAAAATTGGAAAGATCATGACTGCTTGGAGATTAAAGAACATCCTACTAAAGAATGAATGGGTTAACCGAGAAATTAAAGAGTAAATTAAAAAGTACACGGAAGCCAATGAAAATGAAAACACAGCAGCCCCGGGAGCCTGGGTGGCTCAGTCGGTTAAGCGGCCGACTTCGGCCCAGGTCATGATCTCGCGATTCGTGAGTTCAAGCCCCGCGTCAGGCTCTGTGCTGATGGCTCAGAGCCTGGAGCCTGTTTCAGATTCTGTGTCTCCCTCTCTCTCTGACCCTCCCCCATTCATGCTCTGTCTCTCTCTGTCTCAAAAATAAATAAACATTAAAAAAATTAAAAAAAAAAAAAAAAGAAAAAAAAAAAAAGAAAACACAGCAGCCCCAAACCTCTGGGACGCAGCAAAGGCAGTCATAAGAGGAAAGTATATGGCAATCCAGGCCTTCCTAAAGAAGGAAGAAAGGTCTCAAACACACAACCTAACTTTACACCTAAAAGAGTTAGAAAAAGAACAGCAAATAAAACCCAAAACCAGCAGAAGAAGTGAAACAATAAAGACTAGAGCAGAAATCAATGCTACTGAAAAACAAAACAAAACAAAACAACAAAAGTAGAACAGATCAATGACACCAGGAGCAGGTTCTTTGAAAAAATTAATGCAATTGACAAACCCCTAGCCAGAGTCATCAAAAAAGAAAAAGGAAAGGACTCAAATAAATAAAATCATGCATGAAAGAAGATAGATCACAAACAACACTGAAGACATACAAACATCAATCAGAGAATATTATGAGCAATTATATGCCCACAAATTGCACAATCTGGAAGAAATGGACAAATTCCTAGAAACATATAAACTACCAAAGCTGAAACAGGAATAAATAGATAATTTGAACAGACCCATAACCAGTAAAGAAATTGAACCAGTAATCAAAAATCTCCCAACAAACAAGAATCCAGTGTCAGATGGCTTTCAAGGGGAATTCTACCAAACATTTATTTGTATTTATTTTTTTAAGCTTATATATTTATTTTGAGAGATGGAGACAGCGCGAGAGGGGGAAGGGTGAGAGAAAGGGAGAGAGAAAGAATCCCAAGCAGGCTCCTCATTGTCAGTGCAGAACCCGACACGGGGCTCAAACTCACAAAACCACGAGATCGTGACCTGAGCTGAAACTGAGAGTCAAGACGCTTAACTGACTGAGCCACCCAGGCACCCCTCTACCAAACATTTAAAGAAGAGTTAACACCTATTCTCTTGAAGCTGTTCCAAAAAAATGGAAATGGAAGGAAAACTTCCAAACTCATTCTACGAGGCCAGCATTACCATGATTTCAAAATCAAAGACCCCACTAAAAAGGAGAACTACAGACCAGTTTCCCTGATTAACATGGATGTAAAAATTCTCAACGAGATACTAGCAAAGCGGATCCAACAATACATTAAAATAATTATTTACCTTGATCAAGTGGGATTTATTCCTGGGACGCAGGGCTGGTTCAATATTCACAAGTCAACGTGATACATGATATTAGTAAAAGAAAGGATAAGAACCATGTGATCCTCTCAATACATGCAGAAAAAGCTTTTGACAAAATACAGCATCTTTCTTGATAAAAACCCTCAAGAAAGTAGGGATAGAAGGATCATACCTCAAGATCATAAAAGGCCATATATAAAAGACCCACTGTGAAAATCATCCTCAATGGGGAAAAACAGAGCTTTTTCCCTAGGGTCAGGAACACGACAAGGGTGTCCACCTTCACCACTGTTATTCAACATAGTGTTGGAAGTCCTAGCCTCAGCAATCAGATAACACAAAGAAATGAAAAGCATCCAAATCTGTAAGGAGGATGTCAAACTTTCACTCTTTGCAGATGACATGATACTCTGTGTGGAAAACCCAAAAGACTACACCAAAACACTGCTAGAACTTATCCATGAATTCAGCCAAGTTTCAGGATATAAAATCAATGTATAGAAATTGGTTGCATTTCTCTACACCGATAACAAAGCAGGAATCGATCCCATTTACAATTGCACCCAAAACCATAAAGTACCTTGGAATAAACCTAACAAAAGAGGTGAAAAATCTATACACTGAAAATTATAGAAGGCTTATGAAAGAAATTGAAGAAGACACACAAAAACATGGAAAAACAGGGGTGCCTGGGTGGCTCAGTCAGTTAAGCGTCCAACTTCAGCTCAGGTCATGATCTCACAGCTCATGAGTTCGAGCCCTGCATTAGGCTCTGTGCTGACAGCTTGGAGCCTGGAACCTACTTTGGATTCTGTCTCCCTCTGTCTCTAACCATCCTCTGCTTGCAGTCTGTCTGTCTCTCTCAAATGTAAATAAACATTTAAAAATTTTTTTAATAAAAAAAATGGCTTGAACTCACGAATGGTGAGATCATGACCTGAGCTGAAGTCAGATGCTCAACCGACTGAGCCACCCAGGTGCCCCCCCTCCCATCACCTATTTAAACCATCCTCCCACCCACCTCCCCTCTGGTAACCATCAGTTTGTTCTCTATAACTAGGAGTCTGTTTCTTGGTTTGTCTCTCTTTGCTCATTTCTTTTGTTTCTTAAATTCCACACAGGAATGAAATCACAGGGTATTTGTCTTTCTCTGACTGACATTTCGCTTAACATTATGCTCTCTAGCTCCATCCATGTCATTGCAAATGGCAAGATTTCATTCTTTTTTATGACTCAATAATATTCCTTTGTGTATATACACCACATCTTCTTTATCCATTCTTCATCCGATGGACATTTGGGCTACTTCCATAAAGTGGCTATTGTAGATAATGCTGCTATAAACACACGGGTGCATGTATAACTTTGAATTAGTGTTTTTGTACTTTTTGGATAAACACCCAGTCGTGCAATTGCTGGATTGTAGGGTAGTTCTTTTTGTTTCTTTTTGAGGAAACTCCATACTGTTTTCCATAGTACACGCACCGATTTTCATTCCCATGAGCAGTACACCAGGGTTCCTTCTTCTCCACATCCTCCCCAATGCTTATTTCTTGTGTTTTTGATTCTAGCCATTCTGATAGGTGTGAGGTGATATCTCATGGTAGTTTTGATTTGCATTTCTCTGATGATGAGTGTTGTTGAGCGTCTTTTCATGTGTCTGTTGGCCATTCTTCTTTGGAGAAATGTCTGTTCACGTCTTCAGCCCATTTTTAATTGGATTATTTGTTTTTTTAGTGTTGAGCTATAGTTCTTTATATATTTTGGATACTCTTTATCAGATATGTCATTTGCAAATATTTTCTCCCATCCGTAGATTGCCTTTTAGTTTTTTTTTAATTGTTTCTTTCTCTATGCAGAAGCCTTTTATTTTGATATAGTCCCAGTAGTTTATTTTTGCTTTTGTTTCCATTGCCTCCAAGACGTATCTAGAAAAATGTTGCTGTGATCAATGTCAGAGACATTACTTCCTGTGCAGTTTTATGGTTTCAGGTCTCACATTTAGGTCTTTCATCCATTTTACGTCTACTTTTATGTATGGTGTGAGAAAGTGATCCAATTTCATTCTTTTGCAAGAGGCTGATCAGTTTTCTCAACACTGTTTGTTGAAGAGACCATCTTTTGCCCACTGGATGTCCTTCCCTGATTTGTCAAAAATTAATTGACCATATAATTGTGGATTTATTTCTGGGTTTTCATTTCTGTTCTATTGATCTATTTGACTAGTTTTGTGCCAGTAGCATACTGTTTTGATCTCTACAGCTTTGTAATAGAACTTGAAGTCTGGAATTGTGGTCTCCAGCTTTGCTTTTCTTTTTAAAAATTGTTGAGACATCTGGGTGGCTCAGTCGTTTAAGCGTCCAACTATGGCTTGGGTCATGATCTCATGGTCTATGAGTTTGAGCCCCACATCAGGCTCTGTGCTGACAGTGCAGAGCCTAGAGCTAGTTTCAGATTCTGTGTGTGTGTGTGTGTGTGTGTGTGTGTGTGTGTGTGTTTGTGTGTGTATCTGCTCTCCCTCCCTTGCTCGTGCTCTCTCTCTCTGAAAAATAAACATTAAAAAAAATTTTAGGGGCACCTGGGTGGCTCAGTCAATTAAACCTCTGACTTAGGCTCAGATCATGATCTCACGGTCCGTGAGTTCGAGCCCCATGTCGGGCTCTGTGCTGACAGCTCAGAGCCTGGAGTCTGCTTCCGATTCTGTGTCTCCCTCTCTCTCTGCCCCTCCCCCATTCATGCTCTGTCTCTCTCTGTATCAAAAATAAATAAAAACATTTTAAAAAATTAAAAAAAAATTTTTAATTGCTTTGGCTATTTAGGGTCTTTTGTGGTTTCATATAAATTTTAGGATTTTCTAGTTCTGTGAAAAATGCTGTTGGTATTTTGATAGGGATTATATTAAATCTATAGATTGCTTTGCTTAGTATAGACATTTTAACAATATTTATTCTTCCAATCGATAAGCATGGACTATCTTTCCATTTCTTTCTGTCATCTCTCATTTCTTTCATCAGTGTTTTATAGTTTTCAGAGTATAGGTCCTTCACCTCTTTGGTTAGGTTTGCTCCTCGGTATCTTATTCTTTTTGGTGCAGTTGTAAATGGGATTGTTTTCTTAACAATTGCTTTTTCTGCTACTTCATTATTGGTGTATAGAAATGAACAAGATTTCTACACATTGATTTTGTATTTTACGCTTTACTGAATTCATTTATCAGTTTTAGTAGGGTTTGTGTGTGTGTGTGTGTGTGTGTGTGTGTGTGTGTGTGTGTGTGTGTGAAGTCTTTGGAGTTTTCTATATAGAGTAGCATGTCATCTGCAAATAGTGAAAATTTTACTTCTTCTTTACCAATTTGGATGCCTTTTATTTTTTATATTTGCGTTGTTGTTATCCGATTGCTGTGGCTAGGGCATCTAGTACTGTGTTGAATAAAATGGGTGAGAGTGGACATCCTTGCCTTGTTCCTCGTCTTAGGGGAAAAGCCCTCAGTTTTCCCACCAGGAGTATGATGTTCACTGTGGGTCTTTCCATATGTGACCTTTATTGTGTTGAGATATGTCCCCTCTAAACCTTCTTTGTTGAGGGCTTTTATCATGAATAGCTATTGTACTTTGTCAAGTGCTTTGTCTGCGTCTATTGAAATTATCATATGGTTTTAGGTTTCATTATTTTTCTAGTTTATATTTCTTTTGACTACCAATAACACTAAGCATCTTAGACAAAAGAGTTGTTGAATTATATACGAACGCTAAAAACCACAGTTTTCTCTTGGTCTCCTAGGAAGGTTTGTTCCCCCTGAGGAAGCTGAATTATTGCACACCACACGTAAGTGCAGATCCTTGCTCTTTTTTTTACATCTGTGCATTAAACATCTTCTGTCTCCCTGGAACATGATGAAATAGAACTGTAGCCACTTCCAAATTCATTTGATTCAGGCTATGCATAAGATATTGTTAAAATTCTGTTTGTTATTATCTCATCTTGGAGGATAATGAAAACAGCTGTCAGCTACTTCCTTCTGAATGTTGTAATTCATTTTCTCTAAGGAATTAACATTATGTTGAATATATTTAGCTATTGAATATCCTTTGGTTTGCAGTCATTTTATGCTGTCACTGGGACCTGATGACACCACTCTTCTGTGGTTTGGGTGTTGTTAAACCTTGTCTTGCTCAGAGGCGTGAATTAAAGAACAATAATAATTAAGCCCTGGTTTCTCTGAGTCGAAGGTAAATAAACCTATGAGGGCTAAACCCTTACTTTTGATAGAATGGCCTCAGAGGGAGGGATATTGGTGAGGGGGCACAGGCTTTGCTTAAGAGCCAGGAGCAGAGCCTCAGATCAGTGTAAGGAGATGACACCGAAGTGGTTGTATTAGAGTTTTCCAGAGACACAGAATTAGATCAATTGACCCATCTATCTACCATCTATCTATCTCATATTAGTCTTACGGAATTAACTCCTGCGACTGGGGAGCTGACAAGTCTCACATTTGTATAATAGACCAGCAGGCTAGAAACTTATGTAACATTCCAGTCTTGCATCTGAAGGCTGGAAACTCGGGCAAAATTTGTATGTTGCATTCTGGAGGCAGAATTCCTTCTTTTGCAGGAAACATCAGTCTTAGCTCTTAAGGCCTTCAATGGCTTAGATGTGGCCCACCCATATCACAGAGGGTAATTTTTAGAGCCAATTGATTGTAAATGTTAATCGTATCTAAAAATACCATTACAGGGGCTCCTGGGTGGCTCAGTCGGTTGAGTGTCCAACTTCGACTCAGGTCATGATCTCACAGCTCGTGAGTTCAAGCCCCGCATCGGGCTCTGTGCTGACAGCTCGGAGCCTGGAGCCTGCTTTGGATTCTGTGTCTCCCTCTCTCTCTGCCCCTAACCCACTCGCATTCTGTCTCTGTCTCTCTCAAAAATAAAAATAAACATTAGAAAAATAATAATAATAATAATAAAATAATAATAAAAAAATACCATTACAATAACATCTGGACTAGTGCTTGACCAAACAGCTGGGTACCATATTTTGCCCAGTTGACACACAAAATTAACCATCACGGTGGTGTATGTTGTATTTGCTTCAGATGAGTTTAAGTGACATAACCACTATCTGTTTCTCTACGGAGCAAGCAGTTGAACGTGGAGTGTAGCTATAGTCAAGCTATATATAGTCCAAGAGAGATCTCTAATGTCCCATTCATTTCCAGCAGTATCTAGCTCCATGACAAAAACAAATGCAGGGGTACCTGGGTGGCTTATTTGGTTAAGCACCCAACTTTTGATTTCTGCTCAGGTCATGATCTCATGGTTTATGAGACTGAGTCCCACTGGGCTCTCTGCTGACAGCGTGGAGCTTGTTTGGGATTCTCTCTCTCCCTCTCTCTGCCCCACCCCCTCTCTCTTTCTCAAATAAAAAATACATACATAAACATTTTAAAAGCAAAACAAACAAAAACAAATGCAGACCATGAGCATATCCTCCTTTAAGAAAAGGGTAAGGGGGCGCCTGGGTGGCTCAGTCGGTTAAGCCGCGACTTCGGCCCAGGTCATGATCTCGCGGTCCGTGAGTTCGAGCCCCGCGTCGGGCTCTGTGCTGACAGCTCAGAGCCTGGAGCCTGTTTCAGATTCTGTGTCTCCCTCTCTCTGACCCTCCCCCGTTCATGCTTTGTTTCTCTCTGTCTCAAAAATAAATAAACGTTAAAAAAAAAAAAAAAAAAAAAAGAAAAGGGTAGGAAAATAAGTAGAGAATGCATGATTTACCTACTCTCCAACCTTTCTTTTCATCTTTTGTCCACTTACCTCAATAAATTGACCTCTTTTCCCTTTTAAAATATCTGGTATTAAGAGTGCTCAAATGAAATGGAATAAACCTTTTCTTTGGCACAATTTTGCCAGTTAATGGGAAAAGACATTCTGGAACCCTGGATAAATTTTAAGTAAAATTTACACCTAAGTTGTTGGCCTTGGCATCTATATTGATCAAATACATTGGAGAATTTTAAAACATCCACTCCTACTTCCCTTGTGTCATTAAAAAAAAACTTATCATGGTAAAATTCACATAACATAAAATTAATCATTTTAAACTGGACAATGCATGGACATTGAGTATATTCACAGTGTTGGGCAAGCACCATTTTCCTTCTAGTTCCAAAACATTGCCATCATCCCAAAGTAAAACCCTTACCCATTAGGCCATTTTTCCATCCAGCCTCTGGCACCACTCATCTGTGTTCTCTGGCTGTGGATTTATTTATTATGGATTTATTTATTATTTCTCAAAAACGGAATCAAACAATATGTAACATTTTGTGTCTGGCTTCTTTCCCATCATATAATTTTGGAGGCTCATTCACATTGTAGCATATATCAGTATTTCATTCTTCTTCATAGCCAAATAATGTCCCACTTAATGTAGGTACCACAGTTTATCTCTTTATCTGTTGATGGACATTTGGGTTGTTTCTTCTGCCTTTTGGTTGTTCTCAATAACGCTACGATGAACACATGAGCACATGTTCTTGTTTGAGGTCCCATTTTCAGCTCTTTGGGGGAATAAACCTAGGAGTGGAATTGCAGGGTCGTGTGGTAACTCTATGTTTGACATTTTGAGGACTTGTCAAACTGTTACCCACGATGGCTGCACCATTTTACACTCTCATCAGCCATGTACAAGAGTTCCGGGTTCTCCACATCTTTGCCAGCATTTACCTTTAAAAAAACAATTTTTTTTTGTAGTATTCCAGCCATCTTAATGGGTGCGAAGTGGTACCTTATAGTGGTTTTGATTTGTATTTTCTTAATGACTATGTATATCTATTCCTGGGCATTTGTGTAGTCTTAATATTTTAATTTCATCCTGCATCTTAGGTACCTGGCAGAGTTTCTCACCTGGTAGAGCATAGCACAGTCACCGATGTGCGAAAGTATCAACCCCATTCGCCTGGGGGGAGACCTAGGTGGCCAGGATCCTTGAGGTCATTCATCTCAGGCCAGGAGCAAACCGTCCACTTTCTCCACCAGGCCATGTGATTTAATCATTTTCTATGTGTGCCAGTATCTGAACAATTTGGGGAGTACGAGTTTAAGTGGGTGTGAAAAACCTAATCATCTTGATCTATCTTAGTTAATGTAATAAAAAACTGACTCAAAGCTGTTTTATAGAAGTAGAATTTAATTTTTTCAGAAATCATAGCACAGAACTTTCTATAATGGCTCACTGAGAACAACATCCTTAGACTCCACTCCTATTTTTTTTAATGTTTATTTATTCCTGAGAGAGAGACAGAGTGCAAGCAGGGGAGGGGTAGAGAGAGAGAGAAGGAGAGAGGGAGACACAGAATCTGAAGCAGGCTCCAGGCTCTGAGCTGTCAGCACAGAGGCCGACGCAGGGCTCAAACTTGGGATCAGCGAGATCATGACCTGAGCCACCCAGGTGCCCCTAGACTACACTCTTAAAAAGGCTATTATATTAATCTAATTAGAAAAGTCTACTGATATATGATAGCAATCATGATAAATCATCTAACTTTGGAAATTTGAATCTTCAAAATGGCATATAATATATGAAATGCTTAAAACACTAAAATGCAAAGCACAGTGTATTTATCTTATATCATGACTTACGGGAGGCAGGTATTTTAGATAAAAATCTCAATTCTAGGTAATGTGAGGATCATGTGTCTAATAACCATTTGGCATGGTTAAAGCCAAATATTTCAATAGCTTAATTTATCAGATATTTCATATAACTGGTGCCTAATTAATAGTGATGTAGATCAGATCAATTATGGCTGGGACCCAAAGATAAGGAAACCCTCAGGGTGGGTTAGGGGATTGGGCAATATCTGATAAGCAGGAAACTCATAGAAGTACCAGAAGATGGACAATTGGTATCAGAGAGGACTAGCAGAAAATAAGAAGAATTAGTTCATGAAAAAGACAGGACGCCAGAAGTCAAAGCAAAAACGTGGGACATCCCAACAGCCATCTTATCATTGTATCTTCACATGGAGAAAGCATAGAGAGAGATTTCATGTCTCCCATTCTTTTTATAAGAGCGTTAATCCCATTGTGAGGGCCTGTCTAACCCTAATCACAACCCAAAGTCTCCACTTCCAAATCCCATCACATTGGGGGTAATGATTTCAACATATGAATTTCAACAACTGAATGCACATTCAGTCCATAATAGGCAGTATCCTCCTAATCACTGGTCACTAAAGTGACCATTGGATAAGCCTAAATGTTGGGTTGATGCTGAGCCAATAAGTTAATGACTTTAAATGGAACTGGGAATCATAACTCAAATGAGCTTGCAGCATTATACCTTATTTAGAATTCTGTAGAGGAGCATTTAGTCACATTGTGAAATCCTTGTAAAGCTTCCTCCCATAGGGTCTAGGTGTTATTAAGTCTGACTTCTGGGTGGTAAGCAAAAGATGTGATGCTGGATGCTGGTGGTAATGGAGAAAGCGCTGGGACAGTCCACCCCAAATCAGCGTCTCCAGCTTAGTCCAGTTCTGGAGGGTGAACAGAAAGCATTGATAAGTGTTAAATTTTATGGCTCAGTGGAAACATCATCTAAAACAAGATTCAGACACTCATCATCAAGGGTCGTATTGACCAAGGCAACCCATTATTAATACTCAGAATCCGGGTGTTAATCCAAAGTTCTTGTCCCGCCCGGGACATTTCTATGCTCAGAGACAATAGAAAATGTAGCCATTTTATGCAGTTATATCAGATTAAAATGAACCTCAAAGACAGCCTATGGTCAATGAAACCTAGAACATAAAGATTAGCAAAGAAGACAGCAGGAGGTGTCTCCAGCAGGCATTCAGCAACCTGATTGGTAAGCTGCACAAGCAGACATTCAGTCCTTATGACAGCCTTCTTCTTTCAGCGCTGGCGGAGAGCTCTCCCGCCTTACACCTGCCCACCGCCCCAAATTCAGAGCCCAGGGGAATGGAAATTTTCTAGTTCTGGAACCATTGCCACCCCCCACAAAAGCGTATATTTTTGGGGAAAAGAGTCTGTGCCAATTGCAACCAGGAAGGGAAATGTATTGGATAAAATACACCAAAGATAAATATTTTCTAATTATCTGCAGGGTGACCAGCACTAAAGAATGTTTACAGGTAATTAGAAAACTACAGGGGCGCCCGGGGGGCTCAGTTGGTTAAGCGTCTGACTTGGGCTCAGGTCATGATCTCACGGTTGTTGAGTTCGAACCTTGAATCAGGCTCTGTGCTGACAGCTCAGAGCCTGGAGCCTGCTTTGGATTCCTGTGTCTCCCTCTCTCTCTGCCCCTTCCCTACTTATACCCCATCTCTCTCTCTCTCCCCCTCAAGAATAAATATTTAAAAAAAGAAAGAAAGAAAACTACAGCCAATCTGTGGTACCTGGGGTGGCTCCGTGGTTGAGCAACCGACTCTTGATTTCCATTCAGGTCATGATCCCAGGGTCCTGGGATGGGGCCCCAGCATCTGAGTGGGGAGCCTGCTTAAGATTCTCCCTTTGCCCCCTGCCCACCCACCGTGCGCATGCATGCTCACTCGCTCTCTCTCTTTCTCTCTCTCAAAAAAAGAAAAAAGGAAAAGAAAAAGAAAGAAAAAAGAAAAAAAAACCACTTCAAATAAAAAGCAAACCCCTACAGCCAATCTGCCCTTTCTTATGACAGATTGCAACACACAAAAACGTCCTCAAAGGCTAAATGTGTCGTCATGCCATATTGAACACAACTTCCTTGCATTTCCTAATAATGTCTTACAGAAGAAATTAAGTTATTTGATTTCTTAGCCACATGAAAGTATGCATGAATGTGACATAAAACCTGGCTTCTGGAGAATATATGCAAATAAGTAGTAAATCCTCTCGTGAAACCAATGCTAGTGTATGATTACATACTTTTACGGCTTTAAGCCTAAAATCAAATCTCCTAAGAGCCAGTTCCTAGAGGGAAACCTAGCAAAGTAAAGGGGAATAAAACAAAAGCAACAGCATCAACCACAAAAACCTGATTTGTAGCATCATTTTGCAATATCACGCGAACAGTTATTTAGAAAATAAATATCTCATCAGAACGGCAGGAACTTCACAAGTTTGCTATAAACACTTTCTACATTTCTGCAAACAATTGTTCTGTAAGTAATTTCTACAAAATGTACACTCTTCTGTTATTGCAGCTTTCCTAATGAAGTTTTAGTTCAGAAACTACGAAAAATATTTTTTTTTTCCACGGTGCCTGGGTGGCTCAGTTGGTTTCGCATCTGACTCTTAACCTCAGCTCAGGTCTTGATCTCAGGTTGTGAGCTCAAGCCCCGTGTTGGGCTCTGCATTGCACGTGAAGCCTACTTAAAAAGAAAAATGTTTAAAAAAATATTTTTTTTGCTTTGAACAGATTCAAGAAGGGTTACATAGGTAGAACCAAATACTTGATAGCATAAATAGTGGGAGCATGAGAGAGGAATCCAGAAGGACTTCCTGATTTCCGTGTTGAGTCCATGAGTCTGTGATGCCATTGACTGAATTGAAGATCAGGGAGTAAAATGAAATCAAAGGTTCAGATTCAGAAGTGTTAAGTCTGAGGGACGCCTGAGTGGCTCAGTCGGTTGAGCGTCCGACTTTGGCTCAGGTCGTGATCTCACAGTTTGTGAGTTTGAGCCCCACATCAGGCTCTGTGCTGACAGCTAAGAGCCTGGAGCCTGCTTCGGATTCTGTGTCTCCCTCTCTCTCTGCACACCCCCCACCATGCTCACGCTCTGTCTCTCTCAAAAATAAATATTAAAGTTCCCACCTTACTTACTTAAAAAAAGTGTTAAGTTTGAGGTGCTTGCTATTCAATCTCTTGAGAAGAAATAACACATTTACACCTGGATATGTGAAATGTGTGACTCTGAAAAATGGTCCAGAGCAGAGACTGATTTTGAAATTTATGTTTGTAAGTCTTCAAATGGATGGGATCAGCTCAGAAGAGGGTGTTCAGGGAGGAGAGACCAGCTTTTGAGCTTCGATGGATACCAACATTCACAATTTCTTCCACTTTTTTTTTTGGCAGATATATTAACTTCCATTGCCTCTATCACTAGTTATTTATTTAACCCTATTCTGAATATAAAATTATATGTCCACACCAAATAAACCAAACATCTTTTTCATTTCAAAAGAACACAAGTTTTTTTTTTTCTTTTTGTATTCATGCCCCTGAGCTAGTTATTATGTAGCTAGTAGGGTAAAGATGGGGTCTTTACCTAAGAAGTTATTTGGGACAATCTAGGCTTCAAAGTTTATTTTTTTGTCAGTTTGACTGTTTATATTGATCACGTTAATCATTTCTTTGCCAAACTCCTTCTTCATTTCACACTATTTTTTTTTAAGTGTACATGCATGGTATTTATGTGGTTTGTTTGTGGTCTATGTGTGTTGTATTTGTGTTGGTATATGCGAGAGGTATGTGTGGTATGTGTGTATTTTACGTGTGGTGTACGTGTGTGTGAAATATATGCCTGATGTAATCATGTGTAATGTGTGGGTCTGGAATATGTGTGGTGTGTGTGTGTTTTACATGATACAAGTATGTTGTAGGTGTGATATATGTGTTGTGTGTGTGTTTTCTATAAGTGGGTGTGGTATATGTGTGTTGTGTGTTTGTGTGGCATACGTGTGTTAAAGGTGTGGTGTGTGTGTGGTATGAGTGCTGTGTCTGTGGTGTATATGTGTGTATGGTTTATTTGCTGTGAGTGGGTGGTATATGAGTTGTATATGTGTGGAGTGTGTGTGTGGTATAGGTGTGTTTCCGGTATATATGTGTTGTGTCTGCGTTTCATACCATTTAGAAGCCACAATAGTTACAAGGGGGAAAATCCAGTTTTGTTATTCATTTAAAGAGCAAGGCGACTGTGATGGGAATATTTTACCTTAAAATACTAACTCCCCAATAATGCCAGAGCCAGAAGATCACTAAAATTATGGTGCCATTTCTGTACTTTCTACCATTCCTTTGATAGTAAATATTTGCCTTTAGCCTACCCGATCTGGTTTAAAAGGCTTAATTAAAAAGACAACGACAGGTAGGTTTTATTTTTTCTTTTACCTAAATGTCTCTTCTCTGTCTAAAAAACAGACGATAATGACATTGCCAAACAGTGAAAGTTTTAACTTCATTGTCGAGAAAGCAAGTGGGTTTAGCAACAGAGAAAATAGAAGATACTGGATATTAAAATCAAGGACCATAACAATCTTAGTACTAAATACTGAATGTCCCTAACACAAAGGCTCACGGCACCAATAACGCTATTAAAATTCAAATGATTTTACTCAGCTGAGATAGGGTCCTTATAGAACTTGTTTACTAAGTGTGTGTGTGTGTGTGTGTGTGTGTGTGTGTGTGTGTGTGTTCACACAACCCCTCGTTGGGAAGAATGGGTGTTCCCATGATTAAATACGATGGTGAATGCGTACAGGTAAAGGTACATTCTAAAAGAAGAAATCCCCCCCCCAAAAAAGGGGGCGCCTGGGTGGCTCAGTCGGTTGAGCGTCCGACTTCGGCTCAGGTCATGATCTCATGGTCCATGAGTTTGAGCCCCACGTCAGGCTCCGTGCTGACAGCTCAGAGCCTGGAGTCTGCTTCGGATTCTGTGTCTCCCTCTCTCTCTGGCCCTCCCCCCGTTCATGCTCTGTCTCTCTCTGTCTCAAAACTAAATGTTAAAAAAAATTTTTTTTAAATAAAAAAAAAAAAGAAAAACCCGTGAATCTCAGCAGTCTAACAGAAGATTTATTTTTACTAATAGAAAGTCCGTTTGGGCTTGGGCATTACTCAGACTTTGTCACTCGACATCTTTTGTCAGTTTCAGGTTTTACCGTTTGAGGTTGAGAAGCAGTCAGCTTTGTTAACCCTGCAAGGCCTTAAGTTTCTAGACGATCCCCTGTCATTTTCTGCTTGCAACGTGGCCAGTTCGTGCTTTGGCTCCTCTCTTCCACAGTAAGCGATCTCAGCCGGTCAACAGCCAACACTCGCTGTGAACAGTGTTTCCCAGTCTCTTTGCTGCAGTTGGTAACGAGTAGACTAACTTGCAGGTGAAATGTTTCATCCCTGCTCTGCCCGGATCTTCAGGTTGCCGGCCTCTGTTCTCAGCGTCTTCCCCTCCCGCTGACTGAATGCTAAGTCAGACTTTAGGTTTTGGTTAAAGCGGTGCTCCACTTAAACGTACCGTTTTCTGTATTACCCACGGAAGGATAATCACTACAACACGTAAATCCCCCCAAACTTGATCGCTTAAGAGAAACCTATTTCTTGCTCACGTGAAATCCACGTGGGGATTTAAGAGGGGAATTACAGCTCAGATTTAGGCGAGAATTAGGGTTTCCTTCAAAAGGAGGTGAGGGAGATTTTGAATCTTACTTTGTTGAATTTCTGAAAAGAGCCTACTTTTCTCTTAAGTGCATGATTTCTTTTTTGTGATTCATACTTTATCCAAAAGCCTCAGAAGTTGAATAATGCCAGATCTCAAAAACAACTTCTAAATACGTTTTTGCTATACCAGCTCCCTCCCATTCTTTTAGAGCGTTAGGATGGGGCTGTTCACAGATATTAGGAGAAATCACTGATTGTGAAGTGAATAGCAAACACAGCCTTAGCAACATGAACTCATCCATGCTGATTGGAAGCAAGACAGAGACTGCATTTGTCAAAGGTTATCAAGGCTTAGTGGTTAGGAGCCTGGCTGCTGGAGTTAGAGCCTCTCTAAAATCTCAGCTCAGTTATTTACCAGCTCTGTGTCTTAGTTGCATTTTTTTAGCCTCTAGCTTTTAATATATTAGCCTCTGCAGAGCAGAGCAGGGAGGATCATAAATTTTAGGACGTTACTCTGGTATTTAAGGAAAGAAGGATAAGACAGTGGTCTTAAGAAACCACTGATCTGGGGCGCCTGGGTAGCTCAGTTGGTTAAGCATCTGACTTCGGCTCAGGTCATGTTCTCGTGGTTTGTGGGTTCGAGCCGCACATCAGGGTCTGTGCTGACAGCCCAGAGCCTAGAGCGTGCTTTGGATTCTGTGTCTCCCTCTCTCTCTGCCCCTCCCCTGCTCATGCTCTGTCTCTCTCTTTCTCAAAAAATAAATAAACATTAAAAAAAATTAAAAAAAGAAAAACCACTGATCTGAGCACTAGATGTAGTTCTTCCAACTGTGGCATCATTCATTCCAGGCTGTCTCAGAAGACAGAGCTAAGACACAGGTGTATGTGTACACATTCAAACAGATGCACGTGTGTGCGTGCATGTGTACATGTGCATGCGCATATGTATCTTGCACATAATTTCAGTGTTTTCACTTACATGCACCCTTGAATATGTTGTACCAGAATTTGTTTCGATTTGGTAGACGTTTTTTGCATGACACTACAAAAAATATTCAGATAGCAAAAGTTCAATTAGCAAGGAATTAGGAGATATCTGGTATAAAACAAGCATCAGATAAATATTTTTTCTTATTCATTATAAACATGGGCCCACCACAACTGATATAGATTTGTCCTTTGCTCCTAGACAAATACGTGGAAGGATGAGATTAATGACAAGAAGAGTTTACAAGTCATAGTCACAAATGGATTCTGTGGTACCCTGTGTAACCGTCCAGCACACCTTATTATGTATGTGAAAATAAAGAAGTTTATGTCCAGGATGTGTAAACCTCAGATAGCGTCCTTTAAAAAAACAAAACAAGTTGAGATTTCTATCTGGAGGCTGAAATGACATCCACTTGCTGAAGTGCCTGTCATTCCTGGAAGGAACACGAACCTGTCAATAGGCAGATTGCCCCAGGGATTATCCCTAGCTAGAGTATTGTCAGCGCTTTGCTAAATTTCTCTGAATAAGAAATTAGCTACTGCAAGGCAAAATGTCACTTTACTATATTACTTATTGAAGTAACATTTGTTATTATCTAAAGGAGATTCACGTAAAATGAGAATTACTTGCATACGGTAATTTCTCAAACCCAGGCTATGGATGAACCCTGATATTCATCAGTGAGGAAGCAGCTCACAGAAATTAGCTTATTTTTATAATATCTTAAATCAACTTCATAGATTTTTACTTTATAATGAGCAGAATATTGTGCATTTCACGAGCGGTTAAATTAATCATTACCCGAGGGGTCATGAAAAATTAATTTGGAATGAGTTGACAGTTATCATGTGGGCCATTATTTCTTCATTAGAGACAAACTTGCCGATATTTCTGTCATGCTACCCTGAGATAATAGAACATATGCTCCCAGTTCTTGGCACAGAGCTCCTAAAACCCTTCTGGTTTCTTAAGTGATAAGAGCACCAAGAACATCGTTTGTTCTAATATTTGGTCTTTGACGCTGGATCCTGACACCGAGTTCCTAAATCCCTTGGAATTTCCTGGGTAATGGCGATGTCTTTTGTTCTAATGAGGTGACTCTTGGTGGACTTCTGAATGGGGGGTGGTCACCAGAAAGACCAAACCGCGATTAGAAGCTTGACATTTTCAGCCCCACTCCGAATCTCCAGCAAGGGGAGAGGGGCTGGAAATGGAGTTATTGATGGATCACGCCTACCTCATGAAGCCCTTCATAAAAACTCCCGCAGCGTGGCATTTGGAGAGCAGCGGGGGTGGTGGACATATGGGGTGCTGGGAGAGTGGTCCACCTGGAGAGGGCACGGAATCTCCACTTCCCCCATACCTGCTCTACACATCTCTTCCATCTGGATGATTATCCGTATTCCTTATCCTATCCTTTATAAGAAGCTGGTAAATGACAAGTAAATAATTGTCCTGAGTTTGGTGAGTCATGGTGGCAAATTCATTGAGCCCGAGGAGAGGGTCATGGGAACTTATAATTTATAGCCTAGTGGCCAGAAACACAGGTGACACCTGAACCTGCTATTGGTGTCTGAATGGGAGGGGGCAGTGTTTCAGGCCAGAGCCCTCAACCCGTGGGCTCTGAAGCTATCTCCGGGTAGACAGTGGCAAATTGGAATTAAGCTGTAGAATACCCAGTGAGAGTTTGCCGATGGTCTTTGGTGGAGGGAAACTGAAACCCATTTGATGTCAGAAGTGAGGTAGCAGTGAGAATAAAGGAGAAACACGCAGAAGGGAGAGTTTGGGTTTTACCTACACGACAACCGTATTCTAGTTGTTAATGTCAGTGAAAGATACCACGTGCTTTATAGCCAGGGCTGTTATTATCACTTTTTGTACCTAATTACGTTGTGTTTCTGCATCTGAAAATAATTTGTATCATTGACTATTGGTATTAGAGTCTCATGGGCGCAACTAACTGTATACAGTAGTTACCTTGTGGCCAGAGAGAATTAATGAAATCTCCCTAGTGTCTAACTTATTATAGGGAATTTTGGCATTGTCTCCATTTGAGATGGAATTCTGTAATTTTAGAGTGTAAAAGTTACTTAGCGATGCTCTGATATCATTCTGTAATTTGACAGAGCATATTACAAATGAGAGAATTTGAGCTCAGAAAGGTGACGTTAACTAGTTCAGAATCACAATTGAGTGGAAGAACTAAATCCGGAATACAGGCATTGGATTCTGGTCCCCACATGCCTCCTGTATAGCGGACCTTCCTTGAATGTAAGGACCAAGTGAGTGAACTGTACAGGAATCAGATCTGTATGTCAACTGGAATAAGGCCTGTCCAGAACATCATCAGCTGAAGCAAGAGCTCAGCATTCACAACACTAAGAAGCTGCAGATAGTAATTTTAAGGAGAGTCAGAAAAGTCTATTGACTTGCCTTTAGCAACCCTGACTTTACCTTCTCTAGAATTAGTTGCATTTATAGGCATTATATCCCTAACCATAGTATCAGAAATATGCTTCTATAGGTGGACATCTTATTTTTTAAATAGCTTCCTTTTGTAAGCTGCCGTCCATTAGCTCTAAAAAATCAATTAGAAGTATGTCTTGATCCTTTCTTGTGTTTTTGTTTGGTTGTTTGGTTGGTTGATGTCAGGCTGTGATTTACCTATTTTTGTTTGTGGCCTAATACCAGTGCTGCCTTGATTAGGGCAAGTTTGCTAATGATGCTAGTCAAAGTTACACATTTAGTTTTTCTCTTTCTTTAATCATTGGTTGCCCACCTTGATGTTGGACTTCTCATTATATTCCAGAGCCCAGAAATATGCTTCTTTTTGTACATCAAGCACATCCACTTAGCATTTAGAATTCGCATGGGTTTAGTTCCCTTTAGGCATTTTATGTTCAAATGTCCAAAAGGATGACTAAAATACCCAAGATTCAAAAGACTTTTTATAGAGCAGATATGATGAGCCTGATTCGCTGACTCACAGGTCACAGAGGGATCCCACTGTCAGGCTAGCTAGAAGGGAAGAAAGGTAGAAAACAACTTTTTCTTGCCTATTGGTCAGGAACAGGTAGCCTCGTTGTTTCTTCTATTTCCAGAGCCTAATGCACACCTGCGAACTGAGCTGTTCCCTAAGCCCCTTTGACTTCCTAGCTTACTCACTGTTCAAAGAAGATTTTGTGATGTAGCGCAGAGGGCTACAGACGCTCAGGAGCCAAAGTCCTGGACCAGCCATCATGTAAGGCCTGGCTTCATTCATTCTGCAGATAGGAGGGGCTTCTCTGAGCTCAGGGAATCTGCAGGGTCTCTCTGACGATCATGTCAGATAAAAAAGCGAGTTTGTTTGCCAGTTCCTGTTCATCTCGTTTAGGGTAGGGATTGGGGTTTTAAATCAAACCAGAAGATTATGAAGAAGCGAAGGACTTTCCCAAGATCTCTAACCAGCTAATGGCAGGATTTGCATTTATTTCTCTTTCTTCCTCTGCAGCTCTCCTTTCTTTTCCTCCACAGTTGCTAATCCCTACTAGTTGCTTAATAATTGTTGCCGGTTTAATGTGATGCAGTTAAGTTAATCATCATATCAGTTGACTTGGTCATGAGAGTGCGCATAAATATCTTACTCCTCTTTGTGTTAGTTATTTGCAACAGGCTTCTGCAAACAGCAAGAAAATGTTCTGAAATGTTTTGCCTGGGAATGTCCTAGAAATTTTTAAGTTGTCAAAAAGTATTTTTTTATAGGGAAGGGTAGAACGTCAAGATCTCAATTATAGGCATTGTTTATAGTTTTCCAATAGAAACCAGGATTAGTTTTCATCCAGCTCAATGGAATAAGGGTAGATGGTACTACATTACTAATCCAAAAGTGTTATAACATAGCAAAACCATATTCCAACCTTAGAATATTTGAATGAGTAGGGAATATCAAGTGGGTCAGTTGAAGAATTTTGGAAAGTATATTATTTAAAGGAAGCAAATATTTTTTATATGTTTTTATTTATTTTGGAGAGAGGGAGAGATAGAGAGCAAGTGGGAGAGGGGCAGAAAGAGAGAGGGAGACACAGAATCTGAAGCAGGTTCCAGGCTCTGAGCTATCAGCACAGAGCCCAACACGGGGCTCGAACTCATGAACCATGAGATCATGACCTGAGCCGAAGTCTGATGCTTAACTGTTGGAGCCACTCAGGTGCCCCAGGAGAACAAATATTTTTTGCAAAGGGGGATCTACAATCTCTTCTGACATTCATCCCACTTTAAATTATCTTGCATAAATAGTAAATTGAAATGTGATGTGGAGTTTGAAAAAGAGGTATGACTGAGACTCAGAGACCTGGCTTCTGACATTGACCATCACTAACCTGCTATGTGACCTTGGGAGAAGCACAGACTCTCTTCTGACCTAGGAAATGAAGTGAAGTTTAGACAAGTGTTCTCTGCCTTTCTGCTTGCACACTGCGGGGTCTTCTACACCAAGAGCACATACACTTACCAATTTTACCAAGAATTAAGGTTTGAAAAAAAAATTTTTTAGGTTTATTTATTTTTGACAGACAGAAATAGAGAGACGGAGAAATGGAGAGTGAGCCAGGGGAGGGGCAAAGAGAGAGGGAGAGAAGGAGGATTCCAGGCAGGCTCCACTCTGTCAGCATGGAACCAGATGTGGGTCTTGAACTCACAAATCATGAGATCATGTCCTGAGCCAAAAGCAAGCGTTGGATGCTTAACTGACTGAGCCACCTAAACACCCCTCAAAAATCAAGATTTTTAAGGGCACCTGGGTGGCTTAGTCAGTTAAGCATCTGACTTTGGCTCAGGTCATGATCTCGCAGTCTGTGAGTGTGAGCCCTGCATGGGGCTCTGTGCTGACAGCTCAGAGCCTGCTTCACATTCTGTGTCTCCCTTTCTCTCTGCCCCTCCCCCACTCACACACTGTCTCTCTCTCTCTCCCTCAAAAATAAACATTAAAAAATATTTAAACAAAAAAAATCAAGATTTTTAAGTTTAAGTCCCATTTTTTTCCTGGTTTGTGGCCATGACTGTTGTGTTCTTCTAAGAACTGAGTATCTGATTTTAAAATTATAAAGATAGAAGAAATGAAAACCAAGGATGGGGTAATATCAGTGAAAATGACAAAGAAAGGACATCTGAAAATCCTTTACTCCATAAAAGCAGTGAGAGAACTGATAACAGTGGTCAGAATCAACTTTTTCAGACTTTGGAAATTAGACAAAAGCTTTCAGAAATCTGAGTAACTTTTATTCAAGAAAAATATCAGAATCTTGGTAAAAAAAAAACAAAAACAAAAACAGTGAGCTTTGTAGCATCTCAACATACCCTATTTCCATCTCCTCTTTCTCAGCTTTGCAACAGCCTTGAGAACCAGCAGTCTTCAACCACAATGAAAACCAGCTATCTAGTGGTTTTGAGAGAGGAAAGAACAGGGTTGTGCTTGCCTCAAGGCCTCATTCCCAGACAATTGCCACTATTTGATCAATCTGGCCCTGGAAGTCTCCACTTATAAGGCTTTTTTATTTGACCTGACTCAGAACTCATCTATCTCATAGCTCTGGAAGCCTTTTTTTCTAGGGGTTTTTGTTGAAAACACTCAGAGGTGATTGTTTAACTTCATGGCTCCCTGAAATGGTATATAATAGTTGGGACAAATAACAGGCTAACCAAAAAGTTTAAAAGGAAAAGCTGGAGACTGAGATGTCCAGAGGGCCTTTGAAAAGCTTCAACAAATCCTGGGAATTTAGAACGCCATGTACATGTTTTAGGGCTGTGCACATGCTCAAGAAAGACCTGAGCTCTCACCTATGGCTGACCGTGAAGCTCCACACAAATGGGAAGCAAAGATTAAAGCAGATTTGTCAACTGTGTAGCCACTGAACTGTGTTAAGATGTAAGATAAAGCGATCCACACCAAAATACACAGTAATCAAACTCTTGAACAGCAAAGACAAAGAGAGAATCTTGAAAGCAGCCCAATAAAAGTAACCTATCATGGACAAGTGATCCTTAATGAGATTAATTTTGATTTCTCATCAGAAACCATGAAGGCCAGAAGGCAGTGTGATGACCTATGTAAAGTGCTAAAAGGAAATACCGTCAACCAAATATTCTATATCCAGCAAAACTAGTTTTTCAGACACGAAGGAGAAATTAAGGCATTCCCAGATAAACAAAAACTGAGAAAATTGTTGCTAGCAAACCTACCTACAAGAAATATTAAAATAATTCTTTTAGGCTAGAATTAAAGGTCACTTGACAGTAACTTGAATCCACATTAAAAAAAAAGAGAACATTGGTAAAATTAACTACATAGGTAAATATAAAAACAGTATATATTTTTTGTTTGAAAACCTTCTTTTCTCCTATCTGACTTAAAATTCAACTGCACAAAGTAGTAATTATAAATTTGTGTTGATGGGCACACAGTACACAACGATGTAATTTGTATAACCAGAATAGCACAAAGGGAGAAGCAATGGAACTATGTAAGGGCGAAGTTTTTATATACTATTGAAAGTTGACACTAATCCAAACTAGATTGTGATAAACTATGATGTTAATTGTGATTTCCAGACCAACCACTAAGAAAATACATAAAAATATAGTAAAAGAAATTACAAAGGAATTAAAATGGTACCTTGGAAAATATCTATTTATTACAAAAAGCATTTATGGAGGAATAGAGAAACAGAAAGACCTAAGACATACAGAAAAAATTATCAAAATGCAGATGTAAATCTTACCTTACCACTAATTACATTAAATGTAAAGGGATTAAACACTCAAAAGGCAGAGATGGGCAGAATGACAAAAACAGAAGTAGATTGAATTGTTTATCTTCACTTATTATGATAGAAACAAAAGGATGGGAGCTCTACATCTGGCAGCCTCTTCAACTGTTGATAAAAACCAAGGAATTTATTATTTCAACTCTCAGCAACATATTTCACCTCCATGCAAAGGGATCACATAGAAGAGATGATCTAAGGACTACGGTTAGGTCAATAGAGACACCAAATTGCTAGTCTGCCTTAAAATATATTCACCACAACTATTCATCTTTAGATTGTTTAATAGAGATCTAATTAAGGAATTTAAGGGATGTTGATAGCTATTAACCTCCCTGTATTTTCTTTTCAACATCATGTCTTTTCTAAGAACTGTTTATCATATTCTCATTAGACTAACTTCCATGTTTAACTGGCTTCAATGTTTAATGCCAGAATACGTACTACAATTCCCCCATTCTTTAGTTTTTTCTTCTGATTTTTCTCTCAGTCTGTTCAGGTGTATCTCCAAATACTTTTTTTAAGGAATGCACGTGGACAGCAATTGTTCTTGTGTCCCGGCACCCAGGACACAAAATTTAAGGAGAGCTCCCTCTTGGATGCCGATGCTACACTTGCAGGCCCTTAAAAGTGAGCATTCCATTAAAAGTGACGTGCCCAGGATGCAAAATATGCCTTATCCTAGTCCTAATTCTGTGTCTTACATTGCCTTTCCTTATGAAGTTGATTTATCATTTTTGGGTTACGGTTTTCCCCTCAAAACTCTATTGCTTTGTTGTATTTAATACTGTACAGAAGATGTGTGAGGCTAATCTGACTTTTCACTTTATTTCTTATCTTGTTTTTTCTTCCTGGACATTTGTAGTACTTTAAATTTTATTCCAGAGCCTAAAACTCCCATGTCATTTGTAGGTGTGGCCCTGTCTTCATGAATTTGACCCAGTAATCAGTATTTAGTATCCTTTAAATATGTTAACTTAAGCTTTTTGTTTGTTTTTTTTGCTTAGGAAAATTATTCCTTTTTAAAAATGTTTTATTTATTTTTGAGATAGAGACCACAAGCGGGGGAAGGGCAGAGAGAGAGAGGGAGACAGAGGATCGAAAGTAGGCTCCACACTGACAGCAGTAAACCCGATGTGGGGCTCGATTTCAAGAACTATGAGATCATGACCTGAGCCAAAGTCAGACACTCAACCAACTGAGCCACTCAGGTGCCCCAAAAGTTATTCCTTTTAATGATTGTTTCTACTCTGACCTGTTATCTGTTTGGATTTACTATACATTATATCCCTTGAATCTAATGTATCATTTTCCATCTCTCCAATCTGTTCCAATTCTCCTGGTCTAGCTGAAAGGACAAATAAAAATTTTGATTTGCTAACGACAGACATTTCAAATTTGGAGATCCGCCATCTTGGAGAGAGATAGTGGGAAGTGCTGTGAGCAATCTCAGCAGTGAACATACATTCTGTACCATTTCTTACATATATTTTATGTGACTGCTAATGTCAATATTAAGTTCAAGTTAGTCTTACCTGGATTTCTGTAGTTCCTCCCTTCCTGCCTGGCTGATCTATGAGCCCCTTCCATGCCAGTTTTAGTCTGCGTTTGGGTCATCTCTACTGTTTACCTGACAGCCCCACTGATCAATTGCATTGACTCATAGAACAAAGAGTACCTCCGAGTAGTTTATCTCCCAACATCCCCCTAGGCATGCCCTTGCCTCTTACTCTCACCCTCTGAGTTACAGAGTATAAGCGGATTCTACTAGGATCTCTCAATTTAATTCCTAGGCATGTTGCTTTTCTCCACAAGGGAGTTTCAGGCTGTCTCCAGTCTTCCAATGCAATGTGATCCCACCTGTACTGTTTCTAGCTGAATTTCTTGACCTTTTTTGATATGTAGAAGACAACCTTCCTTGATTTGCACAATAGGCAAGGCAGGCTTTATAGGTGTCTCCCCAGGCGTGGATAAAGTCTTAGGTGTCCTAGTTGATGCTTTCTCCCCCTACATATTACTGCTGATGTAATCTCTTGCATGAGGTTGGGCATACAAAGTGGAATCTTCTGATTTCTCTTTGCCATATAAATGGAATGAATAAGCAGATGAATGAATGATAAATAGGTGTTAACCAGGTGAAGAATAGAGGGAGACATTTTAGGTAGAAGAAATAGCATTTACGAAGAATCTGAGGGCAGTGTTATTTTTAGGAAACTGCAAGAAAGTCAGTATGGCTACAGCATGGTGGATGGGGTGTGATGGTTAACTTTATGTGTCTGTCAATCTAGCCAGGACATGGTACCCGGAGATGTGGTCCAACATTCTGGATGTTTCTCTGAGAGTGTTTTGGAAAGAGACCAACATTTAAATAGGTAGTCTTTGAGTAAAGTAGATTTTCCTTCAATCAGTTTAAGACTTGAATAGAACAAAAAGACTGATCTCACTTGAGTAAGAGGGAATTCTGCAGTGGATGGCCTTCAGAATTGACTGTAACATTGACTCTTTCCTGGGTCTTCAGCCTCTACGCTGAAAGTTTTGGACTTGCCAGTTTCCATAATGAGCCAACTCCTTTATATATATTATATATATATTCTTTCTAGAGAAACAGAATATATTAATATATAATATATGCATATATATAATATATAATATTATATATAATGTATATAATTATATAATATATAATGTGTATATGTATATATAATATATAATATGTATATGTATATTCCTATTCTGTTTCTCTAGAGAACTATTACAGAGAAGAAAAATGGATACTCAGAGTAGATCATTTATATACTTTATTTAAAGAGTAAGGATAAGGGACATGATCTGATTTACATTTTAAAAGGCTATCTGGCTTCAGTGGACAAATCAGATTCAAGATATATTTTGGTAATGGACTTGATGTGCAGGATAAGGGAGACTCCAAGGTTACTGGCTTATGCAACTGGATGGGTAACACCATCATTAGAGATACATGGAGGCCAGGGGAGAAAGGCCTGGGGCGTTGGGGATCATGAGTTCAGTTTGGGACATGTTACTATTGAAGTGCCCATGAATGTGTTAAGAAGATAGTTGGATATACAGGTATGGGCCTAAGAGGTGAAGTATGGACAGGAGCCCTTGCTAGACCCAAAGTTTTGTATGCTGCTCTGCACTTGAAGCCAATGATGAAAAATATATAGAAAGTTTATAGAAGGTCTTCAAATTCAAGTGAGAAGTTAAAAAGAAAATCTATAGGAAAGGTCATACCAGTGGTTCCCAAACTTTCAGATATCACAGACCAGTATAACTAAGATAGATGAACAAACAATTGGGAAATTGGTATAAGCTTGCCAACTTTTGCCAACTGAAGACATTTTTTTAAAAATGATACCCACTGTCATCATAACATCAAAGAAGGAATAGTTCCCACTCTCCTCCCACTCAAAAAAACCTAGGAAATGTATCTCCCTAGACTAGGTAATTCTCTTAAAAAGGGATAAAGTTAGCTTTTGGAAAAGCTTATTTTTATTCTTTTTCTGCAAATTTGTGAAAACTTCATCTCCCACCAATACCCTGGATGAATGTTTGACAAGCAGTGGGGTAGAGGACTTGGGGTACTTTGGCTTCATGAGAAGAGAAAGATGACAGGTGATGTGGTCACGGAGTCCTTCATGTGACCTACATGGAGCTTCTGCAGATCCACGCCCCACGCCTCTCCGTCCTCATCCTTCCCCTGCCATTTGGCTCTGCTGCAAAGCTCGTCACGCCCTGGGAGTCACTCTAGCTCAGGACACAAACCTCCTTCCTCACGTCTCTGAGGCCAGCTGGAGCTGTGGGAAAGCTCAGACTCCTATTCCTGCATGATTGAGAACTAGAGACATCAGAGCAAAGGAGAAACCCCCGAGACCGGGTGAGCAACCTTTCGGGGTTTTGTTCACCTCCTCTAGGAGCTATTTATACGCTCTGGGGTGTGAAACTCAAAGCAGAAGAGTCAGCTTATTTGATGAACATTTTCAGGTCCCTCCTATGGGCTTGCTATGGTATTATGCTGGAAATACAGAGATACGAGACATAGCTCTCTTTCCTTCAAGAAGCTCAAAGGGTAGAGGGATGTGCATGCTGTGCTGGGCCAAACCTTCTGTAGGCCATTGATCAGAACACAGAATTGCCTGATCTGTAGTAGGTAAAGCCTGGAGTTCCAGGCTACTATTTAAAAGGCAAGTTCGGGGCGCCTGGGTGGCTCAGTCGGTTAAGCGGCCGACTTCGGCTCAGGTCATGATCTCGCGGTCCATGAGTTCAAGCCCCGCGTCGGGCTCTAGGCTGATGGCTCAGAGCCTGGAGCCTGCTTCCGATTCTGTGTCTCCCTCTCTCTCTGCCCCTCCCCCGTTCATGCTGTGTCTTTCTCTGTCTCAAAAATAAAAAAAAGTTAAAAAAAATAAAAGGCAAGTTCATGAACTTCCCGCCAAGCTCATGACTGGTGATTTCCGTTTCCCACCCAAGACTCCTACTGGGGAACCTCTGTGAAGATTGAATGTGACTGTAGGGAGGTGAGGCCACTCACCTCGTTGTCTATACCTCTCTCTGTTACACAGCCTCTTACTTATTTGCCGGAAAACAGAAGTAAAAGCAACTGAAATCCTAATTGTCCTTCTTTCCCGTCTTTGATCTGGGACCAGCTCTTTTATTGCCTGGGTGCAGTTCATTTGCAGTCAGTAGAGTTGGCAAGAATATGTGCACTTTAGCAAGAATGAAAAGAAAGGTGTAAAGGTCAGCTAGCCCAGCCTGCTTTAGCCCAGAGCTACTGGCATTTGGGGAGGAGACCTGTTGCTACAACCAAGCCCCCTTGTGGCCAGCACCAAATAGAAGCAAAATACAGAGGAGTTTGGACAAGGTTTGAGTGGAGGAGAACTTGGTTCAGTTTGTCAGGTTGGGGGGAGAGGCCTATACTTATGTGCTCACGGTGACAGTGACTCTAGCTCCTTCCTGAGCACCATCCCAGCTGCTGTGCTGTCACAGCCGCTCTCTGAAGCCCCAAGGGTCCCTTTCTACCCATCCCCTGGGCGAGGAGTAGCAGCAGTGGTGGCTGTTTCCCTCCGAGGACTAGCACCCCATCTAGACTTGTAGCAGGCGACTAGTGCAGAACTGTTCCCTGGCACCGCAACCTGGGACGAGCTAGTAGGCTTAGGAGAACCTCTGCTACAGCCGCGGTGCTGTCGCGATCAACTTGTGGAGCTGGCCGGCCCCGCGCGGAGCCCTGCACCCTGTGCTAGTGTGACAGGAGCGAGGGGTGATCACAACAATGTCTTCTAAGCTGCATTCAAACTAAAGAACCGAAGGGGGTGGTGCTGGGTGGCTCAGTGGTTCAGTAGGTTAAGTGTCTGACTCTGGATTTCAGTTCAGGTCATGAAGATTCGAGACATCGAGCCCGGCCTCAGGCTCTGCCCTGATGTTGCAGAGCCTGCTTGGGATTCTCTCTCTTTCCCTCGCTCTCTGCCCCTCCCTCACTCACGCCTGCGCGCGCGCACTCTCTCTCTCTCTTTCTCTATCTCTCTCAGAATAAATAGCCTTAAAAAAAATTAAAGAACTGAAGAGGTTCAAGGTTAAGGAGAGTATGCCCCTCCCTCCTGGGGGCGTGGATGGGAAGCCCTTTGTGTAAATGAGCCCGAGCTAAGGAGCGCAGGGCCTGCAACTGTCCCCCTGGAAGTGAGTGGCCGGTGACAGTGTGAGCTGAGTGCCTCAACCCTCGGGTGCCCACAAAAGCCCCCAGATGGAGGAGGCAGTGGCCGTGCGTGTTTTGTCTGGTACAGGGCAGCCCATTGAGCGCTGGCATAGCTTTTCCCCCGTGAGAGAGGAGAGACGGAGCCCCGGGCTCCGAGCTCCCCAACACACAGGCTTTCTTACCCCAGGGGGACCGTCGTCTCTGCTGCTTAAGATGCCCTTTGCCGTTAATGAGTGAGGCACCAGGGAGCGGCATCACTACTCAATTGTACCTTTACTCTGAATCTCTTTTGCACTTTTGCTGGCCCTCGACCCTCAGCCACCGTTTTGCATTCTGGCCGCGCACGTGGGGGAAACAGATGTATAAAACAGAAGAGGTTTCAGTCTGCCCAAAGCTGGGTTTACAGACCCACACCTGCTTTCGTGGAGGCGCATACCTGTGACACCTGACCCAGTCTGAGGTGACCAATCCAAGGCTGTCAACTGCGCTGAATTGTGGGGAGTGAAGAGAAGTCGGGGTGGAGGTGAGGGCGGAGGCGCAGGGTAAGAGCATCCCAGGCTGAAAGAACAGTGCCAGCAAGACTGGGGAGTTCTGGGTACCACTGACTGCGTTTCTCAGTCTTTATTTTCCAAGTTGGTAAATGCATCTCAAGACTCTCAGCCGGATTTCTAGAGAGAATTGTCTATTAATGCGTTCAGTCATTCAGCAGACATTTATTGAATGCCCACAGAGTACAAGGCAAGATGCATTAAAAGATTAATAAGGCTCGTTCTCTGTCCTCAAAGAACTCAGTTTAGCAAATATTATTTATAAAAAGACAGGTGCTATGATGGAGGCTAGAACAAACTGTTACAGGAACATGAAGAATGGGGTGATTATTTGTGATTACGCAGGTCAGGAAAACTTCGCAGGGGAAGGATTTTGAGATTATGAAATAGGGATGGGAAAGGGCCATTTGTATTTTGCCAAGATGTTTAAAAACGTCCGTACTTATTTTGGTTTGTCCTATTTGCAAAAATGCTTCAACTGCGGAGATGCCTATAAATTAGATGTTAATTAATGAAGTGAAAACGATGCAGGGAACAGATCCAGATTTATTTTGGATGGAAATCGAGCTTCTCGCGAAAGTCAGGTTATGCAAATAAACGAACTGCCTTCATAATTGTAAGAGAATTGGGAATGTTATTTAAATATGTTATATATATTCTAACAGTGAATATTTATAATGCCAACTCATTTTCTCTGTAAGATAATATATAACATCATGCATTTCTCGTTCTTTTTAAAAATAATTTTCTCCTCAATATTAATGTTTTTCTTGTGCATAAATATAGTATATATGCTATAGCACAGTTTCTCAAATGTGGTGGATTCTACTTTCTGTCATCCAAAAAAGATATTTTTATTGTGTTTGTACATACCTGCATAAATCTTAAGTATGTGGGTTAATTAATTTTTACATATGCATACGTTTGTGTAACTACCATTCTAATTAAAGTATAAAATACTTCTAGAATCTTTGAAGACGCCTTCATTTCCTCTCCCAATTAATACCCACCCCTGCAGAGGTAACCACTGATCTGATTCTATCCCTGTAGATTAGTTCTGCCTGTTTGATTTAAGTGGAATCATCCAGAACACACCCTTTTGGGTCTGGCTGCTTTAGCTCAACATTAGTATATGCCACTAAATTAATTTTCAAAGCCAGACAATTGAAAGTCAGAGCAATAGAATGTAAGAGACTTGGTATTCTCAGCCTTTTTAATTTTAGCCATTCTGGAGAGTGCATCACAATGTATCTCACTGTGCTTTTAATTTTCATTTCTCTGATGACTAATTATGTTGAAAACCTTTCATACGCTTATTAGCCATTTGGACATCCTCTTGTGAAATGTCTATTTCAATATTTTGCTGGGTTTTTTTTTTTTTTTTGAAGTTGGATTACCCTTCTCCTGCCGAACTGTAGGAACCCTATTCTAAACATAGGTCCTCTGACAGATCAACGTGTTGAGAATATCTTCTCCTGGTCTTCAGCATGCCTTTTCACTCTTTATTTATTTTTATTTTTTATTTTTATTAACGTTTATTTATTTTTGAGACAGAGAGAGACAGAGCATGAACGGGGGAGGGTCAGAGAGAAGGAGACACAGAATCCGAAACAGGCTTCAGGCTCTGAGCTGTCAGCACAGAGCCCGATGCGGGGCTCGAACCCACGGACCGTGAGATCGTGACCTGAGCTAAAGTCGGCTGCTTAACCGACTGAGCCACCCAGGCGCCCCATCCTTTCACTCTTTAATGATGTCTTGTTTTTGTTGTAAAGAAGTTCTTCACTTTAATGAATTTCAGACTGATCAATTTTCTCTTTTGTGGTTAGTGCATTCCATGTCCTTTTAAAGAAATATTTGCCTCCTCAAGGGAAACATTATAATGAATGGGGAAAAAAATGTTTCACCTTTCTCAGAGAATCCTCAAACCTCCATGAATACCAATATAGATTCCCACATTGAGAGCCATACTCAAGACATCGTTATAGAACATCTTGTAGACAGATAGAGCCCCCCAAATCAGCACGAAAATACCAACACGGGTAAGGAGTCCTAACTTTAGAGGAGCAGTTACTAGAGAAATTTTGGGGAATATTGGGAAGAAATATTACATTTTAAATAAATATAACATATAATACATAAGTTACATAAATAAATACTTATGCTTCACTGTGTTTCAATAATATGAAAAAGTTTGGGGAGGAGAAAAAGAGCGTGAGATAAGAAAATCAATTCACTTGAAAACATTGCAGCAAAATCCCGGTCCTTCCTTCCCCTCTGTGTCCAGTTTGGAATACCAGTCTCTCCCATTGGCCTACTTTTTATCACCACTTCAACACACACACACACACACACACACACACACACACACACACACACACAGAAGATCCTAGTCCCAAGGGAAGAACATGACAGAGCTATTTATGGCTTCTGAAACTTGCAGAACTTGACAGTTCACAAACATAGCAGATGGTTTATAATGGTGGAACTATTGTCGGATTTGTCTACAATGGCTAATTACACACTCATTTCTTAAAATATAAATTGCATGGAGAGTCATTATTCTCACCAAAGGAATATAGTTGTATTTTCATATTTAGTGAGTCATATTATCATACAATTTCATAGACAAACAGATTTCAAATCATTAGATGTATTAAAACACAATTACCATTTGCCATATTAAACACACATTTTCTAATTTTCAAGGCTGTGAAAAGCTTATAAACATCAGGGTCTTGAGTAGTAGCATGGCTTCATTAAGCAATACGCCCAAATTTCTCTCTCCAGCAATGTTCCAACTCAAAATTAAAAAAAAAAAAAAAAGAAAGAAAGAAACATACTAAGTTTATATGCCTTACTAAAGTCAGAGCACATCCCTCAAATATTTGAAACTGTGTTTTAAAACTTGGCAGAAAGGTCTTCCCTCAATGTCCAGACTAAGACAATTCATAGCACTAAGACTCTGTTTTCTTGAGTTTGATCTTTTTCCAATTTGTCATGATTATTTGGGGGGGGGAACCTCTGTGCAAGAATATTAAGACTGAAAATGAAGACCTCTTTTTCTTTGTTCATTTGATTTTTAATTCCTCATTTATGAAAATTTTTGTTCATGTATGACCAATGAATACAACAAAAGGTCACATGGCTTTGGTAGAAGGGGGTATGGTGAGCCTCATATGAAGACAGCCAGTTCCACTCTGGGGTGGGAAGGGCTCTAGCAAGTCTTTATAAAGACATGAAATAACATGAAAGAGGAATAGGATTTTCTCTTCTCCTCCGTGTCTGCTCTTACTCTATTTTTTTTTTCCAACGGTACTCTTCATAGTTGATCTGTTTTCCAAAAATGTTTTTGTGGATATCTTGTCACCCATGTATCCAGTGGAGGTGGAAGACAATATCTGGAAGATTCCTTAGGTCTCAGTCCTATGGAATTCCTGTCTGCTCCTGAACTGATTGTCAACAGACCACATACGGATAGCAAAGTACTTAAGAGACTGCTCTGGATAGATGCTCGCAAGATTTCAGATCAGAGAGATACCTTGTATTTGTAGGAAAGCTCTGGAAGCCGCACTTGGGTGGCAAAGATACAGAGAATGCAGTCATCTTTGGTTTAGCTTTGAAATCCTAAATGAGGTTGGGTTTGTAGTAATTCATTCATTCTGAGCTGACTCTTTCTTCATGTTCTTAAGTACATCTCATTCTGTTCTTTGTGGAGCAAGACTGTAGTCCAAACAGCAAGGAGCCTAATAATGCCATTTTAAAAAAATATTTATTTTATTTTGAGATAGAGAGAGAGAGGAGTGTGTGTGTGTGTGTGTGAGCGAGCGAGCAAGGGAGCAGGGGAGGGCTGAGAGAGAATCCTAAGCAGGCCCCACACTCAGCACAGAGCCCCACGTGGGGCTCCATCTCAAGACCGATCGTGAGATCACGACCTAAACCAAAATCACGAGTCAGACACTTAACCAACTGAGCCACCCGGGTGCCCCAATGCCGTTTTTTGAACAATCAGATATCCTCAGAAGTTTTTGCTCAATAATTAGGATGGGCATCAAATGGAGTCCAGGTTAATTTTTTTTAATGTTCATTTATTTATTTTTGACACAGAGAGAGACAGAGAATGAGTGGGGGAGAGGTAGAGAGAGAGGGAGACACAGAATCCAAAGCAGGCTCCAGGCTCTGAGCTGTCGGCACAGAGCCCGACGCAAGACTCGAACTCACAAACCGCGAGATCATGACCCGAGCCAAAGTCAGAGGCTCAACCGACTGAGCCACCCAGGCGCCCCACAACTAATTTTTAACATACACAACAGAATGATTCTTATAACTGATTTATGTCTATTTACAAAAGAAAAATGAAGAAATATGGAGAGAGAAGTCTGAGCTGAAGAAACTTTGTATTACTCATCCAACGACAAAAAATTTTCTTTATTATTTCTAGCAAAACGTGCTAGACTCATTAATCCTGCCAAGTTATTTTTATTTTTAATTCTTTCCCACAGGTTTATGCTTTTTTTTTTTCACATTGTATCAGCCACATTTCCTACTTCAGGATGATTTCTCAGTAGTTTAAATTTGGAAGACATTTTTATTAAGTGGGAATGAATTTAGGGTTTTTTAAAGTCTGAGTCTCTCAATCAGTGGAAAGAAAGGAGGTAGGGAGTGAAAGAGGAAGAGAAAGTATGTGTCTTATCTTGACAGATGCAGGGATCAAATACAGGGGAAAAAGAGGTATTTTCAAGAAAATGACAGTTATGATTGGCTTTTGCCCATGGAGTAGGTATAGTATTGCCTAGATCTGGGGTAGTACACTATTAGAAAGTGATACTTAAGGTCTCTGATCACTTCCCTGTGGGAAGGCACGTAGACTGATGTGGAAGCTTTATAGCCTTGTTACAATTACTTGGTTCAAAATGTGTCTTTACCAACTCTATTTTTACTGTCCCAGCTTTTGGCTTTATCTCTTAAGCGCCTCCAATTAAAATCCCAATAGTGTTATTGTTACCAGAAAATACCTTGATGTATCAACATATAATTATAATCAAGATCCATGTACCCACTATGAGTAGAAAGGTAACCCCCACCCTTACCTGGCCTAATTCTCATTGTGGTACACAACCTCTGACATTGGCTCTAGTTCACAAGGTCTCTAAGGATATTACAGAACTCATGAGGAAAGGCATCTTTGCCTGTACGTACGTAAAGGCAAAAGCCATCTATTCGATTCAAAGTTCAGAACGTTCCCTTCTTTTGAAAATATTTTGCATTGATTTGAGTTTTTTCTTTGCCAGAGCCGATGTTTTTGCCTCGCGGTTAACGTTTTCTCGACAGCCTTTGAGTTGGTCCATTGTCCGGTGTCCTCTATCAGATTGGTCTCCACAGTCGTCAGCTCTTCTGGGTATGGTGCTGTTCTTTCGTGATACTGAGTTTTCAGAAACGTCAGCTGCTTTTTCATTGTTTTTCCTTATTTATATCTGTTTTAAGGTGAAGGGGGTAGGAGCACATGGAAGCAAAAGACTTGTCCCTGGGTGAATGGTTGTTGGTCCTGACCTGTCCATGAGGGATTCATCACACACTTTACTTTTAAGATTTGCCGGGACGTGTTCCAATAGGTCCGTTGTTCTTTACGACCAGTTTGACGTCTGTCTCACAGTGTGTGGAACTTGTCATTCTCAATAAGAAGAAAAATGTTTCACTTGCAGATGAAGCTGGCTTCGATGACACGAGTTTGAGTGAATGTGACAAAGAGAGAATAAGTGAATGAAACCTAATTGATGGCACAGAGCAGGACTCCTCTTTTAAACAAAAATACTATCAACCTCTCTTTCACTCTTTCTTTCTAGCAAGGAGTTTCCCTGCCTAACGCACTATGCGTTCTCTCGGAAAAATTCACAAGCCTCATTATGAAAAGGTCCTAGGAGAATAGCTATAAAACAAACGCCATCGCTGGTTCAAATTGCCATTTTGTATAAGGAAATGGGATGTTGCGGTATGATGCTCAAGGTAATACTGAAGACCCTTGTTTTATGTTAGGCCTATTTACTACAATATCTTTTTGAAATATCTAGTATGTCATCTGGGACACCTAGCATCCAGAGGCCACCCAGGCTAGTTACATCTCCTTTGGCAGAAGAGTACTCCAAACGGTCTTTTGAAAATGGAAGTTGGGAAACTATGGATCTAGGGATTTCTTCCCTGTCTCTGTCGTCAGACGTCAGTTGACACTTCAAAGAGGGAGGGGCGCCTGGGTGGCTCAGTCTGTTAAGCGTCCGACTTCCGCTCAGGTCATGATCTCGCGGTGAGTTCGAGCCCCGCACGGGGCTCTGTGCTGACAGCTCAGAGCCTGGAGCCTGCTTCGGATTCTGTGTCTCCCTCTCTCTCTGCCCCTCCCCCACTTGTGCTCTGTCTCTGTCTATCAAAAATGAATAAATGTAAACAAATTTTTTTAAATAAAGCAAACCTTAAAAAAAAAAAACAAAGAGGAAAATACACATTTTTCTTTAATGTAGAGTTTCAAAAGGGACTTCTACAAGGGGCCAAATGATATAGAACCTTCAAGGCTAAAGTAAAAAAAAAAAAAAAATAATATATTGGATTTTATTCCAAGTATGAAAGGGACTTTTTTATATGTCTGTAGGTAAGAAAGTGGTATGATCTGCTTCAGGCCTCTTTAAGGACTTGCATCTAATTTTTTTTTCCTGAATTTGTGTCCTTTTGGCTAAAGAAGGCCTTCACATTATATATTTTAGACCTGCAAAATCCTGGATCGGCCTGGTGCCGTGGTATGTAAAGGGCTTGGCAAAGTGCCCGGCAAATATGGGGTCCTCATTAAACGGAGAGGTTCCCCATTCATCTGCCTCTGCTTCTTGAAAGTCATGTCTCACGCTGTCCTTTTACGTTGCCCAATTTCTAGCTCAGTGATTGTCACCAAGGAACATATATACATATTTGTGGAGTTACCGACAGAAAGCGGGGCAGGGAGAAAGGTGAAGAAACTCATCGGTGTTTTCCTTCTCCTATCAGTAGGAGGACCACATAACTGACTTTGTGCTTACTTTAGAACTCTGGCGAACGCAAACAGGATTCTATTAATGGCAGCAGAGCTCCCTCAACATACATGACTGTGGTTCTTAATGGGCAGAATGAGAGGTGGTAGATAGCACTTTTAGGGGGGAATATCTTATTTCTGATTTTGTCGAAGTACTGGAAGGAAACAAAAATATATTAATACATGCAGACTATTTTGTTGACTGTGAGGCTAATAAGCCGCCAAACTTCTGAGAAAGCCTTCATATCTTTTCAAAGAAGATACCTGGAAGAAATATGAGAACTCCCATTGCTGTTTTTATTCTGGATAACATAGATTGTATCCCGAAATAAATAAGCTTCAGATATCTTGCAAACATCAACCAATATTCCTGGATCCCAAATAAAAACTTTAAAAGCTAACTGCTCTTCACAAGGCATTCATCCAGAAACGCTGTGACCTCCATGTGGGCAGAAATACACACTACGTTCTAATTTTTTTTTTAAAGTGTCCTCTTACCTTGACTTCTGAGATCCTCACTTTTTCCTACCATTCTGACTACTCTTTCTTAATCTCCCTGACAGACTCCTATATTTTCCCCCCTTAAACTCTGCCATTTTCTAGGCTTATGTCCAAAGACTCTTTTCTTCTTTTGATGTTTTCTCTGGAAAAAGTTCACCCATTTCTCTAGCTTCCTTTGCTTCCAGTGTCTCCAGATCTCTAGCTGGAGTCCCAAGCCTGATCTTAATCACATGAGCCTTACATTCAAGAGCTGCTGAGAGGCTAGGATGTAGACCACAGAGGTTCATGAAGCATGGTCAACTCATCTGGCTTAAGATCTTGGAGAAGGAGTGCTACACTCTAGTCACGGGGGCTCTGATGAAGCTGATGGTAAAGAAATGAAAGTCTGCAAAGCAAAAAGGCGCACAAAAAATTGTCTGAATGGGAATGGTATAAAGGTGGATAATGATTTCTAAGTAGTTTCTGTAACTGACTATGGTAAAATTAAAACAAGGTACCTCTGGTTTTGCTAATTCAGTTGACTGCTCCCCATTAATCTGAATTACTGTGGTTTTTATTTCCAGTATTTCCCTCCAAAATGAATTTTTATCATGTCTTTTAACTTATATTGAAAATGTCGTACCTACAAGGCCTATGAAAATGGAGCTGAGGACACTGTGTTCCATCATAAAAAATGATGTACAAACTTCAAATTAAAAGATAAGTCTTTCAAGCCAAAGCTTTGATAGAATAATGCTCAAAGAGAATTTTGTCTGATTGAATTCAGGTCACTGAAAAAAGTTCAATACAGAACATTTTCTGTCTAGCATTTTCATTAGATTATTAGTTCAGTTGGATTTCATCCATTTTAAGCGTTGGTTCTTGTATCCTCAGACATGTTTAGATATTAGCAATCCTGAGAGCATATCGATAGCAAATTTCAGGTGGATTTATAATTAGTCATAAAGGACCATGTCCTCTACCTCCTTATAAGGTTTGTCGTTATCACATCCTCATATTCCTAACCTTCTCCAGGTCCTTCCGTGGTCAATACCCCAATATCCACAAGGCGAGGGAAAAACTACTCACAAGTCACTTGTCTTCATCAGGAAAGAAAATTTTCTGATTTAGTCAGAGACCCTTGTTTGGTTTGCTCTCTGTCTCCCTGTAAATCTCCCTTGGGTGTAATAGAAGTTTGGTTCCAACAGTGCATCGTAATGCTTCAGAGCATAAGGTCTTCAATGGGTGTCTGGATTCAAAATCAACTCCTGCTTGTTCTCTGAATGATAAATTATTTAATGCATCTGATCCGTTGTTTCCTCACCTTAAAAATGAGAATGAACACATGCTGTTGTGAGAAGCCAGTGAAATAATATGTGTAAAGTATCAGGTGCAAGACCTGACACATGTAAGTCTGAAATAAATGGGAGCTATTAGGATTATTGCTATTATTCGAGTACACAGGAACCAGTGTTCATTATCATTGGTAACTGCAGCCACAACTCTACCAAGTGCCCTCTCTCCAGCTTGCAGCTTTGGAGGTGGTCCACATAATCTGAACCGCCCCTTAGAAGTTCAGCCCGCTTCCAAGTTAGCTTAGGTCTGCATACATCACAAGAGGTCCATTAATTCCACAGGTATTATTATTGAGTGTGTGTCACATTCCAGGCATTGGGCAGAGGTATGGAGGGTTCGGGAGTCAGCAAGCAGATGGTTCTGCAACTTGATTGAGGACTTTCGCCTTCAACCATGATGGAGTGACTGGTACCAGACCATGTTAGTACTATCAACAACTAGAAATCTAGTCAAAATCCATGAGTGACTGGTTTTCAGATACTGGGCAACAGGCAGTGCAGAACGGTAAGAGGAGAGAATGATGAGAGAAACGAAGTGACCATAATGACGTCCCAGCTCTCTGCCTGGAGGGGAGGAACATCCAAGTCGAGCATGGCAGTCTCGTTGAGCTGAAGAGAAAGGGCCAGGGTTCAAGGAAGCTGAGGCCCTGGGAATTTGCAGACAAAGTGCTGGAGAAGAGGGAGGTACACAGAGAAAGGGCTCCAGGGATTGGCAAGTGGGTCCCCTGGAGTCTTTAGCTGAATACACAGTTGTACATGCATATAGGCGAGACTCCAGAAAGGAGGCCACTAGACATCTTGAAAGGAACAAATAGGGAGTTAGAAGCTAAGAAATACCGGAGCTTACACACGGCCAAGAGACATTTGAGTTCCAACCCGCCAGAGTGGAGATACCTCACTGAGTATCTGAGCATTCAAGAGAGACCCCAGAAAAGCCACATCTTAGAGAAGAGCTACCTTTGTCCCGAATGAAGACTATTCTAGACCCACCCTAACAAAGTTGAAATATAAGCCTCAAAAAGATCAAGTTGTCCACAAACATAGTAAAGAACTCCTTTGTGATTCATTAAAAAATGAATTGAGGTGAGTTTCCCAAACTGTTTTCAACGGACACAAGAAATACCATCTCCAAGTTCAGTTTGTTTTGCCGATGGTTCTAAAAGATAATTGATACACACAATTCCCTGAGATTCGTCCCTCTATCATACAACTGTCTTTCCAGGAACCGTAATGCAGCTGAGGAACCTGTTCAGCCTTTCTAACCAAAATATGTATGAGGGATCCACCAAATTATCTCTTGGCACATCTCACACACAAACCCTAAAACAGTATTCAAGTGAGACTCAAGATCTGAGGGCCTGATGGCTATCCTCTAAGAGGAATTGAGGCTTTTCTTCTGTGATGCATAGAGTGTATCATGCGAAAAAGATAATTGGGAAAGATATACAACTGGGAAAAAAAAAAGAAAGACAAAAGACAAGCGTCTGCCGTTGTATTACAGAACAAAATCAAAACAGGAGTCAAATGTAGCCTTGAGTCAGATGTTGAAGAACAATTTGGAGGGGAGAAGAAAGGGTAGTGCTGCAGAAATGATTCATTCGTTCACATCATCTGTAGACTGCTCTCCAGGGTTACTTTTCTTTTCTCTTCTCTGCTGTGTAATTAAAGAAGAGGCGAGTGCCTACACAAAGAGAGGTCTGCGAAACGCTGTGTTAACTTGGGCCATTAGCCAAAGTCAGATTAGCACTTGGGAATCGCCACAAGCCACACATGAAAACCTTCCAGTTCAACCAAACCGGGAAAGGGCTATTCTTCTCCCTTCAGAATATCAGCTACTGAGTAGAGGGTAAAATCTGAAAACAGGCAAGGATGTGCATGCTTATTTCCTAAAGCCCTCCATTGAAAGCCAGAATGCTAACCAAATTGAAGATGCCCATCTGGAAGAGATTGTTGAGAATAGTTTTCAAAAAAACTCATGGCTACAAATGGAATATGTATTAAAGAGTAGGAAAAGGAAATTAGATTACATCGAAAAAAGTACACTTGAAGAAAAACCAATCTCATATATGACATTTTTAGGAGACCAAACAAGGAACAGCGGTGGAAGAAAAGTAAGTTTTGCGTTATCAGAATAAATGAAATATATGAAAAGTTTTTTAAAAACCGCTGATGGCTTGGCCACCTTTTTTATTCTAGAGTCTTGAAATGAAACTATGTAAAATTATATCTGTTTGGCTTCTCCTACTAAAGGCTTTTTAAAGAAATTTCCTCCTCCAGGCTAAAGATCTGAAGGAATTTGCAAAGTGACTATTAACAATTACTGAAAAGTCATTAATTTTTAAAAAGTCTTCGATGACAAGAGGCATCAAGACCCAGAAGGATTGATTAAGAGAGACTGCTTCTCAGGCAGAAGGGAAAAGTTAATGAGAGGGGCAAGAAGGAGCCACCTGTTCCCTAAATGCCCCACTTACCCCCCTGCGTGGTGATGCATTTGGCACCCCTGACATCTTGGTCTATGAAGTCCTATTTTGACTGGCGTGACAAGACTGTCTTGATTTTCTTCTCACCCCCTCAAAAGCCATCTTTCAATCTCTGCCATAGGTTCTTCGACCTTGGTCCATATGGGGAAATAGGTTCTATTTACATAAATGGGGTAGAAAAAAGGTTAGGGTGAAAGCCGCCACCACAGGGGGAAAGCACCTGAGGTTAGCTAGCGAGATACTGTAATGGGATCATGAGTAACTGATTACATTACCTGCAGGAAATTACTTTCTGTCTGATGCCGATATCCCGTTGTACTCTGATCACAAACTCCACTGGCCCCCTAGACCCTTTGCTTCTTACACACACAAGTTAATGATTACTGATTGTTTTGTTCACATTCATCACGTGTGTAAGATCTTGTTTTCTTCATGTTCACCACGTGGGGAATATCTTGTGCTCTCCATAAATACGGAGACAAAACCCCTGTTCAGGGCTCTTGTCTCCTCCCGGACATTAGCCTCTCTTGTATGCAATTCTGCATCCACTCTCTTGATGGACAAGAGAGAGCTCCAGACTCATAGTCTGTGACAGGTCCAATGCGAAAACTCTTTCCTTCCTGGGAAATACATATTCTTCTCTTTGATCCATGCTCTAAACTCCAGTGATAGAAAAAATCAAATTCCACACATATTTTTATGTTCTGGATTTTCCTCTGTGACAGTGGATTCTATAAGGTTTTAACTATGCATATACAGTGTGTAGAAGTATTCTTAATGAGTAAAAGTGGTGGAATTATAGCTTTAACCTTAAGATGCTTTGAATATTTTCATCCTGGTGAACAACTCCATCCAAGATGGCTTAAACGATTGCTCCTTTGCATTTCCTTTTAGGGTAGGACTCCACTACTCCCTTTCTAAATGAACGGTATGTAGAAGTGATTGACAGGTGTGACAGAACTTACCATGGCAACTCTTCTTAAGGGAAATTGACGGCTGAGCAAATTGAGGGTTTGTGCTAAGAGCATAATAACCCCCAGGCTGTTCTTTTAGGTTCTGTAAGTTACTCAGAATTTCAGAGAAGGGATAATGAATCAAATATTTTATTAGTTCAGAAAGTCTCACCCACAAAATATGTATTTATCACTTCAATTTGTTCTCTCGCTGCCACACAGTTTAGCATGATCAAATTTTTTTTTCTGTCTGTGGCATTTGGGTCAAGAGCTCTGATCAAAATGACATCACTCAGGGCTAGCTTCCGGTCAACACACGCCGGGTCAAGCACTGAAAGGGTCACACCCTGTCTTCAGAGTGTCTCTCAAGACTGGCTACATAATTGCAGGATCTCAGTATAAAGTAAAAATGTGGAACCATTTGTTGAAAAAATTATTAAGAATTTCCAGACAGCGAGAGCAGAGCATTAAACCTTCCACCCAGCTACACAGGTTGCACACACGTGAAGGCAGCCAGGCTCCTCCTGGGTCCTTGCCGTGTCCTTTCTCATGGGGGCTGATGTTTTCCTGCTCATTAAAATAGGGTGAAAATCGATCCTTCCCCAAGAGATAGAGTCTGCCTTAACCTAGTCCTCATATCTTCCAAGTCAGAAAAAAGACTCACTCTGCTTGCAGATTTTATGAAAGCAATCTCCATTTCTGAGTACTGGCTACAGAAAAGTATTAGCCTAAAAAGATTCAGAAAATGGGGCACCTGGGTGGCTCAGTCGGTTAAGTGTTGGACTCTTGATTTCGGTTCAGTTCATGAAGCCAAGCCCCATGTCGGGCTCCAGCGCTGAGTGTGGAGCCTGCTTGGGGATTTTCTCTCTCTTTCCCTCTGCCCCTCTCCCCTGCTTGTGTTCTCTCTCTTTCTCTCTCCGTCTCCCTCTCTCTCTCTTTCACGTGTGCACATGGACATGCAAAATATAAACAAATTTTAAAAGTCAGAAAACATTTTAATGATAGTAACCCTGTCCTAATTGATGGATGAGAATGAATAGCCTTTTGGGTTTATTCCCATTTTTAAGTTTCTAGAACTCTGTAAATATGTGTGAGTGTATTATATACTTCTACTAAATCTGGGCTTTCATTATTTTAATAATAGAAACCATATCTATTGTTTACAGCAAGCATTGTCTTTTTCCTTCAAGTATATTACATAGATAAGAAAAAAATGAGAAGCACTTAAAAAAAAGACTGTATGAGAGCCAGTCTTGTCCTAATACTGTGGAAGGGGTAGAAGAAAGGCAGTCACAGTTGAAAGATTTATTTCTCTGATGGAGTATAACTCTGTATTGCCCTAAATGTGCCTGGCAGATTGCCTCAAGTTCCATGTTTGAGTATGACTTCATACTCAAATAAGACTAGGAAATGCTGCATTAGAGATCCACACGAAAGTTTCCTAGATGTCCTGCAGTTTATTTTTTGTCCTGCAGTTTAAAAAGGAAGCAATGGGACGCCTGGGTGGCTCAGTCGGTTAAGCGTCCAACTTCCGCTCAGGTCATGATCTCGCGGTCCGTGAGTTCAAGCCCCGCGTCGGGCTCTGGGCTGACAGCTCAGAGCCTGGAGCCTGTTTCAGATTCTGTGTCTCCCTCTCTCTCTGGCCCTCCCCCGTTCATGCTCTGTCTCTCTCTGTCTCAAAAATTAAATAAATAAATAAATGAATAAATAAACGTTAAAAAGGAAGCAAAAACACAAAGAAAATCTATAACCCACTTATTTCCTCTCTGTATAACCCAGTTTTGCCCAAACACATTTACTTAATCGCAGAACCCTTTCTTTGTGTAAGAACTATTAAAATCCTGGCATTGAGAACTGCTGTGGAGCGAGCACACTTCGGGAAATGCCGATTTAATGAACCTCTGGAGATCATAGGATGGGAATTCATTGGCTGAGCAACTTCTAGATTCCAGGCACTAGTTCACATGGCCGACGTACCTTAACTCAATTAACAGAACAAACCAGCCCCCAGAGGTGGTTATCATGATCCCAGTTTCATAGATGAGGTGAATACGTTAAACAATGCCCATGGACACACAACCTCCAGTGGTGTGGGACTTTGAGCCAGTGTGTCTGATTATGAAGCACAATGTACCTTCCTCTACAGCATTCAGAATTTACTAACAGCGAAAAGAAAACAACATAAAGTATTTATAGCACCTTATGAATGCCCGCTCTCAGTTCTGAAGGTCGAGTCTTGCATAAGATACGTGGAATTTTCTTAACAGATTTTCTTCACGAATGAAACGATGAGAATGCCTTTTCAAGTGGCCTGCCATCTGTCATGTAGTTAAAGAGATAAATCTTTTCACAACAAAGCAAGGCTGCATAATTGTACCAAATAACTAAGAGGCAGGATGCAGAATCCCTCTGTGGAGAACCAGAGCTGATGAGCTGGTCTGAATGCTGTCAAATTAAACAAATACCAGAAATGTTATAAATCCCACTAGGTTCATTCCAGAGATAAATGTGTTCAGAGCTTAGCCTTTAAAAGACATTTCCAGTGCTCGCTTCGGCAGCACATATACTAAAAGACATTTCCAAACTTTTATTAACCAGCTACCAGAGGCAAAGTGGACTTTCAGGTTTACATTAACTTCTCAGACCCTGATTTACTCATTATTCTTAAAATTGAAACATTTGCCGTTGAGTTGCTTTTTTCGTTCCAACTGAATAATTCCGTGTTTTATACTTGGTAGGTCCTCCAGATTTTCAGGAAACACTTAATCTTTAATTGGTGAATTATTGCACATATTAATATTAAAGGAAGGATTCCATAAATAAAGGCACTGTGCCATTGAGGCCGTGTGGAGTAGACCCTTGTGAAAGCAGACGTAGAAATAGAAACATGTGGGAAGATGGGGTAAACTGGAGTCAGCCTGGACCAGAGATTACAGTGAGAGAAGACCCATTCAGAGAAAGCCCACTGGATGCCAGCACTTGAGGGATCAGCAGGGATTAATTACAGATACCTGGTGGATTGGCTGGACAGCAGTCTGCGTGAAAACACGGACGTGTAGCTGTTTGGTAAGCAGTAGACCCGGGATCGTAAGAGTGACCACTGCTGGCAGCTCCTGGCCACCGTATCAGGGAGCAGCGTCCCTTCCCCCATGTGGGTGTTAGGGACAAAGTAGCAGTCACCTGTGCAGGACTGTTCCCCAAGGAGCCGTGGGGTGCCACGCCAGAGGCAGCAGCAAGGGGACGAGATGAGAGGGACAACAGCCAGAGAAGCTCATTCTGGAACACTCGGGAGAAGAACCCCGGAAGCTTGTCAGAGGTGAGAGGATTCTTGAGAGTGGCTGATTTCTGGGCAGTCAATGTGAGAGTGTTCTGGAAGTATAATTTGGCGTTATAGTTGCAGGCTAAGGAGGCCCAACAGAAAATGAAAGACTCTGGGGCACCTGGGTGGCTCAGTCAGTTGAGTGTCTGACTTCAGCTCAGGTCATGGTCTCGCGGTTCGAGGGTTCGAGCCCCGTGTGGGGCTTTGTGCTGACAGCTCAGTTCCTGGAACCTGCTTCGAATACTGGGATACTGTGTCTCCCTCTCTCTCTGCCCCTCCCCCACTCATGTTCTATCTGTCTCTCTCTCCAAAATAAATTTAAAAAACAAAGGGGCGCCTGGGTGGCTCAGTCTGTTAAGCGTCCGACTTCGGCTCAGGTCATGATCTCACGGTTTGTGGGTTCGAGCCCCGCGTCAGGCTCTGTGCTGACAGCTCAGAGCCTGGAGCCTGCTTTGGATTCTGCGTCTCTTTCTCTCTCTGCCCCTCCCCAACATGTGCTCTCTCTCTGTCTCTCAAAAATAAATTAAAACGTAAAAACAAAAAAAAATTTTTTAATTCAAAAAAAAAAATTTTTTAAAGAAAATGAAACACTCTTACAAACTAGTTTGGGTTGTATTAGTCAGACTGGCTATTGTTTGTGTCTCTCCATTCCTATTTCTGTAGCAGAATCCTCTCCACCTGACCATAGGTGTGGGCACATGACCTACGCTTGGCCAGTCACAGTGTATCATGTCCACACATCACTATGACTAGTATGAGCACATAAGCAAGACCAAGTCGATCAGAATATATCCTTGACCTTGTTTGAGTCTGAATTCATATAAATAGTAACACATTGCTTATACTATAGTTGGAGAAATTTAAATGCTGGCTGGATATTTCATGATATTAGGGGATTACATTTAATGCTTTATGTGTGATGATAGTATTGTCCTTATCTTTTAGAAGTACATACAGAAATCTTTATGGATGGGATGATTTGAAATGTGGTATTTGAATCAAAATGCTCAGAATGATTCAAGGACATGAGGGTAGATGAAACAAAATTGTCCATGTTAAAGCAGGGTGATTGGAACATTGGGGGCTGTTACAGTATTTTCTCTACTTCTGAGAATGCTTGATTTTTTTTTTCATAATTGTAAGAGAAAAGAAAGAAATTCCTGAGATTTTATCCACTGAAGCTGAGGGAGAGAAGTGCTATTTGCTCTTAGATCACTATGCTCGGAACTGACGACAGCCACGTTCTCCATCCCTGAAGAGAGCCCATCTGTGGTACGCACTGAGACCATCCTGCAGGGGGAAATAGAGCCAGTGGACAGAGAGAGAGGGTGTTGGCCACATACGGCTTCCCAGGATTTTATTCACATGGAGAGCTGATCACCAACAAAGCTCATTACGTGTGATCCCTTTGCATCAAATGGTACATTTGTTTATGTCAAGAAAAGTATGTGTCTGTGTACAGAATACAACATGGAGGCGATATATATGTACACACACACACACACACACACACACACACACACACACACACACACATATGAGAGAATATATATATATATATAGAGAGAGAATTAATTTTGGTCTCAAAATAATTATCCTAACACCATTTATTGACTAATTCACAATTTGCCCACCAATTTAATATGCTACCTTATTTTTCTTTTAAGATTTTATTTTTAAGTAATCTCCACATCCAACATGGGGCTCAAACTCACAACCCCAAGATCAAGAGTCCCATGCTCCACCGACTAAGCCAGCCAGGTGCTCCTGATATGCCACTGTAATCAAATCCCAAATACTTAGGTCTGCATAATCTATGAGGTTCTTTTGATCTACATGTTTTTCCACATGTGCCACACTATTTTAACTATTATGCTATACAGTATGATGCTAAAGCTGAAAGGTCCTCTTGGAAAAGTTGTTCTCATTTTTCATTATTTTTCAGTATTTTAATCTTGTAAAGTTTTTAAAAATTCCACTTAGATTTAAAGTTTATTTCTTTATTTTGAGAGAGAGACAGAGAGAGCAAGCAGGGGAGGGGCAGAGAGAGGGGAGGAAAGAGAGAATCTGCAAGCAGGCTCCGTGATGTTAGCGCAGAGCCTCACATGGGGCTCCAACTCACAAACCATGAGATCATCACCTGAGCCCAAACCAAGAGTCAGACACTTAACCAGCTGAGCCACCCAAGTGCCTCTCCACTGAGAGTTAGACTGTATTTTTTCCCCTTTCTCTTCATTTATTTATTTTTTTAAATTTACCTCCAAGTTAGTTAGCATACAGCGCAACAACGATTTCGGGAGTAGATTCCTTAATGCCCTTTACCCATTTAGCCCATCCCCCCCTTCCACAACCCCTCCAGTAACCCCCTGTTTGTTCTCCATATTTAAGAGTCTCTCATGTTTTGTCCCCCTCCCCGTTTTTATATTCTTTTTGATTCCCTTCCCTTGTGTTCATCTGTTTTGTATCTTAAAGTCCTCATATGAGTGATGTCATATGATATTTGTCTTTCTCTGACTAATTTCACTTAGCATAATACCCTCTAGTTCCATCCACGTAGTTGCAAATGGCAAGATTTCATTCTTTTTGATTGTCAAGTAATACTCCATTGTGTGTGTGTGTGTGTGTGTGTGTGTGTGTGTGTGTGTCCATTCATCCATCGATGGACATTTGGGCTCTTTCCATACGTTGGCTATTGTTAACAGTGCTGCTATAAACATTGGGGTGCATGTGCCCCTTCAAAACAGCATACTTGTATCCCTTGGATAAATACCTAGTAGTGCAATTGCTGCGTCGTAGGGTAGTTCTATTTTTAATTTTTTGAGGAGCCTCCATACTGTTTTCCAGAGCGGCTGCACCAGCTTGCATTCCCACCAACAATGCAAAAGAGATCCTCTTTCTCCGCATCCTCGCCAACATCTGTTGTCGCCTGAGTTGTTAATGTTAGCCGTTCTGACAGGTGTGAGGCGGTCTCTCATGGTGGTTTTGATTTGTATTTCCCTGATAATGAGTGATGTTGAGCATTTTTTCATGTGTCGGTTGGCCATCTGGATGTCTTCTTTGGAAAAGTGTCTATTCATGTCTTTTGCCCATTTCTTCACTGGATTATTTGTTTTTTGGGTATTGAGTTTGATAAGTTCTCTATAGATTTTGGATACTAACCCTTTATCTGATATGTCATTTGCAAATATCTTCTCCCATTCCATCGGTTGTCCTTTAGTTTTGCTGATTGTTTTCGTCACTGTGCAGAAGTTTTTATTTTGATGAGATCCCAATAGTTCATTTTTGCTTTTGTTTCCCTTGCCTCCAGAGACGTGTTGAATAAGAACTTGCTGCAGCCAAGGTCAAAGAGGTTTTTGCCTGCTTTCTCCTTGAGGATTTTCATGGCTTCCTGTCTTATGTTTAAATCTTTTATCCATTTTGAGTTTATGTTTGTGTATGGTGTAAGAAGGTGGTCCGGGTTCATTTTTCTGCATGTCACTATCCAGTTTCCCCAGCACCACTTGCTGAAGAGACTGTCTTTATTCCATTGGATATTCTTTCCTGTTTGGTCAAAGATTAGTTGGCCATACATTGTGGGTCCATTTCTGTGTTCTCTATTGTGTTCCATTGATCTGAGTATCTGTTTTTGTGCCAGTACCATACTGTCTTGATGATTACAGCTTTGTAATACAGTTTGAAGTCCCAGATTGTGATGCCTCCAGCTTTGGTTTTCTTTTTCAGGATTGCTTTGGCTATTTAGGGTCTTTTCTGATTCCAGACAAATTTTAGGATTGTTTGTTCTAGCTCTGTGAAGAATGCTGGTGTTATTTTGATAGGGATTGCATTGAATATGTAGATTGCCTTGGGTAGTATTGACATTTTAACAATATTTGTTCTTCCTATCCAGGAGCATGGAATCTTTTTCCATTTTTTTGTGTCTTCTTCAATTTCTTTCATCAGCTTTCTTTAGTTTTCAGTTTATAGATTTTTCACCTCTTTGGTTAGATTTATTCCTAGGTATTTTATGGTTTTTGCTGCAATTGTAAATGGGATCGATTCCTTGATTTCTCTTTCTGTTGCTTCATTATTGGTGTGTAGGAATGCAACTGATTTCTGTGCATTGATTTTATATCCTGCGACTTTGCTGAATTCATGGATCAATTCTAGCAGTTTTTTGGCAGAATCTTTTGGGTTTTTCATATAGAGTATCATGTCATCTGCAAAGAGTGAAAGTTTGACCTCCTCCTGGCCGATTTGGATGCCTTTTATTTCTTTGTGTTGTCTGATTGCTGAGGCTAAGACTTCCAATCCTATGTTGAATAACACTGGTGAGAGTGGACATCCCTGTCTTGTTCCTGACCTTAGGGGGAAAGCTCTCAGTTTTTTCCCATTGAGGATGATGTTAGCGTTGGGTCTTTCATATATGGCTTTTATGATCTCGAGGTATGCTCCTTCTATCCTTACTTTCTTGAGGGTTTTTATCAAGAAAGGATGCTGTATTTTGTCAAATGCTTTCTCTGCATCTGTCGAGAGGATCATGTGGTTCTTGTCCTTTCTTTTATTGATGTGATAAATCCCATTGATTGTTTTGCAGATATTAACCCAGCCCTGCATCCCTGACATAAATCCCACTTGGTCATGGTAATTTTTTTAACGTATTGTTGGATCTGGTTGGCTAATATCTTGTTGAGGATTTTTGCATCCATGTTCATCAGGGAAATTGGTCTATAGTTCTCCTTTTTAGTGGGGTCTTTGTCTGGTTTTGGAATCAAGGTAATGCTGGCTTCATAGAAAGAGTTTAGAAGTTTTCCTTCTATTTCTATTTTTTGGAACAGCTTCAAGAGAATAGGTGTTAACTCTTCCTTAAATGTTTGGTAGAATTCCCCTGGAAAGCCATCTGGCCCTGGACTTTTGTTTTTTGGGAGATTTTTGATTCCTAATTTGATTTCTTTACTGGTTATGGGTCTCTTCAAATATTCTATTTCTTCCTGTTTCAGTTTTGGTAGTTTTTATGATTCTAGGAATTTGTCTATTTCTTCCAGATTGTCTATTTTATTGGTGTATAATTGCTGGTAATATTCTCTTATTATTGTTTGTATTTCTGCTATGTTGGTTCTTTCATTCTTGATTTTACTTATTTTGGTCCTTTCCTTTTTCTTTTTGATCAAACTGGCTAGGGGTTTATCAATTTTGTTAATTCTTTCAAAGAACCAGCTTCTGATTTTATTGATCTGTTCTACTGGTTTGTGTGTGTGTGTGTGTGTGTGTGTGTGTGTGTGTGTGTGTGTGTTTCAATAGCATTGATTTCTGCTCTAATCTTTATTATTTCCTGCCTTCTGCTGGCTTTGGGTTTTATTTGCTGTTCTTTTTCCAGCTCTTTAAGGTGTAAGGTTAGGTTGTGTGTCTGAGACCTTTCTTCCTTCTTTAGGAAGGCCTGGATTGCTGTATACTTCCCTCTGTGACCACCTTTGCTGTGTCCCAGAGGTTTTGGGCTGTGGTGTTATCATCTTCATTGGCTTCTATGTACTTTTTAATTTCCTCTTTAACTCCTTGGTTAGCCCATTCTTCTTTAGTAGGATGTTCTTTAGTCTCCAAGTATTTGTTATCTTTCCAAACTTTTTCTTGTGGTTGATTTTGAGTTTCATAGCATTGTGGTCTGAAAACATGCACAGTAGGATCTCGATCTTTTTGTACCTGTTGAGAGATTTAGACTGTATTATTTGGGGACGGGGGTAAGATTTAAAGAACCTGGAATATCTTAATAAGCTGTCTGAAAATTGCACAGTCTCTGTATTCTAAAATTAGATTTGAAAATGCATAGTATTTCTGGTTTTCTTTCAGGAAAACTCATGATCCTGTAAAATTCTGAGTTCTTTATTTGATATTTCTACCAGATATTTTGTACAAGGTTCTCCTTTATTTCCAGTAGCATGAGTAATGCATATTTATTCCGCCAATATAACTTTATTTGAAAAGACTATATCTCTATTTAGTTCTAATGTATATTTGAATTTCTGACAAATCTTATCAAAGTCAGAGCCTGTATTTTTCCTTTGCCTCACACTGCTGTATTCCAGAAAAGACGAATATTTGTTTGGGAATTAGGCTCCCCCTGCTGGTCGATTTAGGACCTTATAATGCAGTCTTTAAAAATCCAATTCCGTTTTATAGTATCTTCAACCTAAGAGATGGAAGTGTTTACTAAATTCTCCACTAGGTGGTCTGCGTCGATAAGATTTATTGAGGTAAAGCTTAGAAGGCCCTAAAATTAATTCTAAAATGTACAAACCCGGAACTCAGAGGAGAGATCACAGTAGTTTGAGGACAGTTATGTAGTGTATGTTTAACGATCAGTCCTCTGAAAAGCACTGACTTGTAGTATTTGCTAATTTTTGTGGTGTAAATACTTCCATTATGGTTCATGCCACCACGGCTGAGGTCATCAGGTACTGATATGAAGTCATTGAACGTGGAGTTAGGTAGAGTCACTCATAGTTGGCTCCCACAAGCTAGGTCCAACACACTGGTGCTGGGAGGCCGTGGGAAGGCTGGCTCTGGGTTTTAAATTCCATATAGGATATGTGAGAGGCAACAGCACATGGTAGAAAAAATCAAGTGCTTTCAAGTCAGATAGATTTGAACTCAAATCCCAAAACTGCTGGTTTCCAGCTCTGAGCACCATGTTCTTTGAATTAAGTGTTCTTGACTCTGAAATGATTTGATAATACCTACCTTGCAAAAGTATTGTTAAAGTTAAATAGGATAATGTATATCAATCACCTCAACAGACCATGTATCTTTAATACAAGTCAAGATAACTATTCACAAAGACACAGAGAAGGAAGGACCATCCGGGCCAGAGTACAAGATCGCCAGACACAAAGATGCTTACCATGTGCTGGAACTGGGGCTGTCACACCCAACAGGCATTCATATTCCCTGATCACTGAGAGTTTCTAGTCTAGAAAGAGCAGGCTGCTTAGCTGGCTGGGAGGAAGTCATTCTGGTTATAATTAAAGATAATATTAGAGGAATATAGAACAGTAATAGCAGATAAATAATACTGTGTTTTGGTTTTCTGCAGAAAAGGCAAGAGAAAGCAATTAACTCTCAAGTAATGGAAAACACATTGTCTCAGGATGTCTGGTCCTGGCCCCATGGCAGAAGGAACAAATATACTTGCCTCCTTGCTGTCTCCTGCCGCTGTGCTGGATTTACTTCTAGATCTTACCTGCAGTAAAGGAGGAATATTTTGAAAGTTCTCGCTTTGTGTAGGACTCTTGGTTCCAACTTAAATCTGACAAAGACCCAAGACTTTGTTCATCTCCTTGTCTGTTTAGGTATTAAAGAGAGTCACTAGGGTGCTGAGGACAGGCAAGCCATCAGTTCCCCCATAGCCCAGCATCTCTGGGAATCCATCAGAGGACTCCAGGAATTGCCCCAAAGAGTGGAGAACGGCTCTCAAAACCCAAGTGCATCTTCTCTTCTGTAAATTTTATTTTTCCACAATGTTAAACTCACAGGATGTCTAAAACATTTTCTCCCCCTCTCCCCCACCCCATAACTGTTTTGGAAGCCCGGAATGGGTTTCCCAGATCCTTTTCTCTAGGAGGATATCTGGCTGGAAAAATTTATAGAATACTAACACAATTTTTAAGTTTTGTATTTTTATTGTTTTTATTAAATTTTTTTTTTAAAAAATCTTTGTTTTTGAGAGAGAGACAGAATGCAAGGGGGGGAGGGGCAGAGAGAGAGGGAGACACAGAATCTGAAGCAGGCTCCAGGCTCTGAGGTGTCAGCACAGAGCCTGACGCGGGGCTCGAACTCACTACCCCAGATCATTACCTGAGCCGAAGTCCCATGCTTAACCAACTGAGCCACCCAGGTGCCCCTAGCTTTGTCTTTTTAATAAGAAATGAACTGTTGGTGACAAGCAGTTTTCTGAATCCACAAAGGAATGGGGAGAGGAGAGAGGTCAAGGATCAGCCTAGATAAAAGGCACGTACAAGTGTCAGATTACCCCTGCCATTCTAGGTAGGGCAGACCAGATCACAGTCCTCCTCAACCGAAGCAGGAAGCAAAGTGGTCAGACTTCAGCAAAGACTTCCAGGAGTCAGAGAGGCAGAATTGACAAAGGAAGGTGGGGGGAGTGATAGCTTGCTACAGCACCCGAGAGGCCCCTGGGAGAGGGGAGGGAGCATTGGTGTCCAAGGTGCCAGCTGTTTTCAGAGCAGGGTCTCCAGGAGTAGCATGTTATCTTAGGATTGTTTAGATGTTTGGTGTTCATTACCATAGGGTCATCAAAGACATTTTTAATGCATCCCTACGCACTCCTCCCTCTCCCCCCCCCCCCCCCAGTACTAAGCTGCTTTGAAACTATTCTAGGAAAAAGCATGAAAAATTACCTAACATTTTTGCCTAGTCAGCTCCCAATGAGAATGCCCGCAAGACCACCTGATTCAGAGAAATTCGTTCTAAACGGGATATATATATATTCTTTAATGTATTTTTCTGTCAAGCACAGATCATTTTGGAGGGGCGTGAAGAATACAGCACTATGAAGGGATTCTGCAAACTCAATCTTTTCTTCAAATCCCAGTTGTCACTCTCAGGATCCCTTCTCCTGGGGGGTTAGGAAAAGGCGGAAGTAGGCGGAGGTCTGCGTGCGGGGAGCCACCTTCAGAGCTGCCTTTGGAAAAGCTCTGCTAGGAAGTTAGACCCAGGAGCATGCGCACAGGGTTCTCTATAGATCCCAGCTCTGAGGCCCTTGGTCCGGCCAGATCCTTCCGTGTTCCTTTACTTCTAAGCTGACGGAGGAGAGGGAAGCGTATTTAGTGCCTCCAGTTTTAGCTCTTTGTAGTCGGGGTCCTGACCAAATATAAGATAGGTGTTTTTTATTTTTTAAAAGACGATTTTTTTTTTTTTTTTTTTGCATTTAAAAACAGTGTGTGTTTTTAAAAAACTTTGGTGAGGGGTTTCAGAAAACGTAGGGGGCAGTCTCTTTAAGAAAAAAAAAATTAGTTTGTATATTTGTAACGTCTTCTGGTTGTTTAATTGGAAACCGAGCTTGGTAGGTTTTTTACAAGCATTTGCCAAAATTTTGCCCTGGGGCTTTGAGCTGCTATTTTGTGGCTTATTTGATTTGAAAACTTTATTTGTTTAAAAACTGAGGCTAGGGGACTTTAAACAAAATCCAAACAAAAGGCCCTTCCTTTTCCCTCTGTACTTCAGGTCCAGAAATGTGGTAGAAGATTTTCTATAAAGAAACAGGTTTTTTGTTTTGTTTTCGTTTCGGACTTTGGTTTGTTTTTAATTGGAAACTGAGGCGGGGGATTAAATTTAAACGATTTTTTAAAGCCGTGTCTGAATTTTACAGCAGAGTGTTTCGCTCATATTTTTGTTTCTTGTATCAGAGAATTTTAGTTTTCTTACCTTTTGTCTGCTACTTTGTTTTATATTGGAAACTGTGGCATGGGATTTTAAAATATTATTGCATACTGGAAACATTTTTTTATGTTTATTTTTTGTTTATTTTGGTTTTTGTTTATTTTTTGTTAATTTTGTTTTGTTTGTTTTGTTACATTTTTTATGTTTATTTTGTTTTATTTATTTTTAAAATATCGCGTACTGGAAACATTTTTTTATGTTTATTTTTTGCGAGCGAGCGAGCGAGAGAGAGAGAGAGAGAGAGAGAGAGAACAAGTGGGGGAGGGGCAGAGAAAGAGGAGGACAGAGGATTCCAAGCAGGCTCTGCCCTGACTACGGCCAGCTGTGTCAACCAGGGGCTCAAACTCAACAACCATGAGATCATGGACCTGAGCCGGAGTTGGACACTCAAACAATCGAGCCACCCAGGTGCCCCCACATACTGGAATACTTTTTAAAAACCACTTAAAAGTATGCAACCAAGCTTTAGGCTACATATTTCTGCTATTTTTGTTTGGCTGTAAAGCAGAAGCTTTTAACTGCACGTGGTAAATTGATAGCAGACGATACTTTCATGTGAGTCGTGGTGATATTCACTTATCCTTTATTTTATTCGACATGTATTTACTGAGTTCCTCCTCTGTGCCAGGCACTCCCCGGGCTTTGGGGTACAGCAGGGAGCAAAACCAAGTCCCTGGCCTCATGATGCTTGGATTCAGGCAGATGCTTGGTAGGGCGTGCTCTTTGGAAGTAGGAACAGGGATTGTGTCTGGACAGTACATGGAGGGACAAAGGGTTTCAGAGTCAGGTTTCAGGACGAGGTGGAGTTAGAGGTGGGGTGTTAGTTATAAAGTTGGGGGAAGGAGCTGTAGCCAGGAAGAATATGCTTGAAATAGGAGGCTTACGGGGGAAAGGAAGGATTCTGGGTTTGGGTGACTGGACTGGGGGCTGATAGGATCAGAGTTTTTGGATGTCATCCAGTAGATGACGTGGTAGAATAAGTGCACCCCCATTTTTATAGGTAGTGTGTCTGCTTAGTGCTAACTAGACAGTCTAGAAAGGATCCCACTATAAACATGCAGAAATATCCCTCCCATCCAGAATACATACACACATATGGGAAGGTGGGGTAAATTCTTTCTTTTGGCAAGTATTTACTGACCTGTTACTCTGTGCGAATAACATCCAGGCTTTGAGTTATGGCAGGGAACAGTCAAAGGTCTTGGCCTAAGATACTTGATTCAAGCAGATGTATATCTTAAATACGTTTTTAACAGTGCAGACCTGAGCTAGAATCAGGTCTAAAAATGAAGACCAAATACTAAGCTAATAGTGATGCTTGGCTGGGATGTCAGGCTGGGTAGTGTAGGGAGTTGAGACCCGTACTTGAGAGAGGGTAGGAGCTAAGACTCTGGGTCCATGCAAGGGGAGGGCCGTAACCAAAACCCCTCTGAGGAGCCATGACACTTAAGCTGGACCAGAAAAAAAAAACAAATCTACACCTTAGCACACAGAGACGACAAGGACAAGAATAGAGAGAGAAAGATCATCACTGCAAATGATAGAAGGAACAATTCATTAGGAAGATGTATTTCTAAACGTGCATGAACCTAACAATAAAGACAGTAGTATCGCAATTACATAAAGAAATTGTAAGAAAACGGTCATTTGGGGAGCTTTAACATGTAAATGTAAGTTAACTAGAATTAAGTTAACTTTAACCTTTAGTTCCTCAGTGGATTAGCCACATTTCTCGTGCTCAGTAGTCACGTGTTCCAGGTAGCTACGGTCTTGGCTGGTACACGTTACAGAGTATTGTGTGGAACAGCACTGCCGTAGAATAGCTTGTTTTGAATTTCTTTGCATAATTATAACTTAAATCAAATTATGTCATGGAGTAAATGCAAAGAGAAAAAAGCAAAGCAAAGCAAATAATACATGTAAGAAATGAAAAATCAATAGAAAAGATAAATAACATCAAAGGCTTGTTCTTTTAACGGATCAATAAAATATACAAACTGGAGGAAGACTAATAAAAAGAAGTCAGATAAAAATTATTTTAAGGAAAAAGGCAGCATAATTGTCCGTGCATTAGCAAGTTGTTAAAAGGCCTAAGAGGGGCGCCTGGGTGGCTCAGTCGGTTAAGTGGCAGACTTCGGCTCAGGTCATGATCTCGCGGTCCGTGAGTGAGTTCGAGCCCCGTGTCAGGCTCTGTGCTGACAGCTCAGAGCCTGGAGCCTGTTTCAGATTCTGTGTCTCCCTCTCTCTGACCCTCCCCTGTTCATGCTCTGTCTCTCTCTGTCTCAAAAATAAATAAACGTTAAAAAAAATTTTTTTTTAAAAAGGCATAAGAAAATCCTATGAACAACTCTATGGGAAATAAATGTGATGATGTAAACAAAATGGGCTATTTCTAGAAAATCATAACTTACAGAAATAATTCTTAAAAAGAATAGAAAGCATCAACCCTGTTTAATAGGAGAGTTCTATTTTAAGCTTTCAAGGAAAAATATAAATCCCAATATTTTATAAACCATGACATTGAGTAGAAAAAAAGAGGGAGAGCCAGTCTCCAGTTATTTTCTGAGACAAAAACAACCTTACTACCAAACAAAACAAGAACATTAAAGATAGGAAAATTACCGGAAAATCTCACTTGTGAACAGAGGTGCGAATAAAGTATGTCACCCAAATCCAACGTGGTACTTTTCAAAACCCATCAGAACAAAGTAGAAGTTTTCTCAAGCATGATAGATATCATATCATTAGAAAATGTAAAATTCATCACATTTTTAGTATGAAGAAAATTAATAGATTCCAAACCCATTGTGCTAATAACTTTCAGCACCTTTTCGTGACACAAACTTTAGCAAGTCAAGAACAGAGGATTCTGACAAACATCTAACTTGGTGGTAAAATTTTAAAAGTGTTTGCTCTAAATTTAGGGGTAAGATAAAATTCTAAGGCAACATGTTACTCCATTTTGTTACCACAATAAGACAATGAAAATGTAAAATAAGGGGGATCAAGATTGAAAAGAAAGAAACAAAATTATTGTCACACACCTCCATTTAGCTACTTAGAAATTGCAAATTACCATACTGAGAACCTATTAGAAGGAGGTCACCAACGATGATAGAAACAAAATACACAAAACACAATAGCATTCTCAAACACTAGCAGCATGCAATTACAAAATGAAACTCAAAACAGAGATATGGTTTACAATTAGGAACAAAACTAGGAGGTATAGAAAAATACATCTAACAAAGAATTGCAGATGATTTTTTAATAAAGAAAACTATGTTTATTAAATGCCATAAATAAAACCACAATGAATGGAATTAAAGATGTGTTATAAACCACTATTCTCCTTACATTAAGCCAACAACACTTCATCATTTCAGGGAAATTTCCGTCAAAATCTGAACAGGATTAGTTTTGTTTATTTTATGGAATTTGGTGAAATGATCCAAAAATTCACATGGAAGGATAAAGAACGGAGAACAAGCAAGACTTTGAAGAGAAATCAGAAGAATAGGAAATTCAGACCGCAAAGATCTGGATTAACTAGAAACTTTAGTTTATTAAAATTATGGTATTGTCATAGGAATGGGCATGTAGACCAAGGAAACAGAAAAAAGAGCAGAGAAACAGAAGTATAATGCCCCCTCTGTAAATGTCTGTAATAGCAGACGGAACATTGTATAAGTTAACAGGGAAGAGATACGGCATTGAATAAATGGTGCTAGCTGTATAGAGAAAGATAAATTAGATGCCTGCAATGTTCCAACCGCAAAAACAACTTCAAGATGGATCAAAGACTTGTAGATGAAAAGCAAAATCATGAAACTTTTAGAAAACATAAGAGAACATCTTGACAACATCAGGGTGTGGAAGAATTTCTTAAGACTTTTGTCAAAAGCCCAAACTACAAAAGAAAAGATTTAAGTTTAAACTTTCTGGTGACAGAGGCGCCTGGGTGGCTCACTCCATTAAACATCCAACTCTTGGTTTTGGCTCAGGTCACAATCTCACGGCTTCATGGGCGTGAGCCTCACATTGGGCTTTGTGCTGACAGTACGTAGCCTGCTTGGGATTCTCTCTCTCTCTCTCTCTCTCTCTGCCACTCCCCAACTTGAGCTGTCTCTGTCTCTCTCAAAATAAACTATATGTATATATGTGTGTATATATATATATATATATATATATATATATATATATGTGTGTGTGTGTGTGTGTGTGTGTGTGTGTGTGTATTTAAAAAAAAAATTTTCTGGTGACAAAAGATGCTGAAAAGTGAAAAGCTGAGCTGTATACCTGGAGAATCTGTGTGCAGCCCAATGACCAACCTCAAATTAAAAAATCACAAATCACTTCCTTACTTAGCTGTGTTAAAATGTCATCTCCTTCTCCATGAAGTCTTAACTCGCCGCCATATTTAAAATTGTGACCTCCCCACTTTGGCATTCCGTCTCTTTTTCTTGCAGTATTATCCCCTATAGAAAGTAATGCCTTCCAATATGCTATACAGTTTATTTTTTTATTTTACTTCTTGTTTGTTTCTCTCTGCAAGAATATGAACTCCATGAGGACAGAAATTTTTTCTTGTTGTTTGATTCACTGCTATATTCCTGATACCTATAGGATGGTTTGGGGCCCATAGTACATGCTCAACAGATACTTGTGGAATAAAGGAATGAATGAAGGAATGAATGAATGAATGAATGAATGAATTTGTTTTTGTCTTCAGTGATCATTTTTTAAGTCCTACTAATTAATAAGGAAAAGTCAAATAACTCAATATGAGTGGGTAAAATATATGTGTAGAAGTTCACAGAGAAAGAAACCCAAATGGTCAACAAACATGAAATATTCAACCCCACTAGACATCAGCAATTACACTAGTAATTAAAGCAACAAGACTTACCAAAGTGAATAAGCTAACATGAGGTGTTGCTGATGATGTTGGGCAATAAGTACCCTCTTCAGTTGATGAAAAATTGGTACAACTTTAGAGAGCAGTTTGACAGTAAACTGAAGAGCTAGAGATGCGCACACTTAGCATTTCAGTAATGCCACTCGACGTGTATACTGGAGAGCACTGGTTCTCAGAGAGGTTTTACCCCCCCCCCCCCCAGGGGATATTTGGCAATGTCTGAAGAGGTTTGGGGTTGTCACACTGAAGGGGGAGGAGTATTGGGGGGGAGGAGTCACTGGCATCTAGTGGGCAGAGGCTAAGGATGTCACTATGGACCCTACTATGCCCAGGAGGCTCTACAACAAAGGATTATCTGGACCCAAAATGTCAGTGGAAACACTGCGTCAGAAGCATGACCAAAGATGCTCACAACAATACTATTTGTAATAATAATTTTAAAAGTAGAAACAGGCACAGTTCTTAAAACAGAGTGCCATGAAACAGTTTGAGTAAATTACGAATATGTTTCAACATGGGAAATCTGAAAACAATATTGGGTGGAGAAAAAGCAGATTGCTAAAGAGTATGCACAGATACAAGTTACGTAAATTTTTAAAGCTAAACACCAGTGTAGGAAATCCATACAGTAATTGGGCCCCTCATTTAATACCATTGGCACCTGCCCTCATCAGGTACCTGTCTTTGCCTTACTAACGTTATGGTAGTAAGACCTCACATTTTACATGATTCATTTTTTTGGACACAGATTGTTACATACATATATGATAAAAGCAAAAAGGAAAACTACACAGAAATGGTATGTTCCAACTTCGGGAGCATGGTGATCTCTGGGAGAAAAGGAAAGGCAAGGGAAGGCTAGGGAAGGCGAGGCCAGGGAAGGCAAGGTGAGGCTAGGCGAGGGGAGGCGAGGGGAGGCTAAGGGAGGGGAGGGAAGTCTAGGGGACGTGAGGGGAGGCGAGGGAAGGCGAGGGAAGACAAGACCTGGGTGGTACTTTGACTAAATGTGGAATGTTTTGTTTCTTTTAAGAAGGAAAAATGATAATTGAAGCAAATATAGCAAAATATTAACATTTCCTTAATTTCCATGGCCCCTATTATAAATATCTGTTCTATCTGTGTTTTAAAGTAGCTCACAATGGGGGCACCTGGGTGGCTCAGTCAGTTAAACGTCCGACTTCAGCTCAGGTCATGATGTCCCAGCTCATGAGTTTGAGCCCCACCTCAGGCTCTGGGCTGACAGCTCAGAGCCTGGAGCCTGCTTCAGATTCTGTGTCTCCCTCTCTCTCTGTCCCTTCCCCATTCATACTTTATGTCTCTCTCCTTCAAAAAATAAATAAACATTAAAAAATTAAAAGAAGTATAAAGTAGCTCACAATGAATAACCAAGAACAAAAAGATAGAAAAAGGATGAAAGGTAGACCAGCACTGGTTTTTAGAATGAAAAGTAAATACAAATCACAGGTCTGCTGCTTTCTCTGTACAACCTTGAGGAGACAGTTCAGTGCTCCTGGGTGTTCTTTCCCTCTCTGTAAAATGGGCTGATAATCCTTAGCCTCCATCAGTATTCCTCAAACTTCAGACATTCTGTACTGCTTCACCATTTCTGCTGGTATTCCTTCGTTGCCTGTGCTATTTGGGAGGTCAGCGTATAACCTAAAACCACTTTTCATCTTTCCTGTGATCCCCACGCCCTACTTTGTTGGTTTTTTTTTTTTTTTTTTTTTTTTTACTTTTTTTTAACATTTATTTTTGAGAGAGAGAAAGTGAGCCCAAGTGGGGGAAGGGCAGAGAGAGAGGGAGACACGGAATCCGAAGCAGGCTTGCTTGAAATCACAAGCCATGAGATCACAACCTGAGCCGGAGTCAGATGTTTAACTGACTGAGCCACCCAGATTCCCCTGTTTTTGTTTTTGTTTTAATGTTTGTTTGTTTTGACAGAGAGAGAGAGGGCATGCATGTGAGCAGGGGACGGGCAGAGAGAGAGGGAAAGAGAGAATCCCAAGTAGGCTCCCCAGCACTGTCAGTGCAGAACCCGTCACGGAGCTTGACCTCACAAACTGTGGGATCATGACCTGAGCCCAATCAAGAGTTGGTCACTCAACCAACTGAGCCACGCAGGCCTCCCAAACATGCCCCACTTTGGAAAACATTGCTCCGTTGTACGGAACTTTGTGAAAAAAATGAGGCACTAAATGTGACGACACCCAACCATGTTTATGTATATTATATATTCAGCAAATGCAGTAAATAAGTGTTGGATCTTAAGCTGTGTATTTTATGTCACAAATTACTTCTCATAACTCAAAAATATCAAACACAGGGCGCCTGCGTGACTCAGTTCAGCGTCTGATCACGATCTCACGGCTCATGAGTTGGAGCCCCACGTCGGGCTCTGTGCTGACGTCATGGAGCCTGGAGCCTGCTTCAGACTCTGTGCCTCCCCCTCTGCCCCTCTCCTGCTCATGTTCCGTCTCTCTGTCTCTCAAAAATAAATAAACATTAAATTTTTTTTTCAAGTATCTAATGTAGTCATTCTAATTTCATAGTTTTTTAAAAAAATTTTTTTTAACGTTTATTTATTTTTGAGACAGAGAGAGACAGAGCATGAACGGGGGAGGGTCAGAGAGAGAGGGACACACAGAATCTGAAACAGGCTCCAGGCTCTGAGCTGTCAGCACAGAGCCCGACGCCGGGCTGGAACTCACGGACCGCGAGATCATGACCTGAGCCGAAGTCGACGCTTAACCGACTGAGCCACCCAGGCACCCCTCCAATTTCCTATTTTAAAAAATGTGATTTTATTTATCTAGGAAACAATGCTTTGGGGGTTTATTTCTTTTTTTTTTCTCTCTTGGATATAGTAAATACTTTTCCTACAATCTTATTTATAGCATTAATTTATCACACTGATAAATTTGTTATTCAATAAAATAATGTAACGAGAGGTTCTAAAGGGCAGGCTTTTATTGAATAATGATCTCAGGTATTCCAGAGGGGAGAGATAGCAAAGCTGCCCCTCTCCCCACCCACTTCCTTGCTTCTGGCCCCTACTTTGGGGGGTTAGTGATGATTCTTTGGAGCGAAAGATTTGAGTGAGCTGAGAAAGAAGTCAACAGTGTCACAGATGATGACTCCAGCCGTAAGTCAAAGAACCATCTTCTGAGAACAGGTTGCAAAAAAAAACAATAGGGTCCTAGGGAGACTATTTCAGCCACACCCACATGAGTAAATGCGTCTCGCACCCGCAGGGCAGCCTGGAGTCTTGCTTACAGGATGGCCACACAGAACTATTGTTTGATGATGTCCTTCTGTTCATGGCCTTCCCTGGATAGGCTCCAAGCCAGAGCCCTATTGGACTAATATTTTCACTATGGTCTCAGTGTGCTTTCAGCAAAGCCATCAGGATACAAATAATTTAAAGTCCCAAGCACAGTCTGCATTTTAAAGAAATGTACTTTAAAACCATCTACTTCCCTAAGAAGCTCTTCTTTAAAGGTTTGGTAGGAGAAGGAACAGAAGTCTGGAGAACATTGAAAGGTTGACTCGTCCAGGCTATCCCTATTCATTAACGAGATGCATAAATGAAAACTTAGCACCACATACCAGGACAATCAAAAGATATTTAAAATTTAAAAAAAATTTTTTTAAGTTAATTTATTTATTTTGAGAGAGAGGGTGAATGTGGATAGGGCAAAGAGAGAGGGAGAGAGAATCCCAAGCAGGCTCCACACTGTCAGTATGGAGCCCAATGTAGGGCTTGAACCCACAAACCAGGAGATCATGACCTTAGCTGAAACCAAGAGTCAGACATTCAAATGACTAAGCCATCCAGGTGCCCTTTAAAATACTTTAAAAAAGGATTAAAGACCTAACTATGAGACATGAAACCATAAAATTCCTAGAACATGGGCATTGGCTTTAGCAACATTTTTCTGTGTCTCCTTAGGAAAGGGAAACAAAAGCAAAAGTAAACTTTTGGGACCACACCAAAATGAAGAGCCTTTGCACAGTGAAGGGAACCGTGAAGAGAATGAAAAGGCAACCTACTGAAAGGGAGAAGATATTCACAAATGATATATTCATAAGGGATTAAAATCCAAGGTAATTAAAGAACTTCTACAACTCAACAAAAAGTAATAATCTGATTTAAAAAGTGGTTAGAGTAGCTAAATAGACATTTTTTCAAAGAAGACTTGCAATGTGGCCAACAGACACATGAAAAGATGCTCAACATCACTAATCATCAGGGAAATGCAAATCAAAACCACAGTGAGATATCCCCTTACACCTATCAGAATGGCTAGAATCAAAAAAAAGACAGGAAATAACAAGTGTTGGTGAGGATGTGGAGAAAAAGGAACACTTGTGCCCTTTTGGTAGGAATTTTAATTGATGCAGCCACTGTGGAAAACAGTATGGAGTCACTCAAGAAATTAGAAATAGAAATACCATATGATCCAGCAATTCCAATACTGGGCATTTACCCAAAGAAAACAAACGTACTAATTTGAAAAGATATATGCACCCTTGTTTATTGCAGCATTATTTATAATAGCCAAGATATGGAAGCAACCTAAATGTCCATCAATAGATGAATGGATGAAAATAAGGTACATATTACAGTTGACTATTACTAAACTATAAAAAAAGGATGAGATCTCACCATTTACAACAAAAAGGATAGAAGGTATTATGCTAAGTGATATAAGGCAAATACCACATGATTTCACTTATATGTAGAAAAAAACCAAATGAATAAACAAACAAAAAGCAAGAACAGACTCGTAAATACAGAGAACAAAATGATGATCGCCAGATAGGAGGGGAGTAAGTGACGGGAAAAATGGGTGAAGGGGAGTGGGAGATACAGACTTCCAGGTATGGAATGAATAAGTCACAAGAATAAAGGTACAGCATAGGGCGTGTAGTCAATGGTAATGTCATAGCGTTGTATGGTCACAAATGTGTGTTATAGAACACAGCATAACGTACAGACTTTTTAATTCACTGTGTTATACACCTGCAACTAATGTAACATTGTGTGTCCACCACGCTTCAATATGAAAAAGTAAATTTTATTTAAAACAAAGTAAAAAAAAAAAAGAGTTTACTCTACAAGATATCAGACCACGAGCTTTGGGGGCATATATAGAAAACCTAGCGATGGTCCCTAAACTCACAGAGTCTACATTGTTATCAGAGAGAAATGTGTTTGAGGGTAAAACACCAGTGTGCACTAGAGATGATCAGAAATCCATTTCAACACTTTAAGAGATATGGTAGAATGCCTGTGTACCAGATTCACTCCTAAATAGATGGTAATGGTAATAGCCTGAGAGTGGCCAAGCTATTCTTCTTACCACTCACCGTTTGAATGCCTACCTTGTCCTAGGCATCATGTCAAGTACTTTGCACGTGTAACTCGGATGATTCTAAGTCCTTCAGGTTTCTCTGGTCTGCTTCCTTTGAAATGCCTTGAGTTTCCATCCCTCATAATGTGCAAAATCCAACACATTCTATAATCGACAGTGTGCATGTGAGAGTGAGAGGTGGGTGTTACCTGTCTCCTCACCCAGACTCCCTCTCCCGGATTCTCGGTCACCCCCTCCCAGCTACCCCGGTGTAAGCTGATCCTCCCTCTGCCCTCTTTACCCGCCTCATGACACACCTCCCTTCTTCTTCCTTCCTGAAAACATCACTCACACACAAGCATTGCAGCCAGAAACTGTCTGGAAGGTTGGAGGGAAACAATAAAGCGCCTTAAGAACAGAACAGGGTAGAAACAATCTAAGGTGGAATATTTTAGATCTGACACCTTCTTCTTCTCTCCAAAGATCTCTTCCACTCAGCCCCACTTCCCTCCAAATTTCAGCCTCCTCAACCTGTGCCCGTTTCCCTGGACTGGCTATAGTGACCCGGATTTCAAAAACTTTACTAAGCAGAGAAAATCAACTGCTTTGAATTCAGTCCTTCTCCGTGATCTAGACTTGGTGGGAGAAGGGGTTGCCTTTCAAAGACCAAAAGACACATCAGGATATTTTCTAAACAAAAGAACAATTCTCCCCTTAAGAAGTATTCTCCTGACGTGACCATCGATTCAAATGGAAGCAATCTACAAGTAACATTCTTGTTCTCCCTCACTTCTTAAGCACATACATATACACCTGGAACAAGTGATTGTTACTCCCATTTTACAGATGAAGAAAGTGGAGCTTAAGGAGATTAAAGTACCTAATCCCCTAGTTTGTGAGCGATGAAGTTGGAATCCATAGGTGGATTTACTGACTCTAAAATGGATAACACTTGACTACCCTATTATATATCTCTGGCACAGAAAGCAAGGCTACTGGCATTCAAGAAAAGTCAGGGAGTGGAGCACCTGGGTGGCTCAGTCAGTTGAATGTCTGACTCTTGATTTCGGCTCAGGTCATGATCTCACAGTTTGTAAGTTCAAGCCCCACGTCGGGCTCTGTGCTGACACCGTGGAGCCTGCTTGGGATTCTCTCTCTCCCTCTCTCTGCTCCTCTCCTTCTCGCTCTCTCTTTCTCTCTCTCTCAAAATAAATAAAATAAACATTAAGAGAGAAAGAGAGAGAGAAAGAGAAAGAAAGGTCAGACGGTGGCAGAAGGTAGAGGAGAGGAGATTTCAATTGGAGGAAGAGACATGTAAGTGAGAACCAGTCCAAACATGAAGCTATAATGATTTGAACTAAGGGATGGCAAGGGGTAAAGAGTTCGGGTGGTGAAGGAGGAACAAAAAGAATGAAAAATGGCTTCATGTTTTCTCGTTTGGGTGGCAAGCATTCATTCCTTCATTCACTCATTCAACTAACAGGTACTGATACATCAGGCGTATACATGTCAGGCATTGGGCCAAGCAAGAATAGGAAAGTCAGGGATGAGAGGATCAGGCGTCCGTGGTCAGACACAAACAGGCTGGAGGAGGGCAGACTTCCCCTTGTAATGTCCAGCAGGCAGCCGGAAATACCAAACTCATTTGCCTCAAAGTTGGTGGTGCTCAGAGAACACCAGGTGGCAGCACGGACTTGGAGGTTAAAGTGAAGCCCGACCAGCTAGTATCTATTATGTTTCCTATTTTACATTTGAAATGGATTCAAACAAAATACCTTTATTGTTAAGAGGGTACATTTTAAAATATCATAAGCAATGTTAACTAATTAAATGCTTCTTTAAACATTTATGAATAACCTTTCATTTGGGGAGGGAGTGGTTTGTTCTACTAAAATATGTACATTAATATTGCCTAGCTTTTCCATAACGTAATTTATCCAAAAAAGATCTAGCAGAAATATGCATACAAGTAGGGCAACGGTCTTCCAGCTGGACACGTATTCCCAGTATTATTGAATTGTACATCACCACGTTCACAGTTTGTAAGCTAAAGTCTCCGCATACTGGCAGGGATGGAAAATACTGTAAGTGAGAACCTGGAGGTTCTACTACTGCTCTATGAGGTGAATGTTTTGTCGCGTAATTGGCATGTTATATTCCCGTGTGTTTCGCGTAGATCTGTTGCTATGTTCGGCATAATCCTTCTCCCCATGCTCTGTGTTCCATCCCACCCCGCCCTCCTGGAAATGAAGCGCACTGAATACCCCTTTGCTCTCAGCTTGTCTCATCCTTCTTCCGATTACTCCTCCATGAGCTTCTCACTCCATGAGCTCACAAGTCTGCCCGTAATCCAACAGTGAGCTGTCGTCAGGAAGGAGCCAGTGTGAGAGCTCGGCATGAAGCCCGCCCAGCGCACAGTGAAGGAAGACCCACGCAGAACAACAACACTACCTTCATCCTCCACACTGACAGCTTCACAGGTGCTTTAGAAAGACATGCTTGGCAGGGCCCCCGGCTGGCTCGGTTGGTAGAGCATATGACTCTACCGTATGATCTCAGGGTTGTAGGTTCGAGCCCCACGTTGCCTATGGAAATTACTCAAAAAAAAAAAATAAAATCTTAAAAAAAAAAAAAAGAAGGATGCAGTTGGCAATTAACACCAGGCTCCTATGTTGGTTTCCTTGATTGGTATTTCGCTGTGTGAAGTTATTCTGTATTGTTTAGTCACTGGTAAATAGTCCGTTCCAACTGTGAATTTAGTTCCTCTCAACTGATCACTTCGTTGTCCTTCTATAAGTCTAAATGACTGAAATTCTTCAGGCGTTAATCCATGGTTTTATCCAGCAAAGTGGGGGGAAAAAATAAAAGAAACTTACATTGCAAACAGTCTACCCATCAAAACACGTGTCTCTTTCTGAGATATGGTGGAGCTCCAGAGGGCAAGAAAAGAAGAGATTTCTGTAACACACGGGAAAACTGACACAGAAGGGGGGTGGGGGGGAAGAAAGATAATGCAGACAAAAACATTATACTCCCATGGAGATGTATTTTACAAGACAACTCTCAGTATTATGAAAGGCAAAGAAAATCAGAGGAATTGTTCCAGACAAAATGGACATGACAACTAAATGTGTTATAGGAACATGAATTGGATCCTGCGCTAGGAAATAAAGGAAATTATTGGGATAATGGACAAAATGAAAATATTGATTCAATATATTGTGTAAATGCTATATTTCCTGAATTTGATCTTTGTACTGTGGTTAGGTAAATGAACATTCTCGTTTTAGGAGACGGAGGCAGAAGTGTTTAAGGAAAAAGGAGCATGGTGTTGGTAACTTGTCAGATTGCTCAGAAAAAAAAAATAGAGATGAAAAATCAAATGTCGCAAAATGTTATCAAGTGCCGAATCTAGGTGAAGTTTAAAGGTTTATGGAAGTTCCTTTCACTGTTCTTACAATTTTTCCGTACATTTGCAATTACTTTACATTTAAAAGTAACAACGATAATGATATTAATAATAATGCTACATTCTTCTGCATCCCATCACACTCGCACAGTTGGACAGCTTTGTCTAATCATCTGTGATCACTATAGAATTAAATATGCTCAGGTCTAGGTCTAAAGGTTACATTAAATACCTTTTGTTTTGATTTATTTACATATTTATTATTAATTACAATATTACGTAAGATAACATATTACATTATGGAAGAATATGTTACAATATTATATATATTATTTAAATATTTTTAATAGAAAGGTCAGAGCAGAAAGAAGAGACCTTTTTTCTGAATCACCGAGAGTAAGTTACCAACCTGATAGGCCATAACTGCAGAATACTTCAGTGGGCATTTCCTACAAACAAGGCCATTCTCCTCCAGAATCCTAACACAACCACCAAAATCAGAAGATTAACACCGATACATCATTACCATCTGATTCTCAGGTCCCCTCATCTCACTATTGCCCTCCCACTAACGTCCTTTACAGTGAGTGGGTCCAGTTTAGAACCACATGTTAGACACAGCTGTCTGTCTCTTTGTACTCCTTTGCTCAGGAACTGTCCCTCAGACGCATTTGTCCATTTGAAGAGAGTAAATCAACTATTTTGTGGAATGTCCTTTAATCTAAGTTCCGTTGTTCCGTCACGGTTAGCGTCAGGTTATGTATCTTTGGCAGGAATATCACAGATGTGATGCTGTGTTCTCATGGCACAAGAGCCGTGGCACATTATTTCATTTTGTCCTGTTATTGTGATGTTCACTTTGGTGACCTGACTAAGGTGTTGATTGCCGGACTTCTCCGACGTAAAGTTCCTCTTTTTATCTTCGTGATTGATAAGTATATTGTGCACAGGTACTTTTAGGATAAATACCCCATCTCTCACCAGACTTGCAATTTATTCATTTGTTTCTATCAGTATAGACTCATAGTTTTCTATTTTATTCAGTAGTGTATAATCTACTAGTAATATTATTTATTTTAAAGCACAAATTGTGCCTGACTTGGTTAGTGGGAGCCCCTAAAAACTGGGTGTGTGTTCTTCTGACATATCCCCATCATTCTTTGCGTACTCTCTTCATTTCAGACACAAGGAAAAGTTTTCTGTCTCATCCTGGACTTTCCTGCCCCGGCCCAGGAATCAGCAAGTTCTCCCAGGAACCCAGTTCCTTTTTCTAGAATGATATTGAGAAAACCAGATCTGGGTGCTAGGAGTTTTGTTCAGTTATTAGGGCATCATTTCACCCAGTGGACAAGATCAGACAATAAATGTATGCCTGTGTGTATACTTAAATCTACGTCTTTATCTTTCTATTTAATGAAAAACTGTATATTCACACTGATACTACGAATTCCAATCCAACACTACTGGGTTCATTCTGTTTTCTCCCCCTCTCTGGCAGTGAGAAATCTATCTCCCATTACCCTTTAATACATCTATCTATTTGATCGATTCCCCAATAAATAAACAATCTCTGCGGCCACCACTCACTTCTCGTATAGAAGCGTTCTTCACTATACCTTGGCTCTAAGACATCAAGGTTTGGCTATTACTCTTCTGCACAGATACCTCCTTACTTAGTCTGGGCTCCAACACCTCATGCCAGGCCACTCCTCCCTAAGGATTTCCTTCCCACCCTACTCAAGTTCTAATATTCACTGCCCCACCCCACCCCCTGAGCGGATGACACACCCACACAGGGATGCCCAAGGGTGGGAGCTCATTCTTCCAGCCGACTTCTTCATTTGTTACCATTCTTTATAAAGTCAGTGAAAGTAGAGAGAAAATAAAATTTACGTGGAATAATCTCCACAAGACGGCAATGTGTTTATAAGCTTAAATGAAGCAGGCTTGAAATGAATTATGTAGCTTTAAGATTATAACCCATTAAGCTTTAAATTCTCTAAAATCATATGAAATTTGCCCGAGTAGTGTAGACTTCTATGGAAGTCAGGATAGCAGGATCTGCTCTTCCTCTCTCTACAAGACTACGGAACAATTTCTGAGTTTCCCGGATGACATTAAGAATTCAGAGAATGTGCTTCAAAACCTGTTCCATTTTAATGAAGTCATCTGTTGATTCTGTTTCTGTTAGTAAACAAGCAATCAAATGTACTGGGTCTTTTCTTCTACTGGGTGGCTGAGTATTTACTTGAACTGTCAGGCACCCAAGACTTCCTCACACAACGGTGAGGGGAGCCACATGGGCCTCTGCTCTGTCCCTGAGTTTGAGTCTGTGTGGATGATGCCATTTGCATGGCCACTCTCTGAACTCCATTTCTGGCTCTTGATCTATATCTAAACTTCCTGCTTTTCAATAGAGTCCGCATAGTTCACAGGAAAGAGGATGGACTTTGGAGCCAGTCAGGAACAGTTTGCAATCTCTTTAGGTAACGTTTAGTCTTCTCATCTAGAGAATAGCTTCAAAAGCTATGCCTGTGTTGCTAAATTTCCGTGGCAATTTGGGATAGCATAAATTTAGTGGGGGAAATAATTTGATAATTACATGTGCGCTCTTTTTACTTCTCAGTTTCCTAATACGTGGCCTTGGTCCTAGGACACTCAAGGAACCCCTCTGCCTGAGGGAAGGGAGATTAAGATTTCTATAAAAGGAACACAAAACAAAACTAACAACAACAACAAAATGACAGATAGTGTTCAGTTTCTGTCATTGAAACTGTGGTTTAGTTTAAATGAAGCAAAACATTTAAAGCTTTAAGAAAACATTAGAAATGTAGCTTAAATGAAGCAAAACAAAGGCCTTTCAGGGGAGGCTTTGCCACAAGAAAGGATTACCTAAATTCATTTTATCTTTTTCTTTAGCTTTGAGTCTTGAGCAAACAGAGCAGAAGAAGAACAGAGAAGCCTTCCTTTTTCTGTAAAGGACACAGGGAGGGAGAAGAGTGAGATGATCCGATGGATGTGCCTGGGTCTTCCCTCCGAAATTTGTTACATAAGTTGAATACATAGACTCTTATCTTGCTACTTGTCTGGGTCTTGGGGAGGAGGACACCTCATAAGCGGCCACATACCAAGCAGGGAACAGTCCGTCCCAATAAACTTGGAAGTACAATGTGGTCAGAGAAATGCCTTGAAGTGTAGCTTCCCAGGCTACTCTCCTTCCCCCAAGGCAAGGACACCATGGAGGCCAGTGGACCTGCCATGGGGCTGCTAGGATAAGGCAAAGTGACTTGCAGCAGAGGCTAAGGGTGGACTGGCCAGGTGACCACATGAAGCATAAAACAGAGAATCAGGAGCTATAAATGGTGGGAGATGACAAGCTAAGACAGCCTGTGAGAATTGACAGGCTCTGCCCAGAAGCATTGCCCAAAAGGAAGACCCATGAGCTCATCAGCCCACAAGAGTAGGTTTGGAAGGAGTTGACGAAGTACCATCACTCTAGAGTGCCAGATAACACTCCAGATTCAACCCAAGACCAGAGGACCCCTTTCCCCCAAACCCAAGAGGTTGTGTGGCCACCCTGTACTACCTTCTACACCAACCACACCATCTCCGGGAGAAGGCAGAGAGGGAGTAATCTGAGAGACAGAATGTTTTCATCCATATGAGAATTTTTGTTTAAATAGGATTGTTCTATTTTTTAGGTTGGACTAAGTTTAGCCTACATCAGAGATTTGTTTTGTCTTATCTCTGCACAGAGTGGGGAAAGGGAAAAGTCTATATAAAAGGTCTTATCCTTGGTCACAGACTCAGGCTGCTACAATGTGTACCCTGCTTATTCATATGATACTTTTAGGCCCAACTCAGTCCTAATGACTTCCACCAAAATAAGCAGCCAAGAAACTGAAAACAGGGTCTGAACACAGCCAAGTTATCTTCCAAGAGCGGTTATTAACATCCCATCTGTCACAAACTCCCTCTGCCAACAGTGAGAGAGTGCCGCCCATGGCCAAGGATGGGAGACTATGGGAGAGCAATGGCTTCCAGCTCCTTCTTTGTTGATCCAATCAATATGCTTCTTTTCCATTTCTTTAAGGGCCTGATGTTAAGACTGTTGAATTTCATGGAAAGAGGAGAAAGTATTAGGGAAATTTGCACAAGCTAACCTAAGCAGACTTTCTGCAACTCTGCCCATGGTAGGCCACCGTCAATCATTTCATTTCTTCCTTTTTTTTTTTTTAATTTTTTAATTTGAGAGAGAGAGAGAGATCATTCTTGAGTGTGGGAGAAGAAAAGAGAGGGAGGGAGAGAGAGAGAGAATATCTTAAGCAGGCTCCATCGTCAGCACGGAGCCTGACATGGGGCTCGATCCCACAACCGCTGGATCATGACCTGAGCCAAAATCAAGAGTCAGACGCTCAACCAACTGAGCCGCCCAGGTGCCCCAGCCATTTCATTTCCATAACTTTCAGGGAATGACAACAGGGACAAGCCTATATACCACATCTAAGTAAAGACTTACTTTTTAAACAGAATCCTGTACTCAACTGAATTCTTAGGACTTGGACCAAAGGAAGAAAACACAAAAGACAAAGCAAAAGATGAGAGGAAAAGTGTCTGGGCCTAAATGTTTACTTTGTACCACCTGAAACCGTATCACAAAATATCAGCGATTCGCCTTATGAAGCTGCCTTGCCAAAACAGTACCTTTACAGGTACTTGGAACATAACTCATGTTTCATTTTACATGAAACTGATTAGAAGTATCTATGTTTTATTTACCAACAAGGCCAAATCGCTCACTACTGTGAGCTGTGTTTCTGCCCAAGCTTTGCAGGTGCTGGCGCCTATTAAAAAAAAAAAAAAGAAAAAAAAAGCCCTAATTCTGAAGGCAAAATAGGAATTTTCCTACTGGCAGTTCCCTTCTTGGTTAATTAGATGGTATTAGGAAGAAAAAGGTTGGCCACGTTATCTAGAAGAAAGTATTATTAGAGACGGCATTATATCCTAAAAACATTTAAAAGCCTGTGATTCGGTCTCTAATGTGCCATCTGGAGCAGCTAGTTAGGGAAAATTAGAGCAAATTGATAGGACTATAAAAATTGCCTCAATTTATTAACAAAGATAAAACTCTCTTGATGGGAAAAAAAAAAAAGAGCATTTCAAGTGTCATTTGTGAGTCGTGACTTGACAGACAACAAATAAATAAGGAGGACGAAGAGTCAAAGACTTGTCACTTGTTAGAACACTGGCACACCTGTACTCTAAGAAGTCAAGGAACTTCTCAGAGACCCATTTCCCTTTTTATAGACTAGAGATAAGTTTTTAATTAAAATATATATATATAGAGAGAGAGAGAAAGTCCTTTGCAGTGAAGATTTAGGAGCTAGCTCTCAATTCCTAAGTCTCCTACTTATTTTCTGGCTTAAACAAGGATGGGTATTCTGACTAATGAATCATTATGTTTATAAAGTCCAACATAAACACACTGTCGTTACAATGACCTTGGTTCAAAAAAGTTGTCATGCTTTCTACCACTTATGTTAGGAGGAGAAGAAAGATTGAAATACTCAAGAAATGGTTCTCAAAAAAAAAAAAAAAGACAATGGTGAATACCCCTACTATCTGTGTACTTCTTACCAGATGCTACAAAAACCCTGGTAGAAACTGAGGAAAAATTGCTGGTCTCACAAAGATTAGTTCGTCTCCACCAGGGACCGCTAGGAAGTCAATTCCTGCAGATCATTTTGCACACAGAAGGAGAGCAATGTGGTAACTTCATGGTAAACGCTCTCCATTTTTCCTTTAGAAATGGCTTTGGATTTTTTTACAACGGGTGTCTGCAGGTTACGGGATGGAAATTTCTTGTGGCGTGATTCATTTCTGGTTTTGCTAACAGAATTACTCACCGTTTTTTGAGAAAAAGCATTCACCATGCGGAAGCCTAGAACTTGCTTAGAAAGTAGGAACAGTTCTAACCTCAGACTCATAATCTGGATGCATCAAATGTTACAGCTGTATCTGGTTACCTTTCGAACATTCTCTTACGAGTAAATAAATAAGCACTGGAATGGTCAGTTGTTAAGAAAACACTAATATAAGACCAAAGCATTTTTAAGCCACCTTATTGAGGTGTGACTGACATTCAAAAGCTGTACATATTTAATGTATATACTTTGATGTCTTTGGAGATAAGTAAACACCGAAAAATCATCATCACAATCTGAGTCATAATTGCATTTATCACCTCTTTAGGTTTTCTCTCACCCTCTTTACTTATTATTATTACTTTTTGTGATGAAAAGCATTTAACATAACATCCACTCTCTTTGCCAATTTTTATTTTTGATTTAATTAAATCTTTTTTCATGTTTATTTATTTTTGAGAGAGAGACAGAGAGGGGGCAGAGAGAGAGGGGACACGGAATCTGAAGCTGGCTCCAGGCTCTGAGCTGGCAGCACAGAGCCTGACATGGGGTTCGAACCCACAAACCGTGAGATCATGACCTGAGCTGAAGCCGGATGCTTAACCAACTGAGCCACCCAGGCACCCTGCAAATTTTGAAATACACAATACAGTATTGTTGACTATAGGCTCTACTCTGTAGAGTAGATCTTTAAGATTTATTCATCTTGTATAATGGAAACTTTGTACCTTTTGACTAATACTCTCTCTCACCATCTCCCCCTGGTGCCTGGCAAGGACCATTGTACTCTCTGCCTCTATGAGTTTGACTATTTCAGATTCCTCATAGAAGTAAGAGTAAAGCATTTTTCTAAGTTAGTGATCATGTGCTAGTAAACTGGAAACACAAAATCTAAATGGAAATAAAAATAATTATAAATCCAATATATTTTGATACAGCCAAAATGCCATGATTTAGGTGGACAATAAATGGTGCACATCCTACCGAAAGCAAAAACTTTCCAAAGGAAAAGTGTTTCATTCAAATATTTTTAAATGTGGCTGAAACGGTTATCTGAACCCACGAGGAATGCCTCTGCTATGGACTTTGCCTTTTCTGGGTCACAGTTAGGAACTGATCCCATCTAAGGGAGATTTGTAATTAAGCAGCTTCAGGCTGGAGGTCATGGTGCCCCTTTGCTCTGACATACCTGCTGGGTTCCCTTTACATCGGTCACATGCACAGTCCCCTGTCTTCCCCACTTCCAGCCCTGGGTGACTTACTCACTGACCCATGTTTGATAGATGTGATTCCACAACCAAAAGCACTTCATAGTTACACGGAGAAAGTCTTCCTTGGGGCACGGGATCCTAGTTAGTGCAAAAGGTACTTTGATATCTTCAAAGACAGTGCTCTCGTAGCATATCTGACTTCAAAGCTTTAAGCCATTCAAGAACTTCCACGGTCTGGTCTTACCGTTCCCTTCCAGATTGTTTGCAACGCCCTTTCCTGTTTTCCCACACTTCTGTATAGCTGGAAATACTAAGAGTTTTGCTTGCTTGTTTTATTTAATGCCCCCACGTTTTCTTTTGTGTAATTGGCAAAAATTTCATTCTCCTCGGGGCGCCTGGGTGGCTCAGTCGGTTAAGCATCTGACTCTTGGTTTCGGCTCAGGTCATGATCTCATGGTTCCTGCGATCGAGCCCCACATCAGGCTCTGCAAGGACGGTGTGGAGCCTGCTTGGGATTTCTCTCTCTCCCCCTCTGTCTCCTCCCCCCAACTCCAGCTCATTCTCTCTCAAAATAAATAAACGTAAAAAGAATTTAAAAAAATTTCTTTCTCCTCAAGTTGTGACTATTTGTTTACATCCAACCCTGTCTTCTTACAAGCTGCATTCAAATGACATTACCTTTGTGAAGCCTTCCCTGAATCTTCATCAACCCCTGGCTAGACTTAATCTCTCCCTCACTGCTACATTCCAATAGCAGTTAGCTACTACATCTTTTTTTTTTTAATAATATATTTTATTTAATTCAATGTATCCAAAGTATTATTTCAATTTGTAATCAATACAAAAATTATGAATGATCTTTTGTTTTGTAGTGAGTCTTCAAAAAATCCTGTGTATTTTACCACATCATTAGAGGTTTTGACAAGACGAATAGAAGATAAAAAAGCTTTTTAGAGGGAGACTTTATCACATGCTAGTTTGTGTTTGTTCTTTTTTTTTTTTTAATGTTTATTTCTTTTGGAGACAGAGACAGACAGAGCATGAACGGGGAGGGTCAGAGAGAGAGGGAGACACAGAATCCGAAGCAGGCTCCAGGCTCTGAGCTGTCAGCACAGAGCCCGACACGGGGCTCGAACTCAGGAACCGTGAGATCATGACCTGAGCTGAAGTCGGAGGCTCAACCGACTGAGCCACCCAGGTGCCCCTGTGTTTGTTATTTCTATGCAACTCTCATTTTCCCCCACAACAACAACAATAATAATAATAATAATAATAATAGCAGCTACCACTGTTTTGAGGGCTCACTGTGCCATAAACACTGGGCACGTTAGACCTTAAATCTCACAGTAGCTCTGTAAAGCGAGCATTTCGATCTCTATTTCAAATGAGCAACCAGGTTTAGAGAGCATGAAGCAGCATGGTCCATCATCACAGTGTCAGCAAGTGGTAACACTGGGATTCAATAAAACCTCAGTCCAGCCCCAGAACCCATTCTCTTAGCCACTGCCCTATACCCAGATCCAGAAGTTCTTTAAAAGGGAGCTGGAGGAAACTCACAACTGAACACCTAAACCGTACCTGGCACTGGAGCAGGAATTTTCATGGTGCATTATTTCATTTATCTGTGAGTTACATGGTATAATCCCCACTCTGCAGTAGGGAAAGCCAAGGTTCACTATTGATATATATATATTTTTTGAAAGGGAACTGACTAGAATAAGACATCTGTAATCCATATAACTGGTGAAAGATTGAGAGCCAGAATATATAAACATGTCCTATAAGTCAACGAGAAAAATCATAACTACCCAGCAAGAAAATGGGCAAAAGCCATGAACAGGGCAAAAGCCATTGAGCACAGAAGAAACCAGAATGATCAAAAACACATGCGCTGATGTTTTGACTATTTCAGCATTACTAGAAATAAAGGGAAATACAAATTACAACGAGATGCCATTTCACAGTTATCTAATTAACAAAAATTAAAATACCTGACCACCCCAAATGTTAAGATAATAAGGGGTTTTTTAGATGAGAAATGAGAATGAAAACTGATACAGTCATTTCAGAGAGAAATTATATAACGCCTATTGGACCTAGCAATTTCACTTCTACATATATATTCCCTGGAGAAGCTTTCCTCAAAATAAATACAGGTATGTTCACCCCAGTACAGACTGGGAAATGGATAAACTCTGGTATCGTAATATAATGGAATATTTTGTTTACTGTGTTAAAAAGAATAATTCTTGTATCAAAAATAGATCAATCTTGATAACATAATACTGAATTTTAAAAGTTGCAAAAGTGTACGTTTATGAAAATTTTAAAACAAATGAGGATACCAAATATTGTTTATGGGTAACAATTACCAAAGTCTACATGAAGTATATGGAGTAAAAGCATTTTTAAAAGTATAAAAAGCATTTTTTAAGTACAAAAACAAAGTATTTACGTATTCACATTGAAAGTGGATTGCTAAATAGGCATTATATAATCTTTCTCTGAGATGGTGGTAGCAATTTTCATTTCCTATTTCCAGTATATGAAACTTCCTATGACCAACATTTGGAGTGTTCGGGCATTTTAATTTTTGTCAATTTAAAGAGTATGGGGCGCCTGGGTGGCTCAGTCAGTTAAGCCCCGACTTCGGCTCAGGTCACGATCTCACAGTTTGTGAGTTCAAGCCCCGCAGTGGGCTCTGTGCTCACAGCTCAGAGCCTGGAGCCTGCTTCCCATCCTGTGTCTCCTCTCTCTGCCCCTCCCCCACTCATGCTCTGTCTCTCTCAAAAATAAAATAAACCTTACAAAAAAATTAAAGAGTATGAAACGGCATCTCATTGGTTTAGTTGGTATTTCCCTTCATCCTAGCAAAGCTGACTATCATCTCCTACGGTTACCTCTGGTGAAGGCGATAAAGGACTGAGATGAGGGTTTATACTGGTTTTTGTCTCCGAATAACAATGCCGGAAATTTAATAGCTTAAACCAACACCCATTGACTGTGTCAGTTTCTGTATGTTAGAAGTCCAGGTTGTCTGATCAGGGTCCAAGGTTGAAACCGAGGAGTCCACAAGACAGTGTTCGCATTGGACTGGAAAAGAACCCAAGCTCCGTCAGGTTGTTTGCGGGGTTCATTCCGTCGCAGCTGTAAAGTTATGGCGGCCTGTTTTTTCAAAGCCGGAAATGAAAGAGAGGTTCTCGGTTGTTGCAAGTCTCTGACTTCCAGACGCCCATTCAAGGCGCTCCCCGATTAGACTAGGCCCAAACGGGATTATCTCCCTTTCAACAAACCTAAACTCAGCTGATTAAGGTCTTATAATTAAATCTATAGAATCCTTACCTTTTGACATATAACGTAACTTAATTAAGAGTGACATCTCATCATCTTTGCCATATATATATCCATCTACCATTGGGTATAATCCTATGGTATGTCCCCCACAAGGCTAGAGCCTTGATTTTGTCTAGAATATGTTCTCTCTCTCCAAAAAAAATGGCATCTAAATTTTAACATGTGTTCAGTCTTAATGCTGCACACACAGATACCTGTTACGTTTATCATTGAAATTAGTTCAAAATGTAAGCACCAAAATATTTTTTTAATTAATAACTAAATTCATCAAGAAAGGGCACTTCAGAAGACCAATAGAATAGAAGAGGAGGATGCAGAAGGGGTCAGGTTTGGTGATATCATCCCTTTGTCTAAACACCAGATTCTGAGAGGCTGAGGGTACTACCTTGATTATTATTTTTTTGGCCTGTTTTAAAAACCAGTGGACCCATGGATCCAATGTCTGCCCTTCATGCCCAATAAACAAAATGCATCTGCATTATGTTTTTATTTGACGAAACAGGAAATGAGTTCCTTTGGTTCCCAACTGCTGATGTTAGTAACTGGACAGCATCTGGGTTATTGTTAGATTTGCCATCTAAGAGTTACTGCAAATCTAAGAAAACTGTGACCTGCGATCATGAAACATATTTTTGGTCACATTTCTACAAAAAGAAAATTAACCCCACCTCCAGTAACTTGTTGACCAAGGGAGAGAAATTGATCCTGTCAGGGAAACATCTAGTGAAACATGGCTTAGGTCTATGGCCTACACTCTAAAATGCATCTACTTTACTGTGAGTGAGCAAAGCATAACAAGTTTCAACAAGATCTGAGCAGACTGGAGGTTTGAATTATATAAACACATTTTGGTGCCAAGAGAAAACACTGTAAAGTAGTTAAGCAACTCAAAGAATAGAGTGTCTGCGTAAACTTGTAAGCAGGGAAGGGGAAACCAGTCCTTTTCCAGAAACTTAAGGAATGGTAAAGATATTATACCTGATCTAACATTTTCAAACTCTTTCTTGACCCCTTGCTTACCGTAAACTGTTTATTTGCCATTTTATTTGCATTAAATTGTTTGTCTTACCTCGTTCAAAAAAAAAAAAAAAAAATCCAGCGAAAACAAGCAGAAAAATTGGGAGGCCCCTCTGGGAAGTCTTCGTCTGACCCTTCTTTTAGCTCTGTCCCTGTGGAGATTCAGGGACTCAAAGTCCTCCATCTCTAGGCATAAATGGGGCCCAGAGAAAAATCATGCCATGTAGGGCTCTCTATTCATTTCTGTATGAGACAGGTTTAATTTGAACAAGGATCCTCTTGATTGGGAAAATAGGTTGCAACAGAGCATCCCCGTGGCAGGGAAAAGAGTATATGAAGGAAGTAACAGTGCAATCTGCTTAAGCTTGGTGCCGGTTCAAGGGTTTGAGCATTAAAGGCATGTCTATGAGTCTCAGGTGTTTGGCTCTATGTAGTATAGGTACTTCCTCTTCTGTTGCATGCTTTGCTGAACTATCACCTTAATGGTCCTACAGTAGTCCTGTCTTATTCTGTTAACAAATTAACTCAAAACTCAGCAGTGTAAAACCACAAATCTTTATTATCATACCTAGTTTCTGAGGCTCAGGAATCCAGAAGCAGCTTAGCTGGGTAGTTCTGGCTCAGGGTCCCTCTGGAGGCCCCATTGAAGTTGCTGGCCAAGGTTTCAGTCATCTGAAGGCTTGACTGGGGTTGGATGGTCTGCCTCCAAGATGGCTGCCTCATATGGCTGTTGGCTGGAGGCCTCAGTTCCTTGATAAGTGAGCCTCTCTGTTTTGTAGTTTTCTTGAGTGTCTTTCTGAGATAATAGTTGACTTCCCCCAGAGGGAGGATTCAGTGAGAGTAAAGCAAGGCCACAGAGTCTGTTATAACCTAGCCTTGGAAGTGACACGGCATCCTTTCTGCAGTCTTCTGTTGATTGCACAGACCAATCCTGATACAATGCAGAGGAAGATCACACAGGGTATGACTGTTAGAAGGCAGAGATCACTGGAGTCTATCTTGTAGGCAGGCACCACAACCGCCAGAAATAATGAATTCCTGATACTTGCTTCAATATTTTTCTCTCCCCATTTCAAGTGATCCCTTTTCCCTAATCCATCGAAGTTTTTATTGTCTTAGGAATTTTTTTAAAAATCTGAAAATGTATAAATGTTAGGGCTGGACTTTATATGTTGTGCCTCCAGAAGCGTGTTTAAACAAGAGTTTTCTTTTGGAGGTGAGGGAAATATTCCAGAATAAGATAGTGGTGATGGTTTTACAACATTATGAATATATTAAAAAGTATCGAGGGGCACCTGGGTGGCTCAGTCAGTTAAGCCTCCGACTCTTGATTTTGGCTCAGGTCATGATCTCATAGTTCATGAGATTGAGCCCCATGTTGGGCTTTGTACTGACAGCATGGAGCCTGCTTGGGATTCTCTCTCTCTTTCTCTCTCTCTGCCCCTCCCCCACTTGCACACATGCTCTCTCTTTCTCAAAATAAAAAAACTTTTTTTTTAAGTATTGAATTATATACTTTAAAAACACTCAGAATATGTTATGTGACTTTTATCTGAATAAAAACAATTTTAAAAGAGAGGGCCTGATAGCATTCATATCAAGTCTGCTGATCCAGGAAGACTTATGGTTGCTTTTAGCTCTTTCTATTCTGTTTGTCCTCTCAGCTAAAAACTGAGAGTATGATTAATCCAGAAACTATCAGGTCCTGGGAAAAATGATTTATGGAGCTAACACTCAGAGGAGTTTGGAGTCTAGTGGAAGTAACAGTAAGTACTAGTGTAATGGCAATTTTTTTAAGAGTGCCATTTACTCACATTCCTGTGATCCGACTCACATGATCCTCCCGTCAGGAAATACATACAGCATATTTTATTCTGGCCTAACAAATGTTATCAATAGATTTGTGTACCCTTTGAGCATTTGCCCCATGATCACTTTTGTCAGGGCATTTTTTTCATGATGTGTTATTTCATTTGTTTTCCATTATGCTGTATTGTGTTGTCAGTTACTTGGAGAGGCTCCAATTTTTTTTTTTTTCCTGTACTTAATACCATTTGTGGCTATGAGGCCTGAGGCTGCCACAGCTCCTTGAACAGTTTTATTGTTGTCATGCATGCACCACCCTTATCAGTAATCAGGAAAACAAAGTCAACGTCAAGCGGCACCGGTGGTCACTGGGTGCTAGACCTTGCATACGCTGCATCACCTAGTATTAATCAACTGTCCCAAATAGTTGTTAGTCTTGAGCCTCAGACTGGTCATGCAATCAGTTAGAAATATATTACCTGAAATAAGACCCTCGGACAAAGAGCCTTCTGCTTTGAAGCGATTCGATAAATTATAATTAAATTCAACGGAAATGAATGAACTTGAATTCATCTGATTGGATATGTACAAAGATTGTGTGTTAGCTGGAACTCTCCCTTCCCATTTGCCAAATTCTCTAGCACCTGAGAATCTTTCTGTGATCCTGAATCACATCTGAAGATGTTTAGGAAATGGGGGTGAGCGAGCACGCGACTTTCCGACAGGTCCTGGTCTTCTCCTCTCCAGCGCCCCGCATTTCTCTTTTCCTCTCTCGCAGCGAGTCCAGAGCAGAGCTGCTGGTATAAAATCAAAGCATGACACCACTTGTACATGTTGGCCAAAGTCATAGGGTCAGCACAGCAGATCTGCTCAATGCTCTCAAAGCCCTGTGAGTATTTTCTGTCTCTTGGAGGTCTCTTCCAAGTTCTGTTTTTCAGGTTTTCTGGGGCAACTGGTAAAATAGGGAAGCATTGACTCTCAAGATTGGATGGGTCCATCATGTGGTAAAATGCTTTGGTTATTCCTATTCTGTACCGATACCTTTTATTAACTGGAATCATAAAATATGTATAAGCATAAATTGAGTAATAATGAAACTTTCATAATCACTTAATGTTCATGCCATGGAGAGAGCCAAGGAAATTTGTCTAAGGTTGCAATGGTGCCCAACTATAGTGACATAAGGGATCTTAGGTCAACACAACTGTCATGTGAAGAGAGACAAAGAATACTTCAAAATGTCTTGCTAACTGCAATGAGATTTGCTGCCCAAATTTGAAAGCGGTAGCTAGAAAGACATTCCAGAGGTAGAGGGTCAGAGAATTTGCAGACCTCTTGTCCTGGGAAGTCTAGAAGGGAATATCCAGAACACAAAAAGCCTTGTCCTGAGGCTTGCAAGTGGAACCTTCTGATAATCCCAAAATAACCACTGCGACCTGAATCTGCTGTTTGGTACCTTTTACAGATGAATAATCCTGGGGTCCAGCACAGCCAGGTCACAGAAATCTCTCTGAAAGGAACTCATTACATATTTCTGCATCGACAAAACCCATAATCCTTGGTAATCCCCTTTCCCCAGGACTAAAGGGGAAAGGAGGAAAGGAAAAGGACATTAAGAAATTACTCATTTTTTACCATAATAAAGAAGTAAGAGCCTGGATGTCAAGAGTGTTTGATTTCAGTGCCTTCACAGTTTGGGGAAGAAGTCTGAAACGCTCTTGCGTGCGGAAAGCAAAATATTTTCATTGGTAATGTCGACTTTTGGCTAAGAATGAGCTTAAAAATATTTAATAGCCAGCAAAGTCATATAAATTGATTAATGTAAATTTCAAAATTTAAAAATATAACTAGAAAAAACTCTTAGGAGAAAAACTAAAAATTCCTGTGCATTTTAAAATCACTTGCCAAATGATTGGTGGTAGAAATCCTTGAATAATTAAAATAATTTCCAAATTATTTATTGATTTTTTTAAGTTTATTTATTTATTTTTGAGAGAGAGAGAGAGAGCGCAAAAGCAGGGGAGGGGCAGAGAGAGAAGGAGAGAGAGAATCCCAAGCAGGCTCAGTGCTGTCAGGACAGAGGCTCAACACGGGGCTCAAACCCACAAGAACCATGAGATCATTACCTGAACTGAAATCAAAATTTTAATGCTCAACCCCTGAACCACCCAGGTGCCCCCAAAATTATTTATTGAGTTTTAAAAATTGTTTAGATGATCTTTTGTTTGACACGGCTGTCACTAGCCACATGACGGCCCTGTCTGAGCTCTAATTTATTAGACACATGTTCCCTCCACATCAAACTTCTCACAACTTTCCCATTAAATTAATCATGACAGGATGGTCTGTGATGCTGGGATGTGCATGAGGGTCACTGTCTCTCTCTCTCTCTCTCTCTCTCTCGCTCGCTCTCTCTTTTAAATATAATTTATTGTCAAATTGGTTTCCATACAATACCCAGTGCTCATCCCAACAAGTGCCCTCCTCAATGCCCATCACCCATTTTCCCTTCTCCCCCACCCCCCATCAGCCCTCAGTTTGTTCTCAGTATCCAGGAGTCTCTTATGGTTTGCCTCCCTCCCTCTCTGTAACTTTTTTTCCCCTTCCCCTCCCCCATGGTCTTCTGTTAAGTTTCTTAAGATCCACATATGAGTGAAAACATATGGTATCTGTCTTTCTCTGCCTGACTTATTTCACTTACCATAATACCCTCCATTCCATCCACGTTGCTGCAAATGGCCAGATTTCATTCTTTCTCATTGCCAAGTAGTATTCCATTGTATATATAAACCACATCTCCTTTATCCATTCATCAGTTGATGGACATTTGGGCTCTTTCCATAATTTGGCTCTTGTTGAAAGTGCTTCTATAAACATTGGGGTACAAGTGCCCCTATGCATCAGCACTCCTGTATCCCTTGGGTAAATTCCTAGCAGTGCTATTGCTGGGTCATAGGGTAGATCTATTTTTAATTTTTTGAGGAACCTCCACACTGTTTTCCAGAGCACCTGCAGAGGGTCACTGTCTCTCATCTCAGATCTCCCCACTGTTCTCTAGGGCTTCCCTCCTTTCTGGCCATGCCCTCTGACCCTTCACAATCCAGGACAGGACTGCAGGGCAGGTTGCCCACTGGGAGCCTGCCCTGGCATAAGTGAACCGGAAGGTGAGAGGTAGGTGAGAAGGAAATAGGGGGTGAGGTGGAGGAGGGCTCATCTTGGTTGCCAGGAGTCTGCCTCTTTTGTCTGCCCTCCCCACCACCGCCGCCCCTTGCCCCCCACAAGATAGTGGGAGACAGTGGCTGCAGGTCCTGTGTGGGTCAATCTGCGGTCAGTCTGTGCAGGTTTGAGCTCAGCTACTATGCAATACACAAATAAAACAGAGGGGTAAGAGAGAGGGACGAGAATAAAAGAAACGCATCTGGCAGTTACTAACAGGTTGGGCAATGCTTTGCAGTTGCCCAGAGGCAAGAGGACCCTGGCTGAGTCTTGGTCTGCCTCAGGAGGGAGAAGGCACGAGGGCATGATGAAGGGACACCCAGCTTCTCTGTCCAGCAGCTTGCCATTGGTGTGGGGCCAGAGGGAAATTCACATGGTTACTTACTGGTGTGCTTATCCTTTGGCTGTCAACGAGGGTCCCCAGTGGATTGCCTTCCCCGTAGTCCTCTTCACTGTGCCCAGGGGTGCCCTCTCACCCCATGGATCAAGAGAAGGTGTCAAGCAAGTTCCCCCAAACCCTCTGAGGGAACCCAAACAAATAACTGCTATGCCCAGTAGCTCCCCAGCTGCTGAGTCTGTACCCGTCTTCATCCCTCGGGCAGTGTTAGGCATTGTTTTGGCGATTTCCCAGAAATATCTTCCTCAGCTCTGGAAGTGTGCTGGATTTGTATTATTGATTATTTTCTCTGCTTGCCATAGTTACTGCCGTACTAACAGTCAATAATCAATAATGTAATTCAACATTCTTATAATCCCCAACCATGCTGGTGGGTGCCAGCGGAGTCAGCTCTGCCTGGGGCTATCAAACACAAGAACCTAAAAGTCATTTGGTTGGCCGTTTCCCAAAGAATGTTCCATGGACGCAGCAAATCTATGCGGTATATTGGGAAGTAATATTTTGGGGCTGTTAAACCAAAGCATGTTTCTGTTATTTGAAATGACTTGTTTCTGAGTCCCTACATGGTTCTCCTGTCAAGTGTCATGTCTGGACAACTCAAACCTTAGAACTGCTTTCATGGTATAGAGGAGATGCCTTTACCACATGAAAGCTGAGTCGTGAGGCTAGATATCTTGAAAGAAATCGGGGCGGCTCAGTCAGTTAAGCGGCCGACTTCAGCTCAGGTCATGATGTCGCGGTCCGTGAATTCGAGCCCCGCGTCGGGCTCTGTGCTGACAGCTCAGAGCCTGGAGCCTGTTTCAGATTCTGTGTGTCCCTCTCTCTCTGACCCTCCCCCGTTCATGCTCTGTCTCTCCCTGTCTCAAAAATAAATAAACATTAAAAAAAAATTTAAAAAAAATAAAAAAAATAAATATCTTGAAGGAAAATGTGGAAATCAGAAAGGACCCTGAAGGGAAAGCCAACTTCTTATGAACCAGAGGACGGGACAGGAGACAAAGGAAAGGAACATAGGAGGCCATCACCTTCATTTTAGCCTCTTTCCCCCTGGCTTAAAAGCATAGAGAAGAGATGGGATAGATATGATAACGGAAATGCCCAAATTGGAGGGACTTTTATGACCTGCACCCTTTTTGGAACTCTGAGAGAAAAGACCACAAGCAATGTGGCCTCGAAACATTGCCAGCCAAGTTTCCTGGGCCAATGTTAGCTGCATTGCTAGCAGGGACATCTGGTTTCCATTCCACTGGTGTTAACAGTCTCTCCTGCAACATCTATGCTTCGCAGTGACAAGAGTGCTATCAGCACCAGACCTGATCCAAGGCAGGATTTTGGCCCTTGTTTCTAGCTAAGTGACCTCTAAGTTTAGTTTTCTGGCTCTCACAGAGATTCTGTGCCCACTCAAAACCCTTTCACCATATTCCTTTTCTGTGTAAACGGTACGGAGTTGGATCTCTTTATTGGTGACTGTGAACTGTGGTTAGATCCTAAAATAACACAAGGATGGGATTCGACGAGGAACAGACCCGAACATGGTAAATCCATTGAGTGGAGGAGTTAGGGTTCCATTATTTAGGTTAGGTGGCTCTGCACCTCCATTTAGTCAAGCTATCATATATTGTATTTTTGATCACAGGACAGAGTACAGTATTTAAAGAAATGGCAGGAATGATTTAGGACTCTTTTGAGGATGGTCTACTTCTGTAACTTTCACAAAGTTCTACAATAGAGAGATGAGTTTAGGCTGAAGGTGACCCTCTGAGAGCAGAGAGGAAGGCTGGAGACTTGGAGGAGATAAAATTGGAGAAAAAGGCAAGCCTTATCTGCTACACATGTCCCAAATATTTCCCATCAGCCATTCTCTAACCAAGAAAAGAGAATGAAGTGTAGGAAACGCTGGATCATGGCTGGTCTCTGCTCGCACAAGGCTATTATTTGGAACAAAATCAAGGCAGATGCCATTGATACAAGACCAAGGCACAGAGAATCATCAATATGGAGCATGGATTCTCAGACTCACATGCTCTGACTATAGCCATTAGCTCATGAAATGGATAGGAAACATATTTATATGACATTAAAAAAAATTTTTTTTTAACGTTTATTCATTACTGAAAGATAGAGACAGATCATGAGCATGGGAGGGGCAGAGAGAGGGGGGAGACACAGAAGCCACTCCAGGCTCTGAGCTGTCAGCACAGAGCCTGACGCGGGACTCCAACTCACAAACCGTGAGATTATGACCTGAGCCGAAGTCAGACGCCCAACCGACTGAGCCATCCAGGCGCCCCTATTTATATGATACTTTTAGTGGAACTATTTTCTGGAGAAACCCCACTATTTGCCAACATTAACCAGAGATTGTTCAACTTCTGTGGTGACCTCCACACCCCTAAATCTCTGTTTGGGATGCTGGATCATGAGAAGCTATAGCTGAACCTGATAAGACTTCACAATATCTAGAGACACTGGAAGTGGAGTTGGACATATTAACTGACAGAGACATTGGGTTGTTTTCCTTTAAGAAATCAATGATTTTAATTCACACAGGCATGATTATCTTTGGAAATGTAGATTGAAGAATGTGTTTGGATGTTGAGTGACCAAAGGGATAGTCTGTCTGTAGCAGAAATAGTTATGTGCTCACCCCACAGCTATTTTTACCACTTTGTTTTCATTCAGGTAGACACATTTATGCAAAATCATGAAACAACTAGGAAATGAACCAACTCAGGTGCAATCTAAGTCTATCATGGTGGCCCCATTTCATTACGAAGTGGCTGATTTATGTAAAGATATAATTCTGGCCAATGAGGAAAGGGGAAGTCTGGTGGAGGTACCTCTTGACCTGAGTAAGACACAAAAAAGAAACAGTGTTTATTCCTTGGGATATTGTTGTTTATGGACACATTACCCCCAAACTGAAGCTATCTCTTGGTTTGAAGTTTTCTATATTTCTATCCTGAGTCATTCTCCTGATACAGTTCACAAACCTAATGTGTCATCAAATCAGAAGGGACTCTTTTCACACTGAATATACACCAACAGATCGTTATACAACATCCCCTTCCCTTTGATCCCTCTCTCAAGTTGAGAAAGGGCTGATTATATATTTTTATGAAAATACTAAGAGCCAAGAATAACCAAGACAGTCTTGAGGATGAGTAAAAGTAGGAGGACTTATACAACCTTATATCAAGTCTTATTTTAATCGCGGTAGCCTTGGGACATGGATGGGCAAAAAAACCAATGGAACAGAACAGAGAGTCCATAAAGAGACACATACGTATACAGTTGTTTGATTTATGAACAGTTATTCTGCCCTGCAACATGGTAAGATGGTCTTTTGAACAAATGGCATATGGATCAACATACACCATTTGGATATCTGTATAGAAAAATCAGATGGTATTTGGATACCAATAAAGAAAAAAAATTAAGTTTAACTCTTTTCACACATGCATAAAAATCAATTCCAGGGGGCACTATAGATCTGAATATGAGAAAGCAATAAAGCTTTCAGAAGGTAATAGAGGAGAACATCTTCATGACCTTGGGTAGGCAAATATTATTTTATTTCATTTTTAATTTTTTTAACATTTATTTATTATTGAGAGACAGAGACAGAGCATGAGCAGGGGAGGGGCAGAGAGACGAGGAGACACAGAATGTGAAGCAGGCTCCAGGCTCCAAGCTGTCAGCACAGAGCCTGACGCAGGGCTCGAACCCACAAACCATGAGATCATGACCTGAGCCGAAGTCGGACGCTCAACCGACTGAGCCACCCAGGTGCCCCAGCAAATATTATTTTAAATGGTACGCCAAAACCATAAGGGGAAAGACTGATAGGTGGGACTACATTAAAATTAAGATCTAAAAGACACCATTAAGGGAAGGAAAAGTCAAACTACAGATGGACAGATGTATACCTGACAAAGATATATAGAAGAAGATAGAAGACATCAGACATAAGATGTGTATCTGTGAAAGAATATATAAGGAACTCCAACAAAGCACTAAGAAAAACACAGACGACGCAATACGAAAATGCACAAAAGACATAAAAACAGCCACTTCCCGAAGGGGTTATCCTAATAGCTAATAAACCCTTGACAAGATGCTCAGTATCATTAGTCGTAAAGGAGATGCAGATAAAAACAATGTGATACTGCTACAGATGAATCAGAATGACTAAAATAAGAGAAAAAAGAAGATGAAGAGTGACTAACATGAAGAGTGACTAAATACCGAACATAATTATACCTCTGACCAGTGTTTTGCTGACAAACGGTTAGCACTCTCCAAGTTCATTTCCAACATAAACGGTGATTGGTATTTTTGTTTATGTTAACAAGTAAGATAGAACTGAAGGCGAAAGGACATATTGTGGAACTTCACTTGTCAATTACATGAGCAGTTCTCTGCTAAACTGGATAATAGTTTTCAAATATTCCAAAATACTTTCTCAATTTTTTATGCTATTGACAACGTAATTGACAATGTATTGACAAAGATAGGGTGCGCAAATGTGCTTAATGTGCATTATTAATGTTTTCCCATCTTTGTTAAGTCTGATAATCAACAAAACCGAGTCAAATCCTGATTTTTAGTGATTGCCAATTTCCATGGTGTACTTATTACCACCAAAACCAATGTACTGCAGCCAAGAGGATGTTCTTGAACGCGGAGTTGGGAAGAGATGCGTAGCAGCACCCTATTATTTTATATTTCTACCATAAAGATATAATAAATACAAATAACCTCAGAGTAATAGCAAGATGTAGTAAAAACCAGGAAATGAGGGATTTTTGAATATCTATTACTATTGTTTTAAAATTATTTACTTTATTTAATTGTAAGTTTACATAACTTAACTTTTAATAATGGCTATGTTTAACAACTGGATTGCAAATTTCCTAAAGATTTAAAGGTTCTTCTAGTTGGGACAAGCCCGGTCCACCACACCACTGTTTATGACCCAGAAATGACACTTCTCGAGATATATTCACAAAAATATGCACAGGTGTTCTCTTAAACGCATGCACAACAATTTTTATTGCAGTGGTATTCTTTTTTTTTTTAATTTTTTTTTTTAAGTTTATTTATTTTTGAGACAGAGAGAGACAGAGCATGAACGGGGGAGGGTCAGAGAGAGAGGGAGACACAGAATCGGAAGCAGGCTCCAGGCTCCGAGCCATCAGCCCAGAGCCCGACGCGGGGCTCAAACTCACGGACCGCAAGATCATGACCTGAGCCGAAGTCGGACGCCCAACTGACTGAGCCACCCAGGTGCCCCAAGCAGTGGTATTCTTAATAGCAAACATTAGAAACTCCCCAAAGGTCAGTCCAAGATAGACCACAAAATAAATTGTTGCATTTTCAGGCCACAGAGTATAAGTCAGCAATAAAACTGAACAAATTACTGCTTCACCAGCCTCAACTAACAGAATGTCGAGCCAGGGACAAAAGAGTATATACTCTCTGATTCCATTGGCATACATTTGTAAAAGAGGCCAAAATAATCTATAGTAATAGAAGCAGAAAGATGGTTATTTTCTGGGGTGGAGTAGGGTAGAGAGTGACTGGGAAGTGGCCTGAGAGAGGCTTCTGAAATGCTGGCACATTTTATTTTTTTTTTTTAATTTTTTTTTAAGATTGATTTATTTTTTGAGACAGAGAGAGACAGAGCATGAACAGGGGAGGGGCAGAGAGAGAGGGAGACACAGAATCGGAAGCAGGCTCCAGGCTCTGAGCCATCAGCCCAGAGCCCGACACGGGGCTCGAACTCACAGACCACGAGATCGTGACCTGAGCTGAAGTCGGACGCTCAACCGACTGAGCCACCCAGGCGCCCCTATTTTTTTTTAATAGTTGTGGCCCCACAAGTGGGTTCACTTCATCAAATTTCACTGATCTGACCCTTGGGGCCACTATGCATGTATGTTACACTTCGTAAGAAAGTTACCTTTTAAAAAGTCACTCAGGGTGTGATTTTTCTCACTGCACATGCCCTCCGAGAGAGATTAGTGAGTAGGTGATATCCCTTCCTTTCAAGGAAATGAACTGATTTTAAGACGAGTTCTTAGAAAAAGTAAACATACTTTACTGTTTGTTGTTGAGTCTCTGGATGAAAGAGAAAACACACCCTCTCCCCTACCTGGGAACAACCTTATCCAGAGAGTGAAAAATGCTTGGTTCTAAGGACTTTTCTACTCTACGAACACATAAATGATAAGTAAGATAGAATTCAATTAAAATTTAGAGAAGGTGATGGAGATCACCCAACAAGGGTCAGGGGTGCAGTTTTAATTAATGTTGTCAGGGATTCCAGAGAGGGTGGAGAAACCCTGTGGGATTGTCAGATCATGAAGGAGCACAGATTGCTTCAACAAACGCAGGAGAACATTGCGGTCTCCTTATGGCAAACGTTCTGATTGAGATCTGTCAGGAATGGTGATTCTGCCCTCCCAGCTTTGTCTTACTTTAAATACTCTATCATGAAAGCATTCTTCCCTGTCTGAGGTTTTCTTGAATACATAAATTATTCTCAGGAGGGTTTTGGCTCTGTTTACTTCTAGTGCTGAGAACAAAGGCACACTATACGAAATCGTTAAAATGGTACGAGACTTCTGAAATGTTAAATCAGCCAGCCGACTACATTTTAAACAGTGGACTAATCAGGAACTTCTAGAAGCTCACGGTTTAAAGGCATATAAATCAAATAATGGGTTTAAGTAGAAAGAGAACAAAGCATTTGGAAGACTGCCTTGTTTTGTCAATGTTTGTTAAAACAGAGTTGTCTGGTCAATAATCACCCTTTCCTCTACTGTTTTCTCAACATTTTAAGTACTAAGAATCCCTTTCTAAAATTTCAGTCTCCTTGTATTCCCATGTTTTATAAGATTCTGTATATCCCCAAAAATTACATGTTATAAATAAGTCAGCTTCATTTATTTAAAAAGCTTTATGATTGCCAAAGAGAACATCTACCTGCATGAGGGAACCAGTATAATCCAAATTACATAATAAAATCAATCTGAAGGAAAAAGAACATTTCAGTTACACTGTACTAACTCAACAAAAAATGTGACTTTAGGGACTTTTGCAAAATGGAAACGAGCATGCAAATTCCTCTGACTACCTGCTGTGCCTCTGGAGACCTAGGACACGGGTGGATGAGCCACAGTTCTGCTTTCCTTATTATTGTGTCCACGACTTTAAGAGTAGTAGTTTATATATAATGGATGCTGAGCAATTCTGGATATACTAGATATCCAGTCTTTAAAAAGTCTTCCACTGGCATTTTTCAGTCTTTTACCTTGAGTTAAAACACAGAGAATTGTTATTAAAGCAATATGTATGTTTTCCCATGACTCAGTGCTTTATATTGAATTTGTGAATTGGTTGCACTGACAAGGATCCTCCTCCCCACCTAACTTCACTTAGTTGGCAGCGCAAAGGAGCCAATAAAAAAAAATTCTTAGGGCGCCTGTGTGGCTCAGTCAGTTAAGCATCCGATTTTGGTTTGTGGGTTCGAGTCCGACATGGGGCTCTGTGCTGACACCTTGGAGCCTGGATCCTGCTTCAGATTCTGTGTCTCCCTCTCTCTGTGCCTCTCCCCTGCTTGTGCGCGCTCTCTCTCTCAAAATAAATAATAAACATTACCAAAAAAACTTGTTTTTAATCCTTATTCTTGCAGGTAGGGAGCTGAACGGGGTAGAGGTCAAAATGACTGTCTAAAGAAAGGCATGAGATGATATGCCAGATTTCAATTACCCACGTTAATCATGTTTCTCTTTAAAGACAATAGCAACACATCTATTATCACTGAAAGGCTACAAAGCAAACTCAGAGCTCTGTCCACCAAGACATGCCCACCAACAGAGAATTAAGCATTCTTTAGTGTTGTGATGGTTTGAATTGTATGCTCCCAAAAGATACGTTGAAGTCCTAACCCCTATAAAAAGGGGGAAAATTCACGGGAACACAGAGGCAGAGATTGGAGTGGTATAACTACAGGCTGGGACACCAAGGATCGACAGCCACCAGGAGAAACCAGGAAGAGGCAAGGAGGGATTCTGTCCAGAGTCCCGGGAGCGGCATGGCTGTGCTCACACCTTGATTTCAGACTTCTGGCCTCCAGAACCGGAAGCAAGTAAATTTCTGTTGTTTAAGCCACCCAGTTTGTGGTCCTGTGTGTCAGAAACCCTAGAAGACAAATACAAGTGTGAACACTTACGTTGCAGTTAAAGGCCAGAAGCATGGGGACTAATTATTGCCCTGTAATGAAAATCTGACTCTCATAAATGAGCTGGGATACTTCTGTAAGCATTGACATAAAGAACAACAACAAAAAAAGGGTCATTTATGAAGAACCCACTTCTGATTATGGATAGTTATAGCTTTCCATACCCCACTATCTAAAAAACTCCTCCTGGGAAATAAAAACCTCAGTGTGCCCCCAGTTCCCTTGAAATCATATCCTTTAATCCACAGCTGATCTAACACTTCATACGGAATACTGCTAGCTCATATGGGAGACTCGAGAGTGGCGATCTAAAAATGACAGTATTATTGGAATGAAAGCTTCCTGAGCAGTATACAGACAGGGAGCAACTTAAAAAAAAAAAAAAAAAAAGGAAGAAAAATCATATTGTTCCACGAATACTAAAAACTAAAACACATAGTTTGCCCTAAGAGATGGCCTACAAATAATTCCCACTGAGACCTGCTGAGTGTTTCCAAATCATGCTCCACAGAAAACAAGCCCATGAACCACTCATTTAGGAATGTTTAGTTATTCGATACGTTTCAAAAAGACAGTATTCTCTTTCTCTGGGAGTGTCTCTATGTGTATTTGCATATTAAACCCTCTCAGAGAGATTGTAGTTTAAAACATAGACAAACGTGTTTTAGCTAATTCTGTATTGCCCCAAATCATCTCACTAGGACACTCTTTTTCCTTGTAACAGCCATTAAAATGTAGGAATATACTTTGAGAAGCAATGAGCGACAGCATTCCTAGATCCCACCAAGCGCACGAAAGCTCCCTAATGCAAGAGAAAGCAGAACTATTTACCGCGCTACGTGGAGGGGTGGGTTTCCAGAAGAAGCACTCATGAACAAATTTACTGACTTACTGAGGAGGAGGTTTTGGACTCAGGGTTGGGGGGCCCGTGCAATTTGGGGAAGCCCTTTAAGGAAACAAACACAAAATGACCACGGAACGCAACACCATTCCTTCCCTGTTCCTTGGAATAGTCCCAGGCGAGTGAGGGTTTCTGGACCTTATGCTTCGTTAGCTTCATGGAAAATCCGCCTCGGCCTCAAATGTGATTGGCTGTACGAAATAAAGTCAAAAGTCAAGTTAACGGTGGCCTAAACAAGGTAGGATTGCGTTTCTCTCTCTCTCTGGACAGAGTCCAGAGACGGACACTGCAGGGATGCTGTCGTGGCCGCCTCGTGTGAGGCTCCTTCTGTCCTGTTACACTGTCATTCCTAGAATGTTGCCTTTGGCACCCAAGTAAGGCAGGCAGGCAGGCAGGCAGCAGGATTGGGAAAGAGCTGAAGAACGGGCATGCCTTGGACTTTAGAGACATGTTCTGCGAGGTGCTTCGAGAGCATCTTCTTGAATCCTATTGGCCAGAATTCAGTTACAGGCCTCCTTTAGCTGCCGGAGAATTTAAGAAAGGAAGTCTGTATTCCAGATGGTTGGGTATCTCAGGTAAACGTCAGGGGTTTTATCATTGCAGAAGAAGAGGAAAATCAGTACTAAGCTAGCATGTTTCTGCCCCTCTCACTCTCGCTCTGTGTGTGTCTCATTAACTTTTTTTTTTTTCCAGCTTTTTGGGGGTATAATTTATCTTTCCTTAACTTTTAAAGGGACAGACTCACAGCTGTATCATCTAGCATTAATGTCTTGTGCACTCAGACACTGATGTCCCTAAAACCACCAGAACAGGCGTTATACCGTATGTGTTTTTAGAAAATCAAAGGATAAAGTAAACAGAAAAGAAAGTAGAAAAGACCAGACGCATTGGACCGCGGGGGGGGGGTTCGCACATTCTCTGTAAGCAAAGGCTACTTTTCATCTCCCTGTGGGGCCCCACAAGACAAGACTGAGCCTGAGGTGAGGGAGATGCCAGGGAGAGAAGCAGACCCGGGAGGGGAGCCACGGCCAACCGCAGCCCTCCCCGCCCCCACCCTCGGAATCTAGGAGAGCTTGGGGGCTGGGCGGAAGGGGAGCTGACTCCAGTTGGCTTAAAGAACCTTAAAGCTTTGATTTTTTTCAGTGGAGGGAAGCAGGAAGGTACTTTACTGGAGGAAGGTTTAAAAAGGAAACTCTGTACTTGCATTGCTTGGAAGAGAGGCACGATGTGGAGGATGGTCTGAGCAATTTGAGCAGGCTGATTTCTGACTCTCTGAGCTATATCATTCCTATCAACAGCAGGGTCTTTTCTGCTCCAGAGCCTGTTGGCACTTCAGCCGGCAGAGGAAGATTCCGGGAACCGGGAATCCTCTCTGGGCTGTTGGCAGGCTCCCCCAGGGCCAACTGTGTGCCCCTGCAGCCTGTTGGGGTTGGAACCGCTCTTTGCGAAGCGCGTCCTGGAACAAAGGGGCCCTGTCTGGTATTTCCAGCTTCTGAGCAAACCTTTGCCTTTAAAGATGGTGTAGAGTTAATGTAACGCAAACTTCCTCTACTCACAACTTTTTTCAGTTTTCTTTTTTTCCAAACTGAGCTTAAGAGGCATGTGGTTGAAAGTAATGGCACTTACAAAAGGGATCTGTCTACTCCACGGAGGTGTTCAGACACCATTCCAAACCCACATGTGGCATAAACCTGCCCGGGGGGAAGCAGAAAGGCACAGGATGCGGCCTATAAAGGATCATCACTACCCTCAATTATATAAGACATTTCGACAAACTCTGTTCATTTTTTAAGTCTATTAAGTTATCTTGATAAGAAGAGTGTTCTCTGATAGAAACATCAGATTAAAAGCTAAAGAAAAGAGTTCTTCACCAGGTGGAGGGAAAAACTTTTAGCAAGGTCTGAGCTTCTGGCAATGGCCAAGCACAAGTTGGGATAAATGATTAGTAAGTTATAATACCTTATTCAATAAAGCACTGTTTTTAAAAATGCATATATTGGGGTGCCTGGGTGGCTCAGTCGGTTAAGCATCCGACTTCAGCTCAGGTCACGATCTCGCGGTCCGTGAGTTCGAGCCCCGCGTCGTGCTCTGGGCTGATGGCTCAGAGCCTGGAGCCTGCTTCCGATTCTGTGTCTCCCTCTCTCTCTGCCCCTCCCCCGTTCATGCTCTGTCACTCTCTGTCTCAAAAATAAATAGACGTTAAAAAAAATTTAAAAAAAAATAAAAAATAAAAAAAATTAAAATGCATATATATATATGTTAGGTCATCTGATATTTTGAGTAAATTAATACATGTAGTGTTTTATGATACGGATTAGGTAATTTACACGGTGCCTTCATTAGGTAATAGCAATGAATGGTCTAGTATGATATGAGCTGCTAGAGAGAATCAAGTCTATTTTGACACATGTGAGTTAATCCCATTTATCAGTCGTATATTGTTTGTATGTCCTGTGAAAGACACTGGGGTGGACATGGGAGGGATACAAAAATGGGCAGCCAGTTTTGCTGCCACAGCAAGTGAATTAGCCAGTGGGAGGAGATGACTTGGGTCCACAAGTAAATATGATTCACTCTATTTTATAATCGATGGTAAAATGTCTATAAGCAGTAATAGGAGGCTGACTTCTTGGCAACTAAACCACTGTGGGCCAGGCATTATAGAATATAATTTACTTGACCCGGATTAGCATGACATGATGACGCGTTGACTGTGATAGATGAGGAAACCCAGTCGGAGAACTTGGTAGGTAACGTGCTGCGGGTCAAGGCTAAAGGTCTGGGGAGCCAGGTTTTTAGTCTCAGACTGCTAGACCTTCGTTCTTTGCACTAGAAGACGTGCTTTGGGCACAGGAGTGCGGGCTTGAGTCTTTCCGGTCGGCGCATTTACAGATGGTCGTGTAGAAGTGCCATCTGAGCTGGGTCCCGAAGAATACAGACAGAAGCTTATTACAGACTGGTGGGAGGGAAGGAAGTGAGCAAAGACGTGGAGACAAGAAAGTACAGAGGCTGTTTAAGGAACTTAAAAGGAGTCTAATTTGGCCGCAGCGTGGCAAGTAGCGGGAGGGAAAATGAAGAGGCTGATGATGCTGGGTGGGAGCTGAGCAGAGTCCATTGGGCCCGGGGCAAAATTCCAGCTCTACGGTGCGGTTTCCTCTGGAGAACTGGGATTGAATCACCTCCTAAATTCCCCTTCGGATTCTGTGTCCAATGGTAGGCTCTATGCTTCCGGCTGAGGACATTGATGAGTCCCAATGTCTTGCAGTAAGACCTTCAGATATCTTCCCAGTTGTGTTTTGCAAGTTAACTGGGTTCCCCGATCATCTTAGACTTCGGGGAGTGAGGAGAAGCTTCCCTTAGATTTCCTTACTTAAACCCTATTCTACAAATCTGCCTTGCATGGGGATCATTGAGTCCTTGCCCAGCTGTTAATAAATTGACATCTTGTTTTCCCATTGGTTTTTGTTCTTTGTTTGCACAGATTGTTTGGTTAGACTCTTTATAGAAGTGGGTAAAGGGAAGTGGAGGGGAGAGAGAGGAGGAGGACAGGAGGCTGGGGAGGGCCGGGGAAGAATCTCCTTACCAGCCTCAGGAAAGGCAGATGCTTGAGGGTTGATGCCTGGGGGGAGACTGGCAAAACTTTCTGGCTTCACGGGTTTTTTCGTTGCATATCCAAAACAAGGAAGATTTTCCAAAATTCAATTTAATTCTACAAATACTTCCTGGGTGCTTAGTACATATAAGAAACTCTCCTAGATATTGGGAGTAGGTTGGGCAAGGAGAGGAAAGAGACAAAATAGCTTCCTTTAAGGAACTAAAGAACAAAATTGAGTGGATTTAGTTTATCATTTACTGCAAACTCTACAAAATATCAAATGACAAATTGACTCATAAGAGCGCTTAGGAGTGAGAACTGGGTGTCTTCCAGGGGGTTATATAAGACAATACCATTTATAAAAATGAGCTTCTTTTGTAGTTTTTCTTTATACTGAAAGCTTCAGTTACCCTTCTCACCTCTGAGAACTTTTAAAAATCATGCAGAGATGCTACCCAACAAATGCCTATGTAAGCAAAGACAGGTTACTCCCACTGCCCATGATCCAGTCCATTCGTGCTCTTTTCAAATCTCATCATTGGGGCGCCTGGGTGGCTCAGTCAGTTACGCATCCCTCTGCTCAGGTCATGATCTCATGGTTTGTGGGTTCGAGCCCCGCATCGGGCTCTGTACTGACAGCTCAGAGCCTGGAGCCTGCTTTGGATTCTGTGTCTCCCTCCTTCTCTTCCCCTCCCTCCCCCCACAAAATAAATAAACATTAAAAAGAGTATTTTTAAATCTCATCATAGATTACAGAAAACAAATGTTCAAAATAATCACAAACAAAGGAACAAGTAAGATATTTCCGGGATCTAACACTTTTTAAATTAGATCTGAGAAGACACTATTCCAACTGTTAGATTTATCTTCATGTTAGAACATAATCCTTAAAACAGCATGACTCTGGAAGAGTCTTTGCAATATTGTTTCTCACTATTTGATATCATCCTTGCCTCCTCCTGGGCATATTATGCCACAAGATAGAACGTAAACTTCCTTCTTCATTACAGAAAATACCTATAAACTTCTACAGCCGTATCCTTAATGTGTTTTAATGCTTCTCTTATGATAATTATGAGATTGATTGGATGTTTGTCAAGCAGCTCCAGGGTTCCATGATTCAAGCCCAATGAATAGTTTCAAAAAGAAACTAAATCCTGAGAGACACGAGGGGTACTAGGGAGAATCAAGCATATGCAAGCCTATGGGAAATTGAGGAGGTTTCACTGCTGCCCTTTTGACAGTGGGTCCCCAGATACACATCCCCCAGCCATTGCTTCCCCATCGTCCTCTCCTGTCACAAGCCAAGCCCGTCCTGTCATATAAAGAAAGAAGCTAAACCCATAAGTGTGCTTGTTGTGACTCTTCCACGTGGGAATGGGGAGACACGATAAACACCCATGGGAAGGGACTGAATGGATGCCAGTGCAAGAGCATCAAGTCCTGTGAGGTTTCCAAAGCATGCCCTTCCTTGGCAGAGATCATCGGTGACCTTCCGTCGTGCGCCGTAGGCGTGTGACCTTTGGTACTTCCAGATCTCCCCATCCGTGGCGCAAATACAGAAGGAACACGCCGTGGTTTTCCTGGGTACGGACTGACGGCACCTAAGACACGGTGGCGTTTGCTTTCCCGGGGAAGAAAAAGGACAGTAAGACGGATGATGGCCCTTGCCGTCAGAAAACACCTGTGTTTCAGAGAGTGCCCCTACGCTGACCAGGGTGAAAAATCTCTGGTTAGTTCTGATATGTCTGTAGATGGAGGGATGGGAGGTAGAGAGATTAGGTTACTGTGCTCCTTACTGCCTGCCAAGCTAGCACTGGCCCTTCCGTGTTTATTCATGGGCAAGTAGGGGCCCCGGCGCCCTACCCTTTTGCAACCAGCCACAAGAAGCGATGCCCTCGTGCTGATCCCTAGAGCCAGTAGCCCTTCTCAGTAAGATTATACATCAAGCCTTCTCACGATCTTTAAAGACCCTACTGAGGCCTCCCTTGGCCCAACCGGTCACCCACGCCAACTGAGACCTCGCTGTCCCTGATTCTGAGGAACAGCTCGCTTGCTCAGCAGTGAGTCAGTCTTGTGTTTAGCTCCTTCAGCTGTATATTCAGGACTTAGCATTGGTTTCCTTTTTTAAACACTAGCTCTTCAGGAGCCAGTCTCCTCCTATCCTGTCTTATCGGTTTGGTCTGCTAGAACAAAATGCCACAGACCATGAGACTTATAAACAACAGACATGTATTTCTCACAGCTCTGGAAGCTGAAAGTCTGAGATCAGCATGGCGGTGTTCCGGCGAGAGCCCTCTTCCTGCTTCCCAGCCAGCACCTTCTCCCCATGTACTCACATGGCAGAAGGGGTGAAGGAGCTCTGTGGGCGCTCCAGTCCCATTCACGAGGCCCCACCCTCATGACCGAAGCCCCTCCCAAAGCCACGCTCCCCCCCTCCTAACACCATCACCTTGGGGCGTTAAGGTTTCAGTATATGAATTTGGTGGGGGACACAAACATTCAGACCATAGCACACGCTGTCCTCTCATATACTGTTTCTTGTCTTGTACCATAGTATCCCCAGTGTTTGGATTTTCTGATGCTGACCTCATTTCCTCCTTACCTGCAGTGACCCTTATGCAGTTAATGCCAACTGTTCACCCTCTTAAGCTTTGTACCAGTATCTGACTCAGCTTGCTAGTTACCATGGGCCTTTACTTTGTATATCGCTCGGTTTTCTCCTGAGGACAAACTCTTAATTTTTAGAATTCCTTTTAAGCTCACATTTCTGGGTACCATTTGTTCCTAAAATAGCTAACCCTTGACCTGACTTGCTTGTTCAAAACACTGGCTTTCTCTGGACAGCATGGCTCAAATTGGATATTTAGTTTTTTTCTTTCTTGATTTTGGCTCATTTTACTGCCATCTAAACTCTGATTCGAGAAGCCTACTTCAACAACTGAGAAGAACACTTAAAAATTCATTACTTGGGATTCTCTTTACAACTGTGTTGTCAATTTTATGATGCTTTTCTGCCTTCTCTAAAACTAATATTGCTTGTGATGAGTTTATTTGAATACTTTTGTTTGTTTGATTTTCATAAGTCTTACATTTTCAAATACTTAATATTTTTGCATAATGACACTGGTAGCTAAAACAAGAGAACTTCCCCGAGTTAATAAATTATTAGCTTACAACTGAGAGGTAAGTAGAATTCTCATTCCTTAATTTGCTAACGCCTGTCGTAAGGACATAGGGATTTCAACTGAGTCATGCCAAGGTCAACCCATCCCAGTGTTCAGGTGTGAACAGTTACCTCAAGTAACAAGCAGTGGGACTATACACCTGTTTCACCTAACAAACTTTAAGTACCCGTATCCCAAAGTGCTAATAGCAATTTATGGGCCTTTTAGGCATGAACTTGTTCATGTCTTTTACGATTCCATTTGTGTTTCCCGAGAAAAACCACTTCTGTTGGGGACATCAGTTGGTCTTTGTACCAAATAGAAATGGGTACAGAAAATGATGGAGTAAGAGAAAATTTCATTATTCAGGCTGCTATAATGCGGTTAAGGAATGGTTTGACCTAGAAACACAGACATAGACATAATTTTTAAGTAGTTTCATATGGTTTTGTGCTGTTAGTGTGATGTAGGGGAAAGAACATAGAGTTGAAAATCAGACTAGGTTTAAATGCCAATGCCATTCTTTATTATCTTCATGACCTCTCTGAACCTGTTTCTTCATCTGTTAAAAAAAATTCATATTTACCTTGTTCGAATTAAATAATAATAAATGTACTCAGTAGTTAACACATGCTCAATAATGTAGAAGTAGAAATAGTAACACTAAGTTGGTAAATCTCACTTGGAAATATTATCTCAATAAAAGATATGAAGAAGGAGGGAACTAAAGAATTAGAGTTCTGTAAGGGGCACCTGGGTGGCTCAGTTGGTTAAGCGTCCAACTCTTGATTTCAGCACAGGTCATGATCTCATGGTTCCTGAGTTTGAGCCCTGAGTTGGGCTCTGCACTGATGGCATGGAGCCTGCTTAAGATTCTCTCTCTCTCTCTCTGTCTCTCTCTCTCTCTCTGCTTCTCCCTTGATCATTCTCTCTCTCCTCCTCCCTCTCTCAAAATCAATAAATAAACTAAAAAAAAAAAAAGTGATCTTGGCAATATATAGGCAGAATTCTCAATGGGAACATGGGAGACCCGTGCTGATATCATTAGACACATGTACTTATTTATTTTTAAATTTTTAAATAAAAAAATCACCTCTCTGGTTGCCCTTACCACAGTTTAAATGCTTTGTAGCCACATGTGGCCAGTGGCTACTCTATTGGAGCAGACAGAAAATATTTCCATCGTTTCAGAAATTTCTACTGTCACTGCTTCATCTAGACCTGGAGATTGTCTGTAAACTTCGTTGCTGCTGTCAAAAAGCAACTGTCTAGGATCAGGCATGCTTTCACAGGGCTGGGAACTAGATACTTCCTATTTTTGGTTTGCTTTCCCCACCATATCAGTTGACTTCTTAGTCCCTAATCCCTATCTCATCGCACAAAGTGCCAAGATTCATTTTTTCTTATGCCATCTACTAGATCACTTTTGTTTCAAGGTATCTGTTCACTAAACCCAGTTCAAATGTTAATTTTGGGGAGTGTAACATATAACCCCTCTTCAGCAATATTTTAGTTTCAAATTAAAAGTGATGATTGAAATGCCTCTCGTTATAGAATTTCAGGAGGAAAATTTGGGATGGGGTTGTACCCTACACTCTTTAAAAAATATTGTATTTGGGTGGCTGCCTAGTTCTGGTTCTATTCTGGCTGCACCCATCGGCTAGGTCAAAACACGAAATATCTCCTACAGGGATCAAATTTGGGAGATGAATAGGGCAGTCATAGTCAAGCAGTACCTTGTTTGAAAAGTTGTTGTCTTTTTTTTATTATTATTATTCCACACTTACTATAGGTCCCATAACCATAATGAGGCTTGTATAACAATGAGTCTGAAATGGATAAGCAGTAAAACCTTGAAATTCTGCTGCCAGATAGAGCATTTAATGGTCTTTGACTGAAAGTGTTGGAACAGTAGAAGGGTCATATATGCTCAGATCAGATCAGAAAAATACTCTTCCTGCTTGAAGTTGCCAAGTTTTAAATGTTTCTATTGCCATCATAAGGCAGAATACAGAAGTTGGAGTCAGAGGAAGAAGTTCAAGGTCACTAATAAAGAGGGGAGACATTCCCATTATGTAGCCAGCACTTAACAGGGATCCATGAAGAAAAGCAACCCCTTTAAATATAGCAGGTGAAGATTGCATTAAAATCAGTACTGTGACCATTTATACTACAAGGGACTGTTTCTGCCTTTAATACATGAGAGGGACAACCCCAGTACAAAACACTGTGGGACTAGAATCCCACAGAAGATATATAAAGATACATATAGATATTAAGTTCAACAGGACCTGGAGGCTCAATGTAAGGTGAGAGTTCTGACCAAATTAGAACAGAAACAATTCTACTAGTCATATCAAGGAAGGAAGTCAACAAGTTAACACCTGCTGGGAAGAAGACATAAATAGGTATTAGAATTCTCACTGAAAGGGGCGCCTGGGTGGCTCAGTTGGTTAAGTGTCCAACTTCAGCTCAGGTCATGATCTCGGGGTTCCTGAGTTTGAGCCCAGAATTGGGTTCTGTGTTGACACTTCGGAGCCTGGAGCCTGCTTCATATTCTGTGTCTCCCTCTCTCTCTGCCCCTCTTCCACTCAAGCTCTCTCTCTCTCTCTCTCTCAAAAATAAACAAACATTTAAAAAAATTTTTTAAAGAATTCTCACTGGGGGCGCCTGGGTGGCTCAGTCGGTTAAGCGTCCGACTTCGACTCAGGTCATGATCTCGCGGTCCGTGGGTTCAAGCCCTGCGTCAGGCTCTGTGCTGACAGCTCAGAGCCTGGAGCCTGTCTCAGATTCTGTGTCTCCCTCTTTCTCTGACCCTCCCCTGTTCATGCTCTCTCTCTCTCTGTCTCAAAAATAAATAAACGTTAAAAAAAAAGAAAGAATTCTCACTGTATATTAAAAATTGCTCATTTAAATTATTAATGAAACTTTATACTTAAATGTATATAGTTCATGATGTGTGGTGTGAAATTAGTCTTTTTCAATTATTTGGGTTTTTTAATTCTTATTAAACTTCATCTTCTCTTCATAGGTAGATGGATACATCTCATATTTGTCATCCCTATTCATAGATATTTGGACGGGACTCGTTCAGTATAATTCATAGATAATTGGCTGGACTCAGTTGATGCTTGAATTTGAGACTGTGTGCCCTCAGTGGCAATGTGAGGAAATGGGGACTGTACCCAGACACACCTTAGGTCTTTTTCCTGCTCAGCCAGCTAATACCAGTCAGGTATCGCAGGGAACACAAAGTTGTAACACAGCACTTCCGAGAGGTAGCACGTGAGAGAATGTGGGGTGTCCCAATCAGATGCGGGGCGGGGGGGGGGCTACCAAATGTGCAGTGACCTGATGCGGTGGAGGCTAGCGGTGTGGGCAGCAGAAGAATTCCCGTGAGGCAGAACAAAGGAGATAGAGGCTTATTGAATATATTGTGAGGGAGCAGCAGTTAGGACAGCATGGGAGAGACTGTCTGCCAAGAGCCAGCGGTAGAGGGCTGTGGTCAAGCGGAAAGGTGAGAAGGTATGAGAACATATCGTGTTTTCCTTGTTTGGTGCCTGTGTCCCAGTGTAAGTAACCCACTGGTCAGCTAGGGCTCGTGGATGTTTTGAGGCAAGTGTCCTGATGGCCTGTTTGTATTCAGCCAGGGGATAGGAGGTCACTGTGGACCCTTTCATCTTACTCAGGCTCCCACTCTTCAGGTTGGGTTTCCTAAAATTGGCCTCTACAGAGAAGGCAGAAAGACTCACAGAAAATTGTATTCCCATTTGTCATAAGGAAAGTAACTATTACTCTAAAGCCAGTTTGTCAAGCAGCTGACTCACTAAAAAACTGTTCAGCAGAAATCAATTTGCTTCCATCAGCTGTTACGTTACTGATGGGTTTTTATTGTTTAATTGTCCCTTTTCCTCAGTGTCACCTCAGTATCTCACCATGAGTTCCTGGGCCCAGCTCAGTCAAATGTGAATCCCAAGTATGTTTCAAATCTTAGATACTAGAATACTTCTCTAATGGATAATGGGAGCTTGACTTCAGTACAACCTACTCTCTATGAGGACTTAGGTCCCATACCAGATCTTTCCCATACATTTGTTTCTGCTTCCCAGGGCAAAACACCAAAAGGTATTTTGTCTCTCAGCATCCATTTGCTCAATTGGTTAGATGATCATTCAGTGATGTGGCTTTTAGCAATGAGGCCATCTAGTGAAGTGACCATTAGTTAAGTAGTCACTTAGGAAACTGAACAAAGTCAGCTTCACTTCCTTCTCATCTTGTAGACGATGTACACACGGGAGCCACCACCAAGAATAATTCAGACAACCCATGACATGTTTTAACCTGCACATTGATTTTCTCATACTGTTTAAATGAGCACTTCTAGGGGTACCCGGGTGGCTCGGTGGGTTAAGCATCTGACTCTAGATTTTGGCTCAGGTCAGGATCTCGTGGTTCGTGAGATTAAACCCCACGTCGGGCTCTGCAGAGCCTGCTTGGGATTCTCTCTCTCCCTCTCTCTCTCTCTCTCTCTCTCTCTCTCTCTGCCCCTCCCCCACTGCACACCCTCCCTTCTCTCTCAAAATAAATAAATATTTTTTAAAAATTAAAAACTGGGGGTGCCAAGTGGCTCAGTAGGTTAAGCGACCAACTCTTGGCTTCAGCTCAGGTCACGATCTCCTAGTTTATGGGCTCCAGGCCCGCGTTGGGCTCTGCACTGATGTGTGGAGCCTGCCTGGGATTCTCTCTCCCTCTCTCGCTTTCTCCTTCTGCCCTTCCCCTGCTCGTACTCTTGCTCGCTCGCTCTCTCACACAATAAATAAACTTTAAATAAATAAATAAATAAATAAATAAATGTCTCTAATTTGGGGTCATTTTCATACCAGCTTCATGATTTCTGCAATATCCTCATTTTTAGGTTGAATTCCTTTATCTTAAAGGAAAGTCCCATACTGCTCTACAGAGCAAAAACATCTGTGAATTCGCAAGTTTGGCATGCCAGTTTTACAGATTTCCAAGTACACATAAAAGGTAAATAACTATTTGGATAAGAAACACTCATCCCTGAGCTACTTAAACTCACCTCACATGTCATCAGAGATATGAATACACACTTCGAGAAAATGGTTTACATGAAAGACTGAAGAACATGATGACATAACATCCTGACACAGCACCATCCCCCCGCCCCCCAGACGAGTAACTCTCGACCTTGGCTACCCCCCCTTGACTCCACCTCAAGCCAAGTGAATAAGTATCCCCCAGGAGAGTGGGCCCCAGGCACGATATTTTATAAAAGCTTCTGGTTGATTCTAAGTGCAGCCAGGGATGAGAACCATTGTACTGAATCATATCCTCCAAATCAATCCCATGAAGGCAGGAACCAAGAAGAGTTCGTTCAGTGCCCTATTCCCTGTGACTAGAACAATAGCTGCCCTGAGGTAATACTGGGTTAATTAATATTCTAAAAGAAATAGCTACAGAAAGCGGCTACTACCTACTCCCACCTGGGAAGCAGAAAGATCACATAATTCTGCATTAGTGGGGTAAACCAATGAGACCAAGACTAAGACGGCCATCCTAGAAGTCTGAGCTCTAAATGAAGACTTTAGGAGTTTCCTTGAATTTTGTCTTTCGTTTTCCTCTTCATGTTCCCTCTTTGCTACCCTCTGCTCTCATGGTCCAAACCGGATCTCTGAGACCTAATCTGTCCTCTTTGTTCTTGAACAGAGTCAGGGACTTCCAGCTGCCTCCCTGCCTCTTCACTTGTAGAATAAGAAAAATCAAATTCCCAAGCTAGTTAACAGAGGCTGCCAGCCCTGCGTGCTGGAGTTAACGTCCTACAAAAGGCCTGACGAATAACGATAGCGTGTTTTAAAAATGTCTTCAGTTATGGTATATGTTTCTACAAAAGATGAAGGAAGGAGTGCTAATCATCCCAAACCTTTCTCCGTCCCCGCCCAGGCTCGGCATACTTGAACAAACACAATATGAGCTTTCACTGTGTTGGCAAGGATGTTTATAAATGTGTGTGTGTGTGTTTACCCAACTGATCTAAAAATAACCTAAGTGAACTAAGTAAAGTAAGTGTATGCCACACTTACCAGGAATATTAGGAAGCAAAAGCCCTTCAATATCTGAATCAGCTCTGGCACTGTTTCAGGAAAGAACTGGCTCACATCTCTTGCATAAGACTTATGTAAGAGATTAGATGTGATGCCTGAACTATTCCAGTTATCGACAGCTTGGGGAAAAAGAAAAGTGTGCTACCCTGTTGTAACTTGCTAAGCTCTCTCAATTTTCATGGATTCTCGTCTCTAGGAGTAAAGCATTTCTAATTCTTGAAAAAAAAAAAAAGAGAAAAGCTTAGTTTTTTTAGTCTTCTCTAGCTTTTTCTAGTCACACAAGCTTATGTAGAAGGAAACCAAGAAATCAAAGCTGTGGTACAGGCAATACGTAATTTAGGAATTGGGGAGATCCTTAAATTGGTCCTTATAGGAACAGTCACGAGAACAGGCGGTTGGACAATTAAACTTGAAACTCCAGGCCACATTCCACACACAGCTATTACATCCCTCTGAAGAAATGACTAATTTCCCCACATCTCATAAAATAGCTCCTCAAAATTTAGAGCTCCCCATTCATTGTCATAATCATTACATTCTGAAAAAGATTTAGATCGGGGCACCTGGGTGGCTCAGTCGGTTAAGCAACCGACTTCAGCTCAGGTCATGATCTTGCGGTTTGTGAGTTCAAGCCCCATGTTGGGCTCTGTGCTGACGGCTCAGAGCCTGAAACCTGCTTCAGATTCTGTGTCTCCCTCTCTCTCTGCCCTTCCCCCACTCATGCTCTGTCTCTCCTTCCTTCAAAAATAAATAAACATTTAAAAAAAAATGAAAAAGATTTAGATCAAAGCTGACTTCCAGATATTTTGACCAAAATAAAAATGAAGGTCAGACATGACTCAGACAGCCTTCTCTGTACTCTAAGGTTGTGCTTGGTTCTCATTTATAGCATCTACTTTTTCTCATGGAGCTGTGTGAGAAAACCAGTTGAATTGAAGAGTCCGATCCACCACCTGAGGTACAAATATAAGCACCATTTCTTACTTGCTGTATGACCCAAGAAAATTGCTTAATGACTCTGAACTTATTTCCTCAATTGTAAATGAGAATAACCATATGTGCCTGTCAGGGCTGTTGCGAGGACTGAGATGAAAATAACCAAAATATGTCGAGTGCTTCTGTGATAATGTGATTTATAAGAAATATATATCTGGTCTTTCATCCTGTCCCTGGCACAGATTTCCCCAAACCCTTGGAATTTCCTAAGTGATAAGAGTGGTAAAGGTGTCTTTTGTGATTCATAACAACCCCCTTTTTACTGCAACAGAGTTTATGTTAATGAGGTAACTTTTGGAAAGTCCCTAAAGATGGCTGCTGGTTTCTAGCAGAACCAACCAAGAGAATATAGCCTGGGAACTGTCACCACCAACCCCTGACCTCCAGGGAGGACAAGGGGACTGGAGGTTAAATTGATCACTAATGGCCAATGATTTAATCAACTATCTTACATCGTGAAGCCTCCATAAAAACCCAGGAGGGCAGGGTTCAGGCAGCTCCCAGGTTGGTAAATGCGTGGAGTTCTCTGGGAGGGTGGTGCACCAAGAGAGGTCACGGAAAGTTCAGCCCCTTCCCACATACCTTGCCCTATGCATCTCTTCCATCTGGCTGTTCCCGAGTTACATCCTTTTATAATAAACTGGTAATCTAGTGAGCAAACTGTTTTTCTGAGTTCTGTGAGCCACTCTGGCAAATTAATCAAACCCAAAAAGGTGGTCATAGGAGCCTCTGATTTATAGCTGATTGGCCAGAAGCACAGGGGACCCCTGGGACTTGAGATTAGTGCCTGTGGTGGGCGGGTAGGGAAGACAGTCTTGTGGGACTGAGTCCTTGCCCTGTGTGATCTGATTCCAACTTCAGGTAGACAATGTCAGAACTGGGTTGTAGGATACCCGGCTAGTATGGCAGAATAACCATATTTGGTGACCAGAGTACAGGGGTATAGAGTGCCAGGTTACAGGAGAAATGCCAGAGTGTTCTGCCTAGAGAGTTTACTGTGTAACCGACATTATCTAGAAAAAACAAGTCGTTCAATCATCATAGCAATCCGGTGAAGTATTATTACCGTCCTTCCTTTGTTGAGGAGGAAACTGAGGCCCAAGTCATCTAGCTTGTAAGTAGGTTGATGGGGTTTGAACTGAGGTTATGTGACTCTAGAGCCTGCAATTGTGTGAAGTAACAAACATATTAGCACTTAGCAAACCACAGGACCCATATTAAATTCTCCTGAATGGCCATTATTACACTTAACTCTGCTTTTTCCAGAGAAGGTATGGCAGGGAGGTAACATGTGTCCCATGAATCTCTGGTGTCCCTACTGAGCCAGGATGTAGCCTTGGATGGCAATTGCCACTTGTTTTGGGCTGCATTTCTGCAATCCCACCAATTTCAGACACTGAGAATTACTACAGACCTCATACCATCCCTGGGCTAAGCTTCAACAGAAGGACGATGGTGCTGGCGAAAAGCTTGAGGTAGGAGGAATTGAAAGCAGATCTAGGGATCTATTACAAGCTAGAATAATTGAAACAAGCCTAAAATATCTGCACAGAGAAAACTCATGCTCCATAGTGGTTATCAGGGAAAAGAAGGTCTTTGCATGCATTGGGTTTATGAGCGTTAAGGCATCAAGTCATGGTTGTTTTAAACTGAAGTGTGGGGGCGCCTGAGTGGCTCAGTTGGTTGAGTGTCCGACTTTGGCTCAGGTCATGATCTCGTGGTTCATGGGTTCGAGCCCCGTGTCAGGCTCTGTGCTGACAGCTCGGAGCCTGGAGCTTATTTCAGATTCTGTGTCTCCCTCTCTCTGACCCTCCCCCGTTCATGCTCTGTCTCTCTCTGTCTCAAAAATAAATAAACGTTTAAAAAATAATAAAATAAAATAAAATAAAATGAAGTGTGGTCAGTGTCCTAAAGCTTCTTTTGAAACAGCATACAATGAGAAATAGATAATGTGTGTAAACTAACCACAGTGCCATACAGAGAGCAAATATCAGGTAATTTATAATGGTTTTATCATTACCTTCTGTCTTCCAGTATATAAACGTTGGAGAACCTATGGTTGGAATGAAAAATGTGCCTTTCCCCAAGTATTCCTAGGTGAGAGGGAGGTTTTAAGTAAACTGTGCCAATTTCAGTGTCTCACCCAAAATGAAAAACCAAAAGCTGCTTGGTGCACCTGAGACAAGATTGAGGGTGACCAAGGCAGATGACCCGGCCTCATGCTGTTCCCAAGGTGGTGGCTTCCCTGAAACCTCTTTCAACAAGAAACACAATTTCAGGACTCACATCATTTCATGAATCAGCTGCTTCAGTAGAACGGACTCTCACTTGGTCCTTATAATTAGTTATCATGGCTACGCGTCTCCAATATAGAAATGTGTCCAAGTGTCGTGAAACATGTACGCTTCAAAACTATTATAACCAAAAAGATTATAGCTCTGCTTGCTGATGAGCAAAATAAATGTTACTCAGCCCCATTGAGAGCTAGTTCTCCCACCTTAGATTTCTTTAGATCTGAATGGTTCGAAAGGGACACCTACCAAGGATTCACGGCTCAGTACAGTATGGGTATATGAAGTCATTTTCCATTTGGTTGAGTATTAACCCTCTCTTTATTTTTATTGTTATTTTTTTAATGTTTATTTTTAAGACAGAGAGAGATACAGAGCACGAGCTGGGAAGGGGCAGAAGAGAGAGGGAGAATCCAAAAATAGGCTCCAGGCTCTGAGCTGTCAGCCCAGAGCCCAACATGGGGCTCGAACCCACAAACTGTGAGATCATGACCTGAGCTGAAGTCGGACGCTTAACCAACTGAGCCACCCCACAGCCCCTAACCCTCTCTTTTTTTTTAAGTTTATTTATTTATTTTAGGAAAGAGAGAGCATGCAAGCAGGGTAAGGGCAGAGAGAGAAAGGGGGAGAGAGAGAATCCCAAGCAGTCCCCATGCTGTCAGCATGCAGAGCCCAATGGGGGACTTGATCTCATGAACCAGGAGATCATGACCTGAGCCAGAATCAATAGTCAGATGCTTGACTGACTGAGCCACCCAGGTGCCCCTTAACTCTCTTTCAAAATGCCTGTGTAATACATCAATCGGTAATGCATGACCCAACTTAACTGGGTCAAGCAGAACAGCATCATATCCAAATAGACTGAAAGCTGAAGAAGGCTCATGTCAGCATGAGTATGATGAAACCCCCCTCCCGCTCTTCCCTTGGCTTCTGCTTGGTCTGCAGCAGGCCACAAGTGAACAGTTGATGTCTAGATGGATGGATGGTGCCAGTGTGAACCTGTGGATTCAATATTAATAAATCTTCCCATCTTTTTTTAGATAAAAGGCAAACAGAAATAGAAGTTCCACAGTGAATCTTCTCATGCACCCCCACTCTGGACACCACCATTCCCTTAAGGCATAATTAAAGAGTTACAGAATGTTAAAACTAGAACTCCTCCAAGCTGATTATTTTAAGGATTGATGTGTACAAAGCACTAGTCCTTGAAAGTTTTTCACAGAGTTGTTTATTCTGAACAAAGTCTCCCTGGAAGTTACAATTTCATGCAATATTGCTTTTCAGCTATTGTTCTCCTCCTACATGGTTTGATTGTCTCGCTCCGCAAGATTGCAGTGCTGGCTGTTCCCTCTGAGAGTTTGTGGCATGCCCGTGATGGATGGACCAATTCTAACATATAATAGCAATACATTTCAGTTTGCTAAATATTGTCACTGAAGTGGACCTCCAGTCCCCAGGGAGCAGTGGGATGTGTGGCCACAAAAACAGTGCAGTTGTAGGTCACGTATATTTTTATACACAAAGATCAGTCATCTCGTGTCATGTTTAAATATGGTATGATTAAAGTATTTAGGTATGGTTAGGTAATTTTGTATATATTTTATAATAAGAGTAGAAACATTAAAAATCACTTTTCTTGTTTGTGCAAAAGTAACATTATTTACCATAAGAGCTTTTTACTGTCTGGCTTTAGCAACAGTGGACATTTTCTCTGAATATGAGCTCAGAGAAGACTTGCTGATTTGAGGACATCACTAACGTTCCGTGAGAATCAATGAAGCTTCTCTGCGATTCCTGCTACCGTGGAGACGTTTCATAGCCGAGAAGGCAGAGGGACTATCCATGGATACAAGACACAATCTAACATTAACTATTTCTGCAGACTTTTCTCGAGACAGATGTGTATTAATAAGCATAGAGACTAAGGAGGAGTTCGATTATCCCTTAATATGTGAATAATGGCAACTCTTAGACCGTAAGTAGTAAGTACAGCTGGATGTTTCATTCCTGGTTTCAGCATATCAATCAGCCCAGTCCTCTACTTTGGGCCAAGTAGTACCCATCACCTGGGGAAGTCTAGGGCAGAACCCCCTGCCACTTTTCCTTATTTTCTGAACTCATTGCCTACCCACAAAGCAAGTCATTGGGCAGCCCTCGGGAATTGCTCTCTCTCTCTTTTTTTTTTAAGATTTTATTTTTAAGTAATCTCTGTACCCGACATAGAATTCAAACTCACAACCCAAGGCCAAGAGTCACATGCTCCACTGACTGAGACAGCCAAGTACCCCAGGAATTAATTCTTTTGTTAAATTCAGCAGCCAACAGAAAATCCCCTCCATTATGTGTATTTTGTGGTTGAGGATGTAAGCAGAGTAATAAATGTGTCTCTTAACGACTTGATGGGATAGACGATCTCCTCTAGGACTGAGTTTCTATAACTCTAGTCAAACATCAAGTGGCACTGGTATTGGAGAAGCTTTCTCGTATATTTGCGTGTTTTTCGAACATACAAAGAAGTTGAAGGAATAATACAGAGAATATCTGTGCACCCATGTCATGGATTTAATATCAGTATCATTAACATTTTACTGTCTTTGTCTTTCTGTTTATATATTTATATACACACACACTTTTCCCAGTATGCATTAATGATCCTTGCATAACTGATTATTTCATTGGTATTTGTGGTGCCGTGGCTTGGATCGCTAGGGAAAGGGATCTCTTTTCTTATACATTGTGGCCTGCAGGAGGGCCCCTCAATCAATTCTCTATCTGTCCTCACTACCTCTTCTTGGCCGAGCAGATCCCTTGCTCCCAGGACTCTACTCTCCTTCTGGTCACTCATAGGCTAATCACCAATCTTGCTGATCCATCTCAGTAAGTTTTCCCCCAGATTTCCACTAGAAAGGGATTCCTATATGTGCCAAATGGCCGCCAGCCTCCGTGGGTCCTTCAGTTGGGTACCAGTAGAAGACGTCCTCCCCAACTCCTCTTTTGGTGCTGAGCCATAAGCTGGACCATGAATTATGCCCCTGGGAACCCTGGGCTCTCTAATTCCATGCTGTTTTCTAGATGGGAAATCAACAATCTATCCCAGAGGGAATGCCTCTGAGCTGCATCTTAAAAAAAAAAACTGGCCACGGTTTAACCCCACAAGTCTTTGGAAAAGAAAATTAGTGTTCTGTTACAACACAGCATGGCCACAATACCATCTCCCCAACTGGGAAATGTGGCCCCTTAATGGATCACTAAATTCTAACACTATTCTTCAGTTAGACCTATACCACAAAGACTAGGCAAATGAACAGAAATCCCTTATGTTCAGGCATTCTTTCTCCTAAGGGACAGTAAGGACCAAGTGGAGAACTGTAAGATTACAGTTGCCAGCCTCCAATTAGGACCACCTCACCCATCTCCTATGTCTCCTTCGGCTCCTGCAGAGGCATCCTCATCTCAACGATCCCATTATAGTCCCCTGCCATACCAGGGACCTGCCTTACTCTCACCATCAAAAATCCATCCCCTTGTGGAGGTAGCAGGTGGCGAATTTGGGATTCAATGGGTGCATAAGCCTTTCTCCCTGGTGGAACTAAAACAAATCAAAGCCAAGCTAGGGAGTATCTTTGATAACCCTGATGGATATATTGAAGGCTTTCAATGCATTACCCTCACATTTGACATGACTTGGAAAGACATGGTTAGCCTGGGACAAACACTTTCTGACACTGATTTAGAAAGCGTTAAAAAGGAAGCAAGAATGTTTGCAGATAGCCTGCACCTCTCCAATCCTAAGTACCCTATTGGAGAGACTGCAGTCCTACCTGTGGACCCTGGGTGGGACTATAACAATGAAGCCACCAGTGGGAAAGAAATCACTTCTTTATTTGTATTAAGGCAGGGCTCAAAGGGGCCCACTATAAAGTCATTAACTATCATTCAGACCCAGAAGAAAATCCATCCACCTTTCTAAATAGGTGAAAAGTGAGGCACCTGGGTGGCTCAGTTGGTTGAGCATCCAACCCTTGATTTCGACTCAGGTCATGATCCCAGGGTCATGGGGTCAAGCTCCACCTTGGACTCTTGTTCTGAGCATGGAGCCTGCTAAGATTCCCTCTCCCTCTGCCCCTCTCCCCTGCTCGCTCACATACACACACACTCTCTCTCTCTAAAATTAAAAAAAAAACAAATTAAATAGGCTAAAAGATGTCTGCACAAAATACACCAATCTCAATTTAGACTCCTATGAGGGATGAATACTTTTCTAATGCAATCAGCCTTGACATCAGATGTAAACTACAAAAACTGGCTCAGGAACTGAGAGCTACCTTAGATGAAATGGTGACCATGGCCTCCACAGTCCTCTATAACCATAATCAGGAACCAAAAGGAAGGCAAAAAGAAAGGAAGTCAGGCATGCCCAAATGCTAGCAACGTTACAGGGCCAGGCCACCTCCAAAGGCACCCCAGCAAATAAGGAAAAAGGCAAAAATAAATACCATATTTGCTGACAACAGGGCACTGGGCACTTCCTGTTACAAAGGCGGGCAACAGGGGCACTGGGCTGCTCTCTGTCCCTCGACCTGAAGGAGGCAAGGGCCAGCAACAGCATCCCGGATGATCGCCCAAGAGTGAGGAGGCCCTCTCCAGTCGGCCCCACCTTCAAGGATCCACATGACTGGACTGGAACCAAGGGTGCAAATGGATGTGACAAGTAGGCCAACTGTTTTCCTACTTGATACTGGGGCCACCTCTTCTGCCTTGACTCCCTTCTCTGGACCCTCCTCCTCTAAAACGTGTACCATCGTGGGAGTGTCTGGCTGACCAGCCATCAAACATTTCACCAATCCCCTGTTCTGTGTTTGGGAGGGACAAGCCTTTGCCCATAGTTTTCTAATTTTGCCTGAATGTCTCAGCCTATTATCAGGCAGGGACCTCCTACAAAAATGGAGAGCCGAAGTCATCTTTGGGCCTCATACTGAAAACCATCTGTGGAACATGCTGAGGGCTCTCTTAACATCACCTTCACCAATTCCAACATAGATGTGAAAAGACTGGGATTCCCTAGTCAACCCTGATGTCTTGGATCATGGAATTGTACTAGAAGGGCAATATCAACCACACCCATTATAATTCAACTTAGGGACCCCCATTACTACCCTCGTAAAAACAATACCCTCTCAGACCTGAAGCAACCCTGGGGCTACTGCCCATAATTATCGGTTTTTTAAAAAAAAATTTTTTAATGTTTATTCATTTTTGAGAGAGAGAAAAAGAGAGAGCACGCAGGGGAGGGGCAGAGCAAGAGGGAGACACAGAATCCAAAGCAGGCTCCAGGCTCAGAACTGTCAGGACAGAGCCCAACATAGGGCTCAAACTCACAGACTGAGTGATCATGACCTGAGCTGAAGTCAGATGCTTATCTTTTTTTTTTAAGTTTTATTATTTATTTTGAGAAAGAGAGAGTGAGAGAGTGCAAGCAGAGGAAGAGAAGGGAGAGAGGAAGAAAGAGAATCCCAAGCAGGCCCTGTGCTGTCACCAGGGAGCTAGATTTGGGGCTTGGGGCTCAATCTCATGAGCTGAAATCAAGAGTCAGATGCTTAACCAACTGAGCCACCCAGGTGCCCCTATTACCAAGTTTTTAAAACATGGGCTTCTTATCCCCACAATTTTACCACGCAATACTCCCATCCTAGTAGTTAAGAAAAAGGACAACAGCTATTGCCTAGTGTAGGACTTACAAGCTTTAATGAGGCTGTTATACCCCTTCACACAATAGTGCCAAATCCATATCTTATACTGATCAACTTCCCCCAAACAGCCTCTGGTTTATGGTCCTGGACGTCAGAGATGCTTTCTTTTGCATTCCATTGGCCCAACAATCCCACTTTCTGTTTTCATTCAAATGGGAACGCCCCTGTGAGCCCACCAACAACTTACTTGGACAGTACTTCTGCAGGGATTCAGAGAGAGCCCCCATGTGTTTGGCAAAGCCCTCTCTAAGAATTTACAACACTTACAACTTGATGGGGGAACTATCCTCCAATATGTGGATGATTTGCTCATTTGCTCCCGCACTCAAGAGTTGGCCATCCAACATACTGTCCAAACCCTAAACTTTTTGACAAATCTAAAGCTCAATTGGTACAGCAACAGGTGTCCTACCTGGGAGTTATCATAACCCCTGGGAGACACAGTCTTTCCCCAGAACTAATCTAAGCCATAATTAACTTATCCATGCCTACCACCCGTAAGCAAATGAGGGCCTTCCTGGGCTTTACAGGATACTGCAGAATCTGGATTCCCAACTATGGACATATTGTCCAACCTCTCTATGAGGCCCTGAAAAGCAAATCAGACTCCACTCCTCTTAATTGGGGATCTTGGCAACAGTTGGCTCTTAAGCAAGACGCCTGCAATAGGTCTGCCCAACCCAGCCAAGACTATCCAACTTTATACCCATGAAAAAGAGGGCATCACTCTGGGAGTTTTAACAAAAACTTGGGATCACTCCGCATCCCATGGCTTATGTTTCTAAATGGCTTGGCCCCATAGCCAGAGGATGGCCACCCTGTCTCTGAGTAGGGTCTTCTCTAACAGAAGAAGCTCTCAAACTAACATTGGGAACACCCATATAAATCTTCACCACTCATCAAATTCCAGACCTCATAACTAATCAGGCATCAAATTGGCTTTCTGACTTCTAAAATACCAAATTCTACTAAAAAACCCTCAGCGTGCCTGGGTAGTTCAGTCAGTTAAGCGTCAAACTCTTGATTGCAGCTCAGGTCATGATCCCATGGTCGTGAGATGGAACCTGGTGTGGGGATCTGCACTGAGTATGGAGCCTGCTTAAGATTCTCTCTCCCCCTCCCTGTCTCTGCCCCTTCCCCGCTTACATTTTCACTCTCTCTCTCCCTCTCAAAATAAATATTTTTTTTAAAAAAACCCTCAAATGTCAGTCTGCAATTGCAGGGTTGTCAACCCCACGACCTTATTACCAATCTGAAAGCATGACACAAAAGCCTTCCGTTCAGGCACAAAGATCCTTTCCACGTCCACAAAGCCTCGGCCTGACCTCACCAACAAGCTTTACAAAATCCTGATAAAATATGGTTCACTGATTGTAGTAGCTTCATGGAAGAGGGCAAGAGAAAAGCTGGTTATGCCATAATGCCTATTCTACCACAGAGGCATAAGCCCTCCCAAACAGCTCATCAGCTCAACTAACTGAACTCATTGCTCTTCCTAGAGCACTAGAGCTGGCTAGGGATAAGAGGGTTACCACCTACACTGACTCCAAAGATGCCTTCTTAGTCTTCCATGTCCACACAGCCATTTGGGCAGAAAAAGGATCCCTCACATCCAAAAATATGCCCACCAAACATGCAACCCTCATAACCCACATGCTTGAGACTGTACACTAAGCCAAGGACGTGGCAGTGGTCCACTGTAAGGGTCATCAAAAAGGGGACTCAGAAATAATTCAGGGCAACCAGGCCGCAGACTGGGCTGCCAAGGAGGCAGCCCAACAAGAGCCTCCCCTACAGGGGCCTTCATATCCAGCCCTCTGCCACTGCCACTGACCAAATACATAGAAAAGGACAGAGTCTGGGCAAACAAAAAGGGATTTTTCCCAGACGACAGCAGATGGTATTCGTTAGATGGCATCTTGGCCGTTCCTTAAAATCTTCAGTGGAAACTAGTTAAAGCCCTTCATGACCCCACTGACTTAGGGGGAGATGCTTTACAAACTCTCGTTTCTAGAACATTCCCAGGTAAAGGACTCTCCCAGATGGCTCAACAAATAACCTCCTCTTGCCCCACCTGCACATATAACAACCCGTCGGCCTCAACCAATCCAGCTGATAGAGAGGCATGGATCCCACCCCAGGGAAGCCTGGCAGATGGAGTTCACTCAGATGCCACCCTGCAGAAGAAACAAACACCTCCTCAGGCTGGTTGACACTTCCATGGGGTTGATAGAGGCATTCCCTACATGGACTGAAAGAGCAATTGAAGTAGTCAACAAACTTCTCCATGAAAGCATCCCTCGATTTGATCTCCCAAAGTCACTTCAGAGCGACAGCGGGCCCTGCTTTGTGGCCATCATGGTTCAATCCGTCTCCAAAGCACTGAGTATCAAATACTACCTCCACTGTGCTTGGAGGCCACAGTCCTCTGGGAAGTAGAAAGGGCCAACCAATACCTAAAAGATATTGTTAAAAAACTCACACAAGATACACCACCAAACTGGAAAGAAGCCTTGCCAATCACCCTTCTCTATCATCGCACACTCCCAAGGAGGCCCAGGGTCTGAGTCCTTTTGAGGCCCTCTATGGATGACCTTTCCTAACTACAGACTTCCTGGTGGATCCAGAGACTCTAGGGATACAAACTCATGTTATCTCTCTATCCAAAGACCAACGGGCTTTAAAGGAATATGGCCTAACAGTTTCCACCACCAAACAAAAGGCACCTCCTCTATATGAACCTGGTGACCAGGTTCTAATCAAGGTCTGGAAAGGTGGCTCTCTTGCACAGTTGTTCTCCAAAACAGACATGCCCCGGATCTGCTAACAGCGGCACAAGGAGGAACCTGTCCATTCTTGCAAGAGGAATGTTGCTTTTATGTCAATAAACCCCTCGAAGTCCAACAAGACATACGGGAACTTGTAACCGGGGCCACCAAACTTGAAAACAAATACACACAAACCCCCAGGTGGAATCCCTCCTCTTCCACATGGCAATGGGTTATATATACCTTTTATTCCCCTCCTTCTGGGGCCTCTCTTGATATTACTCTTTGGACCCAGACTAATCAATGTATTAGTATCCTTTGTCTCCTCCAGATTACAAGCCATCAATATTCAATTGGTCCTCAATCAAGGATGTCAACCTTTAGATGCCTGCAACTCTCTCCCTTTCAGAAGTGCCTTGGATGGACACGGCCAGACACCATTGCCTTCTCCCCTTGACAGTCTGCAAGTGATGGACTCACTAAATCTGCCCAACTTCTCCTAACAGTTCAAAGACGTCACAGCGGTAATCTTCCCAATGCCCAATGATATAGGGTCCAGTCACTTGATGGGGGGTGGGGGGAGGGGGAACGTTAGGCAGTCAGGTGTGAGTGAGAAGGGATAAAGCAGGTGCTGGCCACACCCTCCGAGCCATCCTGTGGGGTTAACCGAACAGGAGAGGCCTAACCACAGAGCCTCTGTGCAACAGCCGCAAGGGGACTTCCAAAGAGCTGAACATGTGCACAAAAAGTGCCACTTGCCCTTAGGTAACTCTGAGCCACAACAAAGCCTATTAGAAACTCATAAATATGCAATACACAAATAAATACAATTATAACAGAATGCATCATGGGTAGGCACATGCACAGAAACCAGTGTGTATAACCACCAGCTGTCCATCAAAAATGTCAAAGCCAAATTTACATACGCAAAAAGCTAGGGCTTCTTGGGGCCATTGTCACCCGCACTGTGACATTGGCCCGCTTTCTCTTTTGCAAGTGCACTATCCTTATTTATTCAATAAACTCTATCTCCCCGCTATGGTCTCAGGTCCCCAATTCTTTGGTGCATCAGGGACAAGAACTGAGCGACCCAGTAACAGTTGTTAAATGGTGATTTTTGGTCTATCATTCCTTCAATATATATGAGCCGGTATTCTTCTGAAAAAAGACCATCTTCTATCATCAGCAACTGATGATAATTACAATTCCTCTCAAAAAGACATGGTAAAGGGTTATTTATTTTTTTCACTAAAAAATGTCAAAGATGTTTGCATAATAGTAGGCTCTAGTGGTGGTAAGCACTTCGTTTTCTCCCTCCCTCCCCTCCTCCCTTCCTCCCTTTCTTCCTTCCTTTCTTCTTTCCTTCCTCCTCCCTCCCTCCCCTCCTCCCTTCCTCCCTTTCTTCCTTCCTTTCTTCTTTCCTTCCTCCTCCCTCCCTCCCCTCCTCCCTTCCTCCCTTTCTTCCTTCCTTTCTTCTTTCCTTCCTCCTCCCTCCCTCTCCCCTCCCTTCCTTCCTTCCTATTATTGTGGACTCATGGATTCTTATTTATTCATTGAGTTACTATTAAAGTCACAATTTTCTTGAACTTCAAAGAAGTCTAAAATTTGGCCAGTCGCAGGCCCTTCAAACTGTGTCTCTTGTATTTGTTTTACTTTTTATTTGAAATAATTTCAAACTTACAGAAAAGTTGCAAGAACAACACAAAAAGCTTTTTCATTTGTCACCTAGTCATTAACATTTTACATTTGATCTCTCATTCTCTCTCTCTTTCTGCTGTTTTTTTTCCCTGAGCCATTTGAGTACATTGTAGTCGTGATACCCATTAACTATACACACTTTAGTGTGCATTACCCTAAAACAAGGCACTGTCCTAGGTCTCTGCAGGACAGCTACCAAATCTGGAAATCAACAGTAATACAAGATTACCGTCATCCCTAACTGCTTCAGTGGCCTCCTCACTCAGAAAGAAGTTTAGTGCCCAGTTCTTGGTAGATGGGAGGCATTTAGAATGTTACAACATGCGATCTAAAAACGAAATATCTGTTTCCTATGTGGTGTTTGCACTTCTGGTAACTGTCTCTAGAAATGGAACATTATTTCACTGAAAATTCTTGGATTAAGGTCTGGTGGAAGAAGATAATTGAGAGAAGTTCGCCATAAATCCAGTTCATTACTGTTGTTCTTCTCCAGCAAAATACATTCTTTTTCCATATAAGGACATAAACAACCACAAATAGTTACAGATTTACTTAAGAGCAAGGCTTAAAAAGAAGATTCCCAAGCATATGTGGGGCCTTGCTGACTTTAAAACTGCTTTTACTGTACTTGATCTTTTGAGATGCAAACTTACTTAGAAGGCGCGTTAAAGTTTTCGGATATTGTAAATGGGTTCCAGGTCTTGGTCTGTGCATAGCAAAAGTGACTTCTTGAGATAAGGGTGTGAGATTTTCAAAACAGTCTCGAGCTCTCAAGGGTCTGTAAAATATGAATACTGGTGCTTGCTCCCCCCGCCTTCATGCTAATGGGATTTTTATTATTTTTTTCTGTCTCCCACATGCTGTTTTAAAAAAGGGTTATTTTCTATTTAGTTTTTGGAAGTAATTTTTTAACAATGAGACCCAGTCTAAATAAACTGTGAGGTGTCTTAATTACTTATTAATATAATCTTGTGAGATTCTTAAGTTACAACTGATACATGTAGTGAAAGATACATACGTATATTACAGACATGTATCACTATGTGCAGTTATACTATATGTGACATAGATAACTAATATAGATATGTAAGTGATATATACATATATAGTTATACCGTATGTGATACATTATGATGATCACTTTCAAATCAAAACATATCACATATCACTCATGGATAAAATAGTTACATGCCATAGATTCTAGGGCCATTCTATTTTAAACCCCTCCCATGATTTGTTACCTTCGGAGCTGGTATATTACCTTTGGAGCTGGAATAGACTTCAGGTTTAAGGATTTGTGGCTTTCGTGGCCTTCTGTTTCTAGTGGCCATAGCAGGGTTATACCAGAAGCTTGGACTATCCTCTCTTCCTTCATCCCTTCCTTTCCTTCATGTGCTTACCCAAAGATCATAAACATGTCAATTCTTGACATGTAAGAGGCAACTGTCTTGCTGGCTTCCCTCATGAGCTTCTCTCTTCAGGAGTTTGCATTCCAATGCATTCCTTCCATGAATAATTAGGTCCCCAAACCTCCCGTCCCTGCACTCCCAATCAGGATCTGAGAAACAGCCTTCTTTTGGTGGCTTACTGGTTGCACTGCTTTCCATGTGAGTTTGACCTTAGTCCTTTCCTTCTGGTCCTCGGGTCATTAAGTATTTTATGATCGTTTCCCATTCTCAGGCCTGCCCGCTCTTTTTTCCCACTGTATCTGAGGTGCGAGATAAGCCACATGATTTTTCCTTTTGTAAACACTTAGAAATATGTTCTGAACATGCACAGGGTAAACAATACCTTTGATAGAAAGTATAAATATTTTCTCAATATATGTTTACATACCTATTGCTTAGCCATATGATTTATTTGCACTCGACGAATGAGGAAGCCAGTGTGCATCTCTGTTTAAAAAGCCTCGTGAATTTTTTCTCCTGGAAATCCTACTCTTTCTAAGGGACACAGGCCCACTATGAAAATGTGCTGTAAAAACCCTAACCAGTGATCTCCGGTCATTGCCAAAGTGAAGGGACAGCTCCCATTTCATGAAATGAATTTGTTTTGATAGCAGCCGCTTGGATTACATGCTGTTTACAACCCTTTGTTAGACGGAGAAGAGGGCCATATGCGAGCAGTGTAACCCACGTGACCACAGAAGAGCGTCAGTCCTTTCCATGTGCATAAATATGTCCAGCCAGTCTGCCTGGCAGGCATGCGAACTCGTGCTTCCCCACTTCCGGACCAACCAACGACTATTTTTACTTATTTATGACAGCCTATCTCCAAAAAGAATGTGAGGCAGCTTGCAAAATTGATTAATAGCCATCAGAAAAACAGACTTCAGGGCCAAAGTCGGATTTTTTATCTGGAAGAAAGTTTCACCACACTCAGCATCACAGTTGATCAATGCCAGGAGCGAGCTAAAAATTGCATGGGAAGACTCATTAATGCTCATTATGTACTTTCTGAGCTCCGGAAATACAAATGCACTTCAAACATTACATAATATCTCAGGTTACATCAACCTAGACCACTTGCCATCATGGAAATGTTGTTGACAGCTTCAGAAAATAAAGGACATCTGTGTAACAAAACATACAACGCTTGTCTTTAATGAGGGCCACTCCTTGCCCAAATAAAAATCCGGTCCAGCTACAAACACACTTTTCTTATAAAAGAAAATAGGAGGTTTGGTGATTTGCTGTTTGCCAAACTGAAGAACTACCATACCCAGGAAGAGTTTTTTTTTTTAAACACATACAAAGATTTCCCCTAAATAAGACCTAAAACTTTGGGATGATATTGTATTTCCCAGTATGAATCTTTCAGGGTGGGGATCTTGAGCTGTTTTGGATTTTCCAAAAATGCATGCTGTAAAATATGTCCCAAATCTGAATACCCGTGTCCAGCCCTCACCATTTCTTGCTTGGACTATTACAGTGGCCTTCCAATAGCTCTCCTTTTTTCTAAGCTCATCGAACTAAGGTCTGGTCTCTACAAGGCAGACACCGTAATCTCTGAAGATGGAGATCACATCACAAGTGCCTCTGTTCAGATTTTTCAAAGGCTTGCCATCTCACCCAGTTTCGTGATTTCGTTACATCCCCAACCTCTCCCTCTTAGCTGCTACTCTGATTCTAGCTCCTGCTCATTCCTTTTGCTCACTCTGTTGCTATTTATTATAGTTCCAACATGCTGAGCCACTCCTCCCTCAGGTTCTTTGTACTTCTGTTCTCTCTACCTAGAACATTCTTCTTCCAGTTATCCCACAAGTTTCTGCCTCAACGCCTTCAGGATTCTACTCAAATGTCATCTCACCAAAGGGAACCTTCTCTGGTCACCTTATATGAAACAGCACACCCTTTCTCTCTGTCAATATCTTGCTTTATTTTTCCTCGAATACTTTATCATCGGTTGATATATTATAAAAATTTTTATTAGTTTGTTTGCTGTCTCTCTCTCTCTCTCTCTCTCTCTCCCAACTAGAATGTAAGCTCTATAGAATGTAAGCTCTATGTGCCAGTTCTATTCCTTCTTCCAAGTGATTGACAAACTGTGGAAAACACAGGAAATACACTGCACACAGAGCCCCTGCCTTTGGTTTCCTGACTAGCTTGCAGGCTATATTGATTTTGATTGTATGCCTACTCTGTGCGCACTCTTTGTATTATTCAATGCTTTAAGATATTTTCTCCTGCCACATTCATGAGTGAACTCAGACCACAAGCATGCAAGCATCAAACAAAAAGCAATAATAAAATAATACACATGAAACTATGAGAAGTGTGATATAATAAGGATTGTATATTTGCTCTTTATCAATGGTTCCTGACAGAGCCTCTAAAACCCTTGGAATATTCTATAGAGGCAGGATTAAGTTTTTATCTTTCTATATTCTGAGCGTTTTGTATTCTAGAACGTTGCCTGGCAAAGTGCTCGCTGTTTAATGAACAATTACATTTACCCACAAGCTAAGATATGGCATTTATTTGCTTTTGATTGAAATCCCAACTGAGTGTGATAACACTGGTGAGGTCACACAGATCAAAAGTTCTGATCAGAAGTCATTTGGGGCGCTTGGCTGGCTCGGTTGGAAGAGCATATGACTCTTGATCTTGGGGTCGTGAGTCCAAGCCTTATGTTGGGGTAGAGACTACTTACAAAAATAAATTAACTTTTTAAGAAAGTCATTTATAGCAGAACATCATTACCATTTTTTTTTATTGTCATCTCCCTAAGGGTATTTTTCGACATTTTTTCCCTAGTTACCCCTCATGAAATTTTAATACCACAGATATATTGAATGTTCTTATGTGGTGTATATATACCCACATATCTATATACCTGTGCTTTATGATTAAGAGTAAGATATTTTCACTCAGTCCATAAGAACTAATTTTTGCCCCTATTGTGAATGCATGATCCGTATCTACATTGCCTAAAATTGGGAAAGCCATTACTTAGTATACTGCAGTTAGCCTGGTGGATAAAATCATCTTAAATATGGGGTCCAGGGGTGCCTGGCTGATTCAGTCGGTAGAGCATGTGACTCTTAATCTCAGAGTATGAGTTCAATTTCTGCATAGAGCTTCCTTTAAAAAAAAAAAGGGGGTCCATAGAAGAACAAACAATGGTCCTATTTGACTCTTTAAAAAAGTGGAGAAACATGAGAACAGGTGCTAACTTCCACAGTTACCTCGCTGGGCTATGTCTTCTATGTGCCAGTTCTATTCCTTCTTCCAAGTGATTGACAAACTGTGGAAAACACAGGAAATACACTGCACACAGAGCCCCTGCCTTTGGTTTCCTGACTAGCTTGCAGGCTATATTGATTTTGATTGTATGCCTACTCTGTGTGCACTCTTTGTATTATTCAATGCTTTAAGATATTTTCTCCTGCCACATTCATGAGTGAACTCAGACCACAAGCATGCAAGAATCAAACAAAAAGCAATAATAAAATAATACACATGAAACTATGAGAAGTGTGATATAATAAGGATTGTATATTTGCTCTTTATCAATGGTTCCTGACAGAGCCTCTAAAACCCTTGGAATATTCTGAGTGATGGGAGTGTTTCTGTTATTCATAACAAGCCCCTTTCAACCACAGGGGTTTATGTTGATCAAGTGGCTCTTGGTAGGTGCCTAGATAGCTATGGGATGGGGGCTGGTTGCCCGGAACCGTGTGATTGGACGGTTGGAACTCTCATCCTCAGCCCCAGGACATGCAGAGAGAAGAGAGGGGCTGGAGATTGAGGTCAATGATTTCATCCTATGTAGTGAAATCTCCACACAAATTCCTAAATGGCATGATCCGCAGAACTTCCGGGTTGGGGGATGTGTCAAGATAACGTGAGGGCGGCGCCCTGAGAGCCACCATGGCAGCCCCACCCCCACGGTTATACGTCGCCCCATGAATCTCTTCCATCTGGCTTTTCCTGAGTTGTCTCCTTTATGGTCAACTGGTAAGTGTAGGGAAAGGGTTTCCTCGCGTTCTCTGTAGCAAATTCACAGGAATCCCTGATTTATAGCCAGTCGGTTGGATGTACAAGTGGCACCCTGGAACTTGCAACTGGCATTTAAATGAGGGCAGTCTTATGGGACTGAACCTTTACCCTGTGCAGTCTAATACCACCTCCAGGCAGTATCAGAACTGAGTTGAATTGTAGGACACCCAGTTGGTGTCCTGAGACTTGGAGAACTGGTTGTTGGTGTGGAAAAAACCCCACACGTTTGGTGTCAGGATTGTTGTGAGGAAAAACACCCCAGAAGAAGATCTGGTGTCATCTTGGACAAGGACAAGGCAGTACATAATTAAGTACCAGATGACTGGTCTAAGAGCCCGTGATCTTCAGTGTCTCCTGAGAACCTCCGGAGAGGTGCCCGAGAGGCTGCTGCAGGGATAGAGAAGGGGCAGGGTGTATATTAAATAAATGAGAGGATTTTAACCCTACCTACTTTGTCTTCCAAGATACATTCTGATAAAATTTCATTTGCAGCAGGATTTAGGAGAGCATTAAGATTTATAAAAAACTAAAAAATACATAAAAGAAGGGGCACCTGGGTGGCTCAGTCAGTTAAGCGTCCGACTCTTGATTTCAGCTCAGGTCAGGATCTCACGGTTTGTGAGTTTGAGCCCTGCATGGAGCTCCGTGCTGACAGCGGAGAGCCTGGTTGGGATTCTCTCTCTTCCTCTCTCTCTCTGCCTCTCCCCTGCTTACTTTCTCTCTCTCTCACTCTCAGAACAAAGAAGTAAACTTTAAACAATAGTTTAAAAATAAAAAAATAAGATGATTTAATGCGACATGAAACCACTTTTGGTGCTCACCCCAAGCGCTCCTGCACCTTCGTTTCCCCTGTCCCTGAGTTCTTGATTTTGCTTCATTATTAGTCAGTTTGATTGTATTGTCGAGGAATGTTTTTTTCCAAAACAGGACGTGAATGATACATTTTTGAAGTTGCTGCATTTCTGAACATATCTTTATGTTCACTACAGTTTATGTACAATACAGTTTGGCTGACTACGACAAGCTGGATCTCAAATGATTTTGTCTTCATAGGATATAGGAGTTTCTTCTCATCGCCAGCTGTCCACAGGTGAAGAGGCAGGTGAATCTTACCTGCTTTCCCTTTGTTTTGTAGGTGGCTTGTCTTTTGACCTGGGTAGGACTTATATTTTTTTCTATCTTTATAATTCAAAATATGTGCCAGGATGTGTCTCTTTGTATCTTTTACTTCACGTTTGCCTGGAATTAAATGACTCTTAATCGCCACTTACAGCTATGCAATCGCCTTCGACAAGTATTTTTTTCAGGCCTTTTTTCCAAAACCAACTCACCTGCGTGACGAGCTCAGTTCTCTTTCTTGACGTCTTTTCACATCTATCCACCTTATTTTTATTCTGTGATAATGCAAGTGTGTTTCCATGGGCCTAATTCATCGTCTTCCACTCCAGTTGTGTCCTCCGCACTTCCAAAGATGATTTTAATTTTCCTATTGCGTTCTTAGTGCCCTTTCAGTCCTTCCCTGTGCCATTAATGACCCTCTCCCCCTTTCCTCTATGTTACAGTTCTCTCATCTTGGACTCTTTATTTCTTCCACAGCTTTCATTTCCTAGAAGCTTTGCTGTCTCTCATGCAACTAAGGGTGTTTTACTCCTAGTTTCTATAATAAATCGTGTTCAGAAGTTTGTCTTTCATTTGTCTTCCTGTGATATTTCCTTTCATTTTTTTTCTTCTTTTTTTTTAACATTTGTTCATTTTTGAGAGACAGAGAGAGAGCACGGGTGGGGGAGGGGCAGAGAGAGAAGGAGGCACAGAATCCAAAGCAGGCTCCAGGCTCTGAACTGTCAGCACAGAGCCCGATGCAGGGCTCAAACTCATAAACTGTAAGATCATGACCTGAGTCGAGGTCAGAGGCTTAACCGACTGAGCCACCGGGGTGCCCTTCCTTTCATTTTTTGCAGGAAAAATTTTTATAAGCCCCATTTAGTTTTTGACTTTACTTGTAATCAGTAGAGACTCATTCAGTGTTTGCCAACAGAAACATACCCTAGATGAATCGCTGTTGCTCCCTGACCCTGAATGTAGATAATGAATGAATTCCCTGCTTAGATTATTAGGGGAGATAAGTTGATAGCTATTTCAGATTTCTAACTGATATTCATCTACTGCAAAATAAAAAATTATTTTTTCCATCCCCAATTTCTCATTCTCTGTGTGAGAAAATGACTACATAAAACAGTTTCCAGGGTTCCACTTTCTACTCCTACCCTTTGAGCTCTTTGTGCACAAGAACCATAGCCTTCTCACAGCGACGGAGGTGGCCGGTCTCCTCTTCTCCCTGGACACAGGCCAGTCTACCTATCTCAGTTCCCTTGCAGTTTGGATTCTAGCCAGAGGAATGAGTGGAAGTGATGTCTAGTGATCTTAGGTCTGACCAAGCAACAGCTTCCCTATGCAGCCCACTCTCCCTTCCCACATCTGCTCACTGGCCGTTGGGAAACAATAGAAGCCACATGTTTTTATTGAGGTATAATTGATATTCAAAAGACTGCATATGATGGATGTGTACAATTTGATAAGCATGGCCTTCACAAACATATCCTTCAAAAAAAATCCCAAAGCATATCCATCACCTCAGAAGGTTTCCATGTGTCCTTTTGCGTGTGTGTGTGTGTGTGTGTGTGTGTGTGTGTGTGTGAGATAAGAACACTTCACATGTGGGGTGCCTGGGTGGCTCAGTCGGTTAAGCGTCCAACTCTTGGTTTCAGCCCAGGTCGTGACTCACGGTTCATGAGTTCAAGTCCCACTGGGGCTCTGCATAGCTGGTCTGGAGCCTGCTTGGGATTCTCTCTGTCTCTCTCTCTGCCCTTCCCCTGCTCTCTTTCTCCCTCTCAAAATCAGTAAATAAACTTTAAAAACAAAACAAAACACTTCCCGTGAGATCTACCCTCTTAATACATTTCAAGGTGCACAATACCACATTGTTGACTCGAGGCTCTACGATGGAGCCCTAGAATTTATACATCTGGTATAACTGTTGACTTTACACCCTTTGAACTGCTTCCCATTCCCCCTACCTTTCTCCTCAAGAAGCCACATATTTAAGAGGGCAGAGCCTGTGGCACCTTGGATCCCTGAATCGCTGTGCGCAGACCCTGCCTCACCTCCTCATCACCATCGTGCAACTCAATTTTGACTACTGTGCGAGGGAGGGAAAAGCTCTACTGTATCAACTGAAATGTCAGCGTTTATTTGTTTCAGCAGTGAACATACTTAAACCAATATACATTCTCCTCCTTCTCTTCCTTCCCATCGCAGTTATTTCCTGTGAGTGGCTGGATCTGGAGAGACATAGGCTTGGAGAAGAGGGTGGGACTCCCGTAGGTAGGATGACAGTGCGTAGGCTACCTGCCAAACCACAAGCCTGCGGATAGGGACACAAGTCCTGTTTTCTGCTGTGTACAGCCTGCGGGTTTTGAGTCCTGTTCCATCATGAGGTATTTTCTTATACTTTAGGTGATTTTTGCTCTTTGAAGTGAAGACTGAAGAGGGAGTGAGCCACCTGCTTCTTCCCAACGCACCTTCATTTTCACTATTGGTCATGGGAGTTCGGTCCTCATTCCATGTGTGTTTTCCACCAGGCCGTGGTTTTGGTGATTCCGGTATTAAATTTTTTTTTTTCAACGTTTTTTTTTAATTTATTTTTGGGACAGAGAGAGACAGAGCATGAACGGGGGAGGGGCAGAGAGAGAGGGAGACACAGAATCGGAAGCAGGCTGGCTCCAGGCTCCGAGCCATCAGCCCAGAGCCTGATGCGGGGCTCGAACTCACGGACCACGAGATCGTGACCTGGCTGAAGTCGGACGCTTAACCGACTGCGCCACCCAGGCGCCCCTTAAATTTTTATTTATTTGTTTGTTTGTTTGTTTGTTTGTTTTTAGTGTTGAAGCGGACACCTCTTGGAGTACGTGGCCTATTCCAGAGACGTGCTGTTTCTTCACGAACCTCCAATTTGATGCTCATCAGCCAGGGAAGAATTGGATGTTTCAAATAAGATGAAAGGGAAGACAACATCGACCTCGGATGGTAAGACAAGAATCAGTACTTTAGAACATGTTTTGAACCAGTGAAATATTGTTTAGAGTGTTCTTACCATGATTATTAAATAACAACAATGGTGACACATTACCTATGAGTAACGTTAGACGGCCTATAGGTTATAGCTTTACCATAAATGACCTCTTTGGTCAAAAAACATCCCCTAAAAATTCAGGAAAAATACAAGAGAAAGCGAATTAAAGAGTAGCAGAGTAGAAAAAGCAAAAAAAAAAAATCAGATGCATGTAGTGAAACAATTATCAGTGGATGTACGTTGCATTTATTTTACCTGAAACATTTAATGCCCTTTGTGTTTTAAAGGACAATTTAGGGGCGCTTGGGTGGTTCAGTCGGTTAAGCATCTGACTCCTGGTTTTGGCTCAGGTCATGATCTCACGGTTCATGAGATCGAGCCCCACATCGGGCTCCACTCTGACAGCGTAGAGCCTGCTTGGGATTCTCTCTTTCCCTCTCTCTCTGCCCCTCCCTTGTTCACACTCTCTCTCAAAATAAATAAATAAACTTTAAAAATAAATAGATAAATAAATAAAGGCAAATTATATTTTTAGACTCAAATAGTTCCTCATTTATTGTTTCTACTTTCCCTCTTCAACGCATTATCTTTACTACAGTCGGGATGGGTTTTTTTGTTGTTGTTGTTGTTTTCTATAAATAAGATCACATCAATCCCCAACTTAAAACCTTTCACTTGGAATAAAATCCAAATCCCTCTTACCTGCAAGATCTAGATTCTGACTCCTTTCCAATTTCTTTTCATTTCACATTTTTCTCCATCCCTGCATTTCTTCAGCCACACTGGCCTTTTGTCAGTTGCTCAAATACACTGAATTCTTTCCCACCTTAGATCCTTTGCCCACGCCGATCCCTTGACCGTGAAGCCCTTCCCTGCACGCTTCCGATGGCTCCACACATCTCATGTTAATGTCCCTCCTGAGGTCAGGCCTCCTTTGAGCCCCTGTGTGTAAATTAGGTCTCCACTGCTAGATATTTGATTCTAGCAATGTATGTTTCAGAGCACAAGGCCACATTTGTTGCATTACTTGGTCAGTGCACTAGACAATCCCACTGGAGAAGAAGGGCCACGTGGTCAGTGAAGAGAACTCAATGCCATGGCCATGGCATTTAGTACCGTGCAGGCACGCCGTAACTCCATAATATATATTTTTTAATTGTGGTGAAATACACCGAAAATTACCATCTCAGTCACTTTTAAGTGCACGGTTCAGTGGCAGTAAGTACTTTCACATTGTCGTATTGTCATTCAGAGAACTCTTTCTATCTCACAGATGGGCTCAATACCTGGTCCCTTTAGTAAAGAGAAAAATCCTTTGTAATGTAAAAAAAAATCCCTCCCAATTTAACCATTAGAGAAGTTCAGATTTTAATATACCTGATTTTATTTTTGGGGTTTTTTTAGTCAAATTCTTTTTTTTTTAATGTTTATTTTTGAGAGAGAGCGAGAGGGGGAGGGGCAGAGAGAAGGGAGAGACAAAAAATTCCAAGCAGGCTCCATGCTGTCAGCACAGAGTGCAACGTGGGGTTTGATCTTACAACCCTGAGATCATGACCTGAGCCTAAATCAGGAGTTGGATGCTAAGCCGACCGAGCCACCCAGGCGCCCCCTATATATCTGATTTTCTTAACTAAGAAACACCTGTCAGGTAACCAATGCATACAAAAGAGCTCTAGGAATATTTATAGGGATAGACTGGGAAAATCAAATGTCACAGATAGCTCTGAGCAAAAAGGCTGAGAAAAATAATGTAAATAGGAAACTAGGTACATTAGTAGGTAAATAACGTAGAAGCAGCATATACATTTAAACTATCTTTTGCCTGTAGATGCAGGAAGATCTTTTACAAGTGAATCCTTGTTTAGATGCTGAATTTCCTTCTAATGTGGGTTCTCCGAGGAGCATGTGGCCATTTGATTACATAAACAAGTAATTGGAAGTGTTTTTACTCTAAGACAAGAAACTACCCAAGAGATCACTTGTATCTGGGAAGAGTCAGTTTGGTTTGATTCCTATGAGAGGCTTGCAAAGCTGCGAGATCGTTAATTGCTTTGGAACTCTTACTGCCAGACGAAATCCTGTAGTATGTGTCCACAATGCTCAGAATATTCAACTAGGACTTTTGAGACTTGGAGAGGAGGGAGACATAAATGCATCTGAAAAAAATTTTTTTCAATGTAATAAAAAGGGATCAAAGCAAATTAGAGGCCATAGAGCAGATATGTACAAACAATTATATATTTATATAGTGTGCATAAATACTAATTAAAGTAAGTGGTGAAGGAGTGAGGGGAACTAACCTAATCTGGTTGGAAGAGAGTGTCCCCAAAAACAGTGATTTCATGGCCATGTAAATACTTTTCAGAACTAACACAATTATCAGGCATGTAGCTCAGATTACATACTTGACAAGTGAATCCTTCAGACCCGCCAGTAAGCTTTGTAAATGCCCTTATAAATCATTATGTCTAAAATATGTCATCGCAATGAATTTTTATAAGAGATCTTCACGAAGGTCACCACATATTCAGCCAGGTCAGTTCTTTTAAGCTCCAGGGGATTTTATCGTGGCTTAAATCAAACCCTAACTAATCAATGGGAATTAAAGACAGGCTACAATCAACCCAAGAGAGGCAGTAAAAGTAAATGAACTGAGTGCACATCTCCAGGAGGTGTGTTCTCCAGGTGGAGAGTTTCTCATTACTAGATACCATCGGAAGGCAGCGCTGTCCTAAAGTGCTGAGCTCTGCAGTACTTTTCTGTTCCTATCAGTTAGCATAACATCATCTGGCTGCTGCTCTGGGTATTGATGTTATGTAAACATGCTTACGTAAGGAAAGGAGAAATAAACACGCAACCAACGCAGCCCGGGTTGCTGATCGATGCCAGAGCACGCATGTTTTGAATTGTGCTTTACACGCAACACAAAGCACTACTCTGATAAATTGGTACAATAAGTTGCAAGCTGTTTAGAAAATGGCATCAAAATACACAGCGTGGTTATGCATCTATTCTGTCTTAACTGGCTTGTCACTTCCTACGTAGATCCATCTGTATTCCAACTAGGCCCTAATGGTTTATGCTTATGGGACACCTGGTTGATTTCTTTCTCTAATGCAAAATTGTGTCTGTAGTAAAGCCATGTCTCTTTGTTAACATTGTACTTGGAGATGATTGTCCTAGAGAGCCACTCCGTGTCCCCAGACGCATCCTGGTTGCTATGAAGAACCGTGGCTCCGGGTTTGAATCTAGACTCCACCTCTTGTTAGCTGTGAGACACTGAAGAAATTACTTAACTGCGGTTTCCTCATGGGTAAAATGTGGGATAGTACCTATCTCAAAAGAGTGGTTAGCAGATTAAAGGAGATAAGGTAGCAGGGCCTGGCACACAGTAGCTAATAAGTGGTAGCTACTTTGATAATAGAACACCCCGCTGCATTTGATGATGTGCACACCAGCCTTCATGGTCCCCTCCAGGGGGCGCTGTGAAGGAGCTCTCTCGCAAACATGAGCAGAGGAAGCCCCTCAGCCACAGCGCTGCCTTTGGTAGGTCCAAGGCCGCTTCCCCGTTCTTGCTGGCCTCACCTCCCAGGCCATCCTTTTTTTTTTTTTTTTAAAGTTTATTTATTTATTTTGAGAGAGACAGAGAGGGAGGGGGGAAGGGCAGAGAGAGAGGGAGAGAGAGAATCCCAAGCAGGCTCCACACTGTCAGCACAGAGCCCGACATAGGACTTGAGCCTACAAACCATAAGATCATGACCCGAGCCAAGATCAAGAGTTGGACGCTTAACCAATGGAGCCACCCAGGCGCCCCAGGCCATTCTTCATATAACATAAGCCTGAGTGGACCTTCATTGCTTTGCCACCAGTCACTTACGGGTGGAAACCATCCCTGGGCAGAAATCAAGAAGAGCCCCTGTGCCCCTACTGGGCATGTGCAGCTGGGTCAGAGCACTGACTCAATGACACACACCCCCTCTTCCCTTCTTTCCCACTCACACCTTCTTCTGGAGCCCTGATGTCTGCTGTGCTGCCCGCCCCTTGAGAGCTTAGCTCTTATGTGTGGTTAAGTAAGCAACAGCTGTGAATCATACTCCTAACCTACACATAAATTTGGGGAGGCTTGTTTCTTGTATTTGCTTAGCTTGCTTCCTGAGAAATGATGTCTCCCTCCTTTATCCCATATTGACTAATTTCTGGGCTGGCTGTGGCTATGATAACCTGTGGCCCTTGCAGACACTGTATAATTGGCCAGTTCTGTTCTTACTGCCGATCTATCACAAGGACAGTCTATGATGAAAAGAAAGTATCTGAGTTGGTCACTTTTTTTGACCTTGGTCTTGTTGTTGGTGAAAAAAGACTTGAGTTCCAATACCTTCTAAAATTACTCCCAGGCATATTTTATTTAGACGTATAGAGGTTTGTTTTGTTTTAACAAAGATCCTAGTCAGTGAATGAGCCATGTTTTAATCTACCTCCTACGCCCTAGGGTTATAGGGATGGCCAAACACAGGACATGGGTACTGGGCAGATGAGACCCGCAGAAGAATCGTGAGTCACATATACTCACGGCCTAGAGGAGGACACTGATGTCATGCGGGACCACACCGGAACAGAATGAGTAGCTAAGGGCTGTGGCAGGCGGACTTTGTAGTGTTGAGAGAGTGAGGTGGCACCTGGTTCCCTCGGTGGTTCGTTTGAATAATTCTGCCAGTTGACAGATGACTGAAACCCATTCCTTCCAGATAAGCAGGAACTGCCTCTGGTTTCCTTGATAAGGATGGTTATTTGGCTGGGGACCTTATCCATGAGGTCCACTAGGACAGTCAAGCCCCCTCCCCCAATTTTACCAGATGGCAAGGTGGTCCATGATATAGGGCCTTCATTTTAGGTCTTATACCAGACCTGTCAACATTGTGAACCTCTCATTCTGTCGGTGAAGAACACCAGAGCAAACGGATTTCCCAATGGTGACCATAATTTGCTACAGGACCTTATTTTTTCCTACATGTGACCCAAGACTATGACAAGGTAATATTGTGAGAAAGCAGCAATCGTTTGGTATCTTAAGGCAATAAGGCATATTATTTCATTTCCTTAAATATGTATGTTGTTCTATTCCTTCGATCTAGTTCCCAGTCATTAAGAGGGGAGGAAGAGAAGTTTAGGTTTCCCAATTTGGATGCCTTCTCAAAACAACAGAAAGGTATGTCATTTTCTTTTGTATTGTATATCCTCTGCTTCACAACCTCCCCCCAACCAACCCAGCGCCGATAAACAATTGTCTTTTCTTACATATTTCATGGCATATTTGTATTTCTATTTTTGGCAAAATTAGAAAGCCACGGAGGCTCAGTGCATGCCCTATATTTTGCAAAGGTAATTATCAGAAGGATAAGAACAAGGGGCCATTGTTTCTCTTCTCTGTGCCTTAGGTTATACAGTACTCTCCGTGCAATATAGCCTCTAAAAGAATAAGGTAGACTGTATATAGCATTATAAAAAACATCTTTAAAAAATCAAAAGGTTCGGGGCACCTGAGTGTTTCAGTCAGTTAAATGTCCAACTCTTGATTTTGGCTCAGGTCGTGATCTCACCGTTTGTGAGTTTGAGCCCCACATTGGGCCCCCGGCCTGCTTGGGTTTCTCTCTCTCCCTCTCTCTCTGCCCCTCCCGTTTGTGTGCTCTGTCTCTCAAAAATAAATAAACTTAAAATTAAAAAAAAATAGTAAAATTTTTAAAATGAATAAGAAAAAGTTTCAACTGGTAGACACCTAAAACAGTTCCTGGCATACAGTAGCTCTTATTCCAACATTTGTTAATAAGTGAATGTCTACAGTAGGTATGATTGAAATGAACCAGCACAGAGTTCAAAAAGATGAGCGCATCTCCGTGAAAAACCTACAGGGCTTACTTGCTGACTCTCAACGTCAATTCTTTTCGTGTTTGTTTGGTTGGTTTTTTTAATTTTTGAAAGAGAGATGGAGCACCAGCGGGGGAGGGGCAGAAGGGGGAGACATAGAATCCGAAGCAGGCTCCAGGCTCCGAGCTGTCAGCACACAGCTCCGTGTGGGGCTCAAACTCACAAGCCATGAGACCATGACACCAGCCGAAGTTGGAGGCTTAGTTAATGGAGTCATCTAAGCTCCTGTAGGTCATTTCTTAAATTGGACCACATGCCTGTGTTCTTCTGAGTGAAGATCGTGAATCATCTCCATCAGAATAACTTAAGATGGTTCTAGCTCAGTTTGTCTAAGGCCAAGAAGCAGCATTTCAAAGAGCACCCCTGGGGATTCTTAAGTCCACTGCAGTTTGAGAATCTCTAGGCTACACTAGTAATTAAACATGTGCATCATGGAGAAAAGGAAGGACTGCACTATAGATTTTTTTCTGCTTGTGTCCCTTGCATATTCTTATGTTGAAATCCTACCCTACAAAGTGACGATATTCGGAGATGAGATCTTTGAGAGGTGATGAGGCCCTCATGAATGTATTTAGTGCCCTTATAAAAGACGCCCCAGAGTGACCCCTTGTCCTTTCTGCCATGGGAGGTTCCAATGTGAAAGACAGCCATAAATGAGGAAGGGGACTCTCAACAGACACTGAATCTGCTGGTGCCAGTGATCTTGGATTTCTGAGCCTCCAGAACTGTGAAAAATAATGTATATTTATAAGCCAGTCAGTTTATGATATTTTTGTTACAGCAGTCCAAACAGTAAGAAAGGAGGTAAGAGATTCCTCTTCTGACCAGCATAGGCCCACGGAATCACTGTTTCAGTCTCAGTGTGAATATAAGTATTTTCAGATTCTTTCATCACCTACCAGACTCTTCTCACCAACACACATATACATGAATTTCATGATGAAAACAGATGTGCCTTTGAAGTGTGCTTTATGGTGGTGGTGTTTTTCTAATTCTTAGGATTAGAAATTCTCAGGGGGCGCCTGGGTGACTCAGTCGGTTAAGCGTCTGACTCTTAATTGTGGCTCAGCTCGTGATCTCGCGGTTGTGGGACCAAGCCCCGTGTCGGACTCTGCACGGAGTGTGGAGCCTGCTCTCCCTCTCTCTGCCCCTCCTCGGCTTGTGCATGCTCTCTCTCAAAAAATAAACATTTTTCTTAAAAACAGAAATTCTTACAATGTGTCTTATTCACTGTTTTAAGTTATTTACTTAAATCTAAGGCAAGCTAAACTGGAGACACCTAGGTCTCCATGCTCTAACTCATTTGTCTTTTATCATTTGGATACAGATAATTTTTTAATAACACTATACATTTCCTGTTTTCTCAAGTAGTGTGTGCCACATCTAATTTGACTCCCGCTTTGAAAATTCAAATATTGTACAGGACACTAGGTACTGTTGACCTCAAAGCTTTTGAGGTATTCTTTGCCCCTAGACAAACGGCCCCAGAATGATGAGTATCTGTAGGTCTTACGCCCGTGTCTTGTGCGGTTTAGGCCACTTCTGTTGTCAGACTTTCAGCTCTCACTTTTTCCTGTGGGCCAGTCTCTTATCTCCTCCAAATGTGTCGAAATGAGGAAATGTGTTAGACGCATTAATTCCAGTTTTGTGAAAAGCGAGGATAAAGAGAGGCAGAATTGGGGACGAAAAGGTCCTGCTTCTCACCTGGGCTTTGCAATCTGGCCTTGGGCACTCCTGCTTTTTGTGTTCTTGGTCTCAGATACGGTTGCAGGGGTCCCCAGCCCCTGCCACACTGAGATGGCAGCGGCCGCCGTGCTGTCTCCTCTGCCATGTTGGATTTGGTGTCCACCTCTCTACTCTCTCCAGTAAGGCAGGCTTTGAAGTTCACCAAGAACCATTTCTGCGTGAAGACCCCGAAGTAGTTGGTGGTTCAGCTCCCCCCAGTTTGGGGGATGACCTGGACACCTTTGTGGTAGGGCTGAGACTGGTGTTTTCATGGGGGAGGAGCCTCCCGAGCTGTTGGGGCTTTTTCCTTTTCTTCACTCCTACTGTTAGGGAGCTAAAGAGCAAAAGAGGCTGATACTAGGGTTGTCTTGTCCTCCCCTATGGTGCTGAGGCTGACTTCTGGTGGAATTCTGTCCTTTTCCTTTCTCTCCCTCCAGGCTTCAGCCCTGGGCTGGGGGACTCCCTGGCTTCTGTCCCATTCATTGCGAAGCCTTTAACTTCTGCCACAGGCTTGCTGGTCGTCTCTGCCCTGTAGTCACCACGCATGTGCTGCCCGCAGGTGAGGGACCTGCGGCTCTTGGTCACAGGCTGCAATTATGCACTGGGATCAAGCACTTGCTCTACGTGAAGACCTCTGAAGCCACATCAGAAGCACTTGCATTGGCCGTGCAGGTTCCACTTCCTGCTGGATCCATGAAAGCCATTCCTGCTGTATGAATGTGCCTAGCCTGTGCTCAGATGCCCCCCTGTCTACAGCACCAACCATGGTGCCTGTCATGACCACTGCTGCCCCTTTGTCAGGCACTGTAGACGCTCTGATTAGGAAAGACAGTGTGCTTTCATGAACATGGTATGTGCAGGAGGCATGTCAGATTCCTTCCCCCTCCGAATAATGAAAGGAGGTAGCCCCAAACACCTCAGGGATGATGGGGGAGGCTCCTGATGTGGACCTGATGGTGACCCTCTTGTCCACGTGGCTCCATAAGCACTGGGCTCTGCCTCAAACACAGGTATGTCCACTGTGACCTCCACCGGCATGGCCTGGGTACAGCTGTAAGCCTCCACTGGTGGTCTTGAGGGGATAAACAAAGTTTTCCTAAGGGGAAAAAAAGAAGAAAAGATCACTTTCACCTGAAGGGGACACAGCTAAAAGTTCAAAACGTAGCCACAGTGGCAAGCTCCAGGGGGGCTGTTGTTTGTCACGACTGACTCCAAACGTGGAGGGAAGCTGCCTGGTTAGCTCAAAGGTCTGTGTAGGTCTGTGACTTCTTCCCTGGGTGTCTCCACATCTGGCCTGCTTCTCATAGCTCGCAGCTGCTGGGGCCAGCAGATAGTATCAGGTGTTGCTGGGCTGGTGGATATGAGGCTCAAGGTCACCACTAACACACCGTGTATACATCGATCCCTTCTCTTCTGATCTGGATAAAGTCTCTCTCAAAGATCGGTGGCTACTTGAATGAAGCACATTCTCCCTTGTGTGGTTGTCACCGCAGGGTCCCCGTGGTGGTGATAAAAATCCTCACTGAACACTCTGCTTTGTCATATCGGAGCACAGATTCGCGCCTCCTGGCTATCTTTTATCAAGACAGCGCTCCGTGGCTCCTCCACACCCCCCTCACCACCCTCGCAAGCAGCCCACCCGTGCTCCCCAGGCCTCGATGACAGGAATCTGGTCTGCACAGATTCCGTTTTGCTCCAGAACACCTCGAGGGGAGCAGCCAGGAAGCTGTGGGGGCGCTTTGCAGCCTGCTGGGGACAAGCCTGACATGCTCTCCCAGAGCAGGAGATGTAGGGCATGCTCAAGAGGGGCCTCCCCCAGCTGGCCCCCCAGGTCACCTCCACTTCTGCTTTGAAGCTGAAACCAAATGCCTGCTTCCTGAACCTCCCATTCAACCAACCCACCTTTAACCTGGTCCTGCCCATTGTGACCTACCACTGTCACGTCTGCCCATTGTGACCTAACACCGTCACACCGCCCTCGCCCTCGGTCCTCCACCTGCAACTGTGGGCCGCTCAGGGTAGGGACTCCACCCCCCAAACTCAGACCCGCCCAGGAGGAAGCACATTGCACATGCGTAGACCCCGTCGCCCCAGGAACTGGGAAACCTTAGTGGCGGGGGAGGTTCTAAGTAGAAAATTAAAGATTTCACATGTGGGCCCAAACGGCGTGGTTTTCCACTGGAAAACTATCAAAGGGCAGGAGATGTATTTGTTCAGCAATTACAGCCTCCCTGAGCTGGAAGGGACTTCAGAAACTAGGCATTACAACCGTTCATCGCACACAGAGTTGGAAGAACTTTCCCCGTAGGTACACAGAATCCGGGCGGCTTAGCCTCTGGATGAGATGGGTTTTGGCATCACTGTGTTTATCACCGTGTACAATACAGTGCCCTTCAATTCGCACCGTCCCCGCACTCGCAGACTTTTCTTGTACATATAAGTGACTCTTATATGTCACTTATATGACTCTTATATGTCAGGGAGAAGTGCTGACCCCTGCCTGGTGAAAAATCCGAGTATAACTTTTGACTCCCTCAACGCTTAACTACTGAGAGCCTACTGATAATGCAAACATTCTGTTAACACACATTTTGTATGTTATCTGTATTATATACTGTGTTCTTACAATAAAGTAGAGAAAAAATGTTATTTAAGTTTGTTTTTTGTTTTTGCTTTTGTTTTTTGAGAGCGAGAGACAGAACATGAGCAGGGGAGGGGCAAAGAAAGAGGGAGACAGAATCCGAGGCAGGCTCCAGGCTCTGAGCGGACAGCCTGGAGCCGGATGCCAGGCTCGAACCCACAAACCTTGGGATCATGACTTGAGCTGAAGTGAATACTTAACTGACTGAGCCACCCAGGCGCCCCAGAAAAGAAAATGTTATGAAGAAAATTGTCAGGAAGAGAAAATACGTTTACAATACCGTACTGAATCTGTGGAAAAGAAGCTTCCTGTACGTGGAACTTCACAGTCCAAACCTGTGTTATTCAAGGGTCAACTGTAGATGGGAGCTTAGTAAAAGCAGCTCTTGCTAGCTGCATTGAGCTGTCTAGTTACATTTGGAGCCGAATAACTTGGCTACATCAAATTTAGGAGAAACAAAAATGGAGCTGTTCTATTACTCAAAATGCCTCTTCTGGTCAGAAAGGTTTGATCTAAATCTGGAGAAGCACTTTCTATGGGTTAGGCCTAATTCTTTTAGGCCTGAGTTGATGTAATAGGGAGAATGATAAAGTGATACCTGGACAAATAAATCCTCTAAAGCCAAAGGCACTTGTAGCAAAGTTACCCTGGTAATAAATGCCTTTTCGGGAAGCTTTGGTTCCCTCCACGCTGGATCAGAAGTGTTGTCACCTAACAAATGAGTCAGAGTCAGAGATCTCAGGTTCTGAATTTTGTAGAGATCGGGGTCAGAATCAGATTAAATTAGTGGCAAGAATTCTCAGAGTTCATTTGAGCTAGTCAGTTAGGAATGAGAAGAAATTAACATCAACCAATACATATGCTGATAAATATGAACATATTCCTGTATTTTACAATCTGCTAACAGCTCAAGTCAAGACATTTTTGATTGCAAGGCATTTTATTTGAAGCTATTATGTGTTTGTGATTTGGTTTCCTAAGGGAGTTGATGGGACTTATTAGAACAACACATAAGAATGCAGGAACCAGGGGCACCTGGGTGGCTCAGTCGGTGAAGACTCTGACTTCGGCTCAGGTCAGGATCTCATGGTTCATGAGTTCGAACCCCACATAGGGGCTCTGTGCTGACAGCTCAGAGCCTGGAGCGTGTTTTGGATTCTGTGTCTTCCTCTCTCTCTCTGCCCCTCCCCTGTTCATGCTCTGTCTCTCTGTCTCTCAATAATAAATAAATGTTAAAAAAAAAGAAAAAGAATGTAGGAACCAATTTACCGGATTAGGTCCTTGGACCCTCCAGCCCATTATTCTCTTATTGACAAAAGCACCAAAGTGTGCATCATGGGAAAGCATCACTGTCTTTCTTGCTAACCTAAAGCTCCACTTGAGTCTGACTTCCCTCAGTAGTATTTTAATGTATCCATCATTCTTAAATTTGTTCAAAACCCTTTATTTTTGCGACAGTTTTCCATGCTGGATGACAAGAGTCTATGTTGTCATAGACTCAATTTATTTCACTTAGGTTTGAAAGAATGTGACTTCATCTAGCTATTTCAGAATTGGAAAGGGGATAGAAAGAGATCCTTCCCCATTGTCCGAGGCCCCAAGCCAGCCTGGCCTAAAGCATGCACTTCACCCTGAATAAAGATGGTTTGTAATGCACATCCACCTGAGCATTCCATATCTTCCTCTTCCTCTGGTTTTCTCTTAACCCGAACCCTCCAACCTGTTGCTCATTCCACCATTACGTCCTTGCTCTCATTCTCTCATCTGTACATTTTCATCTCCTGGTTGTGAACTCTTCCGTCACCTGAGGTCCTTATCTCTCCTTCTTTGGAGAACGTGTGGACCAAATTGGGACACAGATCATCTGGCCTAATCTAGTCACATGTATTTTCCTACCTAATCTGGCGGATCTCCTTCACCAGCTTAAATGCCCACCCCGCCCAGATAACTTCCTCCAGCATTTCCCTTTATACACATCAGCCATTCTTTTACGAATTACAATCTTGAATTTTTGCAATTTAATAACTCAGATTCTGAAACAGTCACACAGGAGCTGAAAATGAGCCAGGGAAAAGTGCGTTGCACTTCTGGCTACATTCTGAAGGTAGAAGCAAAGGATTTGTGAGCCTAGTGTATGGGAAATATGAAAGAAAGAGCAGAGCTGAGGGTGGCTCCAGGATCTTTTGGCCCATACAGGCTTCCCACCGTGCCTTCTCAAATCTTCAAAGGCTTTCTGCTATTCCCACTTTAGCAAGCATTTCTAAATAACAGTAGTAATAATGCTAGATTCAATCCAGATTATTAGTGCTTTTCAAATTATTAAAGCTTCATTTGCTATGTTAGATGGGTACACAGTTGCCTCCTGAACAATGCAGGGGACAGAGGCACTGACACCCGCCCCCCATGCCGTCCAAAACCCACGTGTAACTTTTGACTCCCCCAAAACGTAATTACTGAGGGCCTACTGTTGACCAGAAGCCTTACCATTAACATAAACATTTGCTTAACATATATACTGTATGTTACATGTATTATATACTATATTATTACAATAAAGTAAGTGAGAGAAAATAGTATGAAGAAAACCATAAGAAAAAACACACTCAGAGTACTGTATTGTATTAATTGGGAAAAAAATCCACGTGGAAATGGATGTGCACAGTTCAAATTTGTGTTGTTCGACTATATATTTCTTTGATTTCTTGATTTGTGTATACGTATATATAGTTGCTGAACATAATTTTCTTTTTATCTGTTTCCATTTGCAAAACTATTTCTCTTATTCTAAAGAATACCACAACTCAGGGCACCTGGGTGACTCAGTCGGTTAAGTGGCCCATTCTTGATTTTGGCTCAGGTCATGATCTCACGGTTTGTGGGGTTGAGCCCTGCATTGGGCTCTGTGCTGACAGCATAGAGTCTGCTTGGGATTCTCTCTTTTTCCTTTTTTCATCTCCCCTGCTTGCTAGCTCTGCTCTCTCCCTCTTAAACAAACAAACAAACAAACAAACAAACACTTTTTAAAAAATACCCAAACTGGTTATTTTAGGAGGAGAAATGTTGATAGCCTGGGCCAGGGTGACTGCGGGGAGTGTGGAGGGGGGATGGGAGGGAGCAAAAGGTTAGGGGGCAGAGTGAGCAGTGAGGAGGGGTCAGATTGTCAATACAATCTGCAGGCAGAACCCAAAAACTTTTCTGGCAGACCAGGTGGGAGGTATGAGAGAAGGAGAGGAGAAATGTAGAAAATAAATTGTCCTACTGTCTTAATGGTAAATGTGTGTCCATCACTAACAAGAATGAAGAATATTAGGTGGTATCATAATTTGTCGGTGACTCATTCAACAGTGACTAGCTAGGGTCTTTTCAGTGCCCTAGGTGTTAGAGACACATCAGTGAACAGGATGGGCAGAAAATCCTAGCTCTTGAGGAGTTTACATTCTCCAGGATACAGACAAATAATATAGATCTCTATATAAATATAACATGTCAGATGATGGTAAGTGCTAAGTGCGTGGGGGCAGGGTGCGGACAAGGGAGGAGGAGAGAAAGTACCAGAGGAATTCATATGTGGTTAATTCTTAGAACTTGTTGAATAATACATGGCATTTATTCCTGCATCTATTTCTTTTTTAACAGCTTGATACTGGGAAATACATTCATTTTATCAATTTGACTACCATGAAATGGAATATGGGTTACATACTTAGTATTTCTAGATTCTTTTGAGTATTGGAAAGAAGAATTAAGAATGGTGCCCATGGTAAGGGTGGTGCCCCTTTGGCACACTGACATTGTTCCCCATGAGGATAGCAGAATATTTTAATAATCAGTAGTAAACTGCACTTGGTTAGACAGTAGTCATTGCAGACGATTGGGTTTCGGCATCTACTTAGCATCACCTCTATTTAACCTACTCAGGTTGTCCTCATTAGGGCTTTTCACTTAGAACACCATTATAGCAATCATATACTGTATTTTTAGCATCTTATATAAACTTCCCCACAAATGCCCAAGTTATATAACCACCCCCCCCCCCCAGACTTTCCTCCAGCCTCTCACGGAATTACAGTAGGGGCGAGGAAGTGCGTGTGGTGGGGGGATCCCTGTCCTGTGACAAAAAGTGTTCATGTCCCAGAGACTGGTTCCCCCTCCCCTGGACGGGGCTGGGCGTGTATCAACAAAGTGTGCTTCCTGATACCCTCCTTTTCTATTCTCAGCCTTCCCTCTGCTATTACATTTTCATCAGGTGTCACGTTGCTGTGTTCCTGAGCTTGGAAGCCTCTCTGCCTCCTCTCATTGTGTTCAAACAAACCCCTGGGGCTCAGCTCCAGAAGTAGAGGCACCCAAGAGATCGTTCCATTCCCTCATTTTACAGATGGCAAATGAGGCTCTCTCAGGGCAGCCAGACGACTTCCTCTCAGACACAGAGGGACAAATACGGTCAGCACCAGGTCTCTGCATTGCCTCTCCATTATGACTTCCATTAAACCAGGAGCTTCTCAGATCTCCGTGTTCTCATCCACATAAAAATAAGGGGTAGGAGAGGTGATCTCTGAAGACCTTTTCTTCTGTGCATTATGTACAGATATGCTATTAGGTGTATACTGATTATATTGGACTTTAGAGTTTACGGTTTCCAATGCATTGACTAGGATGTAACCAGATGAAATAAATCAGGAAGAGGACATCATTTTGCTTGGCTCTTTAAAGCTCAAATTCAGTCTTTTTTAATGGTAAGAATGTGAAGAAACAAATGGTAAATTCACCCACGGCAAAAAAAAAAAAAAAAAAAAAAAAAAAAAGGCTCAAATACACATCTTCAGCTGACTCGTGTCCAGGAAAAGCACTATGTTACGTTATTCTTAAATAGGAGTTTACCTAACTATATCAGGAAAAGTCTCCTTCTGGTGTGGCGGGGGAGGGCAGGGATATGAACGGAATGATGGTGATAAGCATTTTCCAAATTAGGAAACAGATATGCTTTTCTTCTTACTCTCTTACATAACTGATCTATTTTAGAAGACAACACTAAAAAACTGAAATGAAATACAAATCTCATGATTTTACTACTTGGTTAGCTGAGACAGAAGCAAGTAATGCTCGGAGGAAGAGAGAGGAGAGCTTCACCCTTAGTGTTCTCCTCCTGGCCCCCGGGGGGTATTTCACCGGCTCCCTCTTCTCCAACTGCAGCCTGCCGGGTGAGCCAGAGACCAAAGTCCGAATTTTAGAACGTGAATGAAGAAAGGTACTAATTTTCCTCTCCTCTTAATCTAAAAAGCAGTCACATCAAAGTGCATATCCTCTTGTGGTGGCACGGAATGATGGAAGAAGGACCTGTCTCGAGCCGGTGATTGTCTTGCCCCAGACTTCCTGTTTCAGAGGGAAATTGTGCAGCACACAAAGGCCACAGAGGCAGTACAGCCTCTTACATAAATAAGTTACATAAATGAGAACCAGTTATGTAAATGTATAAACCAGCAAACATGAATTATAACCATTCACAAATGCCAAGGAGATCACGGCAAGATTCCTCCCACAGTCCCATTTTTTTTCCCCTCTCACATTATTGTAATTGTACCACTTCATTTCACACCAGAATCAGATGTGGTTATCTGTCACATTTATTAGGGAGAGAAGCTCCAAAGGACAAATGATACTTCACACTATTTTCTGAACCATACATTTTACTTTTGGGGGAAATTCCCTAATAAAACCAGATTTGAACTGTATGTGATAAGAAATATAAGCATATTTATGAATTTGTTATACTTTGTGTATAATCATGAACTTATGTATGAAGTATTTACTATTGTACATTTTGCAAGCTGTTGTTAAGGACCGGAATGTATCACAAAAACTCAATATCCACCTACATATGGATATTTATTTAACCACTTAGGGTTTCAAGTCTTAAATGAGTATGTGAGCATCCGTGTGAAGTCATTCTTCTGCTTATCGAAGGGGGGGGTAGTACCATGGTAGGGAGGTTAGCATTAAATTCAAGGTTATGCTTATGAATTAATCCCAATATTCCCCACCTCAAATGATGAGGAGTTGCTCCTGTATCTTGGCCACAATTTGTTTCAGGTGCCATGTGGATGGTACATGAACCTGTTTGCTTCTGTGTCCTGTTGGAACAGAAGCCTCAATTTTTCCTCAGCTAGCTTTTTCCTTGTTCCTTTTAGGGCAATAGATCTACATCTTTTCTGAAGTTACAGGATTTGCTCATTGTGTAGTAAAAACATATGTAACTCAAAGCAGTTTTGAGCCCAACTGCCTGTTCCATATAAAGAAGGATGTTAATTAAACGTTAGCCAATTTCAGGCATAGCATGCTCAGGTTAACATTCCATTTACCAACTTCCTTTATTTTGAAAATCTCATGTAATATATTTCTAAGATCTAACATAGTAACCCAACAGTGAAATGAGAGAAGAGAGCAGGGCCTCTGTATATTATTAGCTGTGTGATTAGAGACAAGTAACCTTCCCTCTCTGGGCCATTGTTTCTAACCATTTGAAAAAAGACTAAAAGTTCTAAGTCACTTCCAGCATTAACACTCTAGTAGCCTATAATTAAATCTGTATTTTCAGCTGAGAGCTTTACACTCGCTGACATCAAGTTTAAAGGAAATATAATCCATTATACAAAACCCAGATTGTCTTTTTTCTTCTGTTGGCAATACTTGGGTTGTAGTGGTATTGTGACCGCCTTATGAAAACTATTCATCCTGGTGTTTTCTCTTTAAAAATGCCAAACATAGGACTTAGCCAGCTGTGGAGCCCCGAATGCGATGTAAAGAGTACGTCTGATACCTTGGGAACCTGTGGGCTTTCTTCCTCGAGGTGGGGGTGGGTTTTAAAGCGGAAAAGCAGCAGTAACTTGCCACCATAGAAAACTGTCTTGCCCTCTGGAGGGAGTCGGCTCAGGTACATGGGTGGGGTTATTTTGTTTCTAAAGTTGACCTAGTCTAGACTTGAGGAGTCACAAAGTCATCAGACTGACTTTGCGCATTCCTAGGCCCTCTGCCTCTACATGTCCATCTGTAACTTGGGCATAAAAAAATGCAGACATGCACCTGACTACTACTCGGGGAGGCTCCCGCCGGCCAGGAAAAGGGAGCGAGTCGCCACTCAGGAAGCCCGGTGTGTCAGGAGAATGTTGGTGATCTGGGCTTTAGTCCCGGGAGGCCAGACGCCTAGCAGAAAAACCGCCCACCAAGCAAGCATCAGAAGAAAAGCCTTGGCAGGTGAGGGTAGTTGTCCCGCGGATTGGCGACAGGGGCGGAGGCCTGGGTTCCAAGAGGCTTTGTTCAATTACTAGCCAGGCCCCAGTTTCGGGAGAAGCCAATTAGATCCCCGCTGGGGGATCATCTGACCTCGCGTTCCTCCCCAGGAGGGGCTTCGCAGGGGGCGGGGCCAGGCGCGAGGCTCCTCCGGGACCGGGGCGCCGGCCGTGCGGGGGAGTCCCGGGCGCTTTAGCGAAGCCCCGCCCCGCCCCGCGCCCGCCAGGCCCCGCCCCCGGGGCTTCCCGGGCGCGCGCCGCCCCGCTGTGTCCGCGCGCCACGCCCCCCAGCTCGCGGGCCGCGTGCGGAGCCGCGCGCCCCGGAGGCTCCGCGACCGTGGCGGCGGGCGGCGGCGGAGGAGCAGCCCTCCGCGGGCCATGTCTTCTCCGGTCGTGGCGAGGAGCTCCCCCGGAGGGAGCCGGGAGATGGCCCCCACGCCGCGGAGCCGGGGCCGGTTCTGGGAAGTGGGCGGCGGCAGCGGCGACCGGCTGGAGCGCGCGGCGGCGGAGTCGGAGCGCTGGGAGCTGCTGCTCCGCCGCGGCGAGCTGCTGGCGCTGGGCGGCCACCTGAAGGGAGCGCTGGAGGCGTACGCGGCGGCGCTGCGCCGCGGGGCCCCGGTCAGGCCCGAGTGCCTCGGCACCTTGGTGGACTGCCTGGTGCTCAACTACCGGCTTCGCCACGGGCTGGGCTGGAGCGCGACCCTCGGAGCGAGCGCGGACCCCGGCGCAGGCGGGCTGCTCAGCTGCCTGGGCTGCCGGGGCTTCCTGAGCGAGCCGGTGACCGTGCCCTGCGGCCACAGCTACTGCCGTCGCTGCCTGCGGAGAGAGCTCCGCGCCCGCTGCCGCCTCTGCCGGGACCGGCTGCCGCCCGCCGCCGCCACAGATGCTGAGGGCACCACCCCGCGGCCGCCGCCTCTGGCCGCCGCCATCGCCGCCTCGGGCTTCAGAACCAGCGTCGTCCTCAACCACCTGGCGGAGAAGTGGTTCCCGGGCCAGCGGGAGCGAGCCCGCGCGGCCGGCCGGCTCGGGGAGCTGCTGCACCAGGGGCGCTACCGGGAGGCCCTGGCCGCCGCCTGCGAGGCGCTTCGAGCAGGTGACCGAGCGGGGATGCGGCGTGGGCCCGGGCGACCCCACCCTCCTTTCCCCGACGGGCTGGCTGCCCGGCGTCTCTGCCTCCCCGAGGCTGCCTGACTCCCGTGCGTGGGGTTTCGGGGTCCTCGAGCGTGTGGGAGGGGGCGGCGCCCCGGGGTGCTTCGGTCACAATGGGGATCGCCTTTGGAACCGACTGTGACGCGGCGCGGGGAGGGGCGCGCAGGCTCGGGGTTCCCTTGGCCGCGGCCCTGCGGTCTGAAGCGAGCGTCCCGAGCGGAGCGGGTGGCCCGGTGGAGGCCGCCGGAGCGCGGGATGGGGTGGAAGTTGGGCGAGCCCGAGCGGCCGCTCGCTTCCTGCCGCGCTCTTTCCGGTAATTGGCCGGCCGGGCCGGGCCCGCCGCCGGCAAACGACAGCCGGGGCGGGGAGAGGATCTCCCCACCGGAGGATAGGCGTGCAACGTTTACCGTCGTCTCGCACGAAAGTCATTGGGGCAGTTGAAGCCGCGGGAGGGCAGAATTGCATAAGCTGGGTGGGGGGGGGGGTTGTGTAACGGGTGACGTCCGGTGGGCGTGGCGGGAGCTCGGCGCCCGCACCCAGCTCCGGGAGGCCCCGCCGGCCACTGGGCTTGGGGCGGGTGTCGGAGCTGCCCGGGGGTGTTAGGTCTTACCTGAAACGTCTGCAACCTTGGTTGCTCTTGATGGTTTACCTGCCTATTTCAAATAATACTTATTTCATAAACACACGCGTGCTTACTTTCCGAGCACTCCTAGTTCTCGGTAAAGAAAAAGAGGTAGTCTCATCGAGTTCTTTGACACGCTTTTGTTTGCTTTTCCACTCTTGATCAAGCTGTGGGGAAAAGCCTTTTAGGTCTTTTGTTTGTTTCTTTGCCTCCAAGAAGCAGCATTGGCTTCTTAACCTAGGTTAGCACTCTTAAGGTGGTTTCAGGCTGCCAAAGGGGACCCTGCCGGACTTACCTAGGTGAAATGAAGACTTCTTTAAGTCAATCGGTGGTTCTCTACCGGAGGTATTTTAGCAGCCCCCCCGCCCCGGGGGACATTATCTAGAGCAATATCTGGTGATAACTGGAGACACCCCTTGTGGGTGTAGTGCTGGTACATGTGGTGGGTAGAGGCTAGGGATGCTAACATCCTACAGCGCACAGGACAGCCTCCCTCACAGTTGTCAGGCCCAAAATGTCAATAGTGTCACTGTTAAACCTTGTGTTAAGTAAGTATATTGCAAGAGTAGTGTCTTTATTGGCATGGAATAATGCTTGAGGGAATTATCCCCGAGAAAACAGACGTCTAAAATATAAACCGGTATTAGGTAAATTTATAAACTGTGTCACCAAAACGATCTTTTTGCAGGTCTTTTATCCTAAGTGCTTAGTCATTTTGAACTAGTGACAATACATTGAGTTATTTAATACCTTTGGAGTTCAAAGCATAAACTTGGCACATGTTCATAGTCTTTCAGTATCTTTATGGGAAGTGTAGGCAGTTATAAAATGGAATAGAATGATAGAAGGAAAGAGAACAACAGTATTTGGAATACAGAATTCTAATACAGACAGCTCTGCCTCTCTGGGTAAATGGAGCATGAGTAAGGAAGCACAAACCATCTAGGCCATGGGCCTCATTTCAACAATGAAGCAGAAGCTAGGGCAGTGAAATGACTTGTCCAAAGTCACACAGCTAGCTGGTTTTAGAGGCAACATCATATTCTCCATTTCTCCTAAATGTTGCACCAGGGCCCATTCTGCCCTTATAGCTCACCCAATGAAAGTGTTTGATATAAATTTCCAGGGAAGTTTCTCTTTCTTTCTTTCCTTTTTTCTTTCTTTCTTTCTTTCTTTCTTTCTTTCTTTCTTTCTTTTTCTCTTTCTTTCTCTTTTTCTTTCCTTCCTTCCTTCCTGTCACTCGTATAAAACAAAGGATGAAACTTATGGACAGCACTATGCAGTATTAATTACTAATTTGACCTGTTAAATTAGACACTTCATAAAAATTCGTATCCTAATCTATAGAACAGTGAGCACATTTACTAATTAAGGTCTGGCATAATATTCTCTAACCAGTAATCTTTTAATTAAGGAAGACTCTGGGCCTTGGGTTGAAGACCTTTTTTTTAACAGGAAAAAAAAAAAAAAAAAAAAGACCTTTTCTCTCCTTTTTCCAATTTGCATGGACTGCCCACGGGGATTTTGCCTATTTAGCTACTTAAGTCTTACTGTGGCAGAACTAGAACTCAAGTCTTTTGACTTTCACCTCATTGGCTTCTTTTCCCTTATTCTCTGAGGTCTTTCAAAAGTCATGAATTCCATATGGAAAAGTGTGTCTGAATGTTACTAATGAAGAAAAATTTTTTTCATCCCTTAAATTTTTAGTGCAAAGTGGGAAGGAAAAAAAAAGAAACCTTAGAGCTAACAAATTGTAGTTGGTCAACTATAGATACCAAGTGTTTAACAATATATGGGGTAAATAAAAATGTTTAGTAGAGTTATATATCTGTATTATTAGGCTTTAGCTTTTCAGAGTCAGCTAGTTTGCTAGATAGGCATTTGAAATGTGTTTATATAATTGTACAGTTCTGTGGTTACTAATGATAGATACTTTTCATTATTGCTGATGAGAAGAAAGACCACTATAATTTCTTCATAGAATTCTTATGATGAAAGAACTAAATACTATTAACTAGAAAAAGATAATCTAGTCTACAGTTAGCCCACACCCGTCCAAATTTATCCCTGTTGACAAGAAAGGCAAGCTTGAAAACCTTTGCCAAAATCAGAAGTTTCCCATTGAGATTACATAAGTTTCTGTTGAATTGAAATATATTTAGATAACATTTAATCTATTGATCTTTTGGTATTAACTCTCAGATGTTTCATAACTTTCTGTCTCTTTAGTATTCAGGAATATTATGTAAAAGTCTTTTTCTACATTGAATCTTTATACATAAGAGCCTATTGAAGTGATCTCACTTTGCTATGCTATTTTCCTTTTATTTTTAATAAATTTGTACACTGGCTTGCCTCTTCCCCGTGTACACCCCTCTCACCCAAAGAACCGTATAAGTAACAGTTTGAACTGATTAAAAGAAAAAATAAAGGTCATAAGGGGGAGAATAGTGTATTTAAAATACTTGTAAATTTTTGTCTTTAAAATTAATTATGTAGTTAATTAATTAAATGCTTACCTATTAAGCATTTAAAAAAATTTTTTATATCATTTGGTCTTCACAAAGAATCCTCAGAAGGAAACTGAGGCATCTAGAAGTGGAGGTGCAGTGTGGCCTAGTGGTTAAAGCTAGCTGACTGCCTCCGTTTGAACCCCAGGGCAACCTTCCACTTACTCTCTGACCTTGGGCCTGTTGTCTAACCCGTCTGTTTTGGTTTCCTTATCTGAAAAAGCGAGAATGGTATCTGAAAGATAGATACCAGTAGTAACAGCTACCTAGGGCTGTTGGGAGAATAAATGCCTAGTAAATAGTAACAAAAATGTTTTTAAAATATGAAAGTTGTGCTACAGCCAGAAGGCGATTTGGCTAAAATTAAAATCTAAACTTTGTAATGTCAAGTCCTATTCTTTTCTGTCTACCACATTAATAATATTACCCGAGTGAGGGCTGAATCTTGATTCTAGCCTGTATATGTGAATTAGTAACATTTTTAGCATACATCGATAAAATACAGATACTGCAAGGCTTTAGTTATAAAAAGAATAGATTATAGGTATCTACTGAATACATTTAAAGAAGATATGAAGGTGTTTAATATCTTAACTAGGTTAATGTGAAGAAGTTTCAATTTATTTTATCAGTAAACTTCTGCGTGTCCTAAGTTACTCTGTAAGACACTTGAAACTGTAAACACTTGGACGTTTATGTGATGTTTCCTAGTTGACAAAATATTTTCATTTCCATTATCTTAACTGATCCTTAGGAAGGCTCATGTGATTTAGGAGGGCAGCTTTCGCATTGCTAATTCACAGACTGAAGATGGGAGCTGCAAGACTTTTCAGTGACTTCTTGAGGCAAGTAAATAACCAAGTTGGAACTGAAAGGTAGAAGCAGTGGATATTGCTTCTAAGACTAAAATTGATATAAAAAATTAGCATATAGGGGCCCCTGGGTGGGTCAGTTGGTTGAACATCTAACTCTTGATTTCAGCTCAGGTCATGATCCCGGGGCCCTGGGATCCAGCCCTGGGTCGGACACCCTTGGGCTCCGCACTTAGTGTGGAGCCTGCTTAAGATTCTCTCTCCCTCTGTCCCTCTCCCTCTTTCAAAAAAAATTAGCATATAAATCAAATCTCAAGTATCCATACTGTCTTTTCAGTAGATACTTACTGAGTACTTAGTACATAAACGGCATTGTTTTAGGTGCTGGAAATATAGAAGTGAACAGAATAAAATATCTGTCCTTACAGAATGTGTATTTTTCTGTGTGTTTCCTTTAAAATTGCAGCAAATTGGTATTTATTGAAAATCACTACAACAGGGGTTTATATTGCTCAATTGACCTCTAACAAACAGAGCCTATAACGTGGTAGATCTTTGATTCATCCTTTCTTTAAGGATGTTACTTTAACTTAAGTTTGAGGATTTTTGCAGTGCCTCAGCATCACTACAAGGATCAGTTAAATGGCATACTCTTATTGATACAGAAGATGGGAAAAGGGGTTATGTAAATATGATATTTTCTGTTTTAAATAATGCCATTTTTTATCTTTTTTGATTCATCAGACAATGAAAAATTTATCAAAACTCCACTGTCTTAGATTTCTAGTTATTTGTACATTAACCTTTGGTATATTCAGAATTGTTTTTCTGTTTAGTGGAATATTTCTAAGAGGCTTAGATATATTCATGTGAAATTTTAAATGAATTTATATAGTATTCTACCACTCACATTGTAGAGATATTTTTCAAAATTGTACTGTGTTTTACTGTACAAGATGAATGACTTAGACTCTAAAATGCAATACGGAAACTTCTGTTCAGATTTCCCCCACTTTGGTAGAATAGGATCAGTCTTTTTTTTTCTTCTCCTCCCTCTCTTTTTTTTTTCTTCACCTTCCTCTCTCTCTCTCATTTTTTAATGTTTATTTATTTTTGAGAGAGAGAGAGCACGAGTCGGGGAGGGGCAGAGAGAGAGGGTCTCACAGAATCTGAAACAGGCCCCAGGCTCTGAGCTGTCAGCACAGAGCCTGACACGGGGCTCGAACTCACCAACCGTGAGATCATGACCTGAACTGAAGTCGGACTCTTAACCGAGTGAGCCACCCAGGCGTCCCTCTTTTTTTTTAACTTACTTATTTTGAGAGAGTGTGTGTGCGCATGCCACGTACATACATTAGGGTTTGGGGCAGAGAGAGAGACAGAATCCCAAGCAGGTTCCATGCTGCCAGTGCAGAGCCAGATGCGGGCTGAACTCCCAGACCAGAGATCATGACCTGAGCCAAGATCAAGGGTCTGGCGCTTAACTGACCGAGCCACCCAGGCGCCCCTCTTCTCCTTTTGTTCAGTCTGCACTACTGATCCCTAAAGATGTTGCTCACTGGCAAAGATCTATTTGGATAAAAGAAAGTACTTTTCCTAATGCCTTGTATCAAGAGCAAATCTCACTGCTATCCAACTTATTTAGAAATGTTTTGTAATACTAACGTTTATTGAGCATTTGTGTGGCAGGCATTGTGTTGTCAACATGCGTGGTCTTACGTAGTCTTCACGACAGTCAGAAGATGTGTCACCAGCATTCTCTAGGTCCTCGAGGAGACTGAGGTTTAAAGAGTAAGATAGACTGTCCAAAGTGGATCTCAACCAGATGTTCTGAATCCAGTGGTTATGATCTTAAGTATGCCAGTTACTATTCCTGGACTTTATTAATCACTCCCTAATAACTTGTCAATTGGCAGCTTTTAGTTTATGATAACAAAGTCCTACCATACTGAACTTGAAAAAGTAATCGAAGCAAAGAAATTTGGCATTTTGGTTAGCTGCTGAAATTGTTGAAATAGCTCAATACAGAAATCCAAGAAAAAAACACTCCGAACAACAAGTAAAAGATTATGAACATGGAATGTTTATTCTTACGCATACACAATCTAAGTAATCAATAAATATATATTGTAAAGGTCAAACTGATTAAAGTTTAAGCACATTAAAATAAATTTTTTTGTATTTTTCTAGGAAACAAAAATACATAGCTTGTGGGAATATAAAATAAGTTTTTATAAAAGGAGGGTTAGCAGAATGTATTGAAAACTTTGCCATTCATCTTTGTAGACCGTGACTAAGGAAATAAGCAGATAATGTAAAGGCATACAGATAGATGTTCATGATAGTACTTTTTATATTAGCAAACATTGGAAGTAAATGCTTAGTTGGACATTTTTAAATTGTGAGCATGGTAGAATACTTTGCGACCATTAAAAATCATGTGAATTTAATGACATTGGCAAAAAAGCAGGTTATAAACTGTATATATGGTAGATTTCATAAAACTATAAAATTACAAATATAATCTACACACAGAGGAGAAATGTATGTTTTATGCCAATACTAGTTATTTCTTTATGATGGGGAGAAAGGTTTTTATTTCTTAATATTGTATATTTTTCAAATTTTTATAAATAAATATTTTATAACTTTTATAATCTGAAACAAAGTTTCTTAAAGATGAACTAAGGAAACAACCCATAGACCCGTTACTGACCATTTACCCCTAAGGATTAGAACAAAGATGAGGAATTGGAACTCCGGAGAAAGTTCCTCAGCCCGTGAAATTCCTCAGATTGCTAAAGACCTGATTTCCTCAGATGTGTAGCAGAATTTTATTTCATTTTCTTAGTTTGCCTGGTGACTCACGATATTACTAGGTCTAAGAGAAAATGGGTGCATGAATTAAGGAGCATAAGGGGACAGATTTTAATGAATTTCCCCTTGTTCAGCAAACATTTAGCAAAGCCAGGATTTGAGAACACAAAGACAGGAAATAATGGAGGGAGCTCAAAAATGGATTTTAAAATGAATGCAGTGGACATAGAGTGAAGGAACATGATCGTACAGTGAAACTTACAAGGTACCAAGCCTGTTGTGTTTTGCATACGTTAACTTGCACTGGAGTAGTCCTGGGAGGTAAATGCTGTTATCTGCATAGAAGTGCAAGCGAGTACCCTGGAGCCGGACTGCCTGAGAGAATCTTGAATCCTCCACTTCTCAGTTTTTGTATCATGGGCCAGGTACTTAAGTTCTGTGCTTGGTTTCCTTATCTATGAGAATGTGGATAATGCTAGACCCAAAGAGGATTGTTCTGAAGGTGTAAGTCATCTAGAGTAGTATACACCAAGTGGTGTTTCTTAAACACAAATGATTTTTTTAAAAAATCCTCAATTTTAGGGGCGCCTGGGTGGCTCAGTCGGTTGAGCGTCCGACTTCAGCTCAGGTCACGATCTCGCGGTCCGTGAGTTCGAGCCCCGCGTAGGGCTCTGGGCTGATGGCTCGGAGCCTGGAGCCTGCTTCCGATTCTGTGTCTCCCTCTCTCTCTGCCCCTCCCCCGTTCATGCTCTGTCTCTCTCTGTCTCAAAAAAAAATAAACGTTAAAAAAAAAAATTAAAAAATCCTCAATTTTATAGCTGAGGAAACAGTACAGAGGTGTTTGGCAGTTTGTCCCAGTCATGCCGAGCAAGTGGAGGAGCCTGGAGTTGAACCCAGGCGGTGTGACCTCAGGGCTGCTGCTCCTGATCCTTGCGATGTGCCAAGTGAAGGCAGGCTCAGGATAAAGCATCTTGAGAAGAGACTGCTGAGCGGAGTCGTGCTGGATGAGAAACCGTTCCCCAGACCATGGGGCAGCAGGGCGGCACTGAAGCAGAGCTGTGACAAGGAGGGACTTCTGTGAGCAAAGGAAGGAGGCATGAAATAGAATGGCACGTGTGGGGCAGGGTGAGCTTAGGTATTACTGGAGCCCAAAGGGGGAGGTTGACCATGCAGGAAGAAAGGCTGAAGGGATGGGCAGATGCCGGGTGTGTAGGGATTGGTCTGTTGTACTAAATACCCATCTGATCTTGTGGATGGTGAGGATATAGTAGGGTAAAACCGGATGGAGGCAGTGAGAGCAGTTAGCAAGCTGTTGCAAAAATCATAGAGATGTGGGTCTGGACCCTTAACAAAAGCTGTTAGCAGTAAGACTGGAAAAGACCAGGGTCAGATTGAAGAATTGAAGGATGTAAAGTTGGCAAAGTCAAGGATTTGCATCAGTGAACTCCCTCTCTCTGAGGTGCTGGAGCAGAGGAGGGGGTCTTAAGGAGGCTACTGGAAGCACCCCAGCTCTGGGTGAGCAGTCCTTTACGGCTCGGGGTTTTAGATGCTTTTGCGTTGACTACTCATTCTTGGACTATTTTGGCACGCTGCTCTCCGTTTTCTGAACTCCAGTTGTGTTTGTCAAATGAGGATTACATGATCCCATTTCACAATAAAATAAACATTTCTAATTAGATTGTAAGCTCTTCAAGGGATAAAATGGGGATAAAACAAAATCTTTTGAACACCTACAGGGTCAAGCTTTGTGCCAGGACTCTTCATTCTTGCCTGATGATGAATCATACTGAGCTTTCACTTTCCATGTGCTTTTGTTCAGAGATAATGGTTTCCAATTATATTACTTTAAGAAACAAAAGACAAAATATTCTAGACATGTCTTTTTTATTTGGGAAGCATGAAATATTTTCCTGAGATACTTAGTTCCAATTCTTAAGCATCAGCTGAAAAAGGCCAATTTCATTGTTGAGACTTACCTGTAGGAAAGCAGTCCTTTAAAAACTAGAGTAAACCAAGGAGCTCTTGGGGAGTTTTATTAGTGGGTTTTTTTTTTCTTTTTAATGAGGCATTATGGGTCTTTATGCCCTTTTCATGATGAAAGCTTTAGTTGGTAAGCATTCATTTTTGAAGGCTTCAAAGATGAATAGCTTTAAAAGAAAAGTCAGATTAATTTTGTCTAGATGCACTGAAAATTAGTTTCTGGCTCAGACTTCAGTTTTACAATCTGTGTACCTACAGTAATTGATTATAGTATCATAGGTGAACCAGCTAACCAAAATTCTGAATACTACTTTGGTTTCTCAGGTAAAGATGTAGAGGGTAGTAGTGAAATTATCGACAAAGCTTTTTTCCTCAGAAATACTTGAAATTAAATCTGTTTTGGGATGATCCAATACCAGTTTTTGCAAATGGCAGGAATTCAAATTTTGACCTCTTAAATTCTCACCCCATTTCCTCCGGAATCAGGGCCATTGTATACCCTCATAAGTTTGAGCCTTGGTTGGTCTTTGTTACTAGTTTGAGCCTAAGACAGTCTTGGTCAGTCCTTGTACAGTGTGAACTAGTTACATATATGGTTGTTTATAAGTAAGGACTTAGAATTTAAGGTATAAAAAATTAAGATTTATCCTAGCATAAGGTTTATCTTTGAAAGATAAATCTTTAAACATCTAAGACCTGTTTTTCAAATTTGTATAGAATGCCCTATTTTAAGAAAACATTCATTTTCTTTAAGGTGATTATTCATATTAGAAAATATTTCCAGTTCTTAAAAACCATCATTCCCTGTGCTCACATTATCTACTTAATAGTCATGTGATGAAACTTCTAGATAAAACTCACCATGTAAGTGGGTTGCACCTGTATTGTACTTTTGTGGTTATTGGCTGGAATCACTAAGTCAGTTCTTAATCTGGTATGTATTTTGTAGATTATACAATAATATTTTTAAAATAAACCTTTATAAAATGTGTGTTTCAGAGCCCAGCGATGTGACTCTCAAAATTTACCGAGCGGAATCATATGCTGGTCTCCAAGAGTTTAAAGCAGCCATAGAAGATTTAAATGCAGTTCTCTTGGAACTGCCAAATTGGCCTGAGGTAAAGTTACTGTTTCACATTTGCATACGTTTCAAGTTTAACCTGTAGGCAGCATGCATTAAGTTATGGTTATAAGTTTTAACAGAATAGATTGATTGACTCTTAAAGTATACGGAGCTCTAGAAATCTAGGGTTAATATTTTGAGTGGATGGCTATCTAACAATTTTTTTAATTATAAGAGACCTCTATTTCCTAACTAAAGAACAGCCTGAATTCAGGCACAGAGGGAAAAATAAAATAAAATAAGAGATCTTATTATACAGAATTTCGTCACGTAAAACTGGTCACGTTGTAAAGGTGGAGCCAAACTGAAAACTGATGAAGGAAGTTTATTGATGGAAAGAGAAGAGGTTCTTCAGGCTGTAAATTGAGGCATAACGATGGGGATCTGATTAGGCAGTGATTTAATGCAGTAAATGGGAACAATGGAGGTTGCCTTGCCCATATGGTTTTAAAAAAGACTTGAGGCAAGTATATTATAAGTAATCAGTTTACTAATTCTCCTTTGTATTAAATTGCCAAGGCAAATCAGTTCATGTCTCATATATGTCCTTTAAGCCAGAAGTTACTATTTTATATGAATTTCTTCCCGTTCAAAACCATGCTTTTGAGGACACAATAGTAAGGATGTTGTAAAAATTATAAATTAATAAGGAAACTGATACAGAATCCCATGATGCCCAAGGCAAATATATATTAACAGGGAAATAATCTGTATGCACAACTTTAAAACTGTTAAAAAAAAAAAAAAAAACAGAATCTCTAGATTTATTACTGAAGTGATATAATTAGAAATTTGATTTTGAAGTCATTTTCCCAGAAGTGCTTCTCCAGGGAAGTGTGTAAATATACCTTTGAAATGCTTCGGACTCTCAGAGTCATTCAGAGTTTCAAAATGCACATTTCCAAGCAGACCATTTTTATTTTCCTTGATATTTCCAAGAAATAATTCTTAGATTTCTAAGAAATAATTCTGTTAGTAAAGGTTGTGTATGTGTGCTTTCATTGAAGGTCTACTTCAGGAAAGGAAAAGTACTCCATGATGCTGGTTTTTTAGGTGATGCCTTACAACTCTTTCTTCAATGCTTAGCCCTTGATGAAGATTTTGCACCTGCAAAGCTAGAAGTAGAAAAGGTAACTGGTTTACCAACTATAATAGTTCAAAGCACGTCTAAGACATAGGTCTTTTTAAAAATGCTTTTTTGGAATCTTGGGAAAGAGCATAAGGAGTCCATGAGTCAACTTTAGTAGCAGTTTGACAAGTGGTTTTAAGGTTCATATACTTAGTATATTGAGTTTTTACTGAAATCAAAATATTTCATTCACAGATATTTAAAAGCATTATTTTTGCTTAAATTTGGTGTTTTTAATAGTTTGTTTGCAGCCAGACTAACCATCCTTAATTAAATATTGTTATCATGATATATCTGCTCAGAAATTTTTTTTTAATTGAAACAAAATGGGTATATAACATATATAAGTTTCAGTGTACAGCATTATAATCCAACATTAGTATACACTACAAAGAGATCACCACTAAAAGTCTATTTACCATTCATCACCATACAGTGCCTCCTTCCCTCATTTTATCCAGATCCCTTCCTCTGTGGTAACCACCAATCTGTTCTCCATATGTGGAAATTTGTTTTTGTTTTGTTTTGTGTGTTCATGTCTATCTGTTTTTTGTTTTTTGTTTTTTTAAGATTCCACATTTGAGTGAAGTCATACAATGTTTGCATTTCTCCATCTGACTTATTTCACTTACCATAATACCTTCATGGTCCATTGATGTCACAAATGGCAAGATATCATTTTTTTTTGGCTAAGTGGTAGTCCATCGCATATGTGTACTGTATCTTCATTCATCTATTAATGGACATTTAAGTTGTTTCCGTTTCTCAGCTATTGTAAATAATGCTACATGTACATAGGAACGCATAACAATGTACATAGGAATGCAAATCTTTTCAAATCAGTGTTTTTGCATTCTAAAGATACATACCCAGAAGTAGAATAGCTGCATGATGTGGTATTCTGTTCTTAATTTGTCAAGGAATCTCCATACTGTTTTCCATAGTGGCTTTACCACCAACAGTTCACTTTTCTTTACATCCTCTCTAACCCTTGTTATTTCATGTCTTTTTGATAGTAGCCATTCTAACCATTGTGAGATGATACCTCATTGTGGTTTTGATTTATATCTCCCTGATTAGTGATACTGAGCACCTTTTTATGTTCCTGTTGGCCATCTGTATGTCTTTGGAAAAATGTCTATTCAGATCCTCTGCCCATTTTCTAATTAGGTTTTTTTGTTGTTGAGTTGTAGAAGTTCTTTATATATCTTGGATATTAATCCCTTGTCAGATACATGATTTGCAAAAATCTCCCATTCGGTAGGTTGCCTTTTTATTTTGATGATTCCTTATACTGTGCAGAAGCTCTTTAAAGTTTGATGCAATCCCATTTGTTTATTATTGCTCTTTTTCTTGCTTTTGGAGTCAGATCCACAAAAATACTGCTAAAACCCGTGTTGAGGAGTTAACCATCTATGTTTTCTTTTAGGAATTTGTGATTTCAGGTCTTAAATTCACATTTTTAATCCATTTTGAGTTAATTTCTATGTATGGTGAAAGATACTGGTCTAGTTTCGTTCTTTTGCCTGTGTCTATCCAGCTTTCCCAGCACCATTTATTAAAGAGACTCATTCATTCTCCATTGCATGTTCTTGGCTCCTTTGTTGTAAATTAATTGTCCGTATATGTATGGGTTTGATTCATTTCTGGTCCATCAGTGTGTGTGTGTGTCCGTTTTTATGCCGCCATTGTACTGTTTTGAATACAGTACTGTATTCAGTACTGTAGTTTTGTCTTATAGTTTGAAATCAGGGAGCATGCTCCAGCATTTTTCTCCTTTCTTAAGATTGCTTTGGCTATTTGGGATCTTCTGTGGTTTTCTACAATTTTAGGATTACTTGGTCTAATTGGATGGAAAAATGCCATTGGGATTTTGATAGGGATTACAATGAATCTGTAGATTGCTTTGGGGAGTATGGATATTTTAATAATATTATTCTTCCAATCCATGATCATGGTATATCTTCCCATTTATTTGTTTCTTTCTTTTATCAGGGTCTTAGAGTGTATAGATCTTTCACCTCCTTGGTTAAGTTTATTCCCCAGTATTTTATTTTTGATGCAATTGTAAATTGGATTATTTTCTTATTTTCTCTTTCTGATAAATCCTAATTAATTTATAGAAATGCCACAAATTTCTGTATGTTGGTTTTGTATCTTGCTAAGTTACTGAATTCTTTTATTAGTTCTAACAGGTCTTTTGTGGAATCTTTAGTTTTTTGTATGTAGTACCATATCATCTACAAATAGTGACATTTTCTTTCTTTCCAATTTGGATGCCTTTTATTTCTTTTTCTTGCCTAATTGCTGTGACTAGGATTTCCAGTACTATGATCAGTAAAGTGTTGAGAATGGGCATCCTTATCTTATTCCTGATCATAGAGGAAATGCTCTCAGGTTTTTGCCACTGAGTATGATGCTAGCTACAGGTCTGTCATATGTGGCCTCTTTATGTTTAAGTGCATTCCCTCCGTATCTACTTTAACAGTTTTTGTCATACATGGATGTTGACTTTTGTCAAACCCATATCTAATGAGATTATCATATGATTTTTATCCTGTTTTGTTAATGTGGTGTATCATGTTGATTGGATTGATTGGTTGTTTCATCATCCCTGCATCCCTGGAATAAATCCCATTTGATCATCATGCATGAACCTTTTACTGTATTGTTGAATTCAGTTAAATAATATTTTGTTGAGGATTTTTGCATTAATTTTAATCACTGATAATGGCCTGTAATTTTCTTTTTCTGTGGTGTTCTTGTCAGCTTGGTGGCATCATAAAATTATTTTGGAAGTGTTCCTTCTTCAAGTTTTTAGAAGAGTTGAGAAGGATAAGTATTAAATCTTCTTTAAATGTTTAGTAGAATTCACCAGTAAGCCATCTGGTCCTAGACTTTTGTTTGTTGGGAGGTTCTGATTACTGATTCCATCTTCTTACTAGTGATTGATCTATTCAAATTTTCTGTTTCTTCATGACTCAGTCTTGGAGGAGTGTATATGTCTAAAAAGTTATTCATTTCTTCTAGGTTGTCCAATTTGTTGGCATATAATTGTTTGTAGTAGTGTCTTATAATTTGGTGTGTCATTTGTAACGTCTCATTTCTCATTTTGTTGATCTGAGCCCTCTTTTTTTGGATTTGACAGTTTTGTTTTTTTTTTTTACTATTTTTTATTCTAGTAAAATTGACATGCAGTTATATTAGTTTCATGTGTACACTATAGTGATTTAACAATTCTGTACATTATTTAGAGCTCATCATGATAATGTATTCTTAACCCCTTTATCTGTTTCACCTCCACCCCACCAACCTCCCCTCTGGCAATCCCCAGTTCTGTATATTTAAGAATCTCTGTTTTGTTTCTTTTTTTCTTTGTTCATTTGTTTTGTTTCTTAAATTCCACGTATGAGTGAAATCATATGGTATTTGTCTTTCTGTGACTGATTTATTTCCCTTAGCATTATAACTTGTAGATCCATGTTGTTGCAAATGGCACGATATCATTCTTTTTTATGGCCAAGTGATATTCCATTATATATGTGTGTGTATACACACATCTTTATCCACTCATCTGTTGTTTCCATAGCTTGCCTATTACGAATACTGCAGTAAACATAGGGGTGCATCTGTCTTTTCAAATTACTGTTTTCATTTTGGGTAAATAACCAGTAGTGGAATTACTAGATCATATGGTATTTCTATTTTAATTTTTTGAGTGACCTACACAGTTTTCACAGTAGTTGCGCCGGCTTGTATTCCTACCAACAATGCCTAAGGGTTCTTTTTTTCTCCACATCCTTGCCAACACCTGTTATTTGTTGTGTTTTTTATTTAGCCATTTGACAGGTGTGAGGCAATATCTGATTATGGTTTTGATTTTCATTTCCCTGATGATTAGTGATGTTGAGCATCTTTTCTTGTATCTGTTGGCCAGGTTTATGTCTTCTTTGGAAAAATGTCTATTCATGTACTTGCTCATTTTTAATTGGATTACTTTTTAGGGGGTGGTGAACTGTAGAAATTCTTTATATGTTTTGGATATTAACCCCTTATTGGATATGTTATTTGCAAATATCTTCTCTCATTCAGGAGGTTGTCTTTTTGTTTTGTTGATGGCTTCCTTCGCTGTGCAGAAGCTTCTTATTTAGATGTAGTTTCAATAGTTTATTTTTGCTTGTGTTTCCCTTACCTCAGGAGACATATCTAGAAAAATGTTGCTATGACCAGTGTCAGAGATGTTATTGCCTGTGCTGTCTTCTAGGATTTTTATGGCTTCAGGTCTCACATTTAGGTCTTGAATCCATTTGGAATTTATTTTTGTGTATGGTGTAAGAAAGTGGTCCAGTTTTCCCAACACCATTTGTTGAAGAGACTGTCTTTTTTCCAACTGGATATTCTTTCCTGCTTTGTCGAAGATTAATTGACCAAGTAATCATGTATTTATTTTTGAGTATTCTATTGTGCTCCATTAATCTGTTGTCTGTTTTTGTGCCAGTACCATACTGCTTTGATTACTACAGCTTTGTAATAGATCTTGAAGTCTGGAATTGTGATTCCTCTAGCTTGCTTTTCTTTTTCAAAATTGCTTTGGCTGTTCGAGGTCTTTTGTGGTTGCTTACAAATTTTTGAATTGTTTGTCCCAGTTCTGTGAAAATAGCTGTTGGTATTTTGATAAGGATTGTATTAAATCTGTAGATTGCTTTGAGTAGTATAGACATTTTAACAATACTTGTTCGTCAGCCTATGAGCATGGAATGTCTTTCCATTTGTTTGTGTTGTCTTCAGTTTCTTTCCTCCATGTTTTATAGTTTATAGAGTACAGGTCTTTCACCTCTTTGGTTAGGTTTATCCCTGGTATCTTATTATTTTAATAAGATTATCAATTATCAATAAATAATTTATTTGTAAGTGGGATTGTTTTCCTGATTTCTTTCTGCTGCTTATTAGTATATAGAAGTGCAACAGATTTCTGCACATTGATTTTGTATCCTATGACTCTACTGAATTCATTTGTCTGTTCTAGTAGTTTTTTGGTGGAGTCTTTAGGGTTTTCTATACAGAGTATCATGTCATCTGCAAATAGTGAAAGTTTTACTTCTTCCTTACCAATTTGGATACTTTTTATTCCTTTTTCTTGTCGGTTACATGGCTAGGAATTCCAATACTATGTCAAAAGTGTTGAGAGTGGATATCCTTGCCTATCCCCTGACCTTAGGGGAAAAGCTCTCAATTTTTCATTACTGAGTATGTTGTTAGCTCTGGTTTCATATATGGTCTTTATTATGTTGAAGTATATTTCCTCTAAACCTACTTTTTTGAGGGTTTTTCATCATGAATGGATGTTATACCTTGTCAATTGTTTTTACTGCTTCTATTGAAATGATTCTGTGGCTTTTATCCTTTCTCTTATTGATGTGATGTATCACGTTGATTGATTTGTGAATATTGAACCACCCTTGTATCCCAGGAATAAATCCCACATGATTGTGATGAATGATTTTTTTTAATGTACTATTGGATTCTGTTTGCTAATATTTTATTGAGGATTTGTGCATCTGTATTCATCAGAGATATTTGCCTATAGTTTTCTTTTTTTGTATTGTCTTCATCTGGTTTTGGTATCAGAATAATGTTGGCCTCATAGAATGAATTTGGAATCTTTCTTTCCTTTTGATTTTTTGGAATAGTTTGAGAATAGACGTTAACTCTTATTTAAATATTTGGTTAGAATTCCTCTATGTAGCCATCTGCTCCTGGACTTTTGTTTGTTGGGACGTTTTTGTTTACTAATTCAATTTTTTTAAACAACCTTATACAATGTTTTATTTATTTTTAAAAGTTGATTTATTTTCAGAGAACGTGCACACGTAGGGGAGAGAGAGGGAGAGAGAATTCCAAGCAGGCTCTGCACTGATAGATGTGGGGCTCTAACTCAGGAACCATGAGATCATGACCTGAACCAAAATCAGGAGTTGGACACTTAACTAACTGAGCCCCCCAGGCACTCCTACTGATTTAATTTCATTGCCAGGAATTGGGCTGTCCAAATTTTCTATTTCTTTCTAAGTCAAGAGCCCTCTTTTTTTTTTTTTTTTTTTTTTTTTTTTGGTCTAGCTAAACATTTGTCCATCTTATTTATTTGTTCAAAGACCAGCTCTTAATTTTTTGACCTTCCCTCTTTTTGTCTCTATTTCATTTATTTCTGCTATGATCTTTATTATTTCCTTTCTTCTATGACTTTGGGCTTTGTTCCTCTTTTTTAGCTTCTTTAGATATAAAATTAGATTGTTTATTTGAGATTTTTCTTGTTTCTTGAGGTATACTTCTTAGAACATCTTTTCCTGCATCCCAAAGATTTCAGTACGTTGTATTTCTATTTTCATTTGTCTCTAGCTGTTTTTTTTTTATTTGATTTCTTTGATGAGTAATTTGTTGTTTAGTAGCATGATGTTTAATCTCCACATTTTGGGTTGTTTTTATTCAGTTTTATTTCCCCCTTGTAATGGCTACTTTAATACCATTGTGGTTCTAGAAGATGCTTGATAGGATTTCAGTATTCTTGAATTTGAGACTTGTTTCAACATGATCTGTTCTGCGGAATGTTTCATGTGCTCTTGAGAAGAATGTGTATTCTGCTGCTTTGGGATGCAACGTTCTGTATATACCTGTTAAGTCCATCTGGTCTAATGTGTCATTTGAGACCAATCGTTCCTTATTAGTTTTCTATCAGGATGATCTATCCATTGATGTAAATGGGGTGTTAAAGTTCCTCATTATTATTGCTGTCAGTTTCTCCCTTTAGGTTCATTTTATTTGCTGCATATTTTGGTATTCCTGTGTTGCATGTACATATGCTTATAAATGTTTCCTTGTTGAATCTTGTTTATTATTATGTGCTGCCCTTCTTTTAAAGTCTTCGTTTTAAAGTCTCTTGTCTGCTATGAGTACAGCGTGTAACTTTCTTTTCATTTCCATGTGCCTGAACGTCTATCCTTTCACTTTCACAATGTGTGTATCCTGAAGTAAGTGTCTCGTAGGCAGCATGTAGATGGATCTGGGTTTTTTATCTGTTTAGCCACCCTTTGTCTTTAGATTAGAAAGTATAGTCTGTTTTCACTTAAATATTGATAGTTATGTGCCTGTTGCCATTTTGTTAATTATTGTTTGCCTGTTTTCATCATTCCTCTCTCTTCTCCTTTTTCTCTCCTCGTAGTTTGATGATTTCCTTTAGTGTATGCTTCGATTCTTTTCTCATTTTCTTTTGCATATTTACTGTCAGTTTTTGTGTGGTCACTGTAAGGCTCACACATAACTTACTTTGTAATGGTCTGTTTTGAGTTGATGGCAACTTAAGTTTGAACACATTCCAAAACTACATTTTTCTCCCCCTTCACCTTTTATATTTTTGATGTCACCTTATACATCTCTTTATTTTAGACATCTCTTAACCAATTATTGTAATTTCAGTTAATTTTACTATTTGTCTTTTAACCTTCATATTTGCTTTATTTATAAGTGATTGCTCTACTCACCTTTACTGTATATTTATGTTTCCCCCTGAGATTTTTCCTTTGATATGTTTTCTTGTTAATATTAGTGCCACTTCTCTTCAGTTTAGAGAAGTCCCTTTAACATGTCTTGTAGGGCCAGTTTAGTGGTGATGAATTCCATTAGCTTTTGCTTGTCTGGAACACTCTTAATCTTTTTTTTTTTTTTTTTTTTTTTTTTTTTTTCCTAATTCTGAATGATAATCTTTCTGGGTAGAGAACTCTTGGTGGACGTTTTTTCCTTTCAGCATTTTGAATATGTCATGCCATTTTCCTTCTGGCCTGCAAAGGTTCTGGTAATAAATCTGCTAATGGCCATATGGGTTTCCCTTTTGTGTAATAAGTTTTTTCTTTTGCTGCTCTTAGGATTCTCTCTTTAAACTGTCCCGTTTGAGCTATAATGTGTCTTGGTTTGGATCTCTTTAGGTTCATCTGATTTGCAACTCTGTGCTTCCTGAATCTGGAAATTCTGTTTTCTTCCCCAGGTTAGAGAAGTTTTCAGCCATTACTTCTTCAAATAAGTTTTCCTACTCTTTCTTTTCTCACTTTGGGACTCCTATTCAGGAATTTTTGTTGACTTGCTTTTTTCATTTAATTTCCAGTCTAAGTTTTGCTTGTTTTCCATGGTTGCCCGTAGTATTGCCCCGGTTCGTTCTTCCTTAATTTTTTCAGTAATCCATCCATCACTTTCCAGAGTTTGTTTTGTGGTGTGTTAGTTGGTGTTAAGAAAAAAGGGAGGAGGTTCGCTGACTAAATGACTTTGGGAAACATTGGGTTAAACCAGGTTAAACAGGTTTGTTCAGAAATTCTCACAGTTTTTGCTGTACTAATATGACGGTAGCATTCAACTTTTGTCAAACTTATTTAGAGTATCTGGAAAGACTAGAGTCTTTGGAAAGTGTTTTTGGAAAATCTACCCTGATACAATTGCAGTGCCCAATCACGATGTTCTCCTCAATATCTTTAAAACATGCCGTGTTATTTATCACCTCTATAGTGTTTTTTACATTGTGGCTTTATTTAGAATCACCTTAGGGGCATGGTAAGTATAAAGATTCCTGGACTTCACCACAGACCTTTGGAATTAGAATCTCTGGAATTCCGGCATAGTTTTACAAACACCTAGGAAAATTCTTGTGCACTTTGAAGTATGAGAATGTTGAAAATTTTCTCAGGTCCTGGATCCCTCATACATACAGCTAACCTCTGCATATCTTCTCTGAGGCTTGCTTGCATATACCTTCCAGCCCATCGATTTAACAAAAAATTGTTTACTCTCATGTGTTTTCCAACTGTTTTATATTTGTTAGTGGTATCTCCCTGGGGACACTGCAGACCTTTTTAAGGGCTTATAATTTTGCATCTTCTATGCTACTAGATATCCTTATATTTCTGTAAACGTTTGTTGTTTAATAAGGTCAGGTAAATGCAAAACAAGTGATACTTTGAAATACTTGGTTTTCTCGAAGTACGCTTTTTGTAAATTGTGGTTTGATTTACATATAATAAACTGCATGGATTTTACAGTCTGGTGAGTTTTGAGAAATTAAACATCCATGTAACAGCACGATATAGACTATTGTCACCGTGCTGGAAAGTCCAGTCATCCCCTTTTCAGCAAATCGCCTCTATCCCTGCTCCCAGAGACAACTACTGTTTAGATCTTTATTACCACAGAGTAGTTTTGCCTATTTTAGAACTTCGTACAAGTGAAACCACACAGTGTGTGCTCTTTTGTGGCTGGCTTTTTTTGCAGAACATCATAGTTTTGGGATCTATCCAGCAATTTTTTCTTGTTCACTAAGTATTCCATCGTAGGAACATACCACAATTTGTGGTATTCACAGTTAATAGTGATTTTCATTTGGATTGTTACCAGCTGCTGCTATGAATTAACATTCTTGAACAAGTCGTTTTGTGAACATAAGTTTTTATATCTCTTTGGTAAATACTTAGTGGAGTTGCTGGGTTCTAGAGTAGTTGAGTGTTTAATGCATTTTTTTAAGCCAGGAGAAAAGTAAAAACATACAAATTTTAAAGGGAATATTGTTTGTTCATTAAAGGGGATATTGCCTGAGCTCCTACCAGATAAGCACTTTTATGTACATTGAATATATCTCCTATTTATTTACCTCATAGCAATGATTCAGGAGTAATCTGATTTTTGTGAGTTTGAGAGGTAATGCAACTGAAAAACTAAAACATCCACATGTAGACTTTAAGAAATGCTCTGCTGTTCATTTAATATAGTTTATTCGACAATAACAATCATTTGGGTCCTACTCATTTCCTTCTAGCCAGGTTCTTCCCTCGCTTAACCTACCATGGTTTTGTTTAAGATGTATTCCCGATAGCAGCACCCAGAAATTCTGATGGGACAGCTGCCTCCCAGGTTAACTCACAGCTGTTAAGGGACAGCTGCCATATGGTGCTCCCAACCGAGAGAGCTGGGCAATGGTGGCTACCCGTGTAGGTTACTCAGTGAGAAGCTAAATTCAGGGTAAATAAGTGGAATTTTAAGAGTTTTGTAATTAGAATTACAAGTTCTTTAATTCACTTAAACACTCTAAGTCCAGTCTTAAAGTATACTTTGGGGTGAACTGTGAACTTGCTAGGCTGGGACTCACTAATGTTGAGAGGTAAATATTTTCTACTTCTCTTGAGATCTCTTCTTTTTACAGGGCACCTGGGTGGCTCAGTCGGTTAAGTGTCTGACTCTTGGTTTCAGCTCAGGTCACGATCTCATGGTTCATGAGTTCAAGCTTGTGCTGGGCTCTGCTCTGACAGCGCAGAGGCTGCTTGGGATTCTCTCTCTCCCTCTGTCTGCCCCTCCCATAGTCCTTCTCTCTCTCTCATTCAAAAATCTCTTTATAATCCTCCATTAAAAAGTCAGTTTTAATATTGGGTAACTTCTCGGCTGGTAGTCTAGCCACTCCAATGCTTTTCTTTTGAATTATTTCTTTGACGTGATCTGACCCCATTCAGGCACACCTTGGCTTTACAAGCCTTTTGAATGGTTTGGCATTTCTGTTTATTGCTTAATCTCTTCCTCCTCTGCTCATTAAAAACAATGTCTGCTGTGAATTTTCTAAAATTTCTTAGATAGCTTTATATTAAATTATCCCTAATCATACATTTTCCATTACCTTTACATTTCTCTTACAGATTTTATGTGATTTATTGTCACCTGAAAACTTAAAAGAAGGCCTGAAGGACTCTTCCTGGAGTTCATTGCCATGTATTAAAAACAAACCTTTTGGTTTTCCTGTAGTAATGGAAGAGTCTCACTCTGCCACAGAGCTTAGCCCAGAGCAGGTAAGGGGTGAGAAAAGATTTTCATGGGTTGAGTGCATCTGTTTTTTTACAGGTTAAGATTTTCACTTTCTGGGTTTCAAGAAATAGAATCTATTAAGCATGATCTGAATTAGATTTTTTTGTCTGTAGCCTTTTATTTTACACTAAACTTTTATGTAAAATATGTGTTCATTAACCACAATTTTAGGTCACCTGAATATCAGAAAACTTTAGTCTCATGGGGAATGTAGAACATGGTATTTATTTTAGTTTCTTCAGGGTTGTAACAACTATATTAGCATAACTGCATCGACCTCATTATAACATGTCAGCTTGATGTCTAAGGCTATATTATAATTACTAGTAAAATGATTTATTTATCAGGGTTTTAGAATTAAAAGTTGGTGCTTTTAAATGAATGGTAAAAACATTCTGAGACAGTGGAATTTCATTTCAGTTTGGTTCGTGGTGAGAGCCGCAATACAGTTACCCTTGTTTATTGTACTTTTGTAGAACCAAGAAATACCAGAGGTCACTTCAGAGCTTATCAAAGGAAGCTTAAACCGTACATGGTCAGCACAGGCTATAAATTCAACAGAAATGCCTGCCAGAGAGGACTGTTTAAAAAGAGTGTCCTCGGAACCTCTACTCTCTGTTCAAGAAAAAGGTGCTCTGCTGAAAAGAAAGTTGTCTCTTTTAGACCAGGATGTGATTGTAGATGAAGACGGAAGAAATAAGCTTAAAAAACAAGGAGGTAAAAATGTCACTACACTCATTTAGAACACATCTATTTATTTAGAATGGTCTTTAAACTTTTTCCTAAAGATGATAACCCTCTTTGTTTTAATAGAAACTCGCAATGAAGTCTGTACGTTTTCATTAACTTACGGTGACATCCCAGAAGAATTAATAGATGTTGCAGATTTTGAGTGTTCTCTCTGCATGAGGTAAGTGTATAAAATTTTATAAAGATGCATATTTTATATTACCAAATAAAATACAAAGTACATAAAGGTAATCTACTCTAAAGTGACAGAATACTGGACTAAAAATCAAAAGATATGAATTTTAGTTCTCGGCTTACCTTTCACAACTTGGGCAGGTAATCTCTGAACGTTATTTGGATTTTCGTTACTTACACAGTGGGGTATTTCCATAGCCTATATTGCAGGCGTTGTAAGAATCTAATGACTTACATATTGTAAAGGACTATAAAAGTTATACATATTATTGAAACTTAGACACATACATGGTTTTAGATTTGGGTAAAAATGCTAACGTGTTGTATATATAGGATTCTGTCTTGTTTTAACTATAAAGTCCTTATTAAGTAAAGTTGGATAAAGGTTTCCGTTGTGTGGGAATGCAAGCTGGCGCAGCCACTCTGGCAAACAGTTATGGAGGTTCCTCAAAAAACTAAAAATAGAACCACCCTACCACCCAGCAATTGCACTACTAGGCATTTATCCAGGGGATACAGGTGTGCTGTTTCGAAGGGACACACGCACCCCCATGTTTATAGCAGCACTATCAGCAATAGCCAAAGTATGGAAAGAGCCCAAATGTCCATCGATGGATGAATGGATAAAGAAGATGTGGTGTGTGTATGTGTATATATATATATATATATATATATATATATATATATACATACACACACATACAATGGAGTATTACTCGACAATCAAAAAGAATGAAATCTTGCCATTTGCAACTACTTGGATGGAGCTGGAGGGTATTATGCTGAGTGAAATTAGTCAGAAAGACAAAAGTCATCTGACTTCACTCACATGAGGACTTTAAGAGACCAAAGAGATGAACATAAGGGAAGGGAAACAAAAAGAATATAAAAACAGGGAAGGGGACAAAACAGAAGAGACTCCTAAATATGGAGAACAAACTGAGGGTTCCTGGAGGGGTTGTGGGAGGGGGATGGGCAAATGGGTAAGGGGCACTAAGGAATCTACTCCTGAAATCATTGCTGCACTAGATGCTAACTAATTTGGATGTAAATTTAAAACAAATTAAAAAAATAAAAATAAAAGATTTCCATTGTGTAGAATGCTTGTAATTCTAGAAGACTAATAGTTTTGAAAGATATGTTCCATTTACTTGAGTTGTGGTGGAGTCAGAGGAACAGTACCCGGAGACCTGGTGGCTGGCCACATCAGGCTGGTAAGAACTAGCTGTGTTCTGAGCAGGTCCCTTATCTCTGAGCCTAGACTGCTTCATCCATCTGTGAGGTGAGGGCATTAGGCCAGATGATTTCTCAAGTGCCTTTTTATCTAGGAAATTCCGAAGTATCATGTTTCAGGAAATAATTATCATGTAAGTAAAATTAGTATTTCTATATTGTTCATTAATTCTGGTATTAAGCCTAATATTTCTTTACGAATTAACTGTAAAGTTTATTGGGTTATTCTTTTTCATGGATTTTATATTGTAAGGCTTTTATAGGCTTATTAAGAAATAATCTAGTCAACAACTAATAATTATATATTTCATATTGTTTATTTTACACACCAAGTCTCAGAGACTATGTGCATTTTACATTTATTGCACTTCTCAGTTTGGACCAGCCGGATTTCAGATGTTTAGTAGCTCCCATGTGGGCTGTTCCATTGGTCAGTATAGCTTTCACCCCTTGGCAGAGTAGTACCCCTGTTGATGGAGAACTTTTAAAAGGTTCAGGAGGGGATAATTGTATGTATCACTGCCCCTTCCTTCCTCTCCTGCCCACTAGACCCTCCTTCTTCCTCAAATAGAGATTAGTCTTATGGTTCCATTATTTCTTCACTTTTTCCCATGGATAGTTTAATGTGAAAACATGTATTTTGGTTGATTTCAGGTTGTTTTTTGAGCCAGTAACAACCCCTTGTGGACACTCCTTCTGTAAGAATTGCCTTGAGCGCTGTTTAGATCATACACCGTATTGTCCTCTCTGCAAAGAAAGCTTAAAAGAGGTAAACATTTGCATATTTATCTGTTTATTGATCTTAAGCTTGGCAATACTGATTTGTATTTAGCCCATAGAAATAGAGTGATTCTCATGTTCAGAATAAATTACATTATATATGCTGACTGACCAAGAAGGAAAACATTACATTACCCAAAATGCTAGTGCTGGAGAAAGGTGAATTTGGAGAGCATAGGGGAAAGGAGGGCCATTCTGGAGGCCAAGCCCCATGTATTATTTTTTTTTAAACAAAGGGGGCTATGGTCAAGTACCTGGCCTAGACTTGGTTCAGTTTTAATGATGACAGACAGTATTGGGAAAACCCAACTGCCTTGCCTTCCACCCTCAATAATACCCTGGATTTCAGCCCTAGTCCTGCCTCCTTAACATATGGAACAACTAAGAGAATTTTTTGCATTGATGGAAATTCTCCATAACTATGCTGTCCAACATGGTAGTCACACGTGGCAATTGAGCACTTGAAATGTGGCTAGTGTGGCTGAAGACCTGTATTTTAAATTTTAATTTTCATTTAAGTGGACACATGTGACTGGTGGCTACCACTTGGGCAGCACAGCTCTAGAAAGTGGTGTACTTACTGGAGGCACAGCTTCCCACACCCCTTGTACAGTCAGTGATCAATGCTGTTAATAACCTGTGTTAGGGAAATAGCTGGATCTCAGGTACATATCTTTTGTAACCAATGGGAAGACAGCATTTTCCCAATCCTGCTTGGGTGTCCTTAGCCATAATGTGAGGCCCCAGTGTTATAATTCTAGGTCCCAATTACAACCGTAGCATTGATCACGAGAATGATCCTATCTCTGGGGGGTGACAGCGTTGCTTAAAAAATAGTCTTCCAAATATGAATAAAAAATTAATAAGCCATTTTGCATTTGAACGTAGTTAATTCCTATGCAGAAAAAACAACTCTGTACAGATATTATAATAGCATATGTGTATTAAATACATGGATAGGAGTCTTACATAACAAGCCAATATGTCAAACATAAAACCATATATAGAATTTTCACAAAGTCCAAAAACCTAAGACAAACTCGTTCTTAAAAAGTTTATTAATTACATTTCTGCCTATATACTTCATGTTTTCAGGTGAAGTACTCTAATCATGTTTTTTTTCTGTGTTTCCAGAGTTTTTAAATATTCTGTAGTATATAGTGTTTTTTTTTTTCAAATTAACAATTAGAGATGTGGCTTTAAATTTAGAGCTACCTCACCTTAAGAAATGTCTGGAGTTTGAAGGAAAACAAGCATTATTTAAAAAAACAGCCAGCATACTGTTTGAAAATAACTTTATCCTGTGTCCTAAAGGTATCCTGTATAATAGGTAAAATCTAAGTATATATTTAAAAAAACAAATTGATACGCTCTATCATTTTATGCTTTTGTCATTTTCTTTTGTTCTTCTTTCATCGGAATGTATTTAAGATTTTTTTATAGCAGAATAATCCATTGATTTAACATTTCCCTGTTGTTGGGTATGTAAGTTGTTTTGTTCTTTGTTTTATATACCATGATTTGCATCTTGACTATTTCCTTAGGATAAATTTCTGGAAGGTGAATGGCTGATCCAAAACCATGTATTTATAAGACTCTTAAAACCAAATGCTGGGTTACCTACATCCCCCCAGAAATATTGTACAATTTAGATTCCTATTCCCCCCAAATTAATACACGAGTATCATATATACTGTTTAGCCCATTGGTTTTCAAAATGTGTTCCCCTGATGAGCAGCATCTGTATTACCTGAGAACTTGTTACAAATTCTCAGACCCCACCTCAGAGCCACGACATCACAAACTCTGGGGTGGGGCTCAGCCCTCTGCTTTTCAACAAGCCTGATTTCATGCTAAAGTTTGAAAACCACTCCTGGTACCCTTTCCCAACCTCTCCCCCTTCCTACTCCTCCATTCTTCCTTGGATAATGACAAACCCTTATTTTTGCTGCACCGGCAGATTAAAAGTATGTGGCTTCTCTTTATCTTCTCATTGTCTCCCAAGAGTCGTTCCTCACCAACTTTATTATATGGGTTATTGTTCCAAAATTCTGTACCCACGTCCTGACCTGGTCCCAGCCTTATGCAGTTTTTTAACTTACCTACAGAAACATGTCTTTTTGTCCATGGAATACAGTGTGGTGTGTGGTAACTGCCTTTTATGGGATAAAGGCAGTAAAATTGGGTTTCTCGGGCAACAGAAAAATTAAGGCAGACTTCATGAAAAAGGTAAAGTTGGAGCCAGACCTTGCAGGCTAGGCAGGCTTACAGGCTGGAAGGAGAGGGATGGCTTTTAGCAGTTGGAATAATGACGTGGAAATGCGAGTGGCGGTTTTCCGGAGTGTCAAGGGAGTGGTACAAATGTACCATTTTATATAGAGTTGGGGGGTGGATCGTGTAGGAAAAGCAACCTCTTGATAAGGGTCTGAGTGACAGTGGGTGACACGGGAAGGAAAATCGTCAAGAAAAATGATCTGGAGACTCGGCCACCAAAACTGGGACAAAAAGAATAGTTTCACTTTTCCTAAATAAGGCAAGTGTATTATTTTCTTTATTCCTTAGCTTATTTTTTTGGTTCTCAGTTAAAATGCTAGTCTGAAGTACCCACGAGCTGTCAGATAGAAATTGGCCTTTGGTGTGGGAGAGGGCAGGGCCTCCTGCTGCCCAGAAAGGATTTGAGGTCGTAGCAGGACAAGGGTCTTCTGGACGGTGGTAGTCTCCACCGCAGCCACGTGTCTTCAGTGCTTTGGGGCAAAGCCTGCGCAGATTGACCTGTGTGGCATCATCACTTGTCACGTTCTTCCTCACAAATTAATTCAGAATCGACTGTATAAATATGTAATAAAGGCTTTACTATGAACTGTTTTGCCTGTTTTCTGCTGTAGGAAAAGTACTGGAGTGTGAAATAACACTGTCTTTTAGTATCTAGCAGATAGGAGGTACTGTGTGACACAGCTGTTGGAAGAATTGATAGTGAAGTATCTGCCTGATGAGCTGTCTGAGAGAAAACAAATATATGATGAAGAAACTGCTGAGCTGTCACAGTAAGTTTCTTCTCATAAAGTTAATGTGATCAAGCCCCAGCCACCACCCTTTAACACAGTAAGGAGAGACCTTCCCGCAGCCAGCTGGATCCTGTCTCGAGTTCAACCTAGTGTAGCCCCAGGCTATTTTCAACAAACACGGGTCAGGTTCCCCTCTCCTCAACAGACAGAAGTTTTTAAAAGTTCATTTGGTAACTTCCAGATGTTCCACTGGGGGTTGTTGACTCAAGCCCTTTGCACCGTAGTGGTAGTTTCGGTGGAGGAGGAATTTCCTACGGGACCTCAGGCAGTGGAGTTGGGAACAGAACCCTCAGGTACCAGGCAGGGTTAGCAGGAAGGTGGAGCGTAAACGGCCTGGACTGGCAGCTGCTTTAGCCAATGAGAGGTCGGGAAGTGGGTGGGACCTTGAGGCCTGAGGCTGAAGTTGGTAGGAGTGGCGTAGGGGCCAAAGTGTTAATTAGCCAAGATTACCGGTAGCAGATTAAGTTAGTGTCGGGAGGTAATTTAGGGATAGAGTGGTACAGACCACTACTGAGAGCGAGCACGAACTGGCTAGTTGGGGCTGGGTAGGTTGGACCTGGTTTTGGTGCTCTGTATCCTTTCTTCCTTGTCCTTTTCCCTTCCTGTCTTTCCCTCTTGCTCGAGTCACAGGAGTCTCTTTAAATTTCTTTCCTGCATAATTTCTTAACTTGCTTTCTCTTTCACTGGACACACCAAAGAAACAGAACTGCACATTTTACATGCCGTGTTTATGTAATAGATTTTGGAAAATAATGGAAACAAAAAGTTATTTTTTTCTTACTTTCTAAGAAAAAATTGTGCTTGCAGACTTAGTATGTGTCCACCAAATGTCTTCACTGGGCCAGTGCCCTTTGATAGAAGAACGGTGTCCATTCTTCTAAGTTGGTACTGATTTGTCTTCCATGATACTGATATTTCATTGTGATTTTGATAGAAAATGTCCTGATATGAAGATTATGAACTTTCTTGATCAACACTGCCAAAAGCTAGTTACAGGAAAGCCGCAGATATATTTTGAAATCTTAAGTATAGTGACTGCAACCAGACTCCCGGCAGAAGAGTGGAATCGGCAAATGACAGATGAAGTCCTCACTTGAGGGGGGCTGAGTGTGATGCAGAGAAACTTGAGGGAGTCTTTGTTACTTACTACCAGGGCTGTTTTTTTTTTATGGGGTGTGCATCTTAAGTACTCATCCCCTGGTACTTCGGAGTTTTGCTGCTTAATATTTGTCAGAAGAACTGAAAAAGACCAAATGGAATGCTTAGTCATGGTAGATTACACATTTTTTAAAAGAGGAGCTAATACTTGTATTCCTTGCACATAATTATGTCATTTTGAAGAAAAGCTAGAAGATCCTGTAAATAAGCAGGGGTGGCAAAGGTCATCTATAACCCAAAAGGAATCACCGTTGGCATTTCGGCACGTATCCTTCCAGATTTTAAGATGTATAAATACATTTTCAACAAAAGTGGGATCTTTTTTTCCAAGTCAACGTGTGTATGTGCACACACACACACACACGTATATCTTCATTTTATGGTTATGTCAGTTTATTTTACTAGTCCCCTCTTCTAAGTTTTGGTTACTATACACAATGTTACAGTGAGCTTTCCTTTCAAGTACTTGTACAAGTTTTTCTAGGAGTTTAAAGGATATGAACTTTTTAAAGTGTCAGCCAGATTCTTCTTCAGTTTGGTTGTACTGTTTGAAACTGCCCTCAGCCCTGCCAGTTTTTCCCATGCCCGTGCCAGAACTGGGCGGTACTGTTGTCCTCCTTCTTTCCTGCCAATCTGGCAGTGAAAAATATTCTATAATTTTAATTACCTAGAAAAAAATGTTACTGAGTTATGTTTTTGATCGTGAATTTGAAAATATTTTAATGCACTAGGAATTTTAATGATTTGCCTTTTGTGGACTGTGGGAGCCCATTTTTTTCTTATTATCTATAAGGAAGAGTATTTGATGGATAAAAGACTAACTGTTCTAAATATTTTAAACAGATTAATACAAAATACAAACAAAAGTTTGTATTAATACTAACTGTACTCTTGATTCATAAAGATACTTAGCTCTGTATGACAACCTGGTATCTTAAATTCAGATTTAGTTTTATAAATAGATGCTGATGAGGGTTGCAAGCTTCAGTCATTTTTGTGGTACGTTCTGATGGATGATAATGAGACTTTTTTCCTCTTCAGCTTGACCAAGAATGTTCCAATATTTGTTTGCACTATGGCCTACCCTACTGTGCCTTGCCCTCTTCATGTATTTGAGCCAAGATACAGACTGATGATTCGAAGAAGTATACAAACTGGAACTAAACAGTTTGGGATGTGTGTTAGTGATACCCAGAATAGGTATGTTTTTGTACAGAAATAGTTTTGTTTACATTGGAACTTGCTTTGAATATTGAGAATTTGAATGCTTGTTACTTGAACTTTGATATTAATCCGAAGTTTTCTTTTAGTTTTGCAGATTATGGGTGTATGCTACAAATTCGGAATGTACATTTCTTGCCTGACGGGAGGTCTGTGGTTGACACAGTTGGAGGAAAGCGGTTTAGGGTCTTAAAGAGAGGAATGAAAGATGGATATTGCACTGCAGACATTGAATATCTGGAAGATGTTAAGGTATTAAATGCTTCTTGAGCACACCTCGGGGTACTCTGTCCTTGGCATTGCACGGGCTGATAGTCTAGGTGCGTACAACAGTTCTTTGGCCCAGGGACTCTGGTCGATACTTATACAAGTTAGCTCCCAGTTAGCTTTTGCTTATCTTGCTCTTACTCACGGTGTGTCGACTTGGAAGAGTCCAGAGCACGGATCCTCTTCATTTCTGCAGGCTCCCCAACCAACGTGGTGCCTAGAGTGTATGTGGGCATGGTGGGCACTTAGCACCAGCGATGGATTGAATTGAACTTAGAACCCATCTAGGTTATGAAAGCTGCTAATCCCTGCCCTTTTTAATCGAATTTATTAGTAGGCAGACACATTAAAGCCTTTAAAAACTGGTCTGTATGTATCTGACATAGCCTTAATGACAACATGGACACAGTGAGAGGACAGGTGTTCAAACTCTAGGGCACCACAGAGAAAGTACTGTCACCAGCCTTACTGGTGAGATCTTTCCTGCGGTGCGTTATTGTGATAACCTTCTTGCAAAGGGTTAATGTGGGCCTTTTGATGATTCCAGTAATTCACCATCTGCAGTTAGTTTAGGTACCAAAAAAATGATTTGTGATGCTGTGATTATCAGATGAAAGGCAGTTTCTTTTGGAAGGGCATTATAAAACCATTGATCATATGCTCTCCCTGTTCATTGATTTGGGCCCTTCATTTTAATCGTTTATTGAATGCTGGCATTACAAACATTAGCTCTTTGAATTTTCAGAACTCTGAGATCCTTAGATGAGGAAAGTCAGATCCAAAAGTGGTAATAAATATGTCTAAGATCCTCTAGGTAGAGTCATAGAAATGATTTAAAGCTAGCTCTCTGGCCCCAAGTGCTGTGCTTCAGCATTATGCCATATTCATATTGCCTCTCTGATCAACTTGATTGGGCTGATATTTCCTGTCCTGTCTTATGATTAAGATGCTATGGGGAGACTTCTTTTTTTGTGCAGTAGGCCAAAAGTGTTGTGGAAGTTTGATAGTTTCTGTGCCTTAGGCATGCTTAGTTAATGGAATCATTTGCTAAAGGCAATATTCTTTGTAAGTTTACATCTTCACATTTGGATTTGATGACACAATCCCTTGAGTATATGGCCAACCATATGCCTAGATAGAAATATAGGACAATAGCATCTTGAAAGCATTATGAGTTTGGTGTTTAGAAACTGTTTGCTGTCTTTGCAGTCTTAGGAATGTCTAATAATTTTTCCTCATCTTAATGTCTCATCTTTGTAATGATTTCTTGTCCCTTCCTTCTGGAAAAGCTTCTCAAATTTACTTTATAAGCAGTCTTTTTTTCCCTTAAAGTTCTGCCTGCTTTTTAGCCAGCTCCTTTTTCCACGTCAGACACTTGTCATTTGTGTCGTTCCTTGTTTTCTATAGCCCATGGTTTGTTTCCTTGAATTTTGTAAGGGTGCCACGTAGAGGTTTTCTTTAGTAGTTTTAACAAGTCACAAGTTTATTTCCAGCTCATGTCAAGACCAACGTGTGTTAGCAGGGGACTGAATCTTGTATAGTCATTGCAAGAGCAGAAGTCTTCAACTGGCTCCTCTACCTTTTCATTAACCCAACTTACCAGTTTAATCATAGCTAAGTATATAGCTCAGTGGTATTAAGCACATTCACAGTATTGTGCAAAAGGCAGGTGCTTTTTAGTTTTTTCATTTCACATCTTTCAGAAATAAAAAGTATGTGTTCAGAGTCCCTTTTATAGTGAGTCATTCTTGAAGTATGAAAGGCTGAGTCAGGCCTGGTATTTGTTCAGTTGAGTTAATGTATGTGAACTAGAGCCCTCCCCGGCACATAGCGAGTGGGCTAGAAGAGCGTGCTACAGAAATCAATAGAAGATGGAGGAGTTAATGCTCTATTTCATCTCCTGTGTCCTGTGAGACTACTTCTTCTGGATCTGAGGCTGCAGAGCTGATGCATTTAATTTTATGTTTGCAGTTTGGTGATCTGAAGGGTGCAAGGAGGAATGATGGAGGTAGCCACAGCCTTGCCTTTATAGAACTTCCTCCTTGCATAATTTCTTCTCTTGTCTTTTGATATACTGGTTTTCTATGCTAAGATTCTTGTTGTGTTTTGACTCAGTTCCCTGGTAAAAGTGTAGTTATGCTTATTGTCCCTCCTGTTACCTGCTTTCTGCCATGTTCTCTCTGCCTGAAACCTCTCCCAATCTTCCCTCTTATTGTAGTGACGACATTCCTTTCTTGTCCCACTGCTTTCAAAAACCATCAATGCAGAGAGACAAAAAGGAATTCCCAACTCACTGTCAGTTGTACCCCTCCCAGCTGGAGGCCGGCAGTAGGGTTCCGCAGTATTGCATTGCTTCGGTGATGAGGCCAGGTGGCGGTCACACCTTGTGGCATCTCTTTAGTCTGGCCATTGCGCTTTGTGAGGCAGAAGCACAGGATATGTATTGCATAAGAATACTCTGATCCAGCACTGAAATTGGGATTGCCTCTTTTTACATTTTTATTTTTGCATTTCTGTTGGGTTAGTGATCTGGACCAGGGGGACTAGATGCAAGTCTTACTGTTTTGTTTCTAGGTTGAGAATGACGAGGAGATCGAGAATCTCAGACAGCTTCATGACTTGGTATACTCACAAGCCTGCAGCTGGTTTCAGAATTTAAGAGACAGATTTCGAAGCCAAATTCTTCAGCACTTTGGCTCAATGCCCGGGAGGGAGGAAAACCTTCAGGTATGATGGCTTTGATGTTGTTTCCAAAAGTCTCACTTTTTTTTTAGCAATGGGTTTTTAAGTTTTTTTGTTTTCCTTTTTGCACAGCCTTTCCGTTGTCCCCACTGTCTTTACAGTGATGACCGTATTTCCAGAGCAGTGCTGTCTGCTGCTATCTGTAGGGGAAGGGGATGGACAGAGCTGGCAGCTGAGGGGTCCGTAGCTGTGACTGCACAGAAGGAGAAAGCCCTTCACTGAGGATTTGCTCAAAGGCGGGATAAGGAAATTAACAATGGGACATTACAGTAAATTATTGGGAGATCTTTTTTTCACCTCTCCTTTTCTCTCCAGCTTTTTCCCTTGTGTCTCTTCATGTTTAATGCTTCACTCCTCATGAAATTATTGTTCTGATGGTCTTGTTCAAGTGCTTAGGGGTGACACTTAACTTTCTGTGCAAGCAGATCAGTGTGGTAGGCTCTGTAAGACGCACAGAAAGACGACCCTGGAAAATCTGATAGACTGATCAAAGCGCTAACTTTTAGACAAGCATTTTGAATTGAATAAAATGGTTATGGTCAGAAGGTAGATTACATAATGGAATGGCTGTAAATATACGGAGATGGAGAGAAAACAGCCCACTGTGATGGACACTGCCTCTCATTCTGGTTTTCAAAGGTTGGCCTCAGTCTGTCTGAATCCCAATTGAGTCCTTCACCTGAACTTGAAATTATAACATCAGATCATCTCTAAACTGAGCACTCATTCGGTGTCATACATATTGTCAGTTGCTCATGTGTGTTTTATTCTGGCTTCCTAAATCTGATTACACTTGATAGAAATAGTCTTTGCTAAGCATAAAATTGAGTAAGTACATCTTAAATGTAAAAACTTTCACCACTCTTGCCTTTTATGATTCAGCCCTCTACCACTGCTTTGTTGGTAGTATTGTGAGTCAGGACTTGGTCAGTGAAACAAAAGCAGCCACTCTTGCATAATCCAGGCACGGAGGGTGTGCTGTGGGATGGAGGGCTGATGCAGCTGTCTGCAGAGCTGGAGGAGTGAAGATGAGGGTCATCACGGAAGGAGGATGGGGTACCTGACACAGGGGAGCACTGTGCTTTTCAAGAACTTGCAGGGAAACTTTTGTATTTCTTAGGAGTACGAGGGAGGTACCCACCGGTATCTCAGTCTGGAGCAGTGTAGCAGGTGGTTAAGAATTCTCTGGAAGGCTCCTGCACATCTGCCGACACTTGGCAACAGTCTCCAGCGAACAATGGCTTCTTCTCTTCCAGCTTCCACATTTCACGGGATTATGCCTCTCCTAGGCCAAGTCTAACCCAGAACCATGTGAGGGAGAGGATTCTGGGAAATGTTTCTGACTTCTCTGAAATGCAAGAAGGATGGCATAGTGATGCTGAGTGGACAACAGATAGTACACAACTACAGAAATCTAGTGTGGTTCTAGAGGGAGCTTACTGAGATCAGGAGCTCCTTCTGTCATTCTGAAACTTCAGGTTTCAGGTTCAATAAAAAGCAATTCGGTGTGCAACAGAGATGGCTTAAAAATTCTTTTGTATAAATTCCAAGTTCTTTCAATGGCCACTAGTCAGCCTTTGCAACATCAGAAGGACTTCTTTGCTGGAAATGTTTATTTTTCAAACAAAACTAGAGGCTGAGACCTTTTCTTATGTCTTGCCTAGGATCTTATGTCTTGCCATGGTTCCTTGGAGACATTTTTAAATATTAATTAACTTAATGCTTTAAATATGTGTTTTCAGAAAGTAGTTCTGAATTAGGGCAGTTTTGCCCCCCTGGCATATTTGGCAGTGTCTTGTTCTTTGACAGTTGGGAGATGCATCATTTCCTATGCTTTTAGCAAGTCTTTTCTAACTTTTTTTCCCTTGCTGCTTCAATTTATTTGTGGCTCTATCAGTGTTTCACTCCTCATGAAATTGAAGATATTTTGCACTGTCACAACTGGGAGGTGCCATTGGCATCTTATTGGATAGAGGTCAGAGATACTGCTCAACATGCTTCAGGAGCACAGGACAGTTCCCGCATCGAAGAATTATCCAGCCCCAAATGTGAGCAGCCTGAAGTCGAGAAACCCAGCATTCAGGCAGTGCAGGGGACAGAGTGTTAGTCATGGAAGTCAGGTCTGGATTTCAGTCTTGGACAATTCACAGTTCTGGTCTTTAGTTTCCCCATTTTATAGGGACATAATAGCCTTCCTTCCATGATCGCTAAGAGTTTGAGATAGGATCAGATATATGAGCACTGTTTTTGTTACATCGATGTATATTGTATTAATACTGTAAACTGTTGTTCATTTTTAGGCGACCCCTAATGGGCCCGCGTGGTGTTGGTGGCTTCTTGCAGTTCTTCCCGTAGATCCCCGATACCAGCTATCGGTTTTGTCAATGAAGTCTTTGAAAGAACGGTTGACAAAGATACAGCATATACTGACCTATTTTTCTAGAGACCAATCTAAGTAACTAACTGCTTGGATCTTCCTTTAAAGTTACCCTAATCTGGCTGCGTTGACAGCCAGATTGTCTGCTGCCTTTTGCACATCCAGTGCTGGTTTGAGAAATGTAACGAAACTTTTTTTTCCTTCAACCTCCTGAATCATGTGGTTCTGCAAATGATTACCTTCAACTAGGACTTAGACCACTAAGAACTTGCACAGAAAAACACACTGAATGTGTGTTAAACCTCTACATTGTGATGAAGTTGCACTATGTACCATATTCTAAAACGAAATGAGAACTGTGTGTATGTGGGGTGTGTGTGTGTGCGCGTGTGCATTTTCTCTGGCTTTAAAATTTTAAAAGAAAAAAAAAAAGCCATAGAGAGCAGAACTTGCTGAGGGTTTTTACTGCCCAAGTTTACAACAATAGCGATACAAGTTTTTGCAAGTTGAATTTGCCTCAGATTTATCTGTCCTAATGCTTATATTTGCACAAGTATGTAAACTATGGTATTATCACTCTTTGTTGGAAATACTGCTCTTGCTGAACTGTCTTGACCATTGACTATGACACAGTTTCTTATTTATGTAAATACTTGCATCCTAGTGGCCAACAGGCTTTGGATGCAGAACCTAGAGCCAGTTTTCAGGAACAATTGCAAACCTGCCATGGTACTGTGCATCTATTCATAAAACACTTAAAACTGTGAAAATATGGTTTACATTTAATTGTACATAAAGGTAAATGGAGAACTCAATTCAGTACCAGTTAGTTTGTGCATTTTAGGGGGCTTTTCACATCAACTGCCCATCAATATAATTTATAGTTTGACATGATGTGTTTAAAAAAAAAATGTATTACATAGTATAAACCCATTAAGGATCTGGGGGAAGAGAAGAAGCTTAATGTAGAAGTAAGCTTTTAAAGTATGTTTTATTTTTTAATTCTAGTCTTGGTGCAGATGTTAGTTATGCCTTATTCATATCACAATTAGATCACCATGCTGTGACATGGTTTATATTCATGCTGCCCTAGATACTTTTGTAATTATTTGTTGCAAACTTGTGACTGTCCCGATTAACTTTCTTTTATGTAAGTACTTTGTAAAAGTTTCTTAAACTTTTGCTTTTGCTTATTTAATTTTGAATAAAAGCTAAATTCATAATAATTTTTTTCTTAAATTTTAGGTCAGTATGAAAGATGAGTTTTGCTTACTGTTTACTTTTTTTTCTTGGCAGTATCTTAAGGAGACTTCAGGCCCTGGAACAATCCTTTAAAGTACTATTGTTCAACATTTAGAAAAAAGCCATGTCCCTTTAGGATAAAGATGACATTTTTCATGTTACCCTTATTTGACACCATTAAACAGAACTGACCATTTCAGGCCCCATTTTCCCAGCTAGGATTTTCCAGATATAAAGAAATCCTTTTTTTTAATAGTGAATATTTTTATAAAAATATATTAAGAAATGACTACCTGGAAGACCACCCTTTGCCCCCACAATTACACTATTGAAAAATCTCCAGAAAACGTGGTCTCAAGAGTGGGCCATTCCCCCCAAAGTTACCTTACCCATAGTCCTGCTGAAGTGTTCAACATTCTTATAACCAACTATTAAATGCCTGTTAAGTAGTGTTTAGGTAGTAGCATACATGCAAAGTTTACCTATAGTTCTCAAAGCATGTGTGAGAAGCAAGTAGGATTTACCTGGTGCCCAATCTACATCTGTCATATGTGCGTGCACCCACAAATGGGCATTAAATGATCTCTCTCTGTAGAGAGGATACATACACTACTAATGGCAATTCATGACTTTTATCATTTGACCCTAATTTTGTGATGAATGTTCTGTTATTCTGTGTATAGACTTCCTGTTAGAGGTCCAGTTCTGATGCCTTCACTCAACTAGAACTCCGAACTCCACAGCTTCCTTGTACTTTGCTCGTGGCACTTACAGGAGATAAATGAATCATGCATGAGCCAACCCTCTTGTGAATATTATGACTGGTGTCTAGCACTTTAGACAGATTTAATAGGCTGACCACTGAACAGAACCGAAATAAATGCCAATTAAGAAGGGAGACTGGATAAAGATAGTTAGACTGAGAAATAACCTTTGCCTTCTCTTCCTCCCCCAAATCCAACAAAAATGACAGTGAAGTGAATGAAGTCTAATGACATTGTGAAGACAAAAACCCACCCATTGACAAATGCTTATGAGGAATTCTCTGAGATCTGTGTCAAATCCTGTTCCCACAAGACTGAGGAGACCACAGCTTTGCAGAAGTGGAGGAATATACCCCACACTAGGGGAAGGTCTTGGAAAACCCCAGAGGATTTCTTGGGGAGACTATACCTGACCTAGGTGGATCATCTGGCTTCTTCCCTATTTCGGCCGAGCAGTAGATAGAAACAGCAATTGTTCTCAGACCAAATCACAGAATGTGGACATTGGGCCAGAGAAGACCCTGAACCAATAGCTACAGATGCCCAATAGGATGGAGAACCCTCAAAGGACCACAAACTACTGACCTACCTTATGCGGCAGTGTGTTCCAGTGTTCTCCCACAATCAACAGAGGCAGACTACCTGTGATTAAAACAGCAACCCCAAAAGAATGAACAGGGATCCCAAATGACAAAGAGAAGTAGACAACCAAGTCCTAGAAATCTGAGGAGAAACAAAACAAGACAAACTCAGTATCCTTAGAATTGAGGATGTGCAATCCCAAAAAAGATCTAGAGATCTAAAAAATGTCCCAGTCTCTGGTACCACAAGCAGTCAATACAAGTTTGTCAGATTGGTGAATGAGTCATAAGAATAAGTAGATGAAATAAATAGAAGAATGAATGCCAAGAATGAGTTAATAAGGTAGAAGGTTGAATTACGGCCCTTTCCAGAACACAGTGAGAGACCAGTTAAGCCAAAGTATGAGAGAAAAACTGAGACATGGAAGGTATATTCAAAATTTTGACATCTATCTAATAGAAGTTTCTTTTTTTTTTAATTTTTGTTTAACGTTTATTCATTTTTGAGACAGAGACAGAGCATGAATGGGGGAAGGTCAGAGAGAGAGAGGGAGACACAATCTGAAACAGGCTCCAGGCTCTGAGCTGTCAGCACAGAGCCCGACGCGGGGCTTGAACTCACAGACCGCAAGACCATGCATGACCTGAGCCGAAGTCAGACACCCAACCGACTGAGCCACCCAGGCGCCCCTCTAATAGAAGTTTCTTAAGGAAAGTGGAAAAGAATATCATTGTCTCCAACCTGAAGACAATAACCTACTTGCTTTCCCAGGGACCAAATTCATCCATTTAAAGGGAAACAAGGCAAACTTAGGGGACAAACACAGGTAGAGGACAAACAACAGTAATAACTCAGCTGTCTGGCATTGATCTACAATACAAGGAATGGCCCAATGATACGAGTTTGATATGATTTTTCTTCATAAACCAATGTTTAAATGCCAACATTTTAAAAATGTTAACATTTCTTATAGATAAAACATTTATAATTCAGCTTAATAAATGAGCTCTTTTGCCCACCTGCCTCCAAATACCTTTTGGCTGTTCACCAAAATTAAATATATCCTTAAAGATTTGGGAGGGGGGGGTGTCACAATTTAGGGTACAGAAAAGAATATAGGCTTACTTTCAAAATGTAAGAGTTAAGCCACGGGGTGGGGAAAAAACTGAAGCAGGCAGTCTCCTTGTACAGAAGAGAAAACGGCAAAGACTGATTTGTCAAAGGATTTACACTGCTAATGTGTGGTGAAACTGCCATGTCAAGTTACAGAAAACAGATCTAAGAAGGTCACTGTGTAAAGAAGAGAAGAGTCTGGAAATGAGTCACTTGACTTTCTGACATAGCAGACTTTACAAGTGGCAGTGGGTGCATTTTACACCTCTGGAATTAGAACTAGTTTGTTAGCACCTCCCCGAGATCTTGAGATGGCCAAACCAGGTTTAGCCATGTGCTTTGTGGCTAACAAATGGCTAACAATCATTTTAGTAAGTTATGTTGCAATGTATGTATCAAGGATTATTAAAGTGGTCATATTCTTTGAACGAATCTTATGTTAGAGGAAGTAACTTCATAATTCAAGAAAATAGAATCCACATGAATGAGGATATTCTTTTAATGCCTCTAGAACAGCAAAAACTCAAAAACCGGTGCCTACGACTGGCAACAAATGGACTGTGTGAAAATGTACAATTCAACAAAAGTATAAATTATACCACCATTACCATGTATATTAAGAAGTAGAAGATATTATGTAAAAATGAAATCAGTAAGATCAGCAGGTAATAGATTTTTCTTTGGAAATCCTTGATGTCCTTCTTGTAGGGATGGCCAGCCATCTAGTTCAACCCACAACTACATTACTCTTGGGTTTTACTATTTGAGATTGTGACCACGTGAACCTTTATGAACATCATGATTATACTAATCAACTTTTGTTTCAAGTACACGAAAGTTTGAAGGCCTGAAACTAGAAACAGTAATAGTAAAGAATGATTATATAGGCATGCACCTTTTAAAAAAAACTCAGGGTACTTGGCATTGTTCTTTCACTGTTCAGTATTAGGAAATACAAAGAGAAGTAAATGTGGAAAACTATTTTAGTAGTAAAACTGTTAAGCCATGGTAGCCAGAGGACTTCCAGGGAAGATGGTGGAGTAGGAGGATGTTAAAGTCACTTTGTCCCATGAATATACCTAGACAACACCCAATCAGGGCAAATAATCCAGAAAATGACCCAAAGGCTGGCAGAACAAACTCCAAAGCTCACCATGAAGATGCCACATTGGAAGCAGTAGTAAGGGCAGAGACCAGGTCGGGAAACAAGCTGACCTGTGAGACTGTCCACAGGAGGGAGGGCCACTGCAAGCACAGGAAAGGGAGCAGCACAGACCCCATACCAAGCACCCTAGGCATGGGGGACCCACACTGGGAGGAGGAATCCCCCTAACACTGGTCTTTGAAAACCAGAGGGGCCTAACATGACAAGTTCATACGATCAGTGAGGTGACACCTGGAAAGTCAAAAATCAGTGGGCTCTACTCTGGGAGGGCAGGAGTACAACAGGAAACTGAGTCCCCACCCTTAAAGAGACAGCACAGCACATATCCACACAGAGATACAACCTAGAAGCAGCAGTTTGAAAGAAGACTGGTATATACAGGAAGAAGGTTGATTTACTCATCTCAGAACACGCACTCTAGGGGCAGGGATCTTTAAGAGACTTCTCCAAGAACAAAAGAGCTGGAGGGTACCCTTTCCTTCCCCTGCCCCCCAGCCTAGACAGACACCTGCTGAAACCTGTGCAGCTCTAACACTCTCCGCCTAGTTTGCTCACAGTGAAACCAGCCCCCATGTTCTCCTACAGACCCACCTCCTCTAACCCACCCTCAGCAGATCACCCAAAATGGTGCCACAAGCCTGGCAGTGTGCAAATGGCCCAACAGGACCAAAACCACTCCAAAGTGACTGGAGTCACATGGAGAGAGGAAAATAACCACACATCAGTTTGACATTGGTCAAATGGGTTGGGGGCAGACATCTGGTTTGACTGCAGGCCCCACCCACCGAAAGCCTCGGGGTACAACACAGGGAGAGCGCTCTGCAGTTTAGTGCTGCCACAGCTCTGGCAAACATCTGTTCTGACTCAAATTAAGCCCAGGGCAGCCCAATACTGGCACATGAACAACACAGGCACCAAACCCTGCCCACAACAGACAAAGCCATTGCAGACGACTGAAGTCAAATGCAGCTCAGGCACAACAGTAGGGCACATGCAACACACACAGACACCCAAGAAGCACCAACTTCTAGCAAACGGGACACGGCACTGCAGGCCACCGTTTGCAAGAGCCTGGCACATAGCAGACTTCCTTAAAACGCAGAGACACACAGACAAAATGAGTAGACCGAAGAAGATGTCCCGAAATAAAGAACAGGACAAAATCACAAGACCTGAAATGGAGATAATATGACTGATAGAGAATTTAAACTAATAGTCATAAAGATAACTCACTGAACTTGAGGAAAGAGTGGAAGACCTCAGTGAGACCCTCAACAAAGAGAGAAAACATAAAAAAGAACCAATCAGAGATGAATAACTCAATAATTGAAATTAAAAATACTCTAGACAAAAAAAAATATACTAGAGGAAGCAGAACAGATCAGCGACCTGGAGAATCAAGTAATGGGGAGCAATCAAACTGAACAGGAGAAGAAAAAATTTTTAATTAAAAAAAAAATGACAGGGGTGTCTGGGTGGCTCAGTCAGTTGAGTGTTCAACTCTTGATTTTGGCTCAGGTCATGATCCCAGGGTCATGGAATCAAGCCCCATGTCAGGTTCCATGGAGCCTAAGTCTCACTCTCTCTCCCTTTGCCCCTCTCCCCCACTCACACACACACACACTATAAAAATAATAAAATAAAATAAAAAATGAAAGAAGATTCTCTTTCTCCCTCTTCCTCTGCCCCTCCCCTGCTAGGGTGTCTAGGGTGTGTGAGTGCTCTCTCAGAAAACAAACAAAAAGAATAGAATAGAATAAGGGAACTCAGTGACTCATCAAGCCTAAAAGCATTCCCATTGTAGGGATCCCAGAAGGAGAAGACAGAGTAAAAAGGGGGCAGAAAATTTATTTGAAAAAATAGTAGCTGAAAACTTCCCTAATCTGGGGAAGGAAATAGATTTATGGATCCAGAAAGCACAGAAAGCCCCCAATAAAATCAAAGAGGTCACACCAAGACACATAGTAATTAAAATGGCAAAAACTTGTGATAAAGACAGAATTGTAAAAGAATTTTGAAAGAAAACTATTACAAAGAAGGGAAACCCCATAAAGTTATCAGTGGCTTTTTCAGTAGAAACTACAAGCCAGAAGGGAGTGGTATATTCAAAGTACTAAAAGAGAAAAACCTGCAACAAAGAATAGTCCATCCAGCAGGGCTATCATTCAGAATAGAAAGAGAGATAAAGAGTTTCCCAGGGGAGGAGTGAAAAAGCCACAGAAAAACTTAAAGGAATTCATCATCACTAAACCAGCCTTACAAAAAAATATTAAAAGGCACTCTTTGAGTATAAAGGAAAATCAATAACCAAGAATAAGGAAAGTAGGAAACATGAAAACAATAAAAAGTATATTGATAAAAATCAAAGATTTCACAAAATAAAGGATGTGAAGTATGTCTCTATATATAAAATGGAGGGGTGGGAGGAAAGGAGTAAAGGTTTAGTGCTTCTAGAATGCGTTCAAACTTAAATGACCATTAACTTAACAGACTGCTATATGCACGAGATGTTGTATAGAAACCTAATGATAACCATTAAAAAAGAAAATGGTAATAGGCATGCAAGAAAATTAAGAAAAGGAACAGAAGCATATCACTAAAGAAAGCCAACAAACTATGAAAGAAAAAAAAGAGAATAAAGGGACAGAGAAGAAAATAATCATAAAACAAGGAACAAAATGGCAACAAGAGACCTATCAATAATTGCCTTGAATGTAAATGGACTAAATGTTCCATCACAAGACACATGGTGATGGAATGGATAAAAAAGCAAAACTAATCTATATGCTGCCTACAAGAAACTCCTTTCAGACCTAAAGACATGTGCACATTGAAAGTGAAGGGTTGGAATAGCAGTTATCATGCAAACAGCAGTGAAAAGAAAGCCAAGGTAGCAATATTTATATGGGTCAAAATCTACCTTAACACAAAGACTGTAACAAGAAACAAAGAAGAACACTGCATAATCATGAAGGGAACAATCCAAGAAGACAGAACTATTATAAATATTTGTGCACTCAAAATGGGAGCGTCTAAATACATAAAGCACCTATTAACAAAGTAATTGATAGTAATAAAATAATAGTAAAGCACTTTAATACCCCACCTACATCAATGGATAGATCCTCCAAACAGAAAAACGAGGTAACAGTGACTTCAAATGATACATTGGACCAGACATATCTAATAGATATATTCAGTACATTCCAGCCTCAAAGAGGGGAATACACATTCTTTTCAAGTGCACATGGGACATTCTCCACAAAACAAGTGTAAACAAATTCAGCAAGATTGAAGACATACCATGCATCTTTCCCCGACCACGATGATATAAGCAACTAGAACTAAACCACAAGAAAAACTTGAGTGAACACAACTACATGTAGGTTCAATACCATGCTACTCAAAAATACATGGGTCAACCAAGAAATCAAAGAGTATTTCAAAAAATACTTGGAGACAAATGAAAATGAAAACACAATGGTCCAAAATTTGGGGGATGCAGCAAAAGTTATTCTAAGAGGGAAGTTGATAGTAATACAGGCCTGACTCAAAAGCAAGAAAAATCTCAATCAACCTAACCTTACACCTAAAGGAACTAGAAGAAGGATAACAAAACCCAAAGGCAGCAGAAGGAAGGAAATAATAAAGATTAGAGCAGAAATAAGTGAAATAGAAACTAAAAAAAACAAAAACCAAAAAACCAATAGATCAAATTAATGAAGCCAGGAGCTGATTCATTAAAAGATAAACAGAATAGACACTTCTCTAAAGAAGACATCCGGATGGCCAACAGGCACATGAAAAGATGCTCAACGTCACTCCTTATCAGGGAAATACAAATCAAAACCACACTCAGATATCACGTCATGCCAGTCAGAGTGGCCAAAATGAACAAATCAGGAGACTATAGATGCTGGAGAGGATGTGGAGAAACGGGAACCCTCTTGCACTGTTGGTGGGAATGCAAATTGGTGCAGCCGCTCTGGAAAGCAGTGTGGAGGTTCCTCAGAAAATTAAAAATAGACCTACCCTATGACCCAGCAATAGCACTGCTAGGAATTTACCCAAGGGATACAGGAGTCCTGATGCATAGGGGCACTTGTACCCCAATGTTTATAGCAGCACTCTCAACAATAGCCAAATTATGGAAAGAGCCAAAATGTCCATCAACTGATGAATGGATAAAGAAATTGTGGTTTATATACACAATGGAGTACTACGTGGCAATGAGAAAGAATGAAATATGGCCCTTTGTAGCAACGTGGATGGAACTGGAGAGTGTGATGCTAAGTGAAATAAGCCATACAGAGAAAGACAGATACCATATGGTTTCACTCTTATGTGGATCCTGAGAAACTTAACAGAAACCCATGGGGGAGGGGAAGGAAAAAAAAAAAAAGAGGTTAGAGTGGGAGAGAGCCAAAGCATAAGAGACTCTTAAAAACTGAGAACAAACTGAGGGTTGATGGGGGGTGGGAGGGAGGGGAGGGTGGGGGATGGGTATTGAGGAGGGCACCTTTTCGGATGAGCACTGGGTGTTGTATGGAAACCAATTTGACAATAAATTTCATATATTGAAAAAAAAATAAAGACATAAAAAAAAAAAAGAAATTCAGTCAGAGAAAGACAGATACCATATGACTTCACTCATATGTGGAATTTAAGAAACAAAACAAATCAGCAAAGGGAAAAAGGAGAGAGATGGGGAGAAATCAAGAAACAGATTCTTAATTATAGAGAACTGATGGTTACCAGAGGGGAGGTGGATGGGGGTATGGGCTAAATAGATGATGGGGATTAAGGAGTGCACTTGTCATGATGAGCACTGAGTAATGTATGGAATTGTTGAATCACTATATTGTACACCTGAAACTAATATAACACTGTATGTTAACTAACTAGAATTAAAATAAAAAGTTAAAAAAAAAGATAAACAAAATTGATAAGAGAAAGGATTTGAAATAATAAATCAAAGAGAAATAAGTACCAACACCACAGAAGGACAAAGAATTATAAGAGAATATTATGAAAAATTATGCAACAAAATGGGCAATCTTGAAGAAATGGATAAATTCCTATAAACCTATAACCTCCCAAAACTGAAGCAGGAACAAATAGGAAACATGAGCAGACCAATTACTGGCAATTAAATTAAATTAAAAAAACAAAGAAAAGTTCAGGACCACAAGGCTTCACAGGCAAATTCTGCCAGATATTTAATGAAGAGTTAATCCCTATTATATTCAAACTATTCCAAAAAACAAAAAAAAAAAAAAACAAAAAAAAATAGAAGACAGAAAGCTTTCAAATTCATTTGAAGATGTCACAATTGTCCTCATACCAAAAGCAAATGAAGATACTACAAAAAAAGGAAAACTACAGGCCAATATCTCTGATGAACATGGATGTCAAAATCTTCAGAAAAGTATTAGTAAACCAAATCCAACAATACATTTAAAAAAATCATTCACCATGACCAATGGGATTTATTCCCGGGATGTATGTGTGGTTCAATATTCACAAATCAACATGATGCATCATATCAATAGGGAAAGGATTAAAAACATATGATCATTTTAACAGACACAGAAGAAGCATTTGACAGAATGTAACATTCACTCATGATACCTCAGCATAATAAAGGCCATATATGAAAAACCCACAGCTTAACATCATACTCAGCAGTAAAAAGCTGAGAGCTTTTCCCCTAAGATTGGAAACAAGAATGTCCACTCTCACCACTTTTATTCAAAACAATACTGGAAGTCCTAGGCACGGCAATCAGGAAAGGGAATAAAAGGTATCTAAATTGGTAACGAAGAAGTAATACTTTCACTATTTGCAGAGGACATGATACTATATATGGAATACCTTAAAAATTCTACCAAAACCCGGGGTGCCTGGGTGGCTCCGTCGGTTGAGCGTCCAACTTCAGCTCAGGTCACGATCTCACGGTTCGTGAGTGCGAGCCCTGCGTCAGGCTCTGGGCTGATGGCTCAGAGCCTGGAGCCTGCTTCCAATTCTGTGTCTCCCTCTCTCTCTGCCCCTCCCCCATTCATGCTCTGTCTCTCTCTGTCTCAAAAATAAATAAACATTAAAAAAAAAAATTAAAAAAAAAAAAAAAGATTCCACCAAAACCCTACTAGAACTGATAAATGAATTCAGTAAGATTGCAGGTTACATAACATATAGCAATCTATACACTATACACTAATAATGTATTAATCCAATAATGTAAATAATCTATTTCTATACACTAATAATGAAGCAGCAGAAACAGAAATTAAGAAAACACTCCCAACTGCAAAAAGAATAAAATATCTAATAAACTTCACCAAGAGGTGAAAGACCTATACTGTGAAAACTGTAAAACGTGGATGAAAGAAATTAAAGAGGACACAAATGGGAAGATATTTCATGTTCATGGATTAGAAAAACAAATATTGTTAAAATGTCCATACTACCAAAAGCAATCTATAGATTTAATGCAATCCTTATCAAAATACCAGCAGCATTTTTCAAAGAATAATCCTAAAATTTGTATGGAACCAGAAAAAAAACAAAACAAAACAAAACAAAACCCTCGAGTAGCCAAAACAGTCTTGAAATAGAAAAACACAACTGAAGGTATCACAATCCCAGATTTCAAGTTATACTACAAGTCTGTGGTAATCAAAACAGTATGATACTGGTGCAAAAACAGACACATAGATCAGAATTGAAAGCATGGAAATAGGCACATGCTTTATGGTCAATGAATCCACGACAAAGGAGTCAGGCATATCCAATGGGAAAAAGACAGTCTCTTAGATAAATGTTGGGAAAATTTGACACCTACATGCAATAGAACGTAACTAGACCACTTTCTTACACCACACACAAAAATAAACTCCAAATGGGTTAAAGAGCTAAATGTGAAACTGAAACCACAACAATGCTAGAAGACATCACAGGTAGTAGTATCTCTGATTGGTCATAGCAACATTTTTCTAAATATGTCTCCTGAGACAAGGGAAAGAGAAGCAAAATGAAACTATTGGGAATACATCAAAATAAAAAGCCTTTGCACAGCAAAGAAAACAATCAACAAAACTGAAAAACAACCTCCTGAATGGGAGAAGATATTTGCAAATAACATATCCAATAAGGGGTTAGTATCCAAAACATATAAAGAATGTACACAACTCGACACTCACACACACCAAAAGAAGATATGAACAGCCATTTCTCCAAATAAGACATTCAGATAGCCAACAGACTCATGAAAAGATGTTTACCATCACTTATTATCAGGGAAATGCAAATCAAAACTATGATGAGACATCACCTCACACCTGTCAGAATGGCTAAAATACACGGTTGGGTAAGATGTGAAGAAAAAAGAAACCCCCATGTACTGTTGATGGGAATACAAACTGGTGTCGTCACTATGGAAAACAGTATGGAGATTCCCCAAAAAGAAAAAACAGGATTGTCATATGATGCAGTAATTCCACTACTGGGTATTTATCCAAAGGATAAAAAACACTAATTTGAAAAGATAGGTGCACTCTTTTGTTTATTGCTGTATTTACAATAGCTAAAATATGGAAGCAACCCTATTGTCTTTTGATTGATAAATGGATAAAAAGAAGCTGTGTATTGTATTGTGTATATGTATGTATGTACACAGACACACACACACACACACACACACACAATGGAGTATTGCTCAGCCATGAAGAAGAATGAAATCTGAGCATTTGCAAAAATGTTATACTCTCTGGATGTGTGGAACTAGGGAGTATCATGCTAAGTGAAATAAGTCAGAGAAAGGCAAAATACCTTATGATTTCACTCCTATGTGGAATTTAAGAAACAAAAGGTGAAAATAGAGACAGAAAAATCAAGAAGCAAATTGATGGTTACCAGAGGAGAAGTGGGTAGAGGGGTGGGCCTCTGGGTATTATATGTAAGTGATGAATCACTAAATTCTACTCCTGAAACCATGGTTATACTATATGTTAACTAAGTTGGATTTAAGTAAAAAAAAAAAAAAAAAAAAAAAAAAAAAACTATTTCAAAGAGATAGCTCAATTTTTAACTTCCAGCTTCAAGGGATTTGGGTCTAGCATGTATATATGTATATAGACATGCATATATACATATACACACACCTGTGTTTTGTTGCAAAAAATATATATCATGATTAATGAAAGACTTTCAAGTATAAAATGTTATATAACCATAACATTCTTAGAGGGTTAGTGGAATGGAAATATAAGCTAAAGGACAAAAGGATTAAAGAAATTGTATATGTAAAAGAAAAATGGTTATCAGTAAAAATCATATATTTACTCCATTAGATACATTTAAAAATAATCTTAGGGAGCCTGGGTGGCTCAGTGGGTGAAGCGTCCGACTTCAGCTCAGGTCATGAGCTCACAGCTCGTGAGTTCAAGTCCCACGTCAGCACAGAGCCTGGAGCCTCCTTTGGATTCTGTCTCTCTCTCTCTCTGCCCCTCCCCCACTCAGGCTTTCCCCTCCCCCCTAAAAAAATAAATAAAAACATTAAAAAAATTAAAGTCTTAAACTATTTTATTTTAAAATATTGTTATAATAAGCTGAAAATTGCACTTTGTCATTATTCAAATTTACGATAAAAATGTATACTTCAAGTTAAAATATGTGAAGAGGAACATCGTTTTTCAAATTTTTTTTAGGGACTTCATGAGCAAAAATGTTTCAGGACTACTTGTGTAGATCACCTCCTTTCATGAATTATTCTGATAGTCTCTCCATCATTTACCTCCTTCATCGCTTCAAGGAAAATATTTCTAAAATTCCGATCCCCTAGCTTGAAAACCTTTGATTGTCCCTTTTGGAGGAAGGGGAAACCTAATTAGCCTCTTTCAACTCTGGCTTCAGCCTGTGAAGCCTCTGCTTCCCACCCTCTTATTGAATTTGTGTCACATCTGTCCTAAAACAGAGTCTCAAAAAACTCTCCGCTAATACCCCTGTACATTGGTTCCTGGCCTTAGAAGCCACATTCCTTTATACTATATACTGGAATTCTACTTATCTTCCGAGGCTGAACTAAAAAAAAAGCACTTTCCTGTCAAATGCCCAACCTCTCAAGCAGCATGAATTGTCTTGCTGCTTTGCCCCATGTTACTTGCTGCCTGTTCGGATTAGAACATCCATCAGGCATTGTACTTTTTACATGTTTTGTATTGTTTACTCGGATTTCATGCAGGATATTCTTATCCCTTCATGTAGTTTCAACTAGCAGAGATCCAAATGAAAACAAAATGAAAATAGAACAATGCTATGTAACATTTAAATCAGGAAAATCTTGTATGCTTTTGTGCCCCATACTTAAAATAGCTTCTGTATTCTTTTAAATGCCTTTATTGCTGAATACTCAGTGAATAATTACCAAACTTTGATCCACTTGATTTCTTTATAAACCAATGCCACTGAAATTAGTCAAGATACTCCAAGGAAGCAACAATAGATCAGATACTTCCAAAAGGCAAAGAAAGGAGGATGAGAGGGAGGGAAGAAGGGAGGGAAGGAAAAAGGTGTGTGTATGTGGGGTTATGGAATGAATTTTACGGTCACCAACAACCGGTCACCAACAACTTGTGTCTGTGGTAAAGAAACAATGATGCACCAGCACACAGAATAAATCATTGTTGGACAGTAGAACATGCTAGAACATGTCTAAGCAAGGACAAAAGGAAACAAAATGGCAAGGTGAAAGGTTTTAAGAACTCCTTATGCAATACGGGGAGTGGAAGAAAAACATACCTTTAGTTCCAAGAATATTTCCACATCAGTGGAATTAGAACAGACCTGTGGTTTACCTCTTGTACTCAAATGCTCAACTCCTAGACTCCGCAGGAAGTGGCAAGTGAAATAGTTGCAATAGTTACTATTAGAGCAAGCGCGCGAGCGCTACTCAAAGTATCACACCACACTGATTTCTGTTCTTTTGTTAAATGATCTAGATTTTTACCTGGAGCCTCCAACTTAAAAAATCATTCAAGTCTAATAGTTTGTTAAGGCTAGGACTCAAACTTGAACACTGTAAGTTCAGTTTTCTTAGGTACATGGTGGACTCTTAATGTGTAGATTCAGACCTTTTATAAAAAGTTCTCCTGAATATAATTAAAAAATAATTTGCTGGTTTTCTTCATTGACTGCTCTTTCCCTATCTTCTATCTCTCTTACTCTCTCTCCTTTCCTTCTTACCTCTTTGTTTCCAATTCTCTAGGCTGTTTTCATTACCCTCTTCAAAGTCAGTTAAAGACCCTCACTTACATCTTTTCTTATTTGATCACCATGTAACTAAGTCTTCATTTCTAAGGTAATTTTCTTTTACTTTTTATCATAATTCAGGTTAACTCAAAATTTTAATATCTTGATTTGAAATGTTCTCTCATCTTTTCAAATACTACTTTAACGATACAAAATTCACTCTCGAGTATTGTGTTACAGTTTGTTTCATAGGTTTCTTAAAAATCAGCTTTATTCCTGGCTACGACAAAGATACAAGAAAACTATAGAACAACATTCCTTATGCATAGAGATGCCTTTGTTTTGCAGAACTGAACCAAACCTAAAATTAATGGAAACGCTAAGTCATACAAAAAAAGTTAAAGGACTCACACTTCCTGATTTCAAGCTTTACTACAAAGCTGTAATAAGTAAGGTGGTGCACTTGGCTATGGCAGCCTCAGGACAATACAACCTTCATTTCAGATTGACAAGGATTATGATGCAAAAGCCATGAGAGAGCCGGGCTGCAACTGGTTGAAAATTTCCCTTCTCAGATTATAACTTAGTCTAGTAACTGGAGGTAAAGAATTTGTACATAGAGATAAAAATGCCAAACATGAGTAAAGGAAGGGACCTAGAGACAAATTAGCAGACCAGACTCACAGACTCACAATAAGCATCCCTTTGGATCCAGAAACCTCTATTTATAAATCCACTCAGACTAGCAGGTATATGTGAGACACATGGACAGGAAAATCCACCCTTCCATCCTAAGTCAAATTATCTGGATGGTTCTAGCACCTTGTATATATACTACTTAATAAATGTGTACCGAATGACCATATATCTGGATATACATGAACAAATGATTTCATGTTACCATCAACTTGATGTGATTTTCAAATTAAGATGGGGAAGATGGCAGAGGAGGAGGATTCTAGGCTCACCTCATCACTTGGATACACCTAGATAATAGTCAGTGTAAATGATTACCCAAGGATTGGCATAACAGATCCTCCAAAGCAAAATGTAGAGAAGAGGCCACATCGAGCAGGGTGGAAGGGCAGGGACATGGTCAGGAGCCAAACTGACCTGCAGGAAGGTCCCTGTGAGGAAAGGGTGCTACAGGCACACAGAAGAGAGAGGCACAGACTCAACACCGGGCATCCCAGGCACAGGGGATCCACACTGAGAAGACAAATCCCTGATAACATTTGGCGTTGAAAACCAAAGGGGGCTAAACTTCATGAGTTCTTACAATCAGTGGGGCTTACCGCCTGGAACTTTAAAAACCAGCAGGCTTGGTTCTGGAGAGCCAGGAGGGCAATAGGAAACTGAGTCCCTGCCATTAAAGACACAGCACAACAAACAGATCCTCTGAGATACAGCATCGAAGCAGCAATTTGAAAGATGCCTGGAGTATATGGAGAGATTTATTTACTCATCTCATAGTGTGTGCTGGAAGGGCAGGGAACTTTGGAAGACTTCTCTAAGAACAAAAGAGCTGGTGGGCACCCTTTCCCTCACCTGCCCCCTGGCCTACATACAGGGATACCCGTGGGAACGAACGCAGTTCCAATACTCTCCACCTAGCTTGCTAATGGCATGCCTCACCCCAAGTTCTCCTGCAGACTCACCCCCTCCAACACACCTTCCAGAGGAGCACATCCAAACTGGCACCACCGGCGTGGCCTTGTGCAAGCAGCTGTGACAGGGGCCAGCACCACCCCAAAGTGGCTTGGGCCCCAGGGAGGGGGGAAAGACAACCACACACACCAGTTCAACTACTGTCCCAGCAGTGGGCTGGGAGTGGTCAAATGGTGTGACTACCGGCCCCACCCACCAGCAAAAGCTTCTCCAGGGACAACACAGGGAAAGACCTGTAGTTGGGTACTATTGCATCTGTGGCAAACACGTGATGTGACTCAACTCAAGCCCAAAGCAGCCCAGACTGGCCAAACCAAACAGGCACTTGAGCCTGCCCACAGCAGGCAAAGAGAGCCATTGCAGATGACTGAAGCTCGGCCACAACAGTATGGCATAAGCAACACACACAGGAGACACCCCTGAAGTGCCAGGTTATGGTGGACAGGGGACACTGCACTGCCGGGCACCACAGGATCTTTTCTTCATACGGCCACTATTTTTAAGAGCAGGAGACTTGGCTGGCTTTCCCAACACACAGAATGGACACAGAGGGTTAGACAAAAATGAGTTGACAGAAGATGCCCCAAATCAAAGAACAGGACAAAAATCACAGTAAGAGAGCTAAATAGAATAGAGATAATATGTCTGATAGAGAATTTAAAGTAATGGTCTTAAAGATACTCAATGGAATTAAGAGTGGAGGACCTCAGTGAGTCCCTCAACAAAGATACAGAAAACATAAAGACCCATCAGAGAGGAAGAACTCAGTAACTGAAATTAAAAACTACACTAGAGGAAATAAATAGGACACTAGAAGAAGCAGAATAATGGATCAGTGACCTGGAGCACAGAGTAATGAAAGCAATCAAGCTGAACAGAACAGAGAACAAAAGTAAAAAATGAGAAAGACTAAGGGAACACAGCAACACCATCAAGTGTAGCAATATTCACATTATAGGATCCCAGAAGGAGAAGAGAGAATAAAGGGGCAGAAAATTTACTTGATGAAATAATAGCTGAAAACTTTCTGAACTTGGAAAAGGAAACAGAAACCTAGATCCAGGAGACACACAGACCCCCAATAAAATCAACCCAAGAGAGTTCACACCAAGATATATAGTAATTAAAATGGCAAAAAGTAGTGATAGAGACAGTTTTAAGAGCAGCTGGGGGTGAAGGGGGGGGGGGGGGGGGGACAACATTTACATACAAGGGAAACCGCATAAGGTTATCAGTAGACTTTTCAGCAAAAACTCTGAAGACAAAAAGGAAGTGACACGGTATTTTCAAAGTACTGAAAGAGAAAAATCTGCAACCAAGAATACTCTATCCAGCCAGGCTATCATTCAGTATAGAAAGAGAGATAAAGAGTTTCCCAGTCAAACAAAAGTTAAAGGAATTCATGACCACTAAACCAGCCCTACAAGTAATGTTAAAGGGGATTCTTTAAGTGGAATGGCAAGACCATAAGCAGGAGTAAGAAAAGTAGGAAACACAAAATCAGTGAAATTAAGTGTATTTATAAAAATCAGTCAAGAGATTCACAAAATAAAAGGATGTAAACTATGATACTACATACGTACATATACACACACACGTGTGTGTGGATATATATATGTATATATAATAACAATATGGGGGAGTAGAGAGTAAAAATTTAATGCTCTTAGAATGGGTTTAAACATAAGCGACCATGGAGGCACATGAGTGGCTCAGTCAGTTGAGCATCCAACTAAATTTCTATTCAGGTCATGATCCTAGGGTTGTGAGATTGAGCCCCACATCAGGCATGGAGCCTGCTTAAGATATTTTCTTTTTCTCTCTCTCCCTTTTCCCCAACTCATGCTCTCTCTCTAAAATTTTTTTTAAATAAAAACATAAGTAATGATCAACTTAATATAGATGGCTATATGCATAAAATGTTATATATAAATCTAATGGTAACCACAAATGAAAAACCAGTGATATGCAAAAAAATGAAGACAAGTACAAGTGTATCACTAAAGAAGGCAGCAAACCATGGGAAAAGAGAGCAAGAGAAGAAAAGTATTATCAGAAAAGAACTACAAAAACAACTGTAAAACAATTAACAAATGGTAATACGTATCTACCAATAATTACCTTTGCATATAAATGTACTGAATGCTCCAATCAAGACATAAGGTGACAGAATTGATAAAAAAGGAAGACCCATTTATATTCTTCCTACAAGAGACTCATTCAACACTAAAGACAACTGCAGATTGAAAGTGAATGGAATGGAAAAGTAGTTATTATGCAAATGGAAGTGAAAAGAAAGCCAGGGTAGCAATACTTATATTAGACAAAATAGAATTTAGAACAAAGACTGTAACAAGAGACAAAAGAATATCCCCACATAATCATAAAAGGAACAATCCTACAGAAGATAGAACAACTGTAAGTATTTATGTACCCAACATGAGAGTACCCAAAACAAAGCAGCTAATAACAAACATAAAGTAATCAATAGTAATACAATAAGAGAAGGGGACTTTAACACACCACTTACATCAATGGATACATTACCCAAATAGAAAATCAACAAGGAAGTAGTGGCTTTGAATGAACATTGCACCAGATGGATCTGATATATTCAGAACATTCCACCCTAAAACAACAGAATACACATTCTTTTCAAGTGTACATGGAACATTCTCCAGAACAGATCACATGTTAGACTACAAAAGAAGTGTCAACTAATTCAAAAAGTTTGATATCCTACCAAGCCTTTATTTCGACCATGCTATGAATGTAGAAATTAACCCCAAGGAAAAAAAATCTAGAAAAAAACACAAGTATATGGAGGTTAAATAATATGCCACTAAACAATGACTGGGGCAACCAAGGAATCAAAAAAGAAATAAAAAATACATGTAGACAGATGAAAATGAAAACATAATAGCCCTAAATCTTTGGGGTATAGCAAAAGCTGTTCTAAAAAGGGACGTTTAGGGGCACCTGGGTGGCTCAGTTGGTTAGGCGTTTGACTCTTGATTTCAGCTCAGGTCATGATCTCACGGTTCATGAGTTTGAGCCCCACATTGGGCTTTGCGCTGACAGTGTAGAGCCTGCTTAGGATGCTCTCTCCCCGTCTCTCTGTGCCCCTCCCCCATTCGCTCTCTCTCAAAAATAAACATTTTAAAAAAATAAATAAAAGGGAAGTTTATAGCAATACAGGTCTGCCTCAAGAAGCAAGAAAAATCTCGAATAAACAACCTAATCTTACACCTTAAAGGAGCTGGAAAAAGAACAAATAAAACCCAAAACCAGTACAAGGAAGGAAAGGATAGTGATTAGAGCAGAAATACATGATATGGCAACGAAAAATCCCAACAGAAGAATGAAACCAGGAGTTGGTTCTTTGAAAATATAAGAAAATAGATAAAACTTTAGCCAGACTCATTGAGAGATAGAGATAGAGACAGAGAGAGAAAGAGAACTCAAACAAGATGAGAAAGGAAAGAGGAGAAATGACAACCAGCATCACAGAAAGACAAAGGGTTATAAGAGAATATGAGAAATTACATGCTAACAAACTGGGTAACTTAGGAGAATAGATAAATTCTGAGAAACATATAAAGCTCCCAAAACTGAATCAGGAAAAAAATAGAAAATTTGAAAAGCTCAATTACCAGTAATGAAATTGTATCAGTAATCAGAAAACTCCCAACAAACAGAAGTCCAGGACCAGATGGCTTCACAGGTAACTCTAACAAACACTTAAAAAACAGTTAATACCTATTCTTCTGAAGCTATTTCAAAAAAATAGAGGAAATAAAGCTTCCATATTCATCCTATGAGGCCAGGATTACCCTGTTACCAAAACTAGGTAAGACACTACAAAAGAAAAAAGGAGAACTTCAGGCCCAGATCTCTGATAACCATAGATGACAAAATTACCAAAGGAGTATTAGCAAACCGAATCCAACAACACATGACCAAAAAAAAAAAAAAAAAAGAAAATCTTTCACCATGATCAAGTGGGATTTATCCCTGGGATGCAAGGGTGATTCAATATTCGCAAATCAATCAGCATGATACATCACATAAACAAGAGACAGGATAAAAAAGAAAGATCATTTTAATAGATGCAGAGAAAGCATTTGACAAGGCACAACATCCATGCATGATAAAAACCCTCAACAAAGTAGGTCTAGAAGGAACATACCTAAACATAATAAAGGCCATATATGAAAAACCCATAGCTAACATCACACACAGTAGAGAAAAACGGAGAACTTTCCCCCTAAGATCAGGAAAAAGATAAGGACGTTCATGGTCAACATTTTTATTCAACATAGTACTGAAAATCCTAGCCATGTCAATCAGACAAGAAATAAAAGGCATACCAATTGGTAAGGAAGTAGTAAAACTTTTGCTACTACATACAGAAAACTCTGAAGACTCCACCAAAAACCTACTAGAACTGATAAGTAAATTCAGCAAGTTTACAAAAATCAATGTATGGAAACCTCTCACATTTCTATACACTGGTAATGAAGCAGTGCAAAGAGATATTAAGAAAACAGTCCCATTTATAATTGCATCAAAAAGAATAAAATCTCTAGGAATAAACAGGAATAAACTTAACCAATGAGGTGAAACAGCCCAAACAGAAAAAACAATCTCAAAGAGGAACAAAACTGGACACACCATAAACCCAGATTTCAAGTTATACTACAAAGCAGTTGGCACTGGCACAAAAATAGATGCATAAATCAACAGAACAGATTTGAGAGCCCAGAAGTAAACCCATGCTTATATGTTCAATTAATCTTTGACAAAGCAGGAAAAAATATCCAATGAGAAGAGGACAGTCTCTTTAATAAATGGTGTTGCAAAAACTGGACAGCTACTTGCAAAAGAAGGAAACTGGTCCACTTTCATACAAAATACACAAAAATTAACTCCAAGTGGATTAAAGCCATAAATGTGAGACCTGAAACCATAAAAATCTTAGAAGGGAGAGCAGGCAGTAGTTTCTCTGACACTGGCCATAGCAACGATCTTCTAGCTCTGTCTCCTAAGGGAAAGAAAAGCAAAAATAAACTATTGGAACTAAATCAAAACAAAAACTTTTGCACGGCAAAGGAAACAAGCAACAAGACTAAAAGACAACCTTCTGAATGGGAGAAAATATTTGCAAAGGACGGGTCCCATAAAACGTTAGCATCCAAAACATATAAAGAACTTCTATAACTCCACGCCAAAAATTCAAACAGTCCAATTTAAAAATGGGCATAAGACATGAACAGATACTTCTCCAAAGACACCCAGAGGGCCAACAGATACATGAAAAGATGCTCACCATCACTAATCAGGGAAATGCAAATCCAAACCACAAGGAGATATCATCTCACACCCGTCAGAATTGCTATCAAAAATATAAGAAGTGTTGACAAAGGTATGAAGAAAAAGGAACCTCCATGCACTGCTGGTGGGAATGCAAACTGGTGCAGCTTCTGTATGGAGATTCCTCAAAAAATTAAAAAGAGAACTATTATTCATTAATTTCACTACTATTTACCCAAAAGGATATAAAGACACCAATTTCAAGAGCTACATGCATCTCTCTGTATATTGCAGGATTATTTCAATAGCCAATTTATGGAAGCAGCCCAAGTGTTCGTTGATAGATGAATGGATAAAGTGGTACACACACACACACACACACACACACACACACGCAATGGAATATTAGTCATAAAAAAAGAATGAAATCTTGTCATCTGGATGGATAGGAAGAATATAGTGCTAAATGAAATAACTAAGAGACAAATACCATGATTTTGCTCAAAGAAAAAAGACACAAGCAAAAAAAACAAAACAAAAAACCCAAAAAACAAAAACAAAACAAAACAGACTCTTAGGGGCACCTGGGTGGCTCAGTCGGTTAAGCATCCGACTTCGGCTCAGGTCATAATCTCACGGTTCATGGATTTGAGCCCCGCATCGGGCTCTGTGCTGATAGCTTAGAGCCTGGAGCCTGCTTTGATTCTGTGTCTCCCTCTCGGTCTCTTCCCCAGTTCTTGCTCGTGCTCTGTCTCTCTCACTCTCAAAAATAAAAAAAATAAAAACAGACTCTTAAATATAGAGAACAATTTGATGGTTACCAGAGTGGGGCACAGGGGGCGTTGGGTAAAACAGGTGAAGGGGATTAAGAGTACACTTATGATGAGTATGGAATAATAATGTATAGAACTGCTGAATCACTATATTGTACACCTAAAACTAATATAACACTGTATGTTAATTATACTGGAATTAAAATTAAAAATGTTTTAAAGATGGGGAACCTGGGTGGCTCAGTTGGTTAAGGGTCCAACTCTTGATCTCAGCTCAGGTCATGATCTCACGGTTTTTGAGTTCCAGCCCCCTGTTGGGCTTTGTGCTGACAGTGTGGATACTGCTTGAGATTCTCTCTCCCCCCCACCCTCCTGCCCCTCCCCTGTATTCTCTCTCTCACTCTCAATTAAACATTAAAAAAAAATGTTTTAAAGATTTTAAAATTAAAACATCAAGGGGGTCTATAGGGAAATAAAAATTTTATGAAGTCAAAGGGATCCACGCATTTATTGGGACAACGCAATTGTCTTTAAGTTATTTTCATTCTTAATTTTACAGATTCTAATGCTACCTGTGTTTCACATTGTTGACGGTGCATGAAGGTTAGGAATTCCACACAGAGACAATCTAGATCTCTTTTAGTAACACTCCTATTCACAGTTAGATCTTTGGTTCTGAGAATACGCACTGGCATCTACCTTGTGCCTAACGTTGGGACAGGTGTTTGAAATTCTATCAGCCTTTTAGAAGCATATAGTTTAGTAGGGAAAAAACAGGTCCATGGAGGTCTAAGTGCCTGATCAGTGCGCCAGGGTCGGCTGTGCTGTCTGGGGAGCAGATGGCAGCTCTGAAATAGATGAAGTGAGGTAGCAGATAAGTGATAAACGGCCAGGACCGGACAGGTGAAACAATGGGTGGGGAGTCGCCCACACAAGGGGGTCAGCAGAGATACGGGGGAGTAAGTATTGCTTACGAAGTGGCCAAAAGCAGAGTAGCGGAGGCGAGAAGGGGGCCTAGAGGAGGTTGAAGCGGTGGGTGGTGTCAAATTACAAATGTAGCAGAAAGAACGAGGACTTTCTCCTCCAGGAGCGTCCCTTATCAGATACTCATCTGTTGATCTCACCCTGTTGTTTCCATACGTGACAGACCACAAAAAGTTCTTCACGGTAGACTGAAGTGACGTTATTCCCGTACTCCAGAATTTATAACAAGATATCCAGTCAGAATGTCAAAATATGAAGATGGTACAAGAACGTAACCAGAACCTAGAAGTTCCTCTTGCACCCACTCCGAATTACTACCCTCACCTCCTCCCCAAATTTCTACCTTAACTTCTAAAACCACAGATTCATCCTGCCTGTTTTTGAATTCATAAAAATGGAATTATAGGCCTTTGGCATCCAGCTTTTTAAAAAATGTTTAAGTGCACACACACGTGTGCACACACATAGGAGTAGGGGAGAAGTGGAGAGAGGGCAGGAGAGAGAGAATCCCAGGCAGGCTCTGCACTGTCAGCACAGAGCCCGAGTCGGGGCTCAATTTCACGAGCCACGAGATCGTGACCTGAGCTGAAATCAAGAGCCCCAACGCTCAACTGACTGAACCACCCAGGCGCCCTGTGTCCAGTTTACTTCAATCATTATTCTAGTTCGTTCACTTTCCTTGCTATATGGTATTCCATTTCATGAACCTACCACAATTTAGGTCTTCTACTGTTAGTAAACATGCATATTCTTTTTGCACTTATCAGTAATACATTTGTGTATAGGTCTTAATGAGGAAAAAAAACACATTAGGAAGGTCAAAAAAAGGCCCTGAGTCCAAGAATGGTGGCATCAGTTTCCACTGCTGGGGAAACCCACGAGCTAACTGGAGCTGGGTTTTGTGCCATCTTCTGTTACATTAATGGAAGACTGTTGTGCAAAATAACCCAAAGTCAGGAAGGAAACATGTTTTTCAGTTACACTGTGGGGGAGGCTAAGTCTAAGATAGGTCTTGACTTTTTTACCGCATGGGGGCACCCAAAAATTTGGAAGGAGATGAATATGTATACGCTACACACATTTTGAGTGATTGTTAACTCAGTGTTCATAATCTTATATATCAATGTAGAGTTTAGATATGGGGATGTTCCGGCAGAAATAAGAATGTTATCTTTTCCTAATTGAAAACAGACGGTCTTACCAAGATAAAATTTTCTGACCTGCTCATAAAAATGTGTCAAGAAAACACGTATACTCCATTTCTCCTTGGGTTAATTTGGCAATTTGTCCAATGTTTCTAATTACTGAAAATTTCTAAATGAAAGTTTCCTTGTAGAGGCACACCAGTGTCACCTAGTGTTCAGAAGATCAACTTCAGGCTGAAATAAGCTTGTAGAACTCTTTCTAGCCTATTTTCCCACATAGTCCTGGGGTGGGGGTAGGGGAGGGGCAGGGGCAGTAGAGGAAATAAGGGGATTTGCATGTAAATGTCTGGTTCAGACTTCCTTCCCACCCCTGCCCCATCCATAGACGGACTTGTAAATGCACTGGGGAATGCTGCCCAAACCCTGAAAAGTGATTTAGAGGTTTAGTCGTTTGTTTTAATATGATTACAAGCATAACGTACATTTTAAAGAGAAAATATGGACATTTAAAAAGAAGCAAAATTTCCCCATCATTCCAGTTATCCAATCCTGCAAGTGCTCTGTTCGCTGTTTGGACATGTTTTTAGACAGAAGAGGCTTACTAGAGGTTTCTTCATACTAAATTGGTAGAAACTTGGAAAAAACAATACAGTAGGAAGCACCATCTGCCACCATTTCCTCAGTTGTAGCACAAAGTCTCAATTAATAAGTCTAAAAATTCCCCCCATCAGCTTTCAAAGATCCGAAGTTTGTAACAATTGACACGAATAGAGGAATACATACCAAATCTCAAGCTTCATAGTGTCTATTAAAATGATACCCTTTAAAGACAAGATGTGGCACATTTTCATCCTCAACTCTTACTAGTTTATACCCCATTTGGTTGAGACTTTTTTGCTGCCGATAGTAACGTATGAAATATCGCAGTGAGTTGTCAAATTGAAGTTTTTAAGTTTTTTGGTCCTGAAGACATCCGCATCTCTGGGAGCCAGCTGAATTCCCAATTCTCTCCTCTCCCGACGTTGGTACTATTCACAAGACCTTGCATTCAGGCTAAGAAAATTAACCAGAAGATTCCCCTTCGATGGTCTGTTACCATGTCATTGTCCTTTGGCCTCTATTTGACACTGTTATTCCTATGGTCCATTCTGACATCTGTCACATCTTAAATTCAAGCCAGTCCTTGCCCCCACAATCTAAGAAATCACTGAGAGCCAGGAGAACCTTGGCTATAGAACCACCTGTAAATGTTCTTTCAGGGCAATTGTGACTTCTATTCATTAACACAAAGAACATCTAGTATGTCCCACCAGGTGCTTGGCCACAAACTAACACCAAATCCATGCCCTCAAGGTGAGCTCATTACAGTGGGAAAAATAAATGGAGAAACACCTGGGGCATTAAGTTCTAAAGATGGTCAGTTAAATCCATAGGAGTGTCAGGTGGTGATGTTGTGCAAGCTTCCTGGAACGAGGGACTCTAGGCGGTCTTAAAGAGGTCTGTTTAATTGGGTAAAGTGGAGTGAACTCTCGACACGGGGAACAACCTGAGCAAAAGCCTAGAATTCTCTATCAACTACAGTAATTACTAAGGAAGACAGGTGCACGTAGGCACAAAAGCCTACTGTTAGTTAGCCTACAATGGTTCTGCCAACCTCCTAGATGAGAGGTTAACTCAGAGGTTATCGGAAAGTTCATAAACTTCACTGCATCGATAAGCACATAGAATATTTGTTTACCTCATTAATGCAAAGAAATGCATAAATTTATCTGTGCTTCAAACTTCATCATTAGGGGATAAATCTTAGATGGCATTTTGATAAAATAAATGTTAGGAATTAAACATGATGAGGACAAGAAGCTAGTGATTTATCTTCTTTGGAGAATGTCTGGTGGTTCATGCCTCTGAGTTTAGGGCAAACCCAAGTGGTCAGTCACGAAGACTTCACCTATAGCAGCCTAAGAGAACAACTTGTTTACCAAATTCAGAGGCGATGATGGAGTCAAATGGGCAAAACCAGATGTCTGGGGTGGCAGGAGGAATTTTCATTTGTTTTTTTAACTTCCATCCAAGTTAGTTAGCATATAGTGCAATGATGATTTCAGGAGAATCCAGTGGTTCATCCCCTACATAGAACACCCAGTGCTCATTCCAACAAGTATCCTCCTCAATGCCCCTTAGCCATTTAGCCCACCCCCCCTCCCACAAGCCCTCCAGTAACCCTGTTTGTTCTCTGTATTTAAGAGTCTCTTACACTTTGTCCCCCTCCCTGTTTTCATATTATTTTTGCTTCTCTTCCCTTATGTTCATCTGTTCTGCGTCTCAAAGTCCTCACATGAGTGAAGTCATAGGATATTTCTCTTTCTCTAACTTCGCTTAGCACAATACCCTCCAGTTCCATCCACGTAGTTGCAAATGGCAAGATCTCATTCTTTTTGATGGCTGGGTAATATTCCATTGTATATATACACCACATCTTCTTTATCCATTCGTCAGTTGATGGACATTTGGGCTCTTTACATACTTTGGCTGCTGTCAATAGTCGTGCTATAAACACTGGGGTGAGCGTGTGCCTTTGAAACAGCACACCTGTATCCTATAGATTAATACCTAGTAGTGCAATTGCTGGGTCATAGGGGAGTTCTATTTTTAATTTTTTAAGAAACCTCCACTGTTGCCCAGAGTGGCTGTACCAGTTTGCATCCCGGCTTTGCAAGAGGTTCCTTTTTCTCCACATTCTCACCAACAACCGTTGTTGCCCGAGTTGCTAATTTTGGCCACCCTGACCAGGGTGAGGTTGGTTGCCAGTGTGTGGTTTTGATTTGTAGATCTCTGATGAGTGATGTTGAGCATCTTTTCACAGGTGTCTGTTTGCCATCTGGAGGTCGTCTTTGGAAAAATGTCTATTCATGTTGGCCCATTTATTCACTGGATTGTTTCCTGGATTTATTTTATAGATTTGGGCTACTAACCCTTTATCCAATATGTCATTTGCAAATATCTCCCATTCTATCGATTACCTTTTAGTTTGGTCGATTGTTTCCTCTGCTGTGCAGAAGCTATTCATCTTGATGAAGTCCCAAGAGTTCGTTTTTTGCTTTTATTTCCCTTGCCTCCAGAGACCTATAAAGAAGTTGCTGCCTGTTTTCTCCTGTAGGATTTTGATGGTTTCCTGTCTCACATTTATGTCTTTCATCCGTTTTGAATTTATTTTTATGCATGGTTCTTTTGTACTCTGTCTACTTAGTATTTGTTGAATTTTTCACAAGGAGACAAACATACCTAGTCTTTTTAATTGGAAGCCCCATATTAATCTTGGTTACTATTCAAAGCGGGGATAGTTGTCCAACGAAGAAAATCAACTCACTAGGTCTGGGCTTTTTTTTTTAACCACTAGGTGGTGCTGCCACATCTAAGGATGAAACCCGGAGCCTCAGCTTCTGAGGATTCTTAAAGAATCCGTATTCTTAAAGGATCCGTATCCTTAAAGACTACTTTCATTTGGACAAAAAAAAAAACAAAAACAAAACAAAAAAAAAAAAAAAACAACTATCCTCTTAGATAGGGCTATAGTGGTTTTTGTTTTTGTTTTTTAAGAACTTCTTTGTTAAAAATATCCTTCAGGGGCACCTGGGTAGCTCAGTTGGTCGAGCATTCAACTCTTGGTTTGATTCAGGTCGTGAGTCCAGGGTCGTGGGATGGAGCCCTGCGATAGGCTTCGGGTGGAGTGTAGAGCCTACTTAAGATTCTCTCCCTCTCCCCCACTCATGCTCTAAAATGTGTGCCTGTATATAGATATACATATATGCATACCACATGCACCCTCCATATTACAAGAACACTTTTCAATCATAGTCCTTGAAGCCTGAAAGTTAAGTGAATATTTTCACTACCTGCTAGAGGCAAAATCCTCACGTTCTTAACTTGCCCAAGCCTCAGTTCTCTCGTGTAGGAAATGGCAAAATAACTCTATTTGAGGAGGTGGAAGAGGGTCAGAAGTGTATCCTCAATCCCAAGAAGGCACTTTAATACCCCAAAAATGAAGCAAGCCACTCCGTACCCGTTGACAGAGTTATTCACAGCAACTGACGGATGGGATCCAGCTTTGCTCTGCCCCCCAGTTGGCTCTCCAGCGTCCCTCCCCCCAGCTGAGTCTCCAGCTCGCCTGGCCCTCGGCCCATGGCTGTTAGGGAGGGAGGGGCACGCTGCTGTAGCCACGGGCCAGTTATCTCCAGTCGTGCCATCTGTGCAGCAGAGGATCTCCATTAGTTATCTCAAGTGGCGCCGTGTGTGTGCGCCAGAGGGGAGAACACGATGGGGAGCCGAAGCTGGAGTCACGGTTGGCAGCGCGCCTACCCTCCACCCCCAACATCTTTAGGACCCTATCATCTCTGCACGCCGATCTGTCAGGACCCTAGAGGCAGGTATCGGGAGGGGAGCGGCATCCCTACCCCACAGCAGCAATGTCAAGAGCAATGGGAGATTCCCCCGTGACTTGGTAAAATGGGTTCTTTCCCCAGACTTAACAGTGGGAGCAATTGTGAACTTCTGTGTCAGTGGTGGCCCCATGACAGGAAGACGTTTTCCGACGCGACAGAAACTAACACCAGCAATGTGAGGCCGCGGGCCATCAGGCACCTGTCTCACAGTCAACAGCAATGACAAAGCTTATCGGGACACCACAGTGGCCGTTTGGGCCGCATGAGCCAACACCACCCCTGGCTTTTCATCAATCCTCAGTCTTGAGGTACAGATCTAGCCGCTTCCTGCCGAAAAGGAGCACAGAGCAGGACTTGAGCAATGAAACAGTCTTGCGTCCAACTGCAGACATTCCTTAGTACTAAGTCGAGCCCCATCCTTTGCAGAGCCATTATTTTGGAACGCTCGTGGATAGTCTCAGCACCTGTTCCCCATGTCATGACAAGGTAAATTAGGTCAGTTCAGTTAAACAGTGGTCTCAGGTCAGGAGGTGGTCCTGCAGATGGCCTTTCACCGTTAGGCCTACAGTGTGCAAGCGATCAGGTAGAAATTTCGCCGGATACGCAAGGAAACCAGAATTCAGGATTCAGCCTGGTTTTAGAGGCAAACCATAAACATTCGAAGACGATCAGTCAGAACTAGAATCCGACATCTACAGAGGTATGTTACTGAAACAGTTCTGTTTTTCTCCTCTAAAGTCACCCCTATTTCTAGAAAAGGTAGTGAAATTAAGACCAAGTTGTTTGTAACGACAAGTCCGGTTTTAACAACCTTGGCCTATTTACATAAGGGCAGCAAGAATACTGACTGACCTTTTGGGTGCTTTTAAATCTGCTTTACTCGAACTTTTAATAAGGAATTTCAGAGTGAGCGTTTAACAGCCTTTCAAGGCTGAGCGCCAAGGCAAATACTCTCCATCAGACTTGCCTGCTCTAGCTATAGATTTGGACTGCTTCCTCTCTTTTCAAGATCCCCCAAGTCTCCTGAGGTTCCAGAGCCTGCCAGAAAGTGACCCTCACTTATTCACCTGGTAAGGCTCCCAGGAACCCTGTGAGCAAGGTACCAGGCCCATTTTTTTTCCAAGGGGCTTCTTAGGCTCCATAAAGTCAACCTTAGTCCCTTCGAGCTGTCTGGTCATACCCGAGTCTAGGCAGGTTACTCTCAAATATAACATTCCAGTCAAAGCCTTACTAATATAACCAATGGTTCCAATGGTGTCATGTAAAAAGGAGAGCAGATTCTTATTGAACTTGTGCAAATAATTACAATTTCCCATTTTGTCATTGCCACAGGCCTGGCCAAACCCTCTGGATATGAACTTACATTCAAAACTCACATCTGGCATTAATACCTGCAAGCTCTATACTCGTTTTACTACCATTTTTGCCTTTAAGAAAGCCTCTTGTTGTTCACCCCACCCCCATTGGCTTTTCTTCTTAACCAAGGCATATAAAGGTTTTAAGAGGTGTTCTAGATGGGGAATAAAAGGTCTCCAGTAACCCAATAAACCAACAAAGCCGGTAATTCCTTTACCATTTTAGGGATTGGGAAGGTTTGCATTTTATCAGGAACCCCCTCCAGCATCCCTTCGTTCGTCCCCAGGCTGACGCCCAGGAGCTTTACTGATTGACCCAACCCTTGGATCTTGTAGGTATTTATCAGTCATCCTCATGGCTTTAAGTATGCCCGTAATAATGACGTGGCCGCTTGAGACAGGGCGGATAAATCACAAGTTATGCAACTTGAACTCACCTGCTGTTGCAGTTAGATCCAGATCCTGGGGAACATCTACACCCAAAATATACTCAAAAAGGGAAATAACGCACTAGAAAACAGGGAAGAAGCCTACCAATCAGTAGGCAAACACTACTTTGTCCCCCATAACCATCAACAGCTTTTATTTCTCCCCCAAATTTTGAGGAGTATGCATTCAGCTCCATTGTCTATCAGAGTAGTACAGGCTGTGGAACCAATAAGTGGTTAATTCCACGTGGAGCCTCTGGTTGCCCCCAACTGCATGCCCCAGAAGGCAACACCGGCCCAACCCTTGGTCTCTAGGGTTAGGGGTATCCAGCCCCAAAGTTCTTCAGTGGAGGGGCTCTTGGTAGCACAGTTGGCTTCTTAAGCCTTCCTCCAAGGGAGCACACTGCTTTCCCTGAGGCAATGCCTTCCATAGACTTAGCGAGACAATCAGGCTTTTTGTATTTTCTCTTGAGTGGTCCTGGATATTAGAACTTGACACAGTTGTTTACAAGAGACCTTGGTGGGCCCCTTTTCCACCATTTTATCGTCAGCAGGATCCTTGGTTCGTCCCTGTTTTTCAACCCATCTCTTTCCCCCATGACAATCCTTTGGTCTTACTTACATCAGCCATCGTAGTGGCTACTGTAGCAATGGCCTAATTAACCACAGGGGCAAGGATAGATACTCCAATCCCATACCGTGTCCCCAGGGCTGACTGCGAGATACGACCTTTCATACCAGAGGGAAATAATTGTGTCTGGGCCTCTACAACACTGGGTAGAGGGATGACGTTTCATTCCCACATACGGTTTCTTGTAGTTCTTCCAGAGAGGTCCAGCCCGGCAGAGGGCGGGGGGGGGGGGGGGGGGGGGGGGGGGGGAACATCTCCCTTCGTCAGGCCAGGTGATCTTAATGCTGGCATTCATCCACTCAATCAAATTAGTTAAGTGCTTACAGATGCTTTACCATGCCTATAATACACACTCTTTTCTGAAAGTCAAGTTGAACAGTGACTGCGACCATTTTTGACATCTGGGACCCACTTAACACCGTCTCCCCCAGGATCCCATAGTCGGGACACCCAAGGTGCCGGCCCTTCTCGACCTGTTTGCTTCAAGCGGCTCAGTAGCTCCCCCAATTGCATGGACAGGAGCTCCCCCGGGGCCTGGAAAAGGGGCTCTCCCCTGGCGGGGACCACAGGCTCTTCCCCAGCTCTGCCCCCTTACCCATGCTCGTTTGGTCTGCGGCACCCTGCTGGCTAAGCCAAGAGTTAGAAGGTGGAGGAAGGTGAGCAAACGTATCCTCCAGACTGAGAAAGCACTTTGAGACCCAAACAGGAAGCAATCCACTCTGACGCGTCTACAGTTATTCAGGGTCACTTACCGGCAGGGAGAGCCCCCGGTGGAAGATGCAGACAGAAGGCAGCCATGTCTCCCCAGCTAAGCTCCCCCTGCCGGGGCCCGGCCCACGCTCTTATGGAGCCAGGGGCTTGGTGGGGAGGTCACGTGGGAGTTACCTAAAGCATTGCACCTGGCTTCTTCTCTGCGAAAACCCCGGATGGCACTTGACACCGGAGCAGGGCAGGGCCTGGATGGGCGGCCACTGGCTTCTGGCGCAGCCTTGGGCAGCAGCCTCCCCAGCCGGGGAGGAGACAAGGCTGAGGACAAGGAGTGGATCCCCTTCACCAGGCTGGGCCACCGGGTCCGGAACACGATCGGGTCCCCGGAGGAGAGATCTCTCTCTTCTCCCGGCCCATCAGGGCATCTGAAATCGTTGAGTTTTCCTGGGGGCCTCCCTCAAGGATGAGGTTTTGAAGATTATGCCCGCATAAAAGCAGACCCCCGCCGGCCAAGGGACCAGGTTCAAGGCAACTGTTGCCGTCAGAGCTTAAGACGGACACGTGGGTCTGGGTGTTAAGGGCTCTGGGGAGGTAGCCGCTGCCATCCTTGGGGCCATTTCCCTGGCCAAGCCCTCCGTCGTCCTTATGCGGGTGAGGCTGCTGGGCGAACAAGGTCGTCAAGCCCCACACTCCGTGCAAGGTGACCGGCTGCTGTGGCTCTGTGCTGGTGCGCCTCTTCCCTGTCCCCAGAGGCACTGACACCATGTGAGTCCTGAGCGCATGATGCTACTGGTGATGGGCTGGCACTGATGGCTGCCACAGTTCAGCTGTATTGGCACGGCGGGCACCTATCCCAAAGCCATGTTTGATGCCATTTTCAAGAATTAAAGCCTATTAAGAAAACAGGAGAGAAAGAAAAGCCACCTGTGCTCTCGAGGATCTCGGCTAGTTAGCTCAAGTGGCACCATGCGTGGGCCAGAGGGGAGACCAAGCAGGGGGGCCAAAGCTGGAGTCACGTTGTCAGCGTCTCCACACTATATCTCAAGTTTTGTAGGAGTGAAATATCTATTACATGTCTCACAGGGGCATGTAGTGTCACACACACACACACACACACAAATGCGAAGAATAGCAGCACAGAATAAATATTGGGCTTTTAAGATGGTCGCTTCAAAGGTCAATATAATTTCTGGCATTATTAGTTTGAAAGGTGAATTATTTGGGGGCGCCTCGGTGGCTCAGTCAGTTGAGCATCCAACTCTTGATTTCAGCTCAGGTCATGATCCCAGGCTCATGGGAGTGAGCCCCACATCAGGCTCGATGCTGAGCATGGACCCGTTAGGATTCTCTCTCTCCCTCTTTCTCTCTCTCCCTCTGCTCCTCTCCCCTGCTTGTGCACGCACCTGCTCGTGCACTCTCTCTCTCTAAAATAAATAAAAGGGAATTTTTTTTTCTCATCCACGTCTCACTTGAATAGTAAAGTTCTTTCTTTCTTTCTTTCTTTCTTCATTTCTTTTTTTTTTTTTTACCAAGTGACACAATGATTATGCTTTTTAAAAATCTGAAAATGGTTATATGTAAAAGTTACGTGCATACCGTGAAGTGTTCTATAATCAGGGACCCCCCCCCCCCGCCGAAATGGGCAGAGATCTTGTACACTCAGCAGGTCACATCACAGACATTTCTGGGGGTGTCTGATCAGCTCGTAGATTTCCCCTTCTGTGGGAATTGTCTATGATCCTCAGAAACGACTTGTTTTTATTTTTCATTTTTTTAATGTTTATTTATTTTGAGAGAGAGAGCAGGGAAGGGGCAGAGAGAGAGAGGAGACCGAGAATCTGAAGTAGGCTCTGTGCTGTCAGCCCAGAGCTTGATGCAGGACTCGAACCCACAAACCGTGAGATCACGACCTGAGCCAAAACCAAGAGTCAGGCACTTAACCGACTGAGACACCCAGGAGCCCTAGAAACTACTTGTTTTTATTATGAGACAACTTCCCAAGTCCTGGTTATTCAGTTCAGCTCCGTTAGAAACCACACCACCCTTACAAAAATTCCTTAACCTGCTTTTCTTAGTTTCATTTAGATTCTGTTGCTCATAACCACATGAACTTCAATGCAGCAAGGTGAGACAACAAATTATTTTAACAGCCCCAGAATGGCTCTTAGGGATAGAACTATTTTTGCCTGTGAAAATACCTTGAAAAGTAGCTTAGGATTTATGGTAAAATTTCTAAGACACAGCTTGGCCGGAAACTGCTGAGCTGCTAAAGAAGGATCGAGCAGGAATTTGACGTTGGAGGAGAGTAGAGCATTGTGTGTTTGTGGCAGCAGAGGACAAAGGAGAGTACTTGCCGTACAGATCCCCACGAGCTAAACGACTCAGCAAAAACGGAAGGTGATCCAGAGGTGACCAAGAACCAGGGTCTTCTGCCCAAACCCCAAGAGAGTTGGAGGGACTCAGAAAATCACAGCACGTGGAGTGGCTTTATGCCAATTTTACTTTGCTTTCAAAGGTTAGGCTACCTCTGACATTGAAACGGCACCTACTAGGACAAATGTTCATTCACAGATTTGCTGGTTTAAAACCATCAGTTGCTATTTTGTGGTCGCGCCCTGATACCATCTTAAATTGTTTTCCTGAAATGTGCTAGTTCACTTTAACCCTTAGCAAGGATCTCGGTTATCCAATCTAATTGGCCAAACCAAATACATCCATTCAGCACGTGTTTACAAAGCATCTTCTGGGCACTGAATTTACGAGTTGAATGTCAGCTAGTTTCATGCATCTTAAAATCGAGCTGGAAGGAGAGAATATTTATTGCAACAATAAACAAGTAATTTAAAATTGTGACCAGCACTGTAAAAGAATCAGGTAGGATATGGAGAAGGACAAGAATCAAATAGAATATGCAGGTTCCCTGCATCAGAGGAGAGAGTGGTCTGGTAAGGACTTGGGAGAGAAAGCCCTTCCCAGAAATCTTTCCGGTGAGTCGTTCTATCACCCCTTCAGCCATCGCAATAGACAGATTTCCTATCTTGAAATTACCTCCTCCCTCTCGTTCCCATAACACAGGGCCGGGCTTGGAGAGCTGACTTCACACAAAATATGATATTTCTCCTTTGTTGTAACACGCGTAACAAAGTTGCCACCACTAAACTGCATGCACTTGTCCCACCGAGGCTGCAAGATGACGTGTGCTACCCGACATCCTGATTCCTCTTTGCTTTCCAGAAGCTGCACGTGAAGATTAGCCTTATTGCGTTGTGGTCACACCTCACAGTCCACGGAAGCGCTAAACACGAGCGTAATGACAGTGAGGCAGGGCAGCCACCGTGGGATCCTTCGTTCCCCATGGAAAAGGGAGAAATTACTAGGAGACAAAACCAAAGTGCTACAAAGCAGAAGTTAAAGGGATCCTCTGGGTATGACCAGAACTCATCGATGGGAAGGATGTTATTTGCCTTGTAATTTGCCCGTTGCCTCACAACAGTGAGCTTGCAGAACGGTAATGATAACGAAAATTCTCAAACTGCTGAAGGGAAACCTTACTCTTCATGTGGGAATGTTATCACCGCGTCCTCAGCGCTTTACTGGAATTTCTATTGCCTGATAAGGGTTGTGGCAAAAGGCTTTTTAGATGATAATCAAGAAATCTGGGTCTTCTCCAAAGTATGTGATCTTGGGCAAATCTTCACTTTTGGGGGAGCCTCATTTTCCCCACCTCTACAATCAGGGAGTCTGAATAAATGTTTTCTGGCACCTCCTCCAGTTCTAAATTCAATGATACTATGAGAAAAACACAGCCATGTAGTAAATAACTGGGGAAGATTGGAGTGAGCAGAGCTCGATGTGAGTTTTACCACTTAGTAGTTGTTAGACTCTCAAAAAAATTCTTAACGTTTTTAATCTTAACCTTTTAATCTAGATCTCGTTTCTAAAACAGAATCATAAAAGTAATACAAAACTGAGTTCCCTGCGGTTGAGGTCAAATGAAACGGCAGGTGGAAAACTTCTTAAACGCCCAAGTTCAGCATATACGTGAGTCTTATTACTAGAATTATAACAATGAAAATAAAAATAGTACCAACTAACATTTGCTGACCATCTTAAAGCCTGTGAACAGGTGGTCTCTTAATCTTCACAACCACCTTATGGGATAGTACGATTGCGATCACTATTTCCTGGAGGAGGAAACTGAGGCAGGGGACATGAAATGACATACAACCGACAAAGCAGCCACATAACTGGGCAGTGATAGAAGGCGGTCGTGTTCCAGGCCACAACTGGGCTTCTTGATCAGTTCTCCTCCGACAGATTTGATGTGAAGGGACATCGTAGGTCTAATGTGGCCATGAAGGATGGTTAGTTCTACTCCGAAAGCTTCTTCAGTCATATCCTAAATCAAAAACCTATGTATTTTGTTTTATCCCAAATTATTCAGATATTCACAAATTATTCACGTATTTGCAAATTCTCTAATTATCCCAAGTTATTCATGGATTCACAATCTTGCAGCAAAATATATTGGTTTTAAATTTTTTTCATAAGGGGCACCTGGGTGGCCCAGTCAGTTAAGCATCTGACTCTTGGTTTCAGCTCAGGTTACGATCTCACGGTTCGTGAGTTCAAGCCCCTCATCAGGCTCTGTGCTTGGCAGCGTGGAGCCTGCTTGGGATTCTCTCTCTCCCTCCCTCCTCTCTCTCTCCCTGCTGTCTCTGTCTCTCTCGAAATACATAAACTTGGAAAACATTTTAAAAATAAAAATGCTCCTAAAAGTTATACATCAAAAGAAATCAGGATGGCTGGCCAGCAAACAGAATTCCCATTTGTAGAGAAATTCTGGAAAGGAAATGTAGCAAGTTTAAGCATACATTTCGAAAATCTCAGAAAACCAAAAGTAAACACACAAACACGAAACAGCAAAACGGTGCCCGTGGTTACATTTTTTATACAACCTCAGTCCCTGTGAAGCCATCCCATTTCCCCACCCCCAGCCCCAGCAAGCACTTAGGAAAAATGTCTGTGTCTCAATCCAACTCAGGCTTCCTGCACAAAGGCTGTGCTAATGACAGGCATGTTTCTGTGGCAGAATTTCAAAAGCAGCAGGCAGCAATTTAATTAGCTCTAAGTCAATAAATCTCCATGAACTCTAGCAAGTCGGAAGACCATAAGCCTCACTAGCAATTATCAGCAAGAGATTATTCATGTAGAACCATGATGCGTAACATTTGGCAATACCCAACATGAAATATTTATAATTTTCTGAGAATGACTAACAATGAAGAGTGGCATTAAAATGCATCAGAATTAATTCTACCAGACACCTTGATTCCGAAAAAAATCACCCAAAAGGATATAAGACACGGGAAAACCCCAAATGATAAACGGTCAGAGGATAGACGGGCTCTGAAAAGTTCTTCTCAAAAAAAAAAAAAAAAAAAAGTGACTGCAGGAATATTTTGTGTAGGAAAATGTAATCCTGGTGGGAGTGGGTTATACTGTGTTACTCATATAAGTATTGTATGTAGCTACTCATCATACAATTCCCTCCCTTCAATAATTCCTTAACTTTAAGCAGCCCTTGGAATCTGCCCCAAATCTCATTCACAGATGCTAAACACTGCTTTGGATTAAGAGGTGATTGCTGGCTTCACTGGAAGTATTCTTTTTTTTTTTTTTTTTTATAATTTTTAATGTTTATTTTTGAGAGAGAAAGTGAGAGAGAGAGTGCGAGTGGGGAAGGGAAAGAGAGAGACAGAATCTGAAACAGGCTCCAGGCTCCGAGCTGTCAGCACAGACCCTGACGTGGGGCTCGAACTCACAAACCGCAAGATCATGACCGCGAGTCAGACAATTAACAGACTGAGCCACCCAGGCGCCCCTGGAAGTATTCTGACTTGAGAATCTGTGAGAGTTTTCATCAAAGGATCTAAGGAGATAAGCCAGAGGAGGCTCGTGTACCAGGCACCCAGCTTCACCCCGGTCAAGGTAGACGGACCCCCCCCCGCCCCCCCACACACACACCTACCACGTGCACTGCAATTCACATCCATCACTCTGGTTCTGTAGGGCTGACCCCTTGACTACCTACAGAAAGTAGAATATGAGATTTCCCCCTACAAAGCCATAACAATAACTTCAGTTTTCAAGGGTGGTAGGCTAGTGAAATGTTATTTTTCCTGCGTTTTTATAGGATTGCTCTTACTCCCTGATCTTTTTAAGGTTTTCGTTGTCTAGTCCTGCTGACCTTGCTAATCAGCACGGGTTAGATTTGGCTGTGAGTGATGGAAAACTCAGAATAACATTTTCTGAAACAAAATAGAAGTAGGAGTCCAAGTAGGCAGTAAAGGGCCGGCGTGATGGTTCACAGTGACCCAGATTCCCTCCATCTTGTTGCTCTGTGGGTGCTGGCCTCACCTCACGGTCCAGGATGGTAAAAGCCACATTGCAGGTAGCAGGATGGAGGGAAGGATAAGGAAGAGAAAAGGGGTATGCACTCCCTTTAGACAAAGGGTCTCTGTGATGGTTCTAAGACATACCCACAAATCCCCAGACACTCCCATCAAGAACTGGCATAGAGGGGCCCTGGGTGGTTCAATCGGTTAAGCGTCCAACTCTTGATTAGCTGAGGTCATGACCTCATGTTTTGTGAGTTTGAGCCCCTCATAGGACTCTGTGCTGACAGTGCAGGGCCTATTTGGGATTCTCTCTGTCTCTCCCTCTGTCTGTTCCTCCCCCGCCTGTGCTCTCTTCTCTCTCTCTCTCAAAATAAATAAACTTAAGAAAATATTTTTAAAAAAACCAACAGAAACTGGCAGAGATACAGCCCCTCTCCTTGAACCTGCCCAGGCCTTTAGAAAGTGGCAAAAGTGATGCCGTGTGATCTCCCAGGTAGGAAGAAACAGAAATGAGACTTTTGCCAGTATCTCTTGGGACATTCATCCTGGGAGCCTTCAGCTATCATGCACAACATCTGACTACCGTGAGGTCTCCGTGGGGAAGGAAGAGAAGGAGTGGATGGGAAGATAGTGACGGGGTGGGGGTGGGCTGGGGGAAGAGGGACAGAGGCTGGCAGGGCAGGAGTCGAAGCTGGGAAAGGCAGTTATCTATTATTCTGAGCTGTTAAAATTCCATCACTGTGCCACAATGGGAGAACAAACATTAGGGGACAAAAAGCAGTCTCCACCACGAGCTATGTGCAGCAGCTTTTACAAATGTTTAAAATTTCTTGCAATTTAGCAACACACAAATTTGGGTTCCAGAAGGTGTAGGATTATCAGGCTTTACAGATATCTATATAGATATTAAATGCTAACCACTCTTCCATTTACCTTTAGGGCAGAAATTACTCTTGAAATATTTCTTTTTTTGCCCAATTCTTTCCAGACCTTTTTTCTGATGAAAAAGAATTTTTAAAATAAAGGTAATATATAAACCACATAAAACCTTCAAATGGTAAAGAACAGTACAGAATGAAGAAATCTTTGTCCTCTGTACCAACACCCCCCCCCAAAAACCTCAGTGCTCTTTACTCAGAAAGAACTACTGTTGGCAGTGTCTTGTGAATTCTCCAGAAATTACATTCAATGACCAGACTGACTATCTATCATTTATCTATCTACCTATCTGTGTATCTATGTATCTATCTATCATCTATCTATCTATCATCTATCTTAACAATAGGAGAACAAGCCTGTACTAATGAAGTATACATACTCCTATAAACCTTCCAATTCTTTCACATAAAAACGTATTTTGCAGATTTTTCCATGTGACATAAACCTTTTTATTGATACACAAACTGGCATGCACTTATAGAATTTCAGGGGTGCCTGGGTGGCTCAGTTAAGTGTCCCACTTCGACTCAGGTCATGATCTCGTGGTCCATGATTTCGAGCCCCGCGTCCGGCTCTGTGCTGACAACTCAGAGCCTGGAGCCTGCTTTGGATTCTGTGCCTCCCCCTCCCCCTGTCCCTCCCCAGCTCACACTCTGTCTCTATCTCTGTCTCTGAAAAATAAACATTAAAACAAATTTTAAATTACAAAATTTCATAAATTTTGCCACAGGTGAACACTCATGAAGCTATCACCACCATCAAGCTAGGGAACATAATCATCACCTCCAAATGTTTTCTCATGCCTCCCCCCCAACCCCGCCCCGCCCCAGCCCTTCCCCTCACACCAGGCAATCGCTGATCTGCTTGCTGTCATTGGAGATTAATTTGCAGTCTCTACCATTTTAGGCAAATGAAATCTACACGTGAAGTGCTCTTCCTGTGTGTGTGTCCAACTTCTTTTACTCGGTGTGTTCATTCGGGGATCCAGCCATGTTGTTGCACGTAACAATAGTGTGTCTCAGGTCTCTGCGGAGCACTGTTCTATTATATGGACATGCTGTCAGCTGCTTGTGCCTTCCTCTCGTGATGAACATCCGGCTTGTTTCCAGTTTTTGCTTGTTACCTAAAACACTGAAATGTACATATGTGTCCAAATCTTTGTCTGGACATATGCTTTCATTCCTCTTAAATAAATAACAAGAAATAGAATGGCTAGATCATATGGTAGGTGTATTTTCATCTTTTTAAGAAACTGTCAGCCGACTTTAGCTCAGGTCATGATCTTACAGTTTGCGAGTTCCAGCCCTGCATGGGACTCTGCACTGACAGCACAGAGACTGCTCGGGATTCTCTCTCTCCTGCCCTCGCTGCCCCTCCCCCACCTGTGCGCACGCTCTCTCTCTCTCTCTCTTAAAATAAAAACTTTAAAAAAAACTGTCAAAATGTATTTCCAAATTGAGTGTAACATTTACCTTCCCAATGGCAGTGAATGAGAGTTCCAGTCCTCTGTATCCTCATCAACTCCCAGACTTTTTAACATTGGACATTCTGATAAGGGTGTGCAGCTTTATTTTGCATTTTCCTAGTGACTGATTCTACGGGGTATCATTTCATGCATAAATCTGCCACTCATATGTCTTCTTTGGTCCATTCAAATCTTTTGCCCAATTTTAAATTGGGCTATTTTTCTTATACTTGTGCTTTTGAGATTCGCCACATATTCTGGATGCTATGGTTCATCTTTTCATTATCTTAACTTCCTTAAGAGTAGAAATCATTTTTGATGATGTGCACTTTATCAATTTTTCATTTGCCTAATCCATGGTCACAAATATTTTCTCCTCTGTTACTTCTTCTAGGAGTTTTACAGTTACCATTTTATATTACATGATATTTAGATTTATCAATTTTGAATTAATTTATATATTTTATATAGAGAGAGAGAAAGATACATATCAAGGTTAATTTTTCTTTCATATGGATATATGAAGCACCATTATCTAGCACCATTGGTTGTAAAGACTATTCTGTCTCCACTGAATTGCCCTTTCCATTTGAAAATTTGAAGAAAACAAATGACCATATGTGTGTGGATCTATTTCCATTCTTCTCCATTGATCAGTTCGTTTATTGTTATGGACTGTTCTGTATTGATTGCTCTAGCTTTACAATATGCCTTGAAGTCAAATAGTATAAGTCACCCAACTTTGTTCCTTTCCAAAGTTTTTTTTTAATTGTCTACATATTTTGTATTTCCTTATAAACTATATCATCAGCTTAGTAATTTCTACCAAAAAAAGTCCACTGGGACTGCATTGAATCTATGGAGCAATTTTAGGATAACTGACATTCTGAACTATTACTGTACATCCACCACTATTGCAATAGACAAGGCTATTGAGTCTCCTGACCCAGGAACATGGTATATATCTCCATTTGTCTAGATGTTTACTTTCTCTTAGCAATATCTTGACATTTTCAATGAACTGATCCTACACGTCTTCTCAAAGATAAATCCCAAAATATTTCATATTTTTGTTAGTATTATAAGTGGTCTTTAAAAATTTTTCGTAAATAAACAATTAAAAAAAATTGTAATCTCCAATTGTTTGTTGCTACTGTATGGGGATGTAACTGATTTTCTGTATATTGATCTTGTATCCTGCAAGTTTACTAAATGCACATATTAGTTCTAAACACATTTTCTGTGGATTTCCTAGGATTTTCAACACAGGCATGTCATTAGTGAATTGACAGATAATTTCACTTCTTCCTTTCAAATCAGAATACCTTTTGTATCTCTTTTGTCCTTATTGCACTGGCTAGAACCTCCTGTAGGGTACTGAATACATGTGGTTAAACATACATTCCTGTTTTGTCCTTTACCATTAAGAGGTTAGATGTAGGTTTCTCATACATACACTGTATCTAGTTGATGAAGTGCCCTTCTGAGTTTGTTGGAACACTTTATCGTGGATGGGTGGATGGGTGGATGGATTTCTTAATGTTTTTTTCTATCTGTTGAGATGATCATATATTTTCTCTTAGACTCTTGATATATTTACTTTCATTGGTCAATTTTAAAATGTTAAACCAAATTTGAGTTCTCAGGAAAAACTCAAGGTCTCTGGCCCCTTTAAATGGCCCCAGGATACAGGCATTGGCACGCTTATCTCCAGAAACTGAATTCCTACCTCCCCAGAGCCCCCTCACCCTCTCCTTTCCAACTCTGAACCTCAGCTCCTGGTTTTTTCCTGGTCTTCTTCACGGGCAATGTGCCTTAGACCTACTTTCCCAGCTTTTAGCTCAGCTTACCTTCCAGGACAACACCTTCCAGTATTTGCGTTCTGACTGAGCACATTAGAATTTGGGCCAGAAGCACCCACCTCAGGCTTTGTGGGACCAACTAGGTTGTCCCTCCTGCTCCAGCCTCTCAGCGGAGTGGCATACAATTTCATAAATTATTTTGTAAATGACAAATGAGATCTTTATTCAACTGTAATGTTTTAGTTCACCCTTTATAACACAGAAGAGAAAACCACAAATAAAAATAAGATATATAGTCAAGTACATATATGATTATGGATACAAATACACACATTAATATAATAATTATATAAATTAAGCATAAAGTAAATTAATGTAAATAGGCACATTACTCAGAAACACTGAATACCAAAAATCCAGTCTGTAGTAGAATAGAAAGGAATTTGCTTTATGTCTGTGGTTTCCCTTTTTTAAATAATGGGTGACCATATGGCAGAATAAAATGGACATCTAATAAGGTTCAATATTCCAAGTCCCTGACTAGTTGATATGATTTTTGTGCATGTGTGTGCCACTGAGGGATTAGGTCGCTGAATGTAGAAAAATTGTTTCAAATCTCAAAAAAGATTATCAAGTAAAGTGGAAGCTAAGCCAGATAGAGTAAATTACCCGTATGAAATGGCCACACAAGAAGAAAGTTAGGAATTAGCAGCACAACCAATTTTTCCGAATACAAAGACTAATCACCATGGACTGTTACCCACATCGCAAACACCATGTTGGGAAAGTATGCTTTCAATCGGTTTTTCTGGACCTTAGGACACAGTTCTCCATGGAAACAATGTTTTAAGAATTTGCAGGCTGGTCCTTGAGACCAGTCTTCCCTCTATCTACATGTAGTTAAAATGCTAGCTATTGACAAACAAAAGCACTAAGAAAAATACCACTGTGTTACCAGGAATTTTTAAATATGAAAATGAAAGAAACTGCGGAGAAATTTTTTTTTTTAAGTGTAAACTCTGTTGGCAATTGAAAAGGAGTCGCTTTTCCCCTCACGAGGCTGAGGAGATGGATAAAGACTGAGCTGATTCTGAAGGACATTTCTGGGTTTTAAAGATCAGTGGCCGGGATGTCTGGGTGGCCCAGTTGGTTGAGCGTCAGGCTTCAGCTCAAGTCATGATCTCACAGTTTGTGAGCCCGAGCCCCGCATCGGGTTCTGTGCTGACAGCTCAGAGCCTGGAGCCTGCTTCGGATTCTGTGTCTCCCTCTCTCTCCGCCCCTCCCCTGCTTGTGTTCTCTCTCTTAAAAAACAAATAAACAACAGGGCGCCTGGGTGGCTCAGTCGGTTGAGCGACCGACTTTGGCTCAGGTTATGATCTTGCGGTCTGTGAGTTCAAACCCCACATCCGGCTCTGTGCTGACAGCTCAGAGCCTGGAGCCTGCTTCTGCTTCTGTGCCTCCCTCTCTCTCTGACCCTCCCCCGTTCATGCTCTGTCTCTGTCTCAAAAACTCAAAATTAAAAAAAAAAAATAAACATTAAAAAAAAGATCAGTGGCACTATTTATTGTCATATCATTGCTTGTGAAAACACATGGATTTTTTTTTAACACAGTTGCTATTTTTTCGCTCTTCATCTCTAAGTTAAGGCTTTTTCCCCCCTTACCTTAGAAAGGGAGTGGGGAAAGGGTGGCGATAGATGCTCTCTTGTCTGACAGGGTGGAATAAGTCAAGGTAAAAAGAACAGTTAGAGGAAGGAGTGTCTTACAAAAAGAATTGGCAGAGTTGAGGCAGTAAAAGGAGGGGGATGTGATCTTCCGAAGGGAGGAGGAAAAAGAGAAGAGGAAGAAGGAAGGGTGTGACTGAACAGGTGTCCGTGGACGTTGCCAGAGGGAGCCGGGTTGGGGCCGTGAGGAGCCTTCGGAGAGGGCCCCCCAGTGGGGTGTGCGAAGATCACATGCTTATATTCTAAAGCCAGAAGGCCTGGGGCTATATGTATATTTACTTTCTTAAAACTCTATCCACCAAACAATAATTGCATGTAACTACTTGTTTTCAAGGACCAAATGTGAGCAAGGAAATGGGCAAACCTTCAAAAGATCAAGCACTTAATGAATCACAGGATAAATATTTATGCAGATTTTAGGACCCTACTGTTGGCTTCGAGTTTCAAGTGCTTTGATATTAAGGTGCTATCTGAAACGGGATTCACGCTGCCAACTGTGGATTGAGGGCAAGCTAAAGGGCACTATTGAGAATCCTTCCAGCCAGCATTTCTTTCATACCCACCAAGCTAGGGACACCGGTGGTCCCAGACAGAGTCCCGCCCTCGAGGAGCTCAGGGCACATGTGAGCACGCAGCACATACACTCTTAGTTGCCATGCAAAGTGATAAGCGGCATTTAAAAGAGATAACGCACCCAGTGCCGGGGAGGACGGTGGGGAGGGCAGATGGGTTGACAAAGCAAAAGATTCCAGGAAACCTCCTCCAAGATCATGGAGACTCCGACTTGGCCCAGAAGGACCTCCTCTTAGCAATCTGCTGGAGGTCATTATGTTTGCAGCTGCTGTCTCTTGCATTTTCTTCCTCCCTTCCCCGTGTCTCCTTCAGCCACCCGAGTCTCGGCAAGTGGCAGGGGAAGGGGGAGAAATATGTTTCATCGGTGGAGCCATTTTACATCACAGGACACTACATCTGCCGATGCTGATAGAGCATCCTCAGTAAAAATAGCTTCAGCTAAAAATACCAAGTCAGCTACAGTGACCCCCAAGCGATTCTGTATCCGTCTTGTCTCAAAGGCTGAGACCAAGCACCGCAGAAAGAATCCACTGCCTCCGATTGTGAACACCAGCTCCATCCTTCCACAAAACAGGTACCCAATAATTAGTATTGTCAGCTGCGGTGAAACAAAAATCACTATTCAGAGATTCTTAGCACAGGAGGCTATAAAGTAAGGCCACTGATTTGGGTGTAACACCCAAGCATCCACAATTTAAAATGAATGAAATTCAATTCGAATTAGTGAAAATGAAATGAATGAAGTTATCTCTTTTGGGAAGAGGCGTCAAGTGCGGTTTGCGGGGGGTGGAAAAAAGGGCAAAGATAATAAAAACAGCTCTATTGGTTGTGTTCAAGCAAGACGAGGAACAACAGGCTGATTAAGGTGCTGGTCTCCACTGCCTGGAAGCCGACCTTCCTGGTAAAGAAGCAGAGAAGGGAGGCTGAGAGTTTCTTACACCTCAAATAGATTTAAAAAAAAAAAGAGGGGCCTGCTCCCTTAGATGGTTCTAGAACTAAGCAAATGAGTGAAGAGAATCGGATTGGGACCACGTCCACTGGAGAGATCTTCATCACTGCTATCTGCCATGAAAATGATCATTTTGGGAAAAAGGCACCTGACCAGGAACTCTATTCCTAAAGCCTCCTCCTTTTTTACACACTTAGGAAGCATTAATTGAGCAGCTACCATGTCCTGGGATGTTTGGGGATGTTTTCTTCTACTTTGGGGCAAAATCCCTGAACTTGAGTTCCTCTCCGCATACTTCTAGGTTAATTAGAATTTTCAGGATATGGTGCATTCAAAGTAACATATAGAAATAAAGTGGATACTGAGAATAAACTGAGGGTTGATGGGGGTTGGTGGGGAGGGGAAAGTGGGTGATGGGCATTGAGGAGGGCACCTGTTGGGATGAGCACTGGGTGTTGTATGGAAACCAATTTGACAATACATTTCATATTAAAAAAAAAAAAGGAAAGGGGCACCTGGGTGGCTCAGTTGGTTAAGCGTCTGACTTCAGTTCAGGTCATGATCTCACAGTTTGTGAGTTTGAGCCCCACGTCAGGCTCTGTGCTGACAGCTCAGAGCCTGGAGCCTGCTTCGGATTCTGTGTCTCCCTCTCTCTCTGCCCCTCCCCTGCTCATGCTCTGCCTTCTCTGTCTCTCAAAAATAAATAAAATGTTAAAAAAATTTTTTTTTTAAAAAGGAAAAAAAAAGAAGTGGGTATTGAGGTTATAAGTATAGATCCCATTACAATTTGTTTTCATTAAAATTCATGTATTGATCTCATCGATGGCTCTTTTAACAAGTGAAAGGGATGCTTTAAACTTAAAAAGAATTTACTAATAAAATAGTATTTTGTCAATTGTGTCTATTGGAGTTCCATGACTGAAGTAGACTGAAAACCACTGATCTACGCCAGTGTCCTATACCCGAGAGGAATCCCTTCCAACAGCCCACAGCCATGGTCATCTGTCTTGTCTCTCCAGTGACAACACAGCCCGCTCCGTTTTCAAAAGTTCGACTCGAAATTTTTCTTCTTACCTTTGTTACCTCACCTTTGGGTTTTTTGCTGACCTTCCCAGGAAATCTCATATAGGCATCTGTTTTTGGTTTTGTTTTCACATTTGTCATTACAGAAATGCAAAATGAGCGACCCCAAAACTTCCAGGCTTAAAACAAAAGCAGTTTCTTATAATTTCATGATTCTGCGGGTTACCTGGTGGGTTTCCTGCTGGTCATACCTGGAGCTGGTTGTGTGTCTGCATTCCGTTGGCTGACGGGCTGGGGGCACCAGCCAGATGTCTTGGCTCTCCTCCCTATGATCTGTCCACACTGCTGGCTCCGGCTGCTTCACAGCACGTCGATCTCCGTGTAGTTGGGCTTTTCACATGGCAGCTGGCTCCTGAGAGAGAGGGAGCGAGCTGAGGCTGCCAATCTCTTAAATCCTGGGCTCAGAAGACCCAGAATGTCATTTCTGTTGCATTCCGACATGGACAGAAATGAAAACAAGTGAAATAAGGTGCAAGGTCAGTCCAGATTCAAAGTGAGAGGAAATAGATCGCACTTGAATGGGAGAAGCAGCGAGTGTAGGCATCCAAGGAGAGAATATTGGTGACCATATATGCATATAACCAACCAGGTCATAAAAGGCTGTTAATAAGGCTTTTTTTCCCCCATGTAGGTTCTAATGGCTAGGAGAAGTTTATGGCTATGGTCCTCCAATGTGTTGTCATCCCATAGGTGAACAAACCATTCTTCTAAGACCTTTAAAATCAGATAGGGTCTTTTCCTTGTTGCTAATGTAAGGGAGGCAAAACTTAACCTCTCCCCTTCTGGGGTCTCCAGACATAAGACAGATGAACAGGAGAAAAGCATATGCATTTATTTTTACATGTACATGGAAGCCTCCACACACAGACAAAAACCCAAATACTCAAAGAAGTGGCGAAATGTAAATTATTTTATACCAAGCTGAACAAAGGCAGGCAATTATGAAAAAGTAATTAAGTCACCTGGGGAAGCCAAAGGAAGAGGAGAATTTATTTCACAAGATCTGTGTGTACAGAATCTTCCCAGCCTCCTCTCTGGTGATAAGAATGTTTCTTTCCTCCTGATACCGAGAGGACATTTTTCACAGGAGAGTTTTTATCTCTTGCTTCCCGGAAGAAAAGGGGAGGTCAGGGCAACGTTGTTGCTCCCGCTGTTTCTCGGGTGCCTTCAGCTCCAAATAATCCTTATGCCGAAGTGGCATATGTAGGGGTGACATCTTCTGCTCCCCTTCAGCAGTGTAACTTCTACTTGATACCCATTTCCAAATCAGATCAGTTTCAACTGTGCGGAAAATTTGTTGGGCACACGGCCCCTCTCCAGGATGATTGGCACATGCCCCGGAGTTACCCAGCAATCAATTTGTTTTTGCAGGTTGGTCAGGAGCTGAGGTGGTAAAGGGAGCTGAATTCAGCTCTTGTTCCCCTCACTGAGCCCCATAGCCCTGTGTGGGACGGAATCTTCTTGCAGAAATTTGCAGCTACTCCATCTGCTGTGGACACGGCACCCCTGACCTACACAGTGTGCATGTCCAAAGACGCCTGGGCACTTGTCATCAGGCCTTCTCAGCAAGCCCTGGAGGCTTGCTCCTTTTACCATGTTGAAATGCTGCACGACCTACTAGCCTTTTTTTCTTACACCTGCCAAGCCCTCCCCTCCTTTTGTAAAAATTTCAATTGGGTAGTTTATTCTTCCTAATCGTTTGCTAAATGTTATCAACGGATTAGAGTAATTCTTTCCACATGTTCTTTTTGTGATACTGAATTGTTCCTATGGGCCCATGAGTAATGTCTTCTGCACATGATTTTCTTCCATGTTTTCTATTGTTTCTACTTCTATTCTGCATTAAAAAAAAAATTTTTTTTAATGGTTTATTCATTTTTGAGAGAGAGACAGAGCGCAAGTGGCGGGGTGGGGTAGAGGGAGAGGGAGACACATGATCCAAAGCAGGCTCCAGGCTCTGAGCTGTCAGCACAGAGCCGGATGGGGGGCTCGAACCCGCCAACTGTGAGATCATGACCTGAGCCAAAGTCCGCGGCTTAACTGACTGAGCCACCCAGGCGCCCCTATTTCTATTCTGCATTTATTGGAGATAATGGAATAAAGAACGTTCACAAAAGTACCTACATACTAAATGTGAATATAATAAACACACATTAGACTAATGGCTAATGTCAGGGGCAAAACTGTATTCAGACTAAAATGAGGACAGGTAACTGTTACTGCCCTCTGCTGGTGGTGGCCAGGGCTCATGTTTTTGCTCTAAAAATAGTTTTGCTGCTATTCCTGACAACTTGCAAGTTACAAGTTTGTAAGTATCAGAGTTTCCCCAAAGTAACTACAAAGAACAGTCAGTCTTTAGGAGACACCTTGCAGTATGATTCACTGTTTTATAAGCGCTAATTGTCTGCTTTTGGAGTGCTTAAGTATGCACGCTTGCAGTCAATTTTTAAAGTAATTGGGTTTTTGTAAAAATAACTCATAAAATGAGTTGAATGAGCCCTGAAAACCTTAGTTAGCACAGTTAAACTGTCCGAGTCAAATGATAATCTATCCTTTTGTGTGTGTGAGAAAAAAAGAGTCCATAGCATTTACAGCAAATAATTTTTGGATTAACTTTCCATGCAGAGATGCTTTCCCTGGTTTTATTTGCTTCTTTTGATGCTGCAAGCTAAGTTCATTCTCTCGCCTCATTTTGAGTATAAGTCAGCCTGTATTCACTCTAAAAGAGCCTTTCCATGTATTTCTGGACTAACAATGATGGTCATGAGTGCATCTCCCATGGGAGATATTGCCTTTTCTTCCTTGGGTCCCCATTGAGCCCAGAACTTACGTCAGCCGTAGTGCGTAAGTCCCCTTAGGGACTATCCTGGCCGCCTCATCTTGCTCATGGAGAGACTTCGCCAAGGTCTATCTGAATCACCACAGCCCCTACCTGAGTGCCTTAATGCACGCTTAATATATCGTCACCGGAGAAAACAAGCATTTCTAACTATTCCTCACAGCTTTGTGCATCACCACTTGCGCCTCAGTTTTCTGGCTCTGTTTCAGGTCTCTTCTAGGCTCTCCAGCAGCTCTGGAGATGTGGAGGAAGTCAATTTGTGTAATTTGATGATGATTGCTATTTTTAATTTGATCAGCGTGGCTTCATAAATGAGGGTGGCCAGTGGCTGCTCCTTCTAATTGTACTCCCACTGAAATGGCATATTTAAAGGCTTGTATAGAAATAGCATCTCCTACGTTTTGAGCAAGAAGCCAGTGAGACAGCCGGGTGTGGGGTACCGCGCGCCAGGACTGATCTCTCTGTCCCTTCCTGCAATGTGGCTTCAGAGGTGCCCCCACAAGTGGGCTCCACTTCCTTGCTTTCCGAGGGCGCAGAGTGGGTGGGATGACCTCTCAGCTTTCTGCCAGGTCTCCTGGTCTCCGATTCTACTGAGGTTTTACCATATGGAAGAGGCGGGACTTGAGTCTCTGTCTGTCTTCAGACTCCTACTCCAAGGATCTTTCCCCTGCACCAATTAGTTTCTCCTCTTATGTGCTTTATAGAGTCTATCCAATTAGAAACAAATTAGCTTTGAAAGCTTGGTTCTAGCATGCTGACTTAAAGGTATTTTCTACCAGGATTCCATTTCTCGTTTTCTTGATGTTTGACAGCCATCCTCGCTTATTAGTAAGTGTTCCTTTTTCCATCTTAAGTTTTTCCCCTTTCTGCAGTACTCTGCTTTTCCTCTGATTTAATTGCATTCTGCTTCTGCTATCTTTCCCAAGCACTAAATTTCCCTTGAATCAAAAGCTTCTGAATATTTTCCACAAACGTCATGAATATTTTGCTACGTCATGAATAATTTGTCATCGGAATCACTGGTGGAAATATGATTACAGAGTAAGCGAAATGAAGCTGCCTGAAATAGTTTCCTCATGTTACTCCCCCATGAAAAGCCTACATTCCGTCTTTCCCCCAACTCCTCTTCCTTTGTTTGAACTCAGCCATGCTAAGGCCTAGTGGTCGAGAAGAGATGTCTGCATTCAGGAGATGCTGGTGGTTGAGAAAGGCTGGGAAGGGAGTGCAACGTGAAATTATGGCAATAACCAGACGAGGCTTTTACAACAGGGCTTGCATCAAAATTGAAGTGTAGGTGCCTGTATGAAGTCAACATGAGGATGTCCAGGAGGCAGTGGTTCTGAGGGTAGGGAATTCTACAGAGAGATCTTGGTAAGAATGATGAATGGAAGGATGGTAACGGCTGCCGTGGAATCTCACTGGAAGGCTAGGAAAAAAGGGAAAAACAAGGATTGAGGACAGAACCCTAAAGAACTCTGATTCTTGTGGGATGGACAGAGTATGAGACGCCCACAATAGAAGCCTGAGTAGGAGAGTACAAGGAGATAACTGTATTTAACATTCATTCATTCCCTCAACCATACAATGCACTATTTTGAGACCTGGGAATCCAGCAAGGATAAGAGAAACAAGCTTATTTTCCTCAAGTTTGAATCTAGAGGAGCGGTGGCCATTAAACACATAATTGTCCATTTACTTAATTACTCTCTGGATAAGTACTTTTAAAGGGACATGAAGTTTGCATGAGAGAAGATGGCAGGGCAACTGGACCCATTCCAGGGGATTTGGGAAGGTCTTCTTGAAGAAGTGAAGTTTGATCTGACCTCTGAAGGCTGAGTGGGCATTAGCTAGGGGACAGTGAGGTCACCTCAGGCAGAAGAAACTGTGTGTGGACAGGAGAATCAAGCAAAGGATGGAAAGACACATAGACTTGAAGGACAGAGATTTGGAGGGAGAGTGCCTTGAGAAAAGCCTGGTGACTTAGGTAGAGCACACAGGCTGGAGACTGTTCTCTTTATCTTACGGGAAGTAGGATGCCTTCCCCCTGCCCCCCACCAGGTCTACAATAACTTTATTCTTTTTAAATTTTTTAATTATATTTTTAAGTTTATTTATTTATTTTTGAGAGAGAAGAAGAGCACACGAGCAGGGAGGGGCAGAGAGAGAGGGAGAGAGAGAGAGAGAGAAAGAGAATGAGTGGGGGAGGGGAAGAGAAAGGAGAGAGAGAATTCCAAGCAGGCTCCGCACTGCCAGCACAGAGCCCGACATGGGACTCAATCTCACGAACTGTGAGATCATGACCTGAGCCGAAATCAAGAGTCAGACACCCAACCGACTGAGCCAACCAGGCGCCCCAACAGTAACTTTATTTTAACAGAGAAACCAGGCTGCAATAATCTACCGGATTGGAGTAGATGGTGGTTATCTTTCCAAAGGGTGAAGCCTGAGCCCAGCTCACAGCACACAAAGGTTGAAACCAAAGCCCAGGTAGCCTCTTTCCTGGTTCTGCCCTGCATCACCTGCTCATGGTGTGAGATGAGAGGCTTCACGACCGCTGAATGAAGTCAGGGGTCCATCGGGGCAGAGGCAACCTCCCAATAGGAGACGAACAATCAGTGAAGAGGATGCTGAAAAACAAGTGCAGCGACCTACTCTCTGCTATTCTCTGATGAGGAAGCTGAGGGTGTGGGGTGAGCCGTAAATTATGTTCTTCATTCTTCAAATAAGTTTACCCTATAGGATGGGGTTGCTGGTCAACCAAGCAGTAGAATAGGGTGGAAATCTAGGCTAGTTCTAGATCTTGGTACCTAAGGAAAAGAATAGTAGTGATAAAGAGGAAGAGAAGAACATGAAAATGTTTGAAGGTATTAAAAAGAAGAGCATTTTTTTTTCTTAAATAAGACAGGAAACAGCATCTTTTCCTTGCTTCAGACTTGCTGGTTTTCGTGAAAACCATTTCTGGAACAAGGTCTGTTGCTAAGCTTACTCAATCATGGGAGGACACACACAGGGCTGACTGTTCATGTTAGAATGAGATTTTCCCACAATGCCTCCTGTAGGTGCTATTCTCATGCTGGATCCACAGAGGTGCCCCCAAGACCATAAGGTGCTCTAGTTAAAGCTTCTGAAATATTGCAATGGCATGATTGGCAGCTTTGGGGGGCGACCATGTCTTTCTTGTACAGGTACACTCTTAGAACAGCTAAAAGATGAGCAGGAGTTTGGTTTTGAGCCACAAAGTTTCAGACACCAGCCACAGATGCCTCTGCCCTATTTCACTACACGCTCTTTTCTGAGAAACACACTCAATGGTTGAGAGTTAAGCACTATGGTTGAAAGAAATGACCAGCTCACCACCATCCACCCTCCTTCTTCTCCGTGTGAATCTCACAATAGCAGAGGCTGTAGACAAGAAGGTGGTCTCTGTTTCCTCTCACCAAGGAAACTCATGACCTAGTGAATGGCGTAGACAAGGTAGTCCATGTTGCCCGGGGCGACCCCTGCCACAGAGTTGCGGCCATCCTTTGTCACGTAGATGGAGAACTCCTTGGTCAGCCTCTCCACCTGTTCAGGCTTTAGTCTTGCGAAACAAAACATGCCATCCGGTCAGTGATGTGCTACCCATTGTGGGAGGAGCCCTCTTTCTTGTGGTTGCTGACCAGCATGCTAATGATGTGGTCAGCCATGCCTTTACTTCCTGCAACCATTGTTTCTGCAGGTCAGGGCTGGTCAGGATGGTTGAGGCAATCTGGGCCCCATCGATTGGCAGGTTGGACTACATGGGACGGATCGAGATCTTCAGGCGTGACTCCACCCTTTTGACTTCATCAACATCTTTGCCCACCACAGTGAAGGCTCCCACATGCTCACCATATAAGCCCATGTTCTTGGCATAGGATCGGCAGAGACAAACGCGAATGCCCTGTTTGATGAAGTGGCATACAGCCAGGCATCCTTGTTACCATGACTACTGGCAAAGCCTTGGTAGGCCATGTCAAAGAATGCAAAGAGGTTGGTCTTCTTCACCAGTGTTGCTATTTCCTTCCACTGCTCACTCCCCCATTCCGGTGGGATTGTAGGCACATGCATGGAGGAGGAGAACACTTTGCTATGGCATTTTTGAATGTCTTCTAGAGAGCCTGTGAAGTCAGAGCCACACGTCTTGGGGTCATAGTATCGATAACCATGTAGTTGCAGGCCAGTATCCCTGAAGATGGGTATGTGATTTCCCTAGGATGGTTCAGGCGAAAGACATCTTGGGTGAACTTAAAATAATCTTTGTAGGAAACCGGCTCCAATCCTCAAGGCCCCCAGTTCCAGAAACGGTCTGCATGGTGACATAGCAGCTACTTTTCAACACTTCGCTGTTCTCACCCAGGACTAGGTCTGCAGATGCCTCAACAAAATTCAGCAAGGATTGCAATGGGCGGGTATTTGCTGTCCAAATTGGTTTTGCAGCAATCTGGGCCTCTGCTTTCCGGACATGAGAGAGCACATAAGGCTCCATTATCATCCCAGTGGGGCACCAACTCCCAGATTCATCTTTAAAAAAAATTTTTTTAATGTTTTGTTTTATTTTTGAGAGAGAGAGAGACAGAGCATGAACAGGGGACAGGCAGAGAGAGAGGGAGGCACAGAATCCAAAGCAGGCTCCAGGCTCTGAGCTGTCAGCACAGACCCCGACGTGGGGCTCGAACCCACGAACTGCTAGATCATGACCTGACCCGGAGCTGGATGCTTAACTGACTGAGCCACCCAAGCGCCCCCCAGATTCATATTTTTGTTCTTGGTGTCTCTCATAAGAGCTTCTGTGACTCCCAGCGTGGGATCTGGGGCCCACATCTCCACATGGGTCCATCAGGAGCTGGCTCTGGCAGAAGCCACGGCAGTGAGGCTGGGTGGAAGGTAGCAGTGACCGTGGACAGGCCGTGGCCGGGGTGTGAGTGCAGCATGGCCATGGTGGAGGCGAGAAGGCAGTGGGAAGATGCAGGACAGAGCAGAGGGCCACAGGTGGATGTCTTTAAGCAGGAGAATAATGCGATCGTATTCTGACTTTAAAAGGCCACTGTGACTGTGGTGTTTCTTTCCTGCAGAAGCTGGGTGTTACACCTCTTTATGAACACGGCCAGTTCCGTGTCATGTGCTACGATTATGTGCTGAATAAATACCTGATAATGATAAACAAGCTAAGAAACAGCGGGCCCCAAACTGGCCTGGGCACACATCATTCTTATACCGTCTTTGCCCCCAACAGCCTTGACATTCTCTAAGCTCTCTTCTTTCTTCTTCAGCCAATATTGGTTGAAGGGAATTGCATTTGTAGAAATATCCTTACTTTTATGCACTTTGTTAAAATAAACTATTTCTTTCTGCTTACCTTCTGCATAGAAACCGAGTACAATCAGTGATCAATTTCCTTCCTTTATGGCACATTTATTTACTGAGCGCCTACTAGGTTCCAGGCACTACTAGATTTGGCTTTAGAAGGAGCCAAAATCGCCACCACCTCCACCGACAAAAAAAAAAAAAAAAAAAAATCACTTCGATACAAAGCAATAATTATATCTTACCAAAATTCATACGTAGTAATTATTTTGGGGGTACTCTCAAAGTATGTTCCAATAAGAAATAAATTACACATGACAGTTAAGTTTTTAAACCAGTCCAGAAAATCTTATATAACTCCACTGTAGTAACAAAAGAGTTCACTCAGGTCCCTTCCACGCGTGTGTGTGAGTGTGTGTGTGTGTGTGTGTGTCTGTGTCTGTCTTGATGATAAAGATGCTTCTTTTCTACATACAGATTTCTAGCTAAAATTTTGAAACAGATGAGGTTTATCTCTGGTTTCCTTTCACGTCCTTTCTATACTGTCACAGTGGTGTCCTCTCTCTAGAGCCCCAGGCCTCCCGCCTTCTCCTGCAGCCTGGCCTCAGACCCATTCCCCGGCCCACGCGCAGCCCTGCAGGCAGAACCACCCCACTCCCTAGAGATGTCCTGTCTGTTTGGACAGACGCACTCGTGTCACCTGGCGTGGAAACCAAATAACTGGCTGGGTGGGGGCGGGCTCAGAGGAAAGGAGGCACAGAGGACGGAGGAATTTATAGTCTGCAGGGAAGACGGACATCAAACGATTACCTAATTATAATTGGGGTGAGTACGAGAAGTTTAGGGTACTATGAGAGCACATAATACAATGAGCCACCAAACCTGGGATTAGGAAACTCTCACTGAGAAAACGGCATTTAAGGTGACTCATGAAGCATGAAATAGAGGTCTTTATGTAACACAGAAAATTCCTATTCTTTCATGTGAAGTCCTCTTTTGTTCCCACCTAAATCCCTGCTTCTCCTATAAATGTCCTGGGCTCCAAAAGCACCGCGCTTATCAGATCAACCCCAGGACGAGTAGACTGACAAGGGGTCAGCTACCTGGTTGGGGAACCCCCGCATGAGCATCCTTGGCCCACGCCTTTCTGACCAAGAGTCAGATTGTGTCAACCAGGGCTCTAAGTTGTATGTGTTAAGAAAACAGGCTTAGGGGTTGGGCCAGACTGGGTTCAAATCGTGTACAGCTAAGGAGCTGTACTACTTTGGACGCATCACTGAACCTCTTCAATCTCCAATTTCCTCATCTGTAGCACAGGGAGAAAACACGCCTGCCTTTTATTGCTGTACCAATAGGATGATTTGACAGCAAAAAGCAGAAACCCCCGCTTAAACCAGCTTAGACAGTCAGGAGATCTATTATCTCATAGCAGGGACCGTGTATCAGGACGCTGGCTGCATTTCTCTGTGATTCTCTTGGTTCATCCCCCCTCCTTCTGTAAGCTTCAACCTCAGGCAAGTAGCAAGATTCCGGAAATTAGACTAAAGTTCATCATGGCCTAGAGAAAGAAAAGAACCTTCTTTCCATGGCTCCTCGTAGGAGTGAGGATACACTGCCAGGACCTCTGGCATACTTCCTTCCCCCTCAAGTTCTGTTGGCCACAATTTGGTCACATGCTCATTCCTAAAAGAGAAACCGTCAAAAGGAATGGAAGCATCCTCAGACAAATCAGAGCCAGCCTTGTGCTGAGCACGAAGTGAATTCTCCTGGGGCACATGGCTGGGTGAGGGGTGGAAAGAAGAAAGGCATCATGGATTCCGGGGAGCGTCTGCTGTAGAATGTGGGAAACGTTCCACGAGAGTCACACAGGAAGCCCTATTACTGTGCTTGACTTACATAGTTAGTCAGCATTAACTTGGTAAAAGGGCAATGGGGGAAGCTTCTGTAGTTCTACAGAAGCCACAATAACCGGGGCATCCACCTCAACTCAATAGCCTTTGCCGTAACAACCCCTTCCCCAAAACATCCGCTCTACAACAATAGGCCCGGCAGTTGACAGGTACCTGGGGGCAGGAGGGAGTGTGACACTTAGAAAGCCCTCTGTAAAACCCTGTAGTATGTGAAGGGTCCAAAGTCATAAACTGACAGCTGTCCATCCCTAAAGATGCCTGGCTTTCCTCCAGAATCTCATAGACCCTACACTTCAGAAACCAGAAGTCCACGTGGGCCCTGCGAGCTTTCTGTTTCCATCTTCCTTCTGCAAACATCCCCACCGTGCCCCCACAGACCCCAGGCCACCCTCAACACCTCATCCTGGACACTGGATCCCAACGAGAGCTCTGCTAACTTATCCACTGGGACAGTGGGAATGCCCTTCCAGCTTAGAAATGCAAGCTTCAGACTTTTTCAGAGGCTTCTACCAGGCAAATCCGGGAAAAACCCAACAGGAGAAAGCCTGATGGTGATGGTTGGCAAGGGGGTGGGGTTGGTGTTAGTTTAGAACTAAATTCTTCTAAATGCAGTCAGCGTGACCTCAAATAGCTGCCTCCTTGGGTACTGCCTGATTCTCTTTTTTGTTGTTTTTCCTTTTCTTTTTCTTTTTTTAAAGTTTATTTGCTTTGAGAGCGTGTGTGTGTGTGTGTGTGTGTGTGTGAGCAGGGGAGGGGCAGAGAGAGGGGGACAGAGGATCCAAAGTGGGCTTGTCACTGACAGCACAGAGCCTGATGTGGGGCTCGAACTCACGAACCGTGAGATCATGACCTGAGCCGAAACTAAGAGTCAGACGCTTCACCAACTGAGCCACCCAGGCGCCCCTTGTTTGTTTTTCCAACCCATCTGGCACCTTACTTTAGTTTCTACTTGTTCTCTGACCCCTGGGGTTGCTGACCCAGCGTAGACTGTTTGTTTTGGCTCTGACCTTGCTTTCCTCTGCGGACTTGACCTTCAGTATTTACCTGTCTACACACGGCAAAGCAACCACCAGCAAGAGATGCCTCATTCCTCGGCCGCATCCAGACCCATACACCGAAGCCAGTCCCACGTGCCCCAGGAAGCCAACGACAGAAGAAACTTCTGTGATGAAGTCCCATCTCGCCTTCCCCCTCTCCTCCCTGGGAACGCTCTGCTCCTTCCGGGCTCTGCAGATGTAGGGGGAAGGGGATCCGACTGAATTGATTCCATCATGCGTGAACGAGCAATACCCGTTTCACACTTACGCTTCTATTTTAGATGTATTTCTGGTTTTTAGAAGTAAACAAAGGCAGCAACGCAAAGCGAAGTATTCCATACTTGGAGTATAGGAAGTCTCAAGCTGGAATGTGTCGCTCCTTCCTGGCAAGGGAAATCTCCCCATGGCTCTCCTCAGCTGCCTCTTATTTTCACCTCTTTTCTGACTCTACTTCTGACGTCACAGATCCCATAAATGTCTCAGTTTTTCAAATGACTTCTATGGTTGTCACGGTGGGTACACAGATAAGGGAAAATACACTTAGGCTTTTTTGTGTGACTTGGCGTATGGAGCGATTTGCTTCCAATTCTGACTTGAAGGGTCGCTCTGATTAGTACCTTTGTGTTTTCGGCCTCACTTAATAGAAGAGCTCCACAGAATGAAAGACAAGACAGGGAATAAATTAGACTTAAGAAAGGAATAAGTTAGGTTTTAAAGTGTAAAATAAGGACTTGAATTATGTCTCGAATTTGAGCACAGCAGCACCCCTCTTGCCTGTGAAGGATGTATTCCAAGACCCCCAGTGGATGTCTGAGGCCACAGCCAGTATCAAGCCCTATATATACTATGTTTTATCCTATACACCATATCTGCAATAAAGTTTAGCTTATAAATGAGGCATAGTGAGAGAATAACAACAGCAACTAATAACGAAGAAGAACAATTATATAATATTGACACTATACGATTATTACAATATACTAAAAGTTACACGAATGTGGTGTCTCCCCCTCAAGATATGTTATTGTGCTGCACCCACCCTTCTTCTTGCAACGATGTGAGATGATAAAATGTCTGTGTAATGAAGGGACGTGAGTGGTGTAGGCATTATGATGTAGCATTAAGCTCTCTTGACCTTCTGATCAGAAGGAGGCTCATCTGCTTCCTGTCCTTGGTTGACCAAGTATAACTGAAACCATGGAAAATGGTCTTTGACCCCAGTTCCTGGCACTTTCTGGGTGATAGGAGTGCATTTGGTTGAACTGAGGAGACTCTGGGTGGCTCCTGGATAGCTTCAGGAAGTAGGCGGGTTACTAGAAAGATCACACCATGATTAGAAGCTTGGAACTTTCATCTCTACTCCGCATTCTCAAGGAGGGGGTGGGGGCAGGGCCAGAAAACAAGTTAATGATTAATTATATCTACAGGATGAAGCCTCCATAAAAATCCCTGAAGTGTTTCAGAGCTGCTGAGTTGATAAACACACCAATGTGCTGGGAGGGTGGCACACCCTAACCCCATGGGGAAGGAAGGTCCTGTGCTTGGGACCCTTCTGGACCATCCTATGTATCTCTTCATTTGGCCATTCATTTATTTGTATCCTTTATCATATTATTTACTATATAATAAACTGATAAATGTACGTAAGTGTTTCCCTGGGTTCTGTGAGACACAATAGCAAATTATTGAACCTGAGGAGGGGGGGGGGTCACTGAAACCCCTGATTTGTTGTGCCCAAGCCAGAAAGAAGTGTGGATGACTTGGGGACACACTACTCAAAATAGGCATCTGGGTTAGTCTCATGAAACTAAGCGCCTAACCTGTGGGGTCTTCTGCTAACCCCAAGTAGACAGTATGAATTGTAGACACCCAGCTGGTGTCAGAGGACTGACTGGTCGGTATGAGAAAAAACCCACATGACCGGTGTCAGAGGAGTTGTGAGCATAGAGCACAGGAATAGGGTTTTCTCTTTCGTTTAGTAACTAACGGTTTCAAGGCCATTACCAGGCGATGCCTGGTTGTACACATGAACCACATGTCGCTCCCTGAGTCAGAGGTACACACAAAACTGTGTGATTTTAGAGGCTCTAAAGCTACAAAAATATCTTTAATTAACCATTTACCTGTACTTCTCATCAAACCTTTACTTGAATGCCAGAACAGGAAGCCTCTGAAATGATCTACACAAATCCTTCTTTCAATAACTGCCAACTCTGGGTAGTAGTAGTAATAACTCCAGATGTTTTTATAAAGCTGATTAATTAGCGGTTTGAATAAACTTACATAACTTCCTACAATACATAAGGTCTGTGTAACTCTCGTAATGCAAATGGATATGATGATACTATGGAAGCCAACGGAAGAAACAGACCTGCTTTGGCATCTGATTTAGTGTCCAAATGCAAGGACACTGGAATATGACTATACTAGAGAAAATTTCCATGAGCCAATGAACCATTTTCCAATAACTGCTCAGGACTAATGATAGTTGTACAGGAGGCGGGAGGCTTACACCAAGTCCAGACTGACACCAATAGGCAAGTTTGTTTCAACTGGATGGGCTTAAATTGGAGAATAAACACATTCTTGGTGTAGGATGTTTATCTTCCTTCCTAAAGTGATACTAATTTTGTTATCTCAAAAAAAATATAGACAATTTCTGGAACATTCATCTATTTACCATGCCAAAGCCAGGAAATATGTCTATTGACATTCAAAATAAGAAACATATTTGTAGCTAGGAAAAAAAAAACAATAGGAAAAAATAGTTTCCAGAATTCAATACCTTTCAAACATTTATAGATTCTCTGTTTAATTTGAAACACTGACAATAGTCAAAGGGCATAGCAACTCTTTATTTTCTGTTTGGGAAGCACAGACTGAAAGGAGCCAAAAGGCTGAGAAATTTGAAACTACTATAAAACTGCCTTCATGTTTCCTAATTAAAGAGTAGGTTACTCTGATTCAGAAACGGGCCTGAATCAGTGAATGTTTTATAAGAAATGTAATTTATGGCCACCCTTGACAGGGACAAGAGAATTAAATTAAAAGCCTGACAGAATTAAATTTTTTTTTCATAAAATAAAGACTCATCATTTGGAGTTCATTCATTATCTGTATATAAAGGCTACCCCTAGGTTCATCTCCATTTTTTTTTTCCCTTACAAAATGCCATTCACTTTTAGCGCTTAATAGACTAAACACGTCCCTTCTTGGATTATCACTGGCAATGTAGTCTGTCTGGAAGGACACCAAATTCCAGATTAATGGAGTCCAAATTAATCAACTACGTTGGCTTTGCCTACATCATGTCAGAGATGTATCAGTTGCTGGCTTTGTTGGGGGCGGGGGGAGAGGGTATTTGTTTAACATTCTCAGAAAACGAATTTCTAGCTGCATGACAAAATAATGGCTCATTTCTGCTATGGCCGCCAGAGGTCTACTTACCACTGCAAATATTCCAGGCCTTGCTGAGGCAGTGTGGGCAGTCCCACTGGTAAGAAAGAGACGCTCCGGCCATCCTCCAGAACTACGGAATCAAAGTCTGCTTTGTAACACCCCAGGTGACTTGTGGGTGCAGTAAAGTTTGAGAAGCAGTGTTCTAGGTTATGGAAAGAGAACATTTCATGTTCTGCACATGATCAGGATGAACAGCTTTGAAAACTCAGAGGATCTTGTCTTGCAGTTCCAAACTCCATCTCCTGGCACCAGATTAGCTGGGTTTCCGTAAAAGCATTCACGCAAAAACTAGTCTTTTCTTAAAAACACTTACCCTAAAGGGTTTCTTTTATGACACACTCTAGCCCATAAATTAACATAGTCATGAATGCTTCTTATTTAATCTTTGATTTATAGATTTGGGGAGCTGAAAGATCCCTTAAGTATTATGTCACACGAGTCTAAATTTTCTTATTTTACAGAAGAAAGACCCAGGCAGGGGATTTTCAGAATACGGTGATCTAAATGACATTCCCCTCCCCTCCACTTCCAAATCCAAAAGATTTGCTTCTCAAGAGCCAGGCTCTACTGTGGATATAAATGAGGCTTTGGGCCCTCCGCAGGGCCCCCCGCCTCCCTGAAACTTCCCTTGGAGCAGGGAGAAGTGCTGAGCTGGGTGAGCTCAGAAAAGGGACTGGACTTATCAATCAAGATGTGTGGACCGCAAGGGGTAGGGTGCCCACCCTGTCCTACTGAAGTGTGCCAAGATTCTGCAGGGAACATAAAGGTCTGGGCAAGTCTTCTCTGCCATGGGTGCTGGGAGAGCCCAGGGTGACCTGCTTCCTCCAGGTGCCCCAGAGGGGGCTGTCTGCCTCTGTGCCAGCCTCACAGGGATGGGACCCCTTGGCTTGAGAGTTTCCTGATTTTTTAGAGGGACACTAAAAATAGGCTTGAAGTCCAGTTGCCAATGGAGACAAAAACGAAAAAACAAACAAAAACAAAAAACAAAAAAACCCCACATAGATCTAAAGATGTCCAGGAGCCAAAGAGGACAAATAGATCCAACAATCAGATGGCACAGCCAACGAAAGACACCTGATAGAGCAGACAAATGGGTTCCTAAATCAAACAATTAGAAGCACTTAGGAACAAGACTACAGAATAACAGATAAAATGATTTCCTAGAGCTTTTAAAACCCTCACCTGTTCAGTGCCTGAATCCAGAGGGTAGAGGGTGGCTGATGAGATTTGTGTTGGTGGCATACAAGACGGGGGACCATCCACATCACAAATCACAGAATAGAACACACCATAAACTGGAAATCACAAGGGGCAAGGAGAGGATTTGGGAAATGGAGGCAGGATACCAGCCATTTGAATAACAGACATTCTAAAAGAAGAAAGAACATATGAAGTAGAAGAAATAATTTTAGGGGCACCCGGGAGGCTCGGCCAGTTAAGCTTCCCACTCTTGATTTCGATTCGGGTCATTATCCCAGGGTCATGGGATTCAGCCCTGCTTCGTGCTCTGTGCTCAGCATGGGATTCTCTCGCTCTTTCCCTCTCCCCTGCTTGCATGTGCTCTCTCTCTCTCTCTCTCTCTCTCTGTCTCTCTCTCTCAATAAATAAATAAATAAATAAATAAATAAATAAATAAATAAATAAATAAATAAAACTAATAATTTTAAATCACTTAGAAGATTTTCCTAAGCCTAAGGAAGACAAGTTTGCAGAGTAAAAAGATTCGGAACGTTCAGTTAGATTGATGAGATAAACGCCTGTTTAGGCATATCCAGGTAAAACAAGTTTCCAGGCTTTTCCTTTTTTGACTGTTGCTGGACTTCTTATCCGTAACACTGGAAGCTAGAGGGAAGTGGGCTCATATCTTTAGAAGATTGCAAGGAAGGGGCGCCTGGGTGGCTCAGTCAGCTGAGCATCTGACCTCGGCCCAGGTCATGATCTCATGGTTTGTGAGTTCAAGCCCCGCGTCAGGCTCTGTGCTGACAGCTCAGAGCCTGAAGCCAACTTCGGATTCTGTCTCCCTCTCTCTCTGCCCCTCCCTAGCTCACTCATGCTCGTTCTCTCTCTGTGTCAAAAATAAATAAACTTAAAAAAAATTTTTTTTAAATAAGATTGCAAGGAACCCCACCCCCACCCCCCACCCCAAATCCTATACTGGGCATTTTCAGTTGTTTACCTGCTAAGGTAAGCAGAAGATATTCAAGGACATGCACTGATTCAGAGCATAAATCACAGAGTGCCCCATCTGAGATAAATACTTGAGAAAAAGACCTTTCCAAAGACCAATGAACTGGAACAGAGACTTCAAGATGGGGAAAGGGAAGGCAGGAAACAATTAGAGATGAAAAATGCATTGGTTTTAGAAATATGTCATTAAATATTAATGGATAAGAATATAACATATAATGTAAATCCCACACATGGACCCCGAAGACAAACACACAAACAAATGTGAAATGAAATTCTGTGTCCAACTATTTCAGCAAAACCTCAGAAATAAGAGCACAAGGGGAAGCAAAAACATTCCAGGATTTAATTAGGGGGTGAGAGATGCCTGGAAGGAGGAGAAAAAGGGGGGAAAAAAAGAATTCTAACGATTTCATTCCATTATGGTTTGAGCAAAACATGGAGAAATCAGAAAGAGGAAATCAGGAAGGATATAGTGGGTCTCAGTGGGAGAAATAACTTTGAAATAAGAGGGCAGTAGAGGTACTTGGTCTGATTTCTAGAACTGGAAAAGGCCTGGCCATTAGTTGAGTGAGCACATGACGGTAAAACTTCTGAATTAAAAAGATGAAAATGGAATGCCTAGCAACATAAGCAGACCAATAAAAGTAAGAAAGGAAAACGAGGAACGACAATGTTCAGTAAAAACTGTAAAGAAACAGGAAAGGAAGAGTGTTTCCTTTTTTCTTCATTATATGGGTTTTTTTCTGGTACTCATCTACTCTCTTTTTTTTTTTTTAAGTTTATTTATTTTTGAGAGACAGAGAAGACAGAGCATGAGCAGGGGAGGGGCAGAGAGAGAGGGAGACACAGAATCGGAAGCAGGCTCCAGGCTCTGAGCCATCAGCCCAGAGCCCGATGCGGGGCTCGAACTCACGGACCACGAGATCGTGACCTGAGCTGAAGTCGGACGCTTAACCGACTGAGCCACCCAGGCACCCCTCACCTACTTTCTTAAATTAGATGTTAGCTCATATATTTTCATCTTTTTGAAAATGTAAGCATTTAAGGCTTTTTTTTTCTTATGCTAAGTACAGCTTAACTGCAATGATATGTGGCATTTACCTTACTCTGTAATTCTAACTATTTTCTAAGAAGCTGGGACTTCTTCTGACCCATTGATTATTTATTCTTATTTCTGGGAACTGGGTTTTTTGAGGGGTGCAGGAGGGACTACCTCTTTGGTATTGGTATCTAATTTAATTGTGCTGTGGTCAGAGACTGTCATGTATATGAAGTAGCTTTTAAAAATTATTAGTTGTTGTTTGCTTTATGGCCCCAAGTATGATTTTTAGACATAATGACCTCTTGATCAAGCTTTTCCTTGCCTGCTTGATCTGTCAATTGCTACAGGGGTGTTAACGGAATCTCCCACTATCGTGATAAATTTAATATGTAAATTTTTTCTTGTAATTCTTTCACATTTTGCTTTATATATGTTGAGGCTGTTTTATGGAATCAATACAAATTTTGAATTCCTGATGAGTTGAAATTTTCATCAATATGTAGTGATCTTCATTGCCATTAATGGTTTTTGCTTTAAAGTTTCTTTCATCTAAGATTAAAATGGCCATCCTACTTTCATCTCTGTAGGATTTGCCTTGTATTACCTTTCCCTATCTTTTTTTATTCAACCTTACTGTGCTCTAAAGTTTGTTTCTTGTAAACATAATGTAGTTGGGTTTCTAAAATAAATCCGGTCTATCTTTATCTTTGAGCTGGAGATATTAGTCCATTTATAATTAATATGTTTATTAGTTCATACTTTCTCATTGTTCTCCCCACACACCTCGACTCTTCTAGGTTTATCTCTTTTTTTTTTAATTTTTTAATGTTTATTTATTTTTGAGAGAGACAGAGACAGAATGCGAGTGGGTTAGGGGCAGAGAGAGAGGGAGACACAGAAGCAGAAGCAGGCTCCAGGCTCTGAACTGTCAGCACAGAGACCGATGCGGGGCTCGAACTCACAAACCGTGAGATCATGACCTGAGCCGAAGTCGGACGCTCAACCGACTGAGCCACCCAGGCGCCCCGCTTTATCTCTTTTTAATGCTTTTCTTACTCTTTTGGATTATGTTTTTTTGTTCTGTTCCCTAATATTGTCTTTCTAGAATTTCCTAAGAAATACACTCCTTCCATTTTTTAGTAGTGGGTCAGAAAATATCACATGGATATTTAACTTAACAAAATGTAAAATTAACCAATAGCTTTACCCTCCTCCAAAAACATTAATAGTCTTACTTAGCTTTTTAAAAAATTTACCTCTCCTCCAGACTTTTATGATATTTTTGTACAGAAATTTAGATCTATCTTATTTTCGTAGCCTTATACACTAGGGCATTATTATTGCTATTACTTTTGTCAGCCAATGTTAGTTTAAACTTTCTTTGTTGACTGTTTTGCATCTCAGACTTCTTTCTGGGCTCATTTTCCTTCTCTTACAAGAAAGTTACTTTAGAGACATCTGTTGATCATGACCTCTCAGTTTTCACTTATCTAAACATGTCTTTGTTTTTTAACCCTTATTTTTAAGAGATTTTGCTGATAATGCAATTCTAGTTGAATACTTTTTTTCAGCACTCTGAAGATCTTATCCATTGTCTTCCTGGCTCTCCTTGTCCTTGCAGTCAATTGAATCGTTATTCTTTTACAGATTTGGTGACCAGGTGCTCTGATTTATGTGGTGCAGACCCAGATTACACCTGTGGTCCTGGTCTCTGTTGGGATAGCATCGCCTTTCCTTCTCAAAAGCATCCTGATTTGAGTGATATATTATGTAGTTAGCCAATTAATGGGCAAGCTCTCTTTCCCTTTGGCTATTTTGAAGACAGTCTTTCTTTATCTGTAGCAGTCTGTAATTTTATTATATGCCTTAGTGTTGAATTTCTTTTTATTTACTCTGCTTGGTGTTGGTTGGGTTTCCAGAACCCCAGGACATGGTTCTTCCATCAGCCCTAGAAAATTCCCAATGATTATCTTTCCAAATGCTTCTTTCCTCCTCTCTCTCATTTCACCTTTAGAAAGCATTAGATGTATTTAAAAAATTTTTTTTTAATGTTTATTTATTTTTTGGAGAGAGAGACAGAATACTGGCAGGGGAGAGGCAGAGAGAGAGAGAGGGAGACAGAATCCAAAACAGGCTCCAGGTTCTGAGTTGTCAGCACAGAGCCCAATGTGGATGGATCTCGAACTCATAAACGGTGAGATCGTGACCTGAGCCAAAGTCGGACTCTTAACCGACAGAGCCACCCAGGCGCCCAGGAAGCATTAAATGTATTTTCACATTGGCTGATTTTGCTCCACTATCCACATCTCTTCATCGCTCAGATTTTCCATTCCCATGTTTGTCCATGCTGTCATCTGGGAAATTTTACCAGCTCTATTTCCCCATAATTGACTAGGTATCCAGTCATCAAGTTTCCACTTTCTAGTTTTTCGGTTTTTTTTTTTTTTTTTACACTTATTTATTTTTGAGAGACAGAGCACAAGTGGGGGAGGGGCAGAGAGAGAGGGAGACACAGAATCCGAAGCAGGCTCCAGGCTCCGAGCTGTCAGCACAGAGCCCGATGCAGGGCTCAAACTCACAAACTGTGAGATCATGACCTGAGCCGAAGTCGGACGCTCAACCGACTGAGCCACCCAGGCGTCCCCAGTTTTTTGTCTTAACGTACACATTTGGTTCTTTTTCAAGTCAATCTGATCGATCTTCATAATCTCTTACTACATTGTCACTCTTTCTATTTGCCTTTTTTCCCCCTAAGCATATTAAACATACTTATTTTATACTCTTTGACGATTCCAATATCTATCATCTTTGTATCTCTGACTCCACAGTTTCCTGTTTCTGCTGAATCTTCCTTGTAACAGCCTCATCCTCCTTCCTCCTTCCTCCTTCTGGTTTTCCAGGGTGAACTTTCTGTCAGTGGTCTGGGAACAGCACTTCCTTAAGGTCTCTACCAGCCCAGACCACGTTAAATGTAAACTTATGGTTTTTCAGACCACACAAATAGTAGAAATTCTGGTCTTAAATACTTGTTAATATGGTCTTGAGGTTAGAAATGTTCACAAAGAGCACTTTCCTACTTTCTTCTAGTCACGCTGCAAAACCAATATAAGCAATTCTGCTCAATGTCTTCCTCTCCAAACAAGTTCTTGGTTCAGACTGATGATGCCACTCGTGGAAATGCAGTTTTATGAAAGGGGTCTCATTGGTGATCTCTCGCAATGTTCAGGCTCTGGGCTTTGTCTCCCAGTCCCTATATGTGGACCGTTAAATTTCAGGCTGTCTGTCACCGGGCCACCAGCATGCCTCCAGAGAAAACTCCAATGCCAGTGCATGTCCCGTGGATTCAAGATTTCTCTTCATTTCTGGACACTAAAGAATTTCCTTACTTCGACCAGCTAAGTCATGTAATATACATCTGTCTATCAATGACCTATCTATCCATATACATATGTTGATATAAATATACATCTAGCATTTTTAGATGAGTTATATTTAAAGAGACTAATGTGAATATCTTGTCTGCCTTATTTCCAGAAATGGAACTGGTCTTCTGCGTGTGTGTACACGTGTGTGTGTGTGTGTGTGTGTGCACTTGTTGGCTTGCTCAAGGAAATCTAACACTACCCAGGGCCTTACCCCACCATATGAATGATTTCAGTGTCTTAAATGAATTGCCTCACCCTCACACGCTGCTTCTAGCCTCTCCTGATACCCTGAAGCATTGTAAGGTAGATTTTTGCTTTGACTGAATTTTTGTCACATCCAGTGGCAAGAATTCAGGAGCTGTTCTCTAGTGGAAATATAAAATGAAAATCACATGCTTCAGTGAATTTCTGGGCTACTGAATAATTTAACAATTATACTTACTAATGAATGCTTGCCAAACACAGAAATGAAGACATGAAAAGAAAAGGCAGGTACATGTCAGTAACCTAAAAACATAAACATCTCTACATCTTACAGGACACTGGTCTATTGATCACTGATAAGTGACTGTGATAGATATTACATAACTTTGAAATTACACTCAAGGTAAGATCATTTGAAGTATACTTTAGGTCATGAAAAGTATCCTCTGTCTAGACCTGCCGCTCCCTTGAGGAAGGAGACATTTTTTTTAACTCCTACAAAAGCTCAATGGCAACTAAAGCATAATATCAAAACTTTCGTTAATACAGAATTATTTGAGATACACGTAAGGTTTCATTCCTTCCTCTTCATGCCTTACCTCATTTCTTTCTCATTTGTTCTCAGTGCTCTAACTTTCTGTCAGAATCTACCTCAGCTTGATCTACCTCAGATCAAGCTCATTGTGTCATCTTGACTTGTTAAAACTCTATGTGTACGGCTCTGTCTGAATGTCAGGGCAATGTTTATTTCATTCTTCCCACATTCTTGAATCACGCATTGTGACGTGATTGCCTTTGGATGACTTTGCTCAGAGGGAATCCCCTGACCTTTCTCTGAGTGTCGGTCTCGCTCCACAGACTCGTTTGTGTTGTGCCACTCAGTCACATGCCTTCGATATTTAATATTCAGATCTAGGAAATGAAGGAAAGGATTTTCAGGTGTTAAATTGCCTCAGTCAAATCAAGAAATTATTGTGGGTGGGTTTTGGTTTCTTAGCTGAAGGATGTGTGGCAGGATAATTCACTGAAACATTAAACTGCGTTTCTTCTTCACGTTTCCCTCTGGTGTTCTTAGCTTCCAGACATTGACCCTTGCCTCAGACGCCTTTGGCAGGGCAGAAAGTAGGAGCTAATGGAGGGCAACATCTCCACTTGTCTTTTACAAGAGTTGGAGCTCACTGAAGACACAATAGTCTGTGTCCCAGGGAGGGAAGGAAGTCTCTCTGTTATTATGGTTGTTTCTCTCCTCCCTCCCTTCCTTCCTTCCTTCCTTCCTTCCTTCTTTCCCGTTCTTTCTGTAGTGAGATTATAAGGTACAAATGTATTGGAGACCCACACTCTCGCACCGGCAGTGCCTCGGGGGCAAATCCGTGTGGTATAACCAGACACCTATGCTTAGTGGCAAAGCAAGAAGCAGCTTAGTTTGAACTGAGAGTGTGTTCATGTCTAGGGCTCGCGGGCTCAGAGAAACGTGTGATCAGGGGCAGCCAGGATGGGCTGAAAACACCAGGTGGGTTCCTCTCCCTTCTCAGTACCATTTAGGCCTTCTGGGCTCTTTGCGTCCCAGAGAGGAGAGAGGGGGCACTTGGAACGATAGAAATGGAATTTTCTACTCGTCCCCTCAGAACGGAAAGCCCGAATCAGAATTTCTTTAAGTTAACGAAATGGATACGTTCCCAGTGTACATGAATTTAGGTTTGTGGATACGGGTCCTCCGCAAGTATCTGTTAGAGAACAGCAAAACCATACTCGGCCCCGCTGCTGTAAGGAAGTGTTGAAGGGCTTGAGGCAAAGACACTCACCTTTGAGATTCTACCCACCCCTGAGAGAATGCATGTGAAAATCTGTGTGAAGTCTAAAGTACTAAAAGTGATTATCATTTTTAAAATAAAATATGTGTCAGGTATTGCTTGAAGGACTCGGAGTAAGAATTCCCCATGAAACAGTACTCAGAAAATTGCTTTAGAGATTTATATACCCGAATTTCCCAAACTGAATTGTAACACAACACATCATAATCAATCTCTAAAACAATTCCAGGGGTCCCTATACCAGCGCACTCTGAATCTCAGATTTGGCAATCGCCCTGCACTCTTAATTTGCTTCATTTGCTTGAGCTTGGTGCAACGCGTGACATGGCCATTTTATTGGCCAAACATTGTAGACTCTCCGTGATTTCAGTTTTCCTGCACAAGTGAGAAGACTTCTGGTTTCTGGTCTGACATGTGAAGAGCTTGAAACTCATCATTCCTGTCTTTACGAGAAAAAGGCCAAGCAAAGCGAAGATCAGTGACCCTTCTCAGACCCATCAGAGAAGTGAGTTCATAAGCCGACTGGTGGCCCTAAAACCGGAGAGACAGACACGTAGGCACAGAGAGTCACGGTTGACTTTGAGAGTCAGAAACTCCCCCCAAGACTGGAACCCCACACCTTCATGAGTCTGACCTCCAGGAGCTTTGCCAGGTTTTCATTGTGAAGACTGAAGAAAAATCTCCTTGTGTTTCTGGCAGGGTAAGTATTTTGAAATATAGCCAGAGCATTCTGTTCTCCTTAATAAGGAATGCCCGAAGGGAAACTATTTTACCAAAGCCTCACCCACTCCAGCTGCCTCACCGACAGACTGAGACCTAATCACAGGATTATAAACGCCTCCCCTACTCCTACACCCCAGCGCCACATCAGCGGGGCTCCTGTATCATAACAGGGGGATACCGCTGAAGAACTGCAAACCTCAGACGCTGTTTACGGAGTTTTTACCTTAACCCCAAGACAACAAGGGAGGGGGCCCAAAAGCAAGGACACTTAAGGAAATTTTAACCTCAGACACCACAGCTGGAGCAAACAGTACACACGGCCTACTTCCTGGCCAGATAAACATAAGGCCTTCCATGAAGGCGTGGGTACCCCAGCTCCTTTCACCCCATGTAATGAGAGAGGCTCAGGTAGTCAGGCAGCACTCAAGGACTACCTTAGAGGTGAGGGTGGGGGCACGCTGTGGACCATTTCCCCAGCATTTAAGTACAAGTTACCCGTTGCTACAGCAATCGTCATGTGCACCACTGCAAAAGAGTCCCCAAGAGACACCATCCATCTCGAAGGATGTCCACCAAGCTCCGGGGTCACAGATTATCATCTGTACGGGCCAGTGGTGTTATCATCTAGTGCTGGTCCAACCCTAACTTTGCAGATGAGAACACTGAATTCTGGAAAGTCAGAGCACTGTCCGGCATAATGTAAATGGGGAGGCGGGGGGATTAATAAAATAAACAAATAAAATAAAAAATAAATAGTTGGAGAGTTCCATCTAGAACCTGGCTTTCTTCTCTGAAGACATGTATGCGAAACCAGAAAATATATTAAACAGGCTGGACTCTCGGGGCGTTAGCTTAAAGCTAAATTCGTTTTTTTCCTCCCACTGTTCCTGCACATTTGTTCAGTGGTGGAAGGTCTTTCCTTGCCTCTGAATGAAAAACACATTTACTTT